>NC_092578.1:5125000-6325000 GCF_037975245.1 Apostichopus japonicus
ATGATGATGATGATGATGACGATGATGATGGTAATGATGATGATGGTGATGATGATGATGATGATGATGATGATGATGATGATGATGATGATGATGATGATGATGATGATGATGATGATGATGATGATGATGATGATGATGATGATGATGATGATGAGGATGACGTCGCAATGATCTCAATCAACAGTATACGTGTTATATACCCTTTCGTGCGACATTGTCGCAGTGCATTTCACGAGACCTTTTAGAAAGTCTTCTTAAACAAAAATGGAGACCGCATTGAATAGCTCATTACTTCATAAGATCACCATAAAATAATGGATATATGAG
This sequence comes from Apostichopus japonicus, assembly GCF_037975245.1. Lineage (NCBI taxonomy): Eukaryota > Metazoa > Echinodermata > Holothuroidea > Aspidochirotida > Stichopodidae > Apostichopus > Apostichopus japonicus. The sequence goes on from NC_092578.1 coordinate 5,125,331, forward strand.
GATGACCTCATTCCGACACACCTTAATGTTGGCAACAGAACAAGTAACTTTCCAATGCCTTTGAAAGTTTGTATATTTTCTTGTATATATAAGGCAATATTCGTATATATAAGGAAATATTCGTATATATAAGAAACAATCTTATATATAAGAAAATATTCGGACATGTTAGAAACTGTTCGCATATATATATATAAAAAATCGTATATATAAGAATATATTCATATATATAAGGAAAGTTCGTAAACATTCTCTGACGTCATGAAGCATTATAGTTAAACACTTCACTTATATATAGACTTTAAAAATGTATGAGCCTGCGTCATTGAAAGAGAATATAAACCTAAAAGCTCTCTATAAGTCTGATTTAAGAGACAAAAGTTAGACTACTGTCTATATTTATATTTTTTTGAATTATATATGTACATTTACAATACAATATATTTATAACTAGTGGCCTGTATATTTTTAGAGCTGTAGTTCTTGCGTTGGCCTGTTTATTACTTCACGTCAGTCTGACCAAAGGCATACGCATGAAATATTTAACACCGTTAATTTGATACCTTTTAATCTAAGAGATTCGTGTGCTTGGAGGTGTAAACTTCTTTTCCTTTTAAATTTATCCTTATCTATCCTTATCATTAACCGTCTAGACAAACACAGAAACGTTTGCATCCCATGCAGAAAGAAAACTGAATCTAAGGCTCTGTCCTTTCTATTGCAAAAGAATCTTTAGAGATTAAAATTTAGTTTTTTATTATTATGGACCGGTTGGTGTGAGGTCCGTGTACTGAGGTAACAATGGTGATGTTTCTAAATTACCTTTATCTTTCCTTTCGTGGTCGATGATGACTCCAAAAATGTGTTTCGAATTCACGACAAACTTCAGCTTTAATCTAATTTTTTTTGCTTTTGATTAAAAATTGGTTTGTACTAGAAATCTTGTCATTTTTATCAAACCTCTGGATTGTTGCTTCAAATTAAGATTACAATTTGAAACCAACGTATCTCTGGTCTGCTAATTTTACACTACAGATTAAAAACTTGTTAATTGATAAGGGAGTAATTTTTTTAAAGAATACCCTTTTGAACATACGTACCGGTAATTACCATCAAATACCAGATAACAAATTTGAGACTATTCCGTCATTACTTGAAATAAACATTCGTCTACTCAAGATAATGAACTGTATTTTTATATTTATAGTTTATTCATGTCGCTATTCTATCTTCGATTTGAAGAAATACAACGCAGAGAGCTGTTCTCAAGATGACGAAGATGCGACGAATGACGTCATGAAAAAGCCCCTTATCTTCGGTAGATGAATCAGATGAAAAGAAAACACATCTGGTTTTACTCATCCGCAGCATGATATGAATCATTTATTTGTCTGAGGTAATCATCGTAAAATCTTATGACAAATAACAGCCTATGTAGTGTATATTTAACTAAGTGCATCGTACATGAAGTGTCAGAACGTTTAAAAAAGCAGAATATTAACTAACGATTGCTTTGAATGCTAACCGCACTCGACAAATTTTAACCGGTTTCTAAATATAATGTTTAAGATTTTTTCCCCGCGTTTCAAAAACGCATAGAGATGTGTCCTTGCCTCTTGAAATGTAAACCTAATAATACGAAAGCATTATCTTCATTGTATCTGGCCTATACCGGTACATCATAAGTAGATAAATATAATAAATATAATTAACAAAATTCAACCCGATATTTTGTATAAAACTATGTAAATTAGGTTAAATCACTTACGACGTCGGTAACTTCAACAAATTTGTGCCGACACTTTTTTATGACGTTGAAAGTTGCCAATGTGGTAAAATTGAAGAGAATACAAACGATTACTTTGGTTTTGTGTCCAAACCTATGACGTCATAGGGCGACAGACTAGCTGTGTGACGTAATTGTTACGTTTCTTTATATCTAATGGCTTGCCTTGTTTTTCTCGTTTTCAAAAAGTCTCTCTCGATTTTCACGTTGCGTCAATATTCATTCAGAATAGCCCGCAGTGTATATATAGGGATGAGCTAGCCTACCGAGTGGTCATTGATCACGTGATCAAATCCTGATACACAACTGAAAAAGGTTACTTGATACGTTAAATATAGGGCTATTTGATACATGTATGTGCAATACTGAAGAGTTATTTGATAATATTACCGAGATATCTGATGAAGTATGAAATATTCAAGAGCTATAGAAAGTTGATAGATTAGTTGTTATACATTAAAGATTTTGTTTGTTTGTTTTTGGTTTTGTTACATGTTGAATTTAAAAGAGCTTCTGCTATAGGCCTAAATTAAATAGCTATTTTATACAGCTAGTCACGTAGCATGAAAAAAACAACAGACCACCTATACGTCACGTGACGTTGGATAATTCAACCGTATGGTGTGGTTTTGGAATGTCAAAAAGGAAAATGATCGGTGAGGCTCCGAGAAAATGATAAGAAGAGTTGCTTTAAAGATTTTTGTCCTTTTATCATTTGAATGATTATCTTTCCTTTTCCTTATATTTCGGACAATTTCACAACTGTATAGTAAGAAATAGCTTATATCGGTTTGGTCACATCTCTGAAAATTTGGTGTGTACAAATTACCCAAAATGATTAATTAGAAGGTCAAAAATAAAAACTTAATGAACAAAAAAAGGTCCTAACGATAAGATGAAAAAATATCTGAAAAAAATTACCTATACAATCACTTCGTTAGATCACTTCAGCTACATTTTTCTTCCAAAATTGTTAACGTTTTTGGCAAATGTAAACAATTCTTTAATTGTGGTATCCAACCTTTACTAAATCTGAGCCTGAATTTTTTGTGGGAATTGAAAACTGCTATCTGCATTATATAAATACTGCAACGCAGCCCTCTGATTAAGAAGGGCATATAGAGGAAATGAACAGCTCCCTAGCTGGATAAACACTGATTATTCTGTCACTTAGACCATCAAAGATATAATTAATACACACGCGATTTGTATGGCTGGTTTCTGTACATAATATAACTTGAACATGCATATTCATTAACCGTCATGTTTCTAATCAGATAATACTATCATAAATATACCTTAACTACGCCATAAATATTCATATGTTGAAACCATTATTTATGGACTTCACACAGATGTGCGATATGTTTTGATAATGGCATTTTACTGCAGTACAAAGTGCGCAGTATATAGGGCTTATTATACAGCATTGCACAGTTAAAACTTAAATGAAAGCGTGTATCGCGCCCCACACAATTGTCTTTAATTGTCTTAAATTAGCTCACAAGACAAATGCGTGGATAACTTCCATGATTTAATTTAAACCTAGACATTCTTCACTCCCAGTTGCGCCATCTCATTAGAAACAAAATTTATCAACATCAGTACTGGTTTTTTTCCCCCGAGCTGGTGTCCAACCGTAAGGGACCATTTTTTATGACGTAAACCCCTCCCCCCCCCCGACTTTTCTGCCTGGTCATACCGATGATTCGACAAGTACGAAATTCCATCCATGTAGTCCAAGTATGTAATAGTATGGCACCCCTTAGGTCCCTCTACTTCGCTGTTGATTCTCACCGACTGTGAGATAAATCTCACGCTGAGGCTAATAAACGACAACCATCTCAAATCCGTAAACAAACTTTAATCAATTTGATCGTTTGAAATTTGCTGGTATCATCTTCCCTTATCATGAGAGTTTATTTCCATTCATATTTATTCTCCTATAATAGAAATATGTCGGTCTTACTGATGGTTTTACTTAAAAGCTGATAGGCCGTCAGGGCTGATGATGCTTTGTATGTATACAATCATGCTGCCTATCTATATGGAAATGGCGCAAAATATGCTGCTCTAAAAATTGTGACGTAACACATCGTTCTATAGAACGCCAATATGCTCACCAGGCGAGTTGGTTTTTCTTGAACACACACATGCATATAGTTACCATATATCACAATTAGGGTGATATACATCCACCAGTAAAGTCAAAAATAATTTCAGCAATCATCTTTCCTTCTTATGCTTGGATGTTGATTATGATGAAATAACTACTGTTGGTCTCAACATCAGAAAGAATTGCAGGTGATTTAATTCATTTTGGAGATTTGCTTGTGAAATAGAAAGATTACGCATGTAACGAGAGGTGACACAAAGGGTAAGAAGTTAACGCTCAACTTTGACCGACTTCTGGCTTAATATTATAAACGGTAATGGTGCATGGGTAAATTTACAAGTGCCTTGTTAGTCCAAGACATCGGTTATCATACAGTGTGCAGGATATTTCATTCTCGTGCATGACCACGGAAGGCTTCACACGTGTCATGGAGACATCTGCGCGTGTCCTTATGATACACAGGGGGTTTCACCGAGTGCAAAATTCTGTACTTCACAAACAGATACACCAGCGCTTACGTGACATTGTGTACAGACTATAGCTTTGTATGGAATATATCATTTAAAGGGACGCGAACCCAAACCCTCATGGTTACAACGCTGACTCTTTGCGTTACAAACTACCAATGTCGCCTCCAGTGCAGCTCAATTCCCAATCCCCACCGAACCCTCACCGACCTCCCCCCCTTCCTCCTCCCCAACCGCACTCTATTACTACCAAAGAGACAGAGGAAACGTCGTTTGTCTGGAGATTTAATCCGTTATACATGCGGCATATTCTTTCTCAGAAATTCAAGCAAACCGTTCTAACAAGTATACAGAATGACATACAAACGACTTACAAGTACAGAAATGCGGAAATATATAATATATAATATATATATATATATATATATATATATATATATATATATATATATATATATATATATAAATTATTACGCACGAACATCGTACCACATATAAGTTGTTTACGTTTCTATACTGTGGTTTTGAAACCTTTGTGAGACTTACTGCCATTGAATACGATAGAAACAAACAAAATAACACCTTCATTTTGAAACGCAAATCGAAACCAAATCTGCTTAAATCGTGCCGCAGATTTCAGGCTCTGGCCAGTGTCAGTTTAAATATAAGCTCTGGGTGGTGCGGTGAAGAACAGAGACGAATCATATTATTTATGATTCGATTCGATAAAAATTGAACAATGAATCCTTTTGTGAGTTTTATACGGTTCAAGTTGTTTTTACGGATGATTGCTTTACGTGTGTTCCGATTTGTGATGTATGAGAGAGTATGGTAACTTCTATGTGGAGACGTAAAATTAAAATAAGAAAAAAAAAATCCAAAATGTGTACACTTCATAATTATGGATAAACAATATTGCAGTTTCAGTCGAATAATATACGCCGAATTTGGAAAACGTGATATCATGAATCTCGACAAAAAGAACGGCATTGAATGGGCAAATAATTGAATTTAAATTAATATCAAGCAATCCCGAAAAAACATTGAAAAGCGAAGAAAGAAACACCCATCTCCTTCTCCGCAAACAGAAGGAACGAAAACATGAACACAAACACGCACACCCCCCTCCACCCCACCACCCCCACCCCCAACCCCACCCCCATCCCCACCCACCATCCTCAAGGGAAAACGAAGAATCAAAAACATGTGGCACACACGCAAACAAAAATGCGCACAGACACAAATTAGTGGACTCCAGATCATGCAGCCTTGTTCCAGTCTACCTCCTTCCGCTCCCATTTCCATCCCTTTCCCACCCCTTCCCTCCCTATTACTCCCCTCCATCTCCCCCATCTTACCCTCCCTCCCCTCTCGGGATATGAAACAGAAGCTAGACATACACGTTTTTTTCAAGGATCCTATCAAAGTTTTCTTACATTTTGCGAAAGTAAGGGGAGGGGCTCTGATACCGCAAAGGGGATTAACTTCATAGTGGGACCGCCTCACGTACTCAGAATCAGAGCCCGCAATATGACTATCCTATAAACCACACAGACCGGCGGTGCGAGTCTAAACGCGCAGGCGCATTGTATAACCAGGCGCATAGCTAGGAATTTGCCAATGGAGGGGCGAACCTGTAGGCAAACTATCAGAGCCGTGTTTATTGCTCTGCAGCCTATCTAAGCGCAGCGCCCCTAGTTAGCGCGAAGCGTACAAGAACATTTTGACCGAAAATGCCTCCCAGTTCGCTGGAATTGGCACTTCTCAGGCCTTGTAAGTTGCATCTAAGCATTTTTTATTTTGAAATTATTAGCGATATCATAAAAAACATATATATGCTCAAGGGGGGGGGGCGATCGCCCCTTCGCCCCCCCCTTGGCTACGCGCCTGTGCATTACTGTGTATAACACTAGCTAGCTATCTTAAACTTTTCGCGCATGCGTAGTGTTCTTTCGATAGATGTTGTTCCACCACCCATTCTCAACTTATGTGGAAAAATCCCAGGGTCAGTTTTTAATTTACTCCCCAAAGGGACAACATATATACCTGATCCCGATTGCGATCTCAAAATGTGCAGCAAAGTCTATGACAGGTGCTGAATTGAATACATTTCTTTCCTTACATTGTCTCTTTCTGATGGAATAAAATGTGACAGTGATGCATCGTTCCTTTCAACATAGCAGGGGGTGGATGAGTGGGGGGGGGGTATGCTTATAAAATACCTTTAAGGTTGCTTCCTTTTAAGCCGTAGGACCTTCAGATTTCTTCGATCACGCAATTATATAGATAGATCAAGCTAAAAATAGTACACACGTTTCACATTTTGCCTCGTTTGCAAGCTATTTGAATCCGCGGTAAGCTAACATTATACTTGTCACCCCGTTGGTTTGACTACTACAACCGATTCCATCACAATTTGTAATCTAGCCTGTCCATTGACGTCATCAAAACGTCTGTTCCCTATTTTAGCTTCGAAAATGACCCCTTCACCCCCTTTTCACATCCGCAAACAACGGGGGGTACTGTCCATTTGAGGAGACTGTATAGAAAATCGTCCTCAGTGTTGCGTGTGGAGATTTTCTCTCGTGCTTTTTATGGGTATCACCTAGTCTATAAAATCTTATCCATTAAACTTAACTTTACTTACCTATCTTGAAATTGCCATTTCGTCTTGTCTGTAAAAAGAGCAAAAAATAAAAAAAAGAGTTAATGATGATTTCACTAAATATCAAGTTGAATTGAATTTCGAGATGTTTCATACTCGTACATATCCTTACCTAGTAGTAGTTCGAGTTGTTCATCAAATCCCAAGATATTTATATTTATATATGTTATTTAATTATTGTGCTTCAATGGAGAAGGCCTTTTCCGTCAAGCGAAGAGTGTGTGAGAGAGAGAGAGATAGAAGTGGTACGTTTGTATAATTATAAACAGTATCCTAGCAAACTTAGATCTATAACGTTATGTGTATGTTATGCACACCGCAAAGATCATTATCCCCCGTAAACAATTTACTTACCGGGGAATTAAACACAACTGAAATAAATATCCTTCTTCACAGCTATGACCTTGTTTGTATTCTATTTATTGTTATTAAGCACGAGTTGAAAAAGAAATAAGCAACAAAAAAACAACATCAAAACAAGGAAATCCGATCGAAGCAATGCTTGTAATGTACGACAAGCAACGTCATGATGACGTCACGCGTGTTTGATTTTCGTACTATTTCTCCTTGAAGATTTTAATTGACTCGTTCTCTGTCTTTAAAGCATGTATACAAACATTGCGTAGCTTTCCTCCGCACGCCACCCCCCCCCCAACCCTCGGAATATATTTGTATCTTTCATCAACTCTCTCAATAGACCCACACTATACCGCTAGGCTATCTTTAGCAAGTAAGTTAGCAAATATGCAGAGCTCCCCTTTGATTACCTTCACCACCCCCTCCTCCACACCTAGCCATCTCACATGACTATAAGCATTTTCCTAGCAGACTTAAACCCTAACGTTATGTTTATGTTATGCACACCAAGATCATATGTAACCTATCCTTTTATCCCCCGTAAACAATTTACTTAACGGGAATTAAAAACAACTGAAATAAATATTCCTCTATATAAATACCTATGACCTTGTTTGTTTTCTATTAATTGTTATTAAGCATCAGTTGGCAAAAATTATGTAACAAAATAACCACAAAAAAATCTCAAATTAAGAAAATCCGATCGAAGCAATGCTTGTTATGGACGACAAGCAACGTCATGATGACGTCACACGTGTTTGATTTTCGTACTTTTTCTCCTTGAAGATTTTAATTGACGCGTTCTCTGTCTTTAAATCATGTATACAAACTTTGGGCATGGTTGTGTGCATAACACAAAACCTTCGGCAATAGACGGTACTTGGGTTGGGGTATGGTTGGGTGATTGAAAAAAGAAAGCTAGGCCTGCCCCAACTCAGTGCCCGCCTATACTGGGGCACGTAAATCTTTACCGGACCAGTGTTTCAACGTATACATCGGACTGCTCGTCTGGACTGCTGATCGGATTGCTAAAGTTGCTATAGAAGATCCCACGGCAAGTCAGGATTGTTCATTTAATCAAACAATTGTAAATCTTAAAGATATAAAAGATGGTGTAAACTGCTTGTTTGACTTTGAGCAAGGGTGACCATTCTTAGACTTTCTAGCATATAAGTCGCCAAAACACTGATTCTAATTATACACCGTCACCCAGCCTATACACCGTCACCCAGCCTGTACACCGTCACCCAGCCTATACACCGTCACCCAGCCTACACACCGTCACCCAGCCTATACACCGTCACCCAGCCTATACACCGTCACCCAGCCTGTACACCGTCACCCAGCCTATACACCGTCACCCAGCCTATACACCGTCACCCAGCCTATACACCGTCACCCAGCCTATACACCGTCACCCAGCCTATACACCTTCACCCAGCCTATACACCGTCACCCAGCCTATACACCGTCACCCAACATATACACCGTCACCCAGCCTATACACCGTCACCCAGCCTATACACCGTCACCCAGCCTATACACCGTCACCCAGCCTATACACCTTCACCCAGCCTATACACCGTCACCCAGCCTATACACCGTCTCCCAGCATATACACCGTCACCCAGCCTATACACCGTCACCCAGCCTACACCGTTGTGGTGAGGTTTTCATCAAATCTTGAAAGTGAACGAAGCGTTTTCTTTCTCCTTCGTCCTAAATTTCGATACATATTTCAAGAAAATCCGTGAACACAATAAATAATTTAATGATCCACGTAGTTGAACTACTCCCTCATCCCCCACCCCCCCCCCCCCTCCTCTTCAACTCCTCTGTTATCGATTGCATGTTATTTTAAGAAGGCCTCCTGGTTTTTGTCTCTTTTTTTATCACAACCTCACCTAAAACTCTTTTGAATTTTGAACACCAACTCTAACCGTGCAGCTCTGAAAATTTATGTTAATTGTTTTACCTTGAATGGACTTTACAAAAGTAATACATATATTCGACACAAAAGGGTGGGGAAAAGGATTATATTCTATTCCTCCGTGTATTTACAGCCCCCCCCCCCATCCAACCCCCCTGCGAGTCGTCCTTCCATATCAGATAATCAACGGAAGTTTTGCCTTATATCTTAACAATCATGATACGAATATAAAAATTGCGGTTTCCGGGTGTTTCATACGACTTTAAAGAAAGTGACAAATGATATCGTAATTTGAAAATACATTAGACAAGCTTGATATGATATTTTAACACCGAGAAAGTAAAGATATCATTATACAGAGGTATAGAATGCCATTATCAGGTCGCCCTGGGGGTCTTCCGGTTTACATTGTGTTATATATAGTTTCACTTCTAAGACAAACATTACACATACCGATATGGAAAGACCCTAACCTATATAGAAAACAGTCGTTAGTAAGATCTGGACAATACAAAAAGTGGAGAAAAGATTGTAGGACGCCGGCCGGCTACTTCCTTTAACAGGGTACATACTTGAATAGAAAATCAACAGTTTTATTTCATTTTCGTGTCTTGATATCTAGCATATATATATGCAGTATGTGGAATGTGTATTGGCCTACGTTATTTGTAAGGTTCTTCTTCTTATAAAAAACATTTCTGTTGGTAAAGTCATTATACCGGTACAGGATCTAACGTTGTGATCCTTACCGAACTTTCTTTTCCAGAAACGTTATATAATAAGCATATAAATGAAGATATACGTAATAGAGGCAAATATAGTCACTTTTGTGGGTTATCGGGTTTGAAAACAATCCAGTATGATGATAATATAAGAAGACAATCGAGCAAACTGAGGGCCTACATGAGGGGGAAGTCGGTTAACCAAATTTTATATTGAGGGTGGTAGGGGTGCGGCCTGGGTTGGGGGGGGGGGGGTGAGGTGGAGGGTGAAAATTCATATTTTTGGTATATGGCAGTTGTATAAGAGTAAAATTTCTGCTGCAGTATAGGCAATATATCTCGTGAGAAGGCGTTTCTCTCAAATGTGCTAGGAAGATGAAAAATGGTCACCTGGTCGACCGTTTTCACTTAAAATAACTTGCAATCTATTTCATGTTTTTCCTTATTACAACATTAATACTATAGAACATATACGAGCAAAAATATACAGACGATGACTGTATTGATCTCAACAGTATAACCTTTTAACGACATGTTGACAACATATATAGCCTACTAACAATATACAAATAATAATAAAAATATACAAAATATACTAAATATACAAAATATAGAAAATATACAAAATATTCAAAATACAGAAAAAAAAATTTTTTTGTTGAATGTTCTCCACGTGTGCTCTGGTATTAATAAGAGGTTTAAAGAACATGTTATGGTTCAAGTTATTGGAATTTATAAAGGATTAACATTACAACATTACTAAGGCCTGCACTGATAAGTCGACGTCATCATCAATTTCATATTAAAGGAATATTCAGGGATGAGACTGGGCCGGGGAAAACAATCTGAAATTTATCGATCGCCGTCCTGGGGGAGGGGTTTAAGGGGAGGGGGATACCCCTCCCCTTTAGAAATTTTTTGTCAGGTAAGGAGGGCTTAGATGCAAAATGGTGGACTCTAGATGGAATCTATCACATCACGTAACTCGCCAAAAAAGTGTGGAATTTCTGCTTGTATAATTTATCCATTAGCTTTTTTCAACCAAAAAAGGCTTTTTTGCTTGCTTTGTGCTACTTGATTCCACCACTGGTCAAATTCGGTGTTCCTTCCCTTCACAGTCTAGCATGTTCGGCAAAAAAAAATAATAATAAATAAATAAATCCAAAAAATAATAAAAAACGCGAATTACGAGAAAAAACGCGAAAATGAAAAAAAAAAAAAAATCGGAAATCCGCGTTTCCGCGGAAGAGTCTCATGCCTGAATATTCCAGATATTGAAAATGACTTTAATGGTGAATATTACAACTCAAAATTTACCGCCCCCTTTTCTTTAACCTCTGAGCACAATACATAAAAACCAAACAAAATATGTATTTGCTTAAAGTCATCTCCCATCAATTTTATATGCGCGGTTACAAACAACAAACTTAGTAACTATGTAAACCTGTATCCTGTAATTACCAGCCCACGTGATTGTTACCCAATGAAGACATCGATACTACAATACCAACATATACATTATCACGGACCTAATATAATATAGAACTAGGACAAACCGTTTATGAAATGTTTGGTTTTCTATTGTTCCTTTTTTACCGCGTTTAGTAAAACTTCGAGCAAGGTGAAATTAGGGCACTCAACTATAGTATACGTAATAATGAATTCATGGAAAAGAAACTAGAAAGTCGGGCAGTGAAACCAGATGCGTTATGGTTTAACTTACAACAACAATTTCCTGTTATGAAATCTCGTTAGCAACATCACAAACACACACACACATAGCCAATATATACACATACATAGCCTATACATTCATGTCGATGACATATATGGGTATACTGTACTAGATAAATAGACTGATTCATCACCAGACAGTGACTATTTCGTGAACTATGACGGCAATGAATTTGCAAATCAAAATGTACACATTGCTAGGTCATCGTCTAGTGATTATAGATAATGTAAAACACAAGTGTCTGACAAATCCACCCTCGTCTCGTGATCCCTTGATTCAGATCACGTGACGTCAACGGTGACGTATAAACCAATGTAGAAAATGTTGCAAACATTTTAGTGAATGTCTCAAGTGTCAAGTAAAATAGACAATTGAGTTAATTTTTTTTGGGGGGGGGGGGGTAGAACCCTACCCCTTCCCCTCCCCCCGTAACAAAGATCGAGTTATATACAGTTATACAGTATCAAATATAAAGGAATATGACCATATTTTTCAACTTTCTTTTTATATAGGCCTATAACCGTACGTATGCCAACTTGACCAAACCAGTGTGATGACATGAACTTAAATCAATTTACTAAAATGTTGGAATGTTGACTACTATTTGATTACTTGTGAGAAGCACGACCTTAAAGTAGAGGAGAGATGGGTGGGGTCGGGGGTGAGGTGGGGTGGAGTAAGGGGGGTGACAGCCAGGGACCATTGGAACCGGCAGGAGAGATTTGGATAAAGAATAATGCTTTATAATTTCCGTAATTTAACTGCAGGAAAGATGAAAACTTACAATTAGGCCTTCGTTTTCTTAAACATTAAACTGACCAAAATTACGTCACAATCCCATACCTCTCCTCGCCCCCCACCCCGCCCCACCGTCCACCCTACATACAAATAAACATACTTCGTCCGCCTAACCTATGAACGCGTATCGTTAATTGTTACCACTGAATCCGCAAAATCATCATATGAATCGCAATGAAAGGTTATATTTCGGATGTCATTGTGATGACAATGCGGTCATGTCCATTTGGCGTTCCATGTAATATTGAAAAAGATGAGTATCACGATTGTGTTATGACATCTTTTGTACTTATTATACGGATCTCATTTCATAACCTTGTGAAACCGTCATTAATACAATGCAAAAGTGCCTCACCGCTCTTGAGTAAATTTCGAGATTTCATCATGACTGCACATATTCATGGGTCATATTTTTTTGGAGAAAACTAGAGTACATTGTACTTTTTGTACAAAACTGCTAACACATTAGCAATTGCACATACCATATGGTGAATTATGCCACTGGCGTGCCCAGGAATTCAAAGGTGGGCTGGGAGTGGGGGGGGGGTTCAAATTAAAACATTTACCAGACTGATTATGGTATGGGCTGAAATTTCAACTTTTAACGAAATACATTACAAAATTCCAATCAGTAATTGCGGTAGTACACACAACTTGTCTAGCTCACTTTCCTTCTGTCCCGCACGCTTTCTATCCCTTCTTTTTTCCCATATATATATATATATATATATATATATATATATATACATATATATATCGGCTTTAGGAATCACAAATGATTTTCGAGTTGGTTAGCATCATGATCTCTGGTGTGGGGCAAAATATGTCACCAAAAACAGAACTAGTATTGTTCGATACAGGTGTCAAAACGCCCACAGTGAAATTACGACCTTCCTTACCGGTTTCGAACCTCTGGACATACAATCAGCGTCCATGGCCTAGTTGGTTAGGGTGTCCGCGTACAAAGCGGGAGGCCCGGGTTCGAATCCCGATGGAGGCTGGAAGTTTTTTCATTACGATATATATATATATATATATATATATATATATATATATATATAGATACATATTTTTATATATAGTCAAGGAATAACGAGGCTTGAGGATCGCCATTGACCTTCTCTTTTATTTGTTATGCACTTGAAATTTTAGAGTACTTTTTACTTACGTACTTTGAAACTTTGAGAGGCAAATTTCAGACCTACAATACGTTAATTCTATGCAAAGATATTTGAAGTTTTAATAATGCACTAAGTTTCAAATTTACAACAACATAAAACAAAAAACAGAAAATGAAGCTGAATTATAACTTGATCTCTCTGGAGTTGTTTCAACTATATACTCAAGTTTTTTTCTCCTTTCTTTTCAGTCTGAAGTAGAAACTTATATTAAATATTGATATAAAGGTCATCGGCACCCTGTCAACGTATGCTGTAAAGTCATTCTCAGAACCTAACAAACATGTTTACTGTACCTTAAGCGCCCTTTTTTCTCACTGAAATATTTAGTTATATATCCTGTTACAAATCCCACCCCTCCCCCACCCTCAATTTCTGGGCATGTTTTGATGACGTCATGGGCAGCACCAATACTAAGATGGCGTCTGAGTAATGCCCTTCTGTGTCCTCATATTTTTTTCATCTTCCAAAACCTTCCATTCTCTCTTCAGTGAAAGCACATTGATTTTCGTTTACAGGTACAATATTTTATTTTTAATTAATTTTATACTGTCTGTGTGTATTTTTCCTTAGTATCGACTGGTCGCTTCATTTGTTATTCATATATTATTACCTCACCTTATAAGGATTCGTGAAATTCTGTTCTCTCGTATCGATAATTTACGTGTCAGGGTATTTTCCCTCTTTTATTTTTCTTCTTCTACTTCTTGTTTCCCCTTTTATTCCTCGTCTAAGAAACATTAACGAGAAAAGTTCAAATTTTGCATTGATTTGAAATAACTATATATATAGCACACGAGATGAACATTTTGTTTCATGCAAAATGTTTGTTCGTGTTCACAATTTCGGTGGTAATAAAATGAAGGTAAGGTTGATCAATTTTGTGCGTAATAACGTGTGTGAGTGCATGGGTGTGTGTCAGCGTTGGTAATGTATGCATTATTAAAACCCCTAGGCGATGATATATATAATGATCGCGTGGTTGCTCATTACCGTGCGTTAAATCAATCGTGATATCACGGTGTGTCATAAACTACGTCATTGGTCAAAATATCAGCTAAATGATTTTCAGGGTGTATACTTTTATATTCATGACTAATGATTATGCATGCCACATGAAAACAAGGTTGGTATATAAACCTGAACGTGTAAAGAGATGAGGGGCGTATGGAAAGACATTTTAACATTTCATCGGGAATTTTATATATCTGAAATTGTTTCTTATTTTAGATATCTAAAATTCTATTTCAAATATCTAAAATTCTATTTCAGATATCCAAAATTGAATTCGAGATAGGGCCTATCTTAAATTCTATTCAGATATCCAAAATTGAATTCGAGATATCTAAAATTCTATTTCAGGTATCTGAAATTAAATTAAAGTTATCTGAAATTGAATTTCAGATATCTGAAATTGAATTTCAGATATATGAAATTCCATTTCAGATATATGAAATTCCATTTCAGATATATAGGCCTATCTCAAATTCTCTGGTTTTTCGAGATATCTGAAATTGATTTAAGATATCTGTAATTATTTGTAGATATCTTAAATAATTTGGAGATATCTGAAATTGAATTTGAGATATCTGAAATTATTTCGAGATATATCTAAAATTCCTGATTAAAAGTTAAAAAACGGCTTTCCATAGGGCCGTGCGGGCGAGCGAGGGACATGGTTCTTCGTTTTACTAATGTTACGGAGCAGCTAGAATAACTGATACTTCATTTTCTCCTGCTCATCCAATATGCCCCCTCCCCCCCCCCCCCCCCAGACTCAAGGAATACACTCCTGATTGCAAAATTCACCCATATGATGAGTAATGACCCCGTTGAACATCATAAAGGATAATGTCGTTGGCATTAGAAGCCATGAAACATTTAGTGTCTGAGAGGTCGTGGGTTCGAGTCCCTGCATGCTCCATTAAGACTGTTGTGTCATCCCGACGCGAAATGCACGGGGGGTTCCCGATCTGGAAATATCTTCCAAAATGGTAAACAATACAGAACAAAATGCAAAATGAGTTAAACTGTTAACTAGATAACCAAACGATACTTAAGTTATTAGGATCTCTTTAACTTTCTCTCATTCATGTACCGTATATCACTGCACATCGTGGTTATATATAGTGTCGTAAAAGTAATTGCCTCAATACGTTAAAATGACGTCACAGCAGGCCATGAACAAAAACATTGCCACAAATTATGATGACCATGCAAATATATTTAGCCTATAGATTTGGGGAAAACTGCCAAGGAAATTTTTAATGGTGTATTGTAAGGTTTATTTAAAAAAAAAAAACACGCCATTTTGTGACACTGTACAAGAAACGTATTGTTCTTTCTGCATGCGGAGTCACTGTGTATAATAATAAACTTAATTAAATACAAGTCGACATAACTACATCTTAATTACCTAGTCACATCTTTTCCCGTGAAGTTAGACTCATTAGCCAGTTATAACTAATGTAGGCGAATCAATAAAGGGTATAATAGGCCTATGCCGTATTATTGCCACTATATACGCACTGTCAAATAGTGTGTAGGCAGGCTACTATACTACCGGCTGCATGCGCCTGACACTTTGCCTGCGTTGAAATACCAATCCGAGCAGTCAGGCCGACGGGAGGAAAGTATATAGCACTCGTTACGCAGAGACGGTTTGCATATATAGTAAACCCGAGATTCAATTATAGGTTTAAACATCCATCAGACATTTTAATTAATAGACCACGCATACAAGCTTTGATCCCAAACTACTGACAAATGAGTCACGAGTTTGTAACTTTACGACCACGACAAGACTTGCATCGCCGTAAGATGTATATATACCTTTGGGGTTTAAAAAAAACCTGATGAGAAATCAAGTACGGGAACCAATAAAGTGTATGCAAATACTATAAGTTGGAAGTTCATTAAGACACGCCATGTCGGGGTTGTCCACCACGATAGAAATACATTTATAAAGATCCATTATCTTTGAAACTGACTCATGAGAATTTAATGAAGCTGCTCTCAAATTCACTATAGAGAGTTGATATGACTAGCTTTGTAACTTGCAACCGACATAGCCGAAAGACTGATGAGTCATTCCTGGAAGTGGTTATGAAACAACTCCCTGGTCATATACTTAGATAAGGCCTACTGGTGGAATCAACTCTATATGCAGACCGTTATAATGACTGACATGTGGAGTTTGACTACTTGACATGCAGTGGGGTGTGTTTCGCGAAATTTGCTTGAAAAAAAGGGGGGGGGGGGATTGGCAAGCCTCTCTTATGTGAAGAGTCACGTGCCGACGGTTGACAACGTATTATACTATTATACCGGTGTTCGCGTGCCACGTTTATTGTTCGTATAGATAAAGGCTTTATCCACACCCACTGGAGTCACGCGTCACGCGACCGTATGGGGCTATACACATATGGGTCATATGTATAGGTGATGCTAACAGCGCTAAGGTAACAATGCAACACGCAAAAGTAGCTATAGGATATCACCAAGCGTTTCCCTCATTTCTCACCACCAGCGGAATAATAACACAATATAAAGTCTAAGTTAAGAGCAGTAACTTGTTGATACGAAAATCGTTGTCCCTGGCAGGCATAGTGGTGAAGCGAAGTTTATGGAAAAATGATCCCAATTTTGACTAAAGTTGTCAAATCTATCACTCGTTTAAGCCTAATTGTCTGTTTTTTTTTGGGGGGGGGGGTATATGAAAGGGAGAGGTTGACATGGTATGGGGATGGGGATGGAGGGGGTGGGTAGGTCGTCATAATCCTACCTCTACAGATAGGCATACATGTTTCTTTTAACTGTTAAAGGCGAGTGACTCATAAAGTGATCTACTTAACAACAGGGGATACATCAAGAAATGAAACTGTAACCGAATGCGCCGGCGCTGCCCTGGGTAGCCCAGCTAGATATATGCATTTGAATAATAAGAATGATGACGGGTTCATTTTTTTGTCATATTATTATGATTCCGAATAACACATTAACCTTTAAACAGCAACTAAAATTTCTGGATAAGTCTTCATGGCTGAGCTAACAAAATGTCAAGCGTTACATAGGCCTAAAGCAATAATAATATAATGTCGATGTTATCCTATAGAAACGTTTTGAAGTGAAGCGATGTATATATGGGGACTTCCCCTTTGAACGAATGAACGAAATATACGTAAGTAACGTTAACAAGACAAGAAGGAACCAAGAGAACGAAAGACAGGACCGCGGCATTGGGGTTTAGCTGAATGTACTGGCAACCTCGACAGTACATTAAGTGCATACACATCAATGCAATCGTCGTCATTCCAATATATATATATATATATATATAAATATATATATATATATATATATTTATATATATATATATATATATATATATATATATATATATATATATATATATATATATATATATATATAGGGCCTATCGGGAGATAAAAATCATTTGGGAGATATCTCCACTTTCGCTATACTTTCCTGCTTGTCTGGCTTGTCTCACTTATTTTCGCTTTCACAAATTTTCCAGAATTCCCACAACGTAATGTGATATATTTATACCTTTACTAACGCACTATGCTGGAAACAAGGTTATATGCAAATGAGTTTCACTTCTATTAATGTTAGGGTAGAGAAGGGACAAAAAAAATCATTATATTCATATTCACTGATATCTGATTGCATCTCGTCATTAATGTGAACATACTAAAATGCACAGTGTGTTGTAGTTCATCGACTCGCAAAAGGTTCGGTCTCCGACGGCAAGATCCGAAAACTGAAGATGTGGTCTTGTTTTTCTAGTTCTTCACTAAAAGCTTATATAGTTACCGGTAACTATATATAGTAGGCTACCTATAATATAACTCGTTTCATTCTACTTAAGGTGTGTAGTATATCCACTTAGGTATACGTCTACGCTTAAAGTACAAAAAAGGAAAAATGAAGAAAGTATTCATAAGTTTCCAAACTTTTCTTTTTTTTTCGTTTAAATTTGTAAATGATGCTGGACCAGTCAAACTAATAGGTAAAATTGTGATGGGGTTTGAGAATAAATACATTACATTTTATCAAGATAGTCACCAATTTTAGACCGATAATTGTGTATATATATATATGTGTGTGTGTGTAGCAAACTGTAGGCTACTTTATGGTATAAACATATACATCTGATGGTTTGGCGGGAAACGTTACAGGTCAACACTTTAAAAATGTATCATGTTGCTTTAACCATGACTCAGTCGTTCAGACAGAAGAAAACAAAATTCATATAATGAATCCATTCGAAACTCAAAGTTTAACTACTTAGTGAAAGAGAAGACTATTTCAGCGATTATTTTGGCGGTTTCGATTTGCAACTGTTTAGAGTCTGCCCCTTTGTTTGCCTCTTGAAAACCCCTGGGAATTCTTATTCCCAACTGACAGTTATATTATTATTCTATTAATACTTAGGATTGTTCTCATTGTTTTCCAATGTAGGCTACTTCAGACATTTTCAAGACTTCCACCTCAAAACACACGTAAGCGTCATGGAAATGGTTGTGTCTACTTTAGTTAAGGTACAAGTCGTGAGATTTTAGATGGAGAAAGTTTGATGATAGCTCCAAATATTGACCATATAGTTACACCGTATCAGAGTTTGTCACAACATTTTGTATTTCTATTCGTGTCACCTTAGTAACCAAACTTGAATAAATGAGGGAAGGTTCGTTCGGCTTTAATTAATTTGTTTGAAAGGCCGTCAGTTTTTTCCTTTCTGCCAGATATGCTCACTATCCCCTTCCCCTCCCCTCTCCGCTTCCCCATTCCCTTCCCCCTCCCATTCACCCTCCCCCCTTCCCCTACCTCCAATAAGCTAATCAAACAGGATTAAACAAACAGGGCAGAAGTTTTGACTAATTTGCGATTTATTGTAATCTGTAACATTGTGGAAGATTTTTATTTTGACGCAGACTTTGTAACGTTCTGTGCAAACTACAAGCATATATTATATAAGGGAAATATAAGGTGTGAACGCAGACTTTGTAACGCTCTGTGCAAACTACTATAGCATATTTATATAAGGGAAATATAAGGTGTGAACGCAGGCTTTGTAATGTTCTGTGCAAACAACTATAGCATATAATATATAAGGGAAATATAAGGTGTGAACGCAGGCTTTGTAACGTTCTGTGCAAACTACTATAGCATATAATATATAAGGGAAATATAAGGTGTGAACGCAGACTTTGTAATGTTCTGTGCAAACTACTATAGCATATAATATATAAAGGAAATATAAGGTGTGAACGCAGACTTTGTAATGTTCTGTGCAAACTACTATAGCATATAATATATAAAGGAAATATAAGGCGTGAACGCAGGCTTTGTAACGTTCTGTGCAAACTACTATAGCATATAATATATAAGGGAAATATCCTTTTTTTAAGGAAAAGTCGCCCAGGACAGAACCTGGGCACGAAAACCAAACTACCGAACGACTGATCCGCTCTCAACAGGGCACGGAGAAGTTAAAATACGTATACCTGGAATATTTATATAGACAGATGAACCGCCTAATTATCGATATGACCGGCGCCTCAATACAACAACATTGTGCAACTGGATATATAGACTTAACACTGACGAAATTGTTTTTTCTGTTTCAAATACGTCAAACTGCTAATGAGATTATTTTTAGACATTATACGTCTACAGCTAAAAAAAGCTGTAGAGGAAACATTTTATAAAAAATAATAATAATGATAATTTAAAAAGAAAATCGATAGCTCTCCAACAAGGAAGTATAATAACACATCTCACATGATTCGATCTATGATTTTATTAGTATCAAGTGATTGCGCTGGTTTCACTATTATACTGTCTATCTCATCCATATGTCCACGATAGTTAAGTTAATTGTCCATTGTTTCCACATCAGAGTAATAATTGACTTACTCTCAACAAACCACTTCAGTCTCATAACCATTGTAATAATATACAAGGGAATTTCATATACTGAGCAATTTGCGACACGACCTCAAAGTGGTTTAGGCATTCATTTTGTAAATTTCACTTTCATTGTATAGTTTGAAACTTTTAACAGTTTAAAAGAGCCTATATAAGTCCCTGGAACTAATATGAAACTTGCAACGTTAACTCGATTGAGGTTGGTTAATTAAGCGTTGCATGGGTGCAATATGCATGACAGGCTTGAAGTATAAAGATTGAAGTCTAGCATAGCTTTGTATATACTCGTACTTGTACTCATGGATTTGTACTGAGTCGTATATACTGGTACTCAGACATTTCGGAATCTGGTATACGGATACTAGTGGGCAAGATTAGGCACTCGAATTATGTGTGTATAATAGTCTTGTATACTCGTACTCATGAAGTTGTACTCGGCACTGGTGCACATATCAATTAGAGTTATACGTGTACTCGTGCTCATGTTGTTGTACTCTCTTACTACAAATATGCTATATTGGCATACAACTACAAAGGTATATACATTGAACAAGACGATAGTATGCAAATCGTATTAAATGTATTTTTTTTTTGCGCCAGTGAATTTGTCACATTCTGGTTTTTATTGCCGGACACGACTATTAGTCATACAAGAAAAACAAGGTAAATCAACATTAATCTCTTCCTTGTAGTGACAGTACATTGACACTCCGTATTCCTGCATGCTGTTACCATATACGGTATATATATATATATATATATATATATATATATATATATATATATATATATATATATATATATATATATATATATATATATATATATATATAATATATGCAGCCACCAGCATAATCATCCAATTGCAACATTTCAGTAATTAAATTTTTACCTTCTCAAAACTGCAAATTTACTTACTGGGGTATGTTACGGAGTTGTGTATACCATGTGTAATTTACACCCTACATATATATATTGCCTACATATTTTAGCACATTCAATGGTCTCATTAGACGCTGGTAGGCTACAATTACCCTTGCCATCACGAAGGGAAAGTTCCCCATCACATGGACATTCGAGAGGACCGGGAGGGGGCGGGGTGCGTGGGTGCAGAAAATTCGACGGCCAGCTGGTTAGGTCAGTGGCTCTGATTTGAAATGGCAATCTCAATGGATCCTCTGTGCATTCCGTACAACATATGCCAGTATTTTTTTGTCAACATAAAGGCACTTTTTAAATAGCCTTCATTGTGTATTCATACTTTGTCAACAACAGACCAGTCTTTTATAAAGTACCAAACGGACACTTTTCAATTAATAAAGATAACAACATCAACGGAAAATGGATACTACTTGTTATTACCAAAAATGTGGCACTTCTTATTATGAAAGGGGTTAAATTTGATGCTTTCACAAATCTGATGAATCTAATGTAGATTACCCTCCCAACCCCCCCCCCCCACCTCCATCGCATGTTTGTCTACACTACGTGACGAGGTTTCTCTAAACATGGCGCAATAAGCCGACAGTAACTTATACCATCTTGAAAATCGATCAATTTTGTAAGTAATTGCAGTTCATTTGGTGCACATGCGGAGATCTGAGGCATACAGGGTTAAATACGTGTCAATGTGCCTATAACGGTATATATATATAGGCTGATAATGGTGCCATAATGTGCAGTTAACTTTTGAAAAGTAACCGTTGGCTCCTAAGATGAACGTCGAACACCTGTTTTGATACTAACAATATTTTTCATTTAGCGGCCAATTATTAGACCAATTTTCACGATAGCGGCCAATTATTAGACCAACTTTACGATAGCGGTATAATACGTTATAGATGAGATAAACACCTACTGACATACATATGCACTCTCACAGTCATTTATTCCTGATTCGTGAGACAGTTGACTGAATGTATAAGAAAAGGAACCAACTTGACGTTCGCGATTTCCTGGACATGCTCGCTGGAGCATTTGCCGCGTGTGCTTAGTCGATTTAACACTCGAACAAAATTCAATTATAAAATCAAACGCAAATCATTCTCTCGGAAATCATGACGTCATAATTTATGATTTGACTCATGAGGGAAAATGATACGACGGCCAAATAATTTTTCTATACATCATTTTAAGATGACATATGTCAAATTTGTAAAAGCCTTTATAATTATTTATATTATATATATATATATATTCTCGGAAAATCATGACGCCATAGTTAATGATTTGACTCTGGACGGAAAATGATACGACGGCAAAATTATTTTTTCAATTTATCATATTAAGATGACATATGTGAAATTTGTAAAAGCCTTTATATTTATTTATATTATATATATATATATATATATATATATATATATATATATATATATATATATATATATATATGTATATATATATATATATATATATTTATATATATATATATTTATATATATATATATATATATATATATCAGGCGCGTATCCAGGATTTTCAAACCCGGGGGGCGCGAATTACTATCTAAGCGGAGCGCCACCATCGGTTGGCGCGCAGCGTACAAGAAAATTTCTTGTTTTGAAACCCCCCAGATCACCGGAAACGGCACATCTCGGGCTTGACATGACCAACCAGATGTACACTTTTTGCCTGAGAACCAAGTATTTCCTAATAGTATTTTTTTCCATCCATTACCTTTTTGAAGATTGTCAACCAGGCACACATCATGTTCGACCTGATCGCATCTCCTGTGGGTCTTTGCTTTTGTAGGTGATTCTACGTCGCGGCCCACAATACCCGTCAGCCCCACTTTTCAAGGTTTTAAGCCCCATATTTGTTCAGAATTTGAAAATTCACATTTCTCGTGAATAAACTCACTTGAAAACATACCCATAATGTTGTACAAACTTTCATCTATGGATAACCAATATAGAAAAAACTTCCTTCAACCCCTAACAGACCGGTCAAAATTGCACGAGCAGAGGGAAGTGTGATGTAGAATGTTGGTCAGAAATTTTCGAAAATTCAGACACAGTTAATATATTGGTGTAGAAATATTAAAACCTGTTATAACGGCTATTATAAAACTTGGTTGAAGGAAATGAAAAAATAGCAGATATTTCCTTCAACCGAACACTACACACATAGGCGTAGGAGGCGCGGCGGCAGTGGCGGAGCTAGGGGTATTGGTCAGGAGTGGCGAGAATGGTCTGAAGGGGCGCTTTCGACACTATCTAAGCGGAGCGCCACCACTAGTTGGCGCGTAGCGTACAGAAATTTTTTGAGTAAAGATACGATCCCTAGATCGCCGGAAATGACCCTTTCCGGGCCTGGCTAATTCGCAGATAAACGAAGAATAAGGTGTCATCGCGAAATTACACCAACAAAATGTGACAAATGTCAATAAGTAGATGAGAGCGCAATACAAAAGTCAATAATCACGAATAAGTAAAAAGTGGTAAAGAGCTGAAAAAGGCGCTAGCAGTCCATTTGAGTCCGTCAGGGGGGCATCCGCCCCCTGACCATATGGACGCTCCGCCACTGCGCGTCGGGGGTGCAGGCCCTAATTCGCCATTACTAATGTAAAAGAGAGTTTTGACATAATTGGACCTCCATGCTTTTTATACATCTACATGAGACATGTCGTTGTTTACATTAGCATCCCGCGGTATACTGCGCAATTTGAACGGACCGTACGGTACATGATGGCATGCGATGTAATAACCGATGCTTGCTTATATGATATTGACATGAACACGTTGAACGCGCGCTTCGCGCGCGAAAATTTTTGGCTATTTTTTCAGGCAAGTCGGAGAGTTTTGAGGCTTTTCATCCTGGAACGCCATTTTCATGCTCACTGATATGATGTGATATCTGCTGTTTGCGTTACAAATTCGAACAGGCGCGTAGCGAGGAATTTGCCAAGGGAGGGGCGAAGCCTGTAGGCAAATTATCTAAGCGTAGCGCCCCCATAGGTTGGCGCGAAGCGTACAGGCAAATTTTGGCCGAAAATGTCTCCCAGATCGCTGGAAATGACACTTCCCAGGCCTTGTAAGTTGCCTTTAAGCACTTTCTATTTTGAAATTACTTAGCGATTTCATTTAAAAATATGCTGAATTGGGGGGGGGGGCGGGCGGTCGCCCCCATCCCAAAATGCGTCATGTTCCCCGACGACACGGTCGAGTTCGAGACCAGCCACAGTTGGTTTCATAGCACAATCCTACACACGCGTTATGATAGACCATATATAGTATATATATATAGATTATTAGTGAGAGAGGAAAATGGAAACTTCAAAAAATGGAGTTGTCGGTGTAAGGGGTAGGGTGAGTCACACTTTTACGAAATCATTGATCCGTCACTGGCTACCCTTCAGCGCTGTAATGATGTCACTGTTCTTCTTTCTCTTCCCGGTGTCTTCGCGTTTTGCTTTTACTCCCTCTTTTTCTCCTTTTTCTCTCTTTTTTTTCCCTTTCCCTTCCTTCCTCTCCTCCTCCTCTTTTTTCCCCTCTTTTTTCCTTTTTTCTTCTCTTTTTTCCCTTCTCTTTTTCTTACCCGGGGGGCGCGCGCCCCCAACGCCCCCCCCTGGATACGCACCTGTATATATATATATATATATGTATATATATATATATAGGCTACATATAAATATATCTATATATATTTTTTTTTATGTCGTAATATTATAAACCTCTATTTGCAAATTTGTTCGCCTGACGTGTACTCCGGAAACAAGTGAATGTTGTTGATTTGTAATTTATGCAGGTAGTATTCACTGACGAATACTTCCCCCCCCCCCCCTTGCGTTCGCCTGTATACAGTAAGTATCGCAAAGAGCGCTGATACTGGTATAGTTTATTACACGTTATCCAAGCCATATTACTTTCCAGGTAATATATATATATATAGGCCTATATATATAATATATATATATATATATATATATATATATATATATATATATATATATATATATATATAAATATATATATATATATATATATATTTATATATATATATATATATATATATATATATATATATATATATATATATATATATATATATATATATATAATTCTGGACCGCTAAATCGGCGGTTTAGGACGGTACATACATAAGCACAGTAGATAATCCATTTGAAGTATATCCATTCATGAGGGAAGAGTTATAACTTAAACTAGAGAGAAATCCACAGTTGAAACAGATATTTAATAAATTTATGAAACATACGCATTTTCAAAGTAGAAATTCGATTTGTTTGTCATTATAGGCTATAGTGGTCTCGAACTATGGCTACCACTATATAGTGGTGTTGTTTAACATACTCGCTTTACACGAATCTGTTATAGCCTATTCATAGGCTATGTTTGGCTGCCATGGTAGACTCCTATATGCGGCCACCGTGTTTGAAAGTCAAATTTTAACAATGACGTTTTCGAACGCTTCTTCAACCCATTGCCGCCTATACAGCTGAGCTCGACTCTGAAATCAGCTATACTATTAATATACAGAGCAAGAATAACACGTCAAGTTTGTGTATTTTGAGGCCGCACCTCCACGACTTTCTTCACCCAGTTACTGGAATTAGATCATAAACAAGGTAAACGCATGCGCGAAGTCAGGGAACTTTTCATTCTGTCGAAATCCGATCAAAGTTACAACGAAACCACGTATTTGAAGGATACAACTAAACCACATATAGCAAAATCAAACATATATCCCCACGATAATAACAATTGACCTATGAGACGACTTTGGTTTGGCTTAGCACCAGGAGCTTCCGGTATATACCATTGCATACTCCATACACTGATACACATTAGTATTAATATATATCAGTTAATGGCTGTGTTTTTTTTTATTAAGACTGTTTGATCCCCCTCCACACGACAACTTCCCCCCTTCTCCACCCACTACACCACCGTGTATTACCTCTATTGGAATGTGTTCTATTCACCATGCATTTATTATCCAACAAATTTTCAATAGAAGCAAGCCCGTGCTCTTCTCCCCACCCCTCCCCCACCCCGCCTCCCCTCATAAACAATTATCCCTCTCGGATCCTCATCCATAGAAAACTTAGATTGCGACTAAATACGTGTTCACGTACCGGTATGTGTTGTTATATAGCATGTACGGCCCATTGTATCATCAGTGAGTGTTTCTTCCATACGAGGAAATAATAATACTAATAATGTGGAATGTTTAGTTATTATAACATATAAAGACATATGTTGTACTTGTATTGAGGCATCTACAACAACATGCAGGTAAGGAAGGCTGTTGGGTGCCAATAATTCGATTTGTCATCAATTAGCTATGTTTTGTAAACACACACATGATTGCATCTATATATGGTGGATCCGTATTATTTTCGAACACAGCAAAATATAGGACCTACATCGAATAATGTTTAGCAAGATTTACATGCTTTCAAATTGTGTTCAGTCATCTAATAAGGAAGGAAACAACACTTTCACGATTATACAGTTTTCCTTGTCAAGGAAAATTCAATTCTATTTAATCAAAACGCTGTCATAATATTACAAGTCTGAAATAAATCTTATATAGGCTTCAGCATATATACGTTGACACAGAAATTGATGAGCAAGTGAACTGAACGGATACATTCTGTGTTTGCATAAGTGAAGTCAATGATATTATTATTTTAACCCATAATGAGAATGACATCGAGTATGTTTATGTTTAGCAGATTTACCCAAAAATCACTCTGATAATATCTTTACATCTTAATAATATATATATCAATTTCGTAATATTAACAAGCCATCGAATAAATTATACAGGCTACAACTTGGCGGCATGAGAAAGCAATACGCTGACTCCGAAAATTACGAAAACATTAATATTTTTAACCCAACAATTTCAGTAGAATAACATGTGTTCCGCAGAGGCTGACAAGGAAGGAAGCTGTGCTTTTGAAGCACGTATATATAAAGTCTAACTTCAAGTGCGGGATGTTGTACTATATATATACACATATCAAATATCAATTATACAGGGTTCAATATGGCAAACATGTTCTAAACCTATATATGTATTGCGTGTGTTTTGCTGTTGTTTGATTTGTGAATAACAAGCCTGTCACAACATATGAGTGTTTACTTAGACAGTGACTGTGATTTCAAAACATCTTGGCAAGTTTTTTGATTGGATTCTGATTATCATCACCTTCCATTAGGTTTTTGAGCAAGAGCTATATGTGCTTGGATATTTACTTTAAAATTAATTGATCAACAACATGATAACGAAACTAAAAAAAAAAACTATAATCATTCTACCCATGTGAGGCAGTATACGTACCTTCCCAAATTGATAGCCTGCATTTACTGACATATATCAATACTTCATGGATCTTTTAAGACGTCTGTTATACTGTTGTAGCATGTCAGCATGTATTACTAAAATCATTGGACTATCATACCATATAGTATGCACAATATGTTCTCTTTCATATGCATATTACTGCGAAGGTCTGCAAACGTCCTCTCTCCATCTCTCCACTACAATGACACTCGACCAAATGCCACAACATATACCCTCTCCCCAAACATATATGAGTACGCAGCATATACGACAACTCTATGGCTAAGTTGGGAACGTTGCTTAAACGTCGGAGCAAAATAAAGCACATGGACTTTTCGGGAGATATATTCTTGCCATCATCCATTACATCCTCCTCCCTTCCCCTTTCCTCCCCTCCCCTATCCTCCCCTCTCCTACCTCTCTTTATCTACCTGTCCTCTTTCCCCTTGTCACACTATTGCACCCAAAAAATAGTGGTTTGTATGAATAGGTCCCTGGGCGACAAACTAGGTTTTGCAATCAGAAGAAATAATTTCCCCAAAAATCTGTGTCATTGTTAACAATGTAGGAAAGGAGTTTTAGTTTATACACTGCTATCTTATTTTGAGCAGGCTGATTACAGGAAAGGTCTCGGTAAGATTACTATATAGAAACCAAAATGAGCAGGGAAGTAGTTTTTGAAAACTTCTAACAATTATAGCATGCTATAATTTGGGGCCTATACTTACTACCTTTAAGCAAATGTAAACATTTGCTTGTAAACTCATTCCGATAGTATAAAATCTATGAGGTCAACAGTTAAAACAGCCGTTAAAAATCCGAAACCACTTCCACAATCGTCCTTCCTTTGTGTATATATCTATGTCCGCGTTATGCAAGACAAAATCTTTCGATGTCTTGGCAACCAACAATGATCTGTTAGTGTACAACCTAACCTTGGCAACCATGGAGGTAGTCGTGGTCACATATTATAATCGAAAGTCCTTTGTATTCCCAGCAATGCAGAAGTGACCTGGGGAAGGAAGGAAGGCTTCCAAGGGCGGAAGTTGTTCGTAGTTTACTTTTCATGGTAAAACTCAACAGTTTAAATGGTACTAATAGTTACGGTGTTCTTTCGCAATTATATATACGCGTTGGGAGCTGCATTGACTGTTACACAAAAGTATTTTCAATTGCGAAAAATTGTACGATGTGTTGTTGATGACGTCAGGCGATCGTCGTTTCATTTCGCAAAATATGGTGTTTATCACGCTTTACTGCGAGTTCAAGTAGCCTACTGTCGATGCATTTAGAGGGGCAGAGGGGGGAGGGGTGGTGGGGGGGCCACGGTCTGTCACCCCCATCGTCAGTCAGGAACCAATTTGATTCAGTTATGGTATTTTTTTACACAAAGGCGGGAAGGATTAGACCACTCCTCCTGGGTGTGCACTCCTCCCCCCCCCCCCCCCGCCCCGCCTCCGTTTCAACCTCGGGCAAACATTCAAGGGTATTTTTAAGCACAATGTTGCGATCCGATCTAATTATTACCCTAATTCACGGCTTATTTATACCTCAGAATATATCCTTTGTTGTCCAGGTACTACGTCTTATTGTTTTCTTCTTTAGATGACTAGTTTGATCAATTTTTTAAAATGAAAAAGTCAAGGATGGTTTATGATATCAACATTCGATCATATTTATGCCATTAACTTTCATTTGAAAGATTTGAGACTAAATCCGAAATTGCTTGCCAAACGTTTGACGCATATGATGTAAGCTATATATGACCGCAAGTAGTACCATCGTATATGTCATGTGATTGGGCATAACAGGTGATACTATATGACTCACACCAAATAATACTAAAAGTCAGAGTATAGTTCGTATGAGAGATAATTCCAGAAAGTAATATACCCACCCGGGCACGAAAACCAAACCCCTTTACGGTACCAAACAGATATTGACTCGCCTATCTTAAATCCCAGTCCAATATCAGGAGCCATGGTAATGTAACTATGACCCATTGGTATAATGTTCTACCTGGCAATGTACGCCATGTCAGCTGGAGTACGAGTGTGTTAGTAACCCCCCACCCTCCCCCTTCCCCCTCACAACATTATTCTCCCCACAACCCCATCTCCCTGTAATATATACAATTTATCTTCTTCATTGAATGCTATAGGATTCTTCTTCTGTTCACAATATGATTATGGGAGGTGGAAAAGGATGTGAAAGGCACATCACAAACAAACACACAGAATAAGTAAAAGAAGGGCGAAATTTAAATGTTATTTTCTTGTTTATTTTTCATCACTTTGCTGACAAAGCAAAGCCTTCACTTGCACTAAGACGTTTGCACATAGAATAGGTTTAAATTGTGTTTTACATACATCTCTATTATCCAATATTCACACACTTTTATAGCAAAAATATTTTGTACATAATTAAACAGAAGTGCGTCCGACTTTTAATAAGATTTATACACAAACATCCGATATGTTACAAGCACATATACACATTTAATTAAACAAACTGCCACATTATCATGTACAAAAGCTTGCATATAGAAATAAATGAATCAACTGAATGATATCCCACCTCCCCCCACCCCCTCCAACCAATAATATCAATATGAAAACATAAACAACAATATTTTTAAACTCTTCGATTGAAATATTATCCGTGTATTATATTACGTAAACTCCATATGATTATAGTTATACTATATTCATTAAAGTGAAGGGAAAAAAAACCCTAACATGGTGTTCGCCCAGTTAAATATATAGTGAAGTAAATTCGGTGACGGATTTTATATAACTTTCCCTGTCTTTGGCGAAAGTGTTAAAAAATATAATAAATAATAATAATAATGATAACAAAAAACTACAAAAAAAAAGGAAAGACATTTTCTTCCATTATAAACCAGCTTTCAGTCGATGCCAGATAAACTCAACAAGTAATTTTTTGTTAATGTTACAAAAAATGATTAATTTTCACTTTTGAGAGGTAATTGGTGGTAAGTGTTTACGTTTTATCCTACTTTATAGTCTTTCAAATTTTAAAGTCATTTAAATAACAAACCACGAGTTCACCTCAAAAGTTGATTGGCATGAGAAAAAAAAATTGCAAACCTACTAGTCACACAATTAAGATCTAGGGATCCCAGATCAGAACAATCAAACACGAACAGTCATCATAAAGTACACGCCCACAACATATATCATATGATCGTTAATGAGTGAACGGTGTGACGAATAATGATCATCAATGATAATAAGCCACAGCTCCTTTTTCACTCAGTCGGCGGTCTATGAACTGGTATAGATTTTTTTTATGTGGATTCTGCCCGGACGACTTTCCTCCCGCCACCCCCCCCCCCCACTCCCCCTTTTCGTTCAGACTTCAAGTCTTTCTCTACAGTATAACTGTAACAAAGCTATATGTACGATAAATTGTCTTTATTGATTGTGTATTAATACACACACTTAACCCCTTGGTTCAGTAATGTAATGATATACCAGTACTATACCCAACATTATAATCGATACTTTTCTGTTAGAACATATGTCAAGTGCCGGTATAGCATTGTAGCCTAACACAGTGAGAACATGGCAAGATTTTTCAATAGCGGCGACTTTACAGAGAAGACCAATGGATAACAGTTGACAAACGTGACTACGGTAGGTTTATACCAATTTGCAAATTACGTGATATTGAACCTCCTCCTTGGCTTCTCGACAAGGTTTATAACAGATTTAATAAAGTAATGATATGAATGTCAAGGTACTTATCGACGACATTAGCAACACACTTTTACACCCACGCTGATGTTTATCTTGACACAAGGAAGTAACAAAGTATAACAGACTTTTTCCTTTTGCACCCTTGATGAAAAATATCCATAAGTATATTATTATCCTATCCATATTCAACTTTTCATTTCACTTTCATTCCGATTTAGAAAAAGGTTTTCTAGCACCACACGTTTTCCCACACGGACAACTTCCTTGTTACAGACTGCATACTTTGACATAGGAAGAATAAATAAAAAAGGGGCTTGCTAATCTAATCATTAACATTAACAGATGTTCTTAGAAGGATAGTCTTTACTTCTGGAAAATGACAAATTGCTTACAATTCGACAGCCATGTGGCGTTTCAAACCACGCATTCGGACCGTCATTCTTTCAGACTCAGCTGTACAGCACATGTGCATGTACTGTATGCTTTTCTTTAAACCATACAAAAGAAACAACCAATAGGCCTATATTCGTATTCACACCTATACTTGACTTGCAGTATATGTATATATACCGTCGAGTCCTTTGTGGCAAATACATCCACACGTGCGACGATTCCTGCGTAAAAATAACTGACATGACTGCATGCACCTTAATGATGAGCAGCTGTTCCTATAAGTATTTATGTATATTGTCTACACCCTAATACAATGACGAGAAACTATTTCTTATCGTTAAAGAGACAGACCCTTGCAGATGTTACTCAACACCACAGTAAAATCAAAAGAAGTTAAAAAAGAAGAAGTTAGGGAAAATTGCACATAACATGTAACATTTTGGTAAGCTTATAAATAAGAAAAAAACAATAATGTTAGCAAAAAAAAAGTGTTTCTTTCCAGTCTTTAGTTCAAATAATCTGTCTAGATTATTCATACGACATTAAGATGGACGGTGATGTATTAAAGCTTGATGCCCTAATTTGGTGACCATATCACAGATGTTACCATTTCAGTTGCATTCAAGAAACATGAGGCATTTATATTGCGAGCGACATCTGTAAAGCCAGTCTTTGATACTTTCACATCACTATCCTAAAACTCCACATAACTTTTGCGATGGCATTTGAGAATTTCACACAGCCGCCATATGAAATATACGCTTTAAATTTCTCTCTTATTTCTTACTCGGGAAATTTGTTGGCTCTTCCAAGTAGCAGACATGGACAAATTTTCACACCCCCCCCCCCTTTTTAAACCTATGACAAACAAAATGGCATAACCTTTATATCATTAAGGTGATGATGATGATGATGATTATTGTTATTATTCAGCTTGACACGCAAGGGAAATTTTGTGAATAAAAAACTTATTCCCAACGCACGCCGAACTAGTACTTTCGTTAAAAGCTTTCGAAACAAGGAATGATTTCAGACGGAGCAAATACGAGATGCAATTTCGTTAATGAAAGCCGGAGATTGCCATGGCAACAATCGATGAAGATTTTTGCTAGGAGCTGACGACGGTTAAAGTCTGGTGTCGCCTGCTGGCCTTTAATGCATGTACATATTGACAAACCTGCGCACAACGTACACGCATTTTAATTTCAACTCGGTGTGACACTACAGTACTGTTAGAGAGAGAAAGTGAGTTAGATTTATGACTAGGAAACAAGGAAAGGAGTGGGTAGCCTATACAATGTGTCGGAAACAATATTTCTTGACTAGTACCGTAATAGTTCAGTATAATTAAACGTCAAAAGCATATGCATCCATCATAGCCTATACTTCATACCGCCAAAAAAAAAACCTTCCGCGTGTTCCATTACCCCTTATATTACACCAGGAGAGTGACATGAGGATAATCTATAGAGGTAATAAATTTAAATTTCATGTTCTTTAAGCCATGATTGCAAAATCTTGACAGAACAAAAATGCAAATGGCGATGAATATAAAACAAACCGAATCATTGCCATGGTTACAGATAATAGAAAACAAAGGACTCTCATATTTGTTTAGCCATGAAAGACTGCCTTGCCAGAAATTGTCACATTTGACATATTTTGTTTGAAGAATTACTTGCACTAATAAATTAACACTTTCGTTTTACTGTAGCAAAACAAACCCAATTAAAATGAGAAAAACATTGAGGAAAAAAATAAGTGATTTAAAAAAAAAAATGAGAAAGAAACCATTGCAGTTGAAGAAGGAATGTTTGATGATTAGTGTATGCCTATTTTGTAAAAAAAAAAAAAAAATCCCGCAATACAAAGAGGAAAAATTTGAGTTTGATATTATCTGTAGTAGGATAATATTGAAGTACTGACTTGTCCTAGCTTACAGTTAGGTAAATTAATAAGCTGACAAACCTTAAAATGAACAGAAAATTGAATATTTATTTACCTCTATTTCATAAAATCACCACCGATCAACTTAATCTGTCGTAAACTAGTCATAATTACACCGTTCCTCATCTTTACTAACAAAGGAGGGGGGGGGGGGGGGACTTTTGTTAAAACTAGAAGATGTCTAAAGAAGTGGTGTTAATTTGATTATTGTAACCAAATTTGGTATAAGATGTAAATCAATAATGATTGTACGCCAGTAGACAGAACGATGTCAGCACCGCTAATGTAAATGATATTAATTATACACATGTTTCTCATCTTCAAGTACTACCAAGCATTATGAATAAAAACCATGCTATAAACGCCCAACCATTCATAAATAGATTAGCATTGTATATACCGTTCGTTACACATTCTAGACATACCGACATACCAATAAGTCCTATCGTAAATGCTAAATAACCCTGGGAACTATTCAGGATGACTATCAACTTCAAGTACACATGTTAAGGGTTCTCAAATTAACAACGTATGTAATTGACTCCCAACTGACAACCAGAAGCTACCTTGAAGAAAAAAAAGCAAATATTGCTGGTATCATTTCTTAAAGTATAGATGATTCTGTTATTCACTTCATACATGTACAACATGTGTAAGCGTGTATACAAGAAAAAGGTTTCGCGATGTTCGCCAGACATTTCCAATCATTGAAAAGAGTTTCATGCATGCTGATGACGAAGATCCCCCTCCCCTCCCCTACACCCCCCCATAAAATGTACCACATAATAATATCTACGAAGTGGGTGTTTGGAAACAGCTGAGATTTAAACTTTGAAAGAAATATGATTTGAAAATCCCTATAAAATTCCGTCAATAATGTCAATAATTTATAAATAAAATAAAAGCAATACTCTAACGGATAGTCAAAATGCTTTGCAACTTCATACTTGGTTTACCGTCATTACCATAACAAGAAGAAAATCACTCGACCACGTGATACGTCGTAAATGCCAAGATCATTAACATACCTTACACATACATACATTACTGGATGATTTGATTTATAGAGAAAATGCGGAGTGATTTTTAAAATCATTTAACATTTAGGATCATGAAGATTAAAATACGAAACGAGAGATAACTAGCATCACCATTCAAAGTAGACATAAATATATGCATTCTTAAATGATTTTTTGTTTATCGATAATACCTCATGTCGTTCGAATTCAGAAACCCCTGTCTGAGAAGAGCGATGATGATGATGAAATATTGTCAGCTTCTGATTGGACAGTATAGGGCGTCGTCCTTCAGCATACTCTGCCAAATAATGATGCGGTCATGTTTATTCAAGCGACGCAACATATCCAATCCATGATCCTTATTTCCGTCCACTGGCAAGAATAGGAGATGTATCATTTCTGTGATTTTCCCCTTTTGAGTTGCGTGAAGTAATAATACAATACAGAAAACGGCTTATCACTTATTTTCATTGCACATTGTGTTTTATCATAGCCTATATATTTTAGACCACAAATGTTAGTTTTGTCTCAAATCTCATGGAAATGGTTTGTTTTTTTAAAATTGAGACTGATCGTTCAAATTTTGTCGATCATATCAAATAGTCAATCAATGAGTTGTTGTTTGAAAATTCTTATCCTTTACTTTTGCACATGATTCCGTAGAAATAGATTTCTCCATTTGCAGATAAATTTTACATCCCATTTTGGTTCTCCATCAAACACAATCTTGTCAATCTAATGGAAATTGAAATGACATTGCTCCTTCCAAATCGATTGCATTCCCCTTTTTTTTCAACTAACTTCTGACGAATGTTTTCAGGTCTTGAAGAACGTCCGTAAAATAACTGGAATTCTGGTTCAATCGCAACATTTTAGAACTGGATGAATTGATTATTTTCAAGCATCTATTCCAAAACCTGTCACGGTCCTCTTCGACGAGGAAAGGTTTGAGTGGGTAGCTTATCTCGTTCCCCATGTAACTATACGAGAGATAGAGGCAGGTCAGTACCATGGCCTGGAGGTCCGCCTCGCTGGTGACAAAGTTCTCATCGCTAATGTGGTCCCTTATCAGAAGATAAACGAACACGACGTTGGCTGGATTCAAGAAGTTGATATCTTGCCATCCCTGGAGAAGCAGGGACCTATCAACAGTGCGCAACCACATGATGGCATCGCTGGGCTCGAAATTTTTCAAATGTGGACACTTTCGGCTGAGAAAGTTGCCGAGACATTTCAAGAGTTCGCTCGTGGAGCACTGAAGAACTTTTTTGTGGGTAGCGCGGGGTTTCGAGTGGGCCACAGGTTTGAGCTGCACCTGGGTGGTTTTGGTCCGTTGACCGGTCGTCCCGAGGGTGCCGACCTGGGCCTTGTTAGGGACACCGTTGGAAACGACTGCTATGCTCTTCACATTGTGATTCCTAAGGTCCAAGCTAATGCGGCCGTTTTTATGAAGGTGGTGGTTTGAAGGAGCGTGTGAATTGAGGTTAAAACATGAAAACGATTTCTTTATGCTGCCGTCTTTGGCAAGGTCTCTTTCAAAATGTTCACGCAGCTTTTCAGATCTTTGTCTGCTGTAATTTGAATTGTTAGTATTGGTTGAATTCTCTCGGAGAACATTATTGTTCAATTTATCTGACCCGGTCAGAGATTGCTTGCTTCCTTTGGTACAACTGCTGCAACTGCTACTGGTGCAAGAACTGTCCAGAGAGTTGGTCGACACCCCAGTACTGGTCGTCTTTTTTCGACCACTCACGTTAAAGATCTTCAGTCCCAGCGTACTGATGAACATCGCGGAATGTTTGCGCATTGGTTTGTCTCCAACTAAGTGTAAGTTCTCTTTCGTCGAACTGGAAAGATTCGAGTTTTTGTTGTTAATATAGATTTCATTGAGGTTGCCCATACTTAATGTCTTGTTGTCTGAATAACTGCCGCTGTATTCTGACGGTGTAGATCTAGGCGATATAGACAAAACGGTTCCCATATTGCGAGCGGAGTCAAATTCAATTTGGTTTGTGACCTTCTTTTTTTCTTCTTTTTGATCACAAACGTTGGGCAGTTTGATTTGTAGAAGTCATGTGTAATTCCATAGAAAACAGTCGCTGCGAAAATTGTTGTAGAAGCAGCAACATACAGGAAAACGACGATACTAATTAGACACACCTTGTTAAAAACGGCTTTGTCTCAATGCGGAATGATTGTATTCAAAAAGGAATTACAGGTTATACACTTGAACCTTTTCTCGGCGTTTGTTATAGGTAATATAATACAGAGTTGCGTTCACGACAATCTGCAAGTATAATAGCCGAAGAGACAAACATCTTTTCCGATGATTTGTATATCCAAATGTTGTATTCCAAATTCTTTCCCAATATATATCGCTCATAAGCATGAGAAAACAGCACGAGGGAATCCGTTATAAAGAGAGATTTGTCTCAGTATGTTACATGTATACTGCGACTGCAAATTTTAACCTACCAGCAGAAGCCGTCTGCACGATAACATCTAATTTTGCTGTAACCGCTTTTCATTGGCTCACCAAACTGACGTCATTGCAGTTGGTCGTGTGCCGTTATCGCTAGGGAGATTGATTGACAGTGTTGCCGATTTACGGTACAGTCGTGGAAATGAAGTTGGTTGGCTCACTACGTGGGTTTGCAATGATAAATGCCCGGCAAGGAGATTTACTGTTAGAAAGCGGAAGTTTATCAATGTAAAATTAATAAACAATTTTGCAGGTATAGTTTCGTTCTCGTGTTATAGCCAAAAAATATGATAAGGATGATCAGCGAATTACATTTGTTTATATTTCTAGTTTATACATATCCCAATTTTGAACTGTTTGGAAAAACGAGTAGAATGCTCTGAGAAGATATATTAATCTATTGTTGTCATCTTTCCAAACAATACCACCATTGTTCTCATATTTCACATCGAGGGTAACATACCTCGTCTCGACACTGGAGGCAATATCTATTATGCAGGGCGCTATTACTGAATGATCCATGTTTATTCAAAATCTAAATAGTGGATTGTTTACATCATATAGCATGTTTACCAAAAATTAACCACCGTTGTACTTGAATTGTCTTAACGACACATCCTTCCCTAGTCTAGACACTGGAAGCAACAACCTGGTATCAATAAAGGGGAGGCTTGCAGAGAGGAGTGGTTGTAGTCTGTTGCGGAGGCATAGGGGGGGGGGGGGCAGGTGGATTGGTAAGGAAGGAATATATATATATTCCTTATATATATATATATATATATATATACTGATATATATATATATATATATATATCTATATATATATATATATATATATTTATATATATATGTTTACTATATATATGTTTACAAAGACGCCTATAGGTAAATGGCATAATAGTTTTCCTATCGCTCACTATGCATGATCATAGATACGTTCAT
Organism: Apostichopus japonicus; assembly: GCF_037975245.1. Lineage (NCBI taxonomy): Eukaryota > Metazoa > Echinodermata > Holothuroidea > Aspidochirotida > Stichopodidae > Apostichopus > Apostichopus japonicus. The sequence goes on from NC_092578.1 coordinate 5,163,859, forward strand.
GTGTTGTTGTTGTTATTTTGAGCTTTCAAACTGCGCAGACTATGTTTTCTAGTATACTGGCACAAAGTTCAATCGAAAATAAGATAGAGACCTCTCTGAACTGGTCGTGATTTGATGATTAAATTACGCCACTGGGTTTTTCTTCGTACGTCACGAAAACCTTCTCAGAGGTGAGTTGACAGTCAGCATGCATTCACAGTTTGAATAAACACGCTGACATATTTTTAGCTTTTCTCCTATTATCAAGGACTCAAAACATTCGATAACTAGACGAGAGGGTAAGAAATTGACTCGAACAAAACCTTGCCAAATTGGTAGATTTGCCCTAAATGGGCGATATTTAAAGGAAGTCAGAAAGATGCCATCATGTTGATAATTTAAATTCCGAGGGACGGGGGAGATTTTCTCGGCCGGGTATGGAATGTATAAAGTAGGTGTTATTGTTTACATTGAAGTAGGATTGAATGTTGACTCGAAATCTGTAGTCAACCAGCATAACAAAAACATGAAAGTTTTTTTTGTTTAGTCTTAAATGTAAAGCTCTTTAAACGTGTCATGAAAACGTGAATCCAAAATGTGTACATACTGACCGCAAAAGACACCCCACCCATATGACATACCTTTGAAAACCCGGAACTAACTTCATGAAGGAAACTTACTAATGATTCTTAGAACTTTGGTTTTGAAAGGGTACATAGACATATACGGTATCACTAATAGTTGTTCTCGTAGTTGGGCTCATGGCAGTGCACGAGGTTATCGTCATCGTCATTGTCATCGTCATCGTCATCGTCATCGCCATAGTCATCGTCATCGTCATCATATTGAGCAATGTGGGCCTCTTCATACTGCGGAAATATGTTACCCCAGATACCCCGTTGATATTATACCTTGAAACATTCCCAAAACATATCTACTACTAGATCAGAAAGAAAGAAAGAAAGGAAAAAACCCTAAGATCTGCTGCTTGGAACGGTGTAAAGTTTTTACCTCTTTTTTAAGTCTTTACCCGTGTTAAATTGGCAACTTTCGCCTGCCGTTGAACCCTTTGTAACAATTGACGACTGGAAGAATAAAATTCTTTTTTTGTATCTACTACGGCTGTAAATTGAACATGATTTACGATATTAGATTGACGTTGATATCATTGAAACTCCTCGCGACACACAAAGTGGGGATTTGTTAAAAGAGGTGACTTGAGTTGACACTCGCCAGCTCACTCGGGTCAGATTTAGGGATCGAGACACAATACAAAGTCATTTATGAAAGGGACAATCACTTCTATTGGTATACCTCGGCGATATGTATCGCACTGTCTGAGACCGTCAGAACAGGCGGTTCTGTTTTGAAAGTGAGTAATAGGGTTTTAACACCCTTTAGAGATTAGTAATTGCTATATAGTTCAAGATCAGGGACGCCGTAAGCGGTGTGTGTCTCCCCGCTGTCTTCCCGCGAATTGTGGCCGCAAACACCGCTGGTTCGGTGGGGAATTTTGGTGGAAAAGGGATTAAATATTTACCGCAAAACAGGGAAATGTTCAAAAGTACTCGTTATTCTGTGAGCAATTTGAGAAGTTCAGTGTTTCAAAACTGTAAAGTTCTAAAAAGTGAACAGTGAAATAAAGTAAATAAAACATTAAAAAAAGGGTTTAATGGCGACAGGTGGAACCGATATAGACCCCCTACTATAGTACTCTACACATAATTACATGCACAAAGCATGAGTTGCAAACTAATAGCATATCAATACATAACGTGCTGCAGGTTTACACACGTAAAGACCACAGGTTGCTTAGTTTTCTTGTGGAAAGTGATCATAACCCGATGTATGAACTTTTAACAGATTATATATCAGGGAATGATTCCAAGTATAGGGAACGGAATGAAATCTCGTGTTGCCTAAGCCTAAGCAATGTTTGATTAATTAAGGGTCCTTAGATGCAATCTGGTGCTATTATTTGCAATTTGAACTAATAATATTTTCAAGAATTTTCGGGCTTAGTCTGTCCGATATTTATGTTTCTTAATTGAGGCGGATAAAAAAGTTATACAAAAAATGGAATTTAAGCCTTTTGCTTTGATAATGTTTGTAAATAAGAATGTTTAAAATTGAAATTCATGCAGGTTAGATGTGAAGTTTAAGCACTAGCCGGGCCTCTATGACCTTGTTAGTGAGACAACAACTGGTTATTGTGATGCTCGATGGAAAGAAGTTTTACTGCTGAACGTAATCCGTTTCATCCTTTGGAAAACAAGTTTTTGAGTATTTTGAGTATCTTGGGGGGGGGGCATCTGTGGGCGCGATTTGGGGGGGGGGCACGTGCCCCCCAGGCCACCCCTTGGCGAAGCCACTGTGCCTAAGAATGGGATGTTTCAGCGTTGTATTTTTTGCGTCACTCTGGTGAAATGCAACAGAGAGAGAAAAAAAAGGAGCAAGTTTCCCCACTGAGACCATTATTGCTCCTCCCAGCCGCATCTCTACACCCCTTCCATCCCTCTACAATGAGTCACATGGGTCGCACAAACACACGTTGTACCACTCACTTCTAACTCGCACAGCGATATCCTATAAAAGGTGTTACTTTTCCCACTAACATGCGAACTATATGCCATCGTACATTACAAGTATTAGAGTAGTAGGTGTAAGGGTAATTCAGCATAAAACTCACGAAACGGATACTGCGCATCCCACAGATTCTAAGCATTCTGTACGAAACTTTGCATTTCAAGTAATTCTTAGTTTGCACTTTCGTGATAAACCGGCACTCGAAATTGTCAGAGCTTGTAGTATTATAGTGAACTTGAAAGCAAACAGGTGTGACGTCATAGTGGCACACTGACAGCAAAGTGTATGATTTTGCTTGACATTTTAATTCATTATTTGACCTTTCCCTATGGCAGCGTGAAGTTTAAAGCATGTCAATGACCTGATGACCTAATGCATATTCACATTGACATGCATCCCACAAAAGAAAAAATGAAAAAACGATTAATGTAATATTTTGAAGTAAAAAAGAAGCAACATAAACAAATATATATATATATATATATATATATATATATATATATATATATATTTATATATATATATATATATTATACATTAAAGCGCATTCCATTAAGAGTCATGTATGTATTGTATGTATGAACTCGCGAAGAAGCCATCATTGGCTTATCAAAGCCGCAAGCTGACCGAAGTCCGTCTCTTACATTCATATTTAACGTCCATGATTATGAATTGTCAATTGTGAACAACTCTGTAACTGGACGACATACTGTACATTAATCTTAAAGTGACTCGAACTCGGGGACTTATGATTAAAAGGAACCGGTGTTAACCACTGACCTAGTCATAACAAGTCATAGCATAACAAGTCATACATAACAAGTCATAACAGTCATAACAAGTTATAACAAGTCTACATTACTCTCCACTTTTCATTCGCTCCTATATTTTTAAACTTCATTTACTCGCGTTTGTATTTCATAAACATATAGTTGATTACTTCCAAAAGTTCATAGACGTGCGTAATACACTGGCGGTCAACTATCTGACTATAGTCGTAGGCTACACTGGCCAAACGGTTTCCCGTGAAAACTTGTTCAAACTTGGCGATTAGCGACTGCAGATTTAAGACGGAAGGATATGATTAGTGGTTATTCCCAGTACTGAATACGACGGTCTGGTACATAGGACATCATAAATTCATAGCAGTCTTTATGACATTGGAAAAGCGGGAAAAAAAGCAACAAATAAATTAAAGATTCAAAGAGCGAACTGACTAATTTCCGTTATATTCTTGAATCAATCACGTCCATGATGAGATTTCTCGTTCAACCTATTCACAGCGTCTGGTTCTTGGAAACAGTCAAAACCGCCTCTCAAGATCATGTCACCCTTTCCTTCCCACTATAGGATTTTGAAATGGGACGTTCTAGAAGCGCAGGGGGGGGGGGGTGGGGGTAGGGGTTGTTTGGGGTAGGGAGATACCCAAGTATACTTCCGGAGTATTCTTAATTTGAATCAGTATTGCATCGTATATACTGAACAGTACGTACGTTTGGTATATATATATATATATATATATATATATATATATATATATATATATATATATATCACAGTGATCATTGAATATTTAAAAAATGAGCCCTCTAAGGATCCCAGGCCCGGGAAATCAGCAGGGTTTCCCTAACTTTACCCCCCCCCCCCCCCCACGAACCCATGTGGATGTCAGAGTTGTCCACGAAACCCCAACTTTTCGAGACACGATCTGAGTCATTATTATACTATAATACGCATAACAGCCTGTGTCTGTTTCATAATTCAGTTATTTATTACATGCACGGTACGGTACTACTATGGCAATATATCCGTATGGAACGCGAAAAGAGTTTGTCGATAGGTACGACTTTTGTTCATTACTAAATTATATGATATCTCAGATATTAGTTCAACAAGAATTACTCTAATTTTGACTTTCAAAAAAGTCTCACGAAACCCCTGGGATGGATTCACGCACCCTCTGGGGTTCATGCACCCCAGTTAGGGAACCCCTGGTCTACAGCATTCATAAACCTTAATCTGTTAATGTTTAAGTTATTCGGAAACATTGGTCTTCTTACATCGATTACATACTGTGCTCGTTTTATGACCGTCTAGTTTCTCTCCTCGTGACTGTTCAGTTTTTTTTTAGTTTCATTTGAAGTGTACGGGTCACATTATAGCCTTCACTACCCTCCTGGGTGACAACTGCGGATATGCCATGCCTGTGTTTGTATATTTGTTCTTATGTTGATTGCTTTGTGTTTTTCTTTCTTCATTTCCTTTTCGCTTTGTTATTAAGATTTTTTCTTTTCCTTTCCTATTTCGTTAAAGTTAATGATATCCTTTGTTCTAAAAGCGACATTTGTATATCATATGTGTAGTCCATCTTTGTTTACATGGATGGAAATTGATCGGCTGGTAAACTGAATCTGAAACTGGAGCTAACGTCAAATGCTATTTACTTGCCCTTAAATCGGCAACTACTCATTACCATTCCCTACCGCGCGGAACGAACGAGGAGCACACGAAATCTAATTAACCATCGACGGAAGACAGGCCTTGGGGAAATATCATCCCCTCGCAAAAGCCTTCGGCAATAGATGACATGATTAAAATCTTCATTCAGGTACAGAATAAATAGCAAACCCGACTACGGTAGATGAAACACGCTAATTTTCTGTCTGTTGATAAACGCTGTGTTGTTATATACCTTCAATGTATGTATAGGTATACTGTGCGGCGGCATATAGTCGTTACACTGCTTTACTCAGCCTAACGTATTACATTATGTTGGGGCCTACACATTCCGTATGGCACACTGTGTTATATTACATATAAGCTACACCTCAGGGTATGTCTGAAAACAGGACTTGATTCTGTTATTTTCGAAGAAATGATACAGACAATGTGATTGCAATTTCAATTTTCACCGACTTCTTAAGTAACTATATTAAATAGTAAGTGTGGTGTCTTAATTATCTTCTGCAACTTAATGCAACTTCAAAAGATAAAGGCGCAACCGTTTGTACACTTGGGGGAAATTTCTATCCAAACATTCCAAGTAAAAGAGGACAGAAATTGAAGACATGTCTGCTTTGGCAATATATATATATATATATATAAAATAAATTGCTTTAATATATACTAATTGTATATAATTTATATCTTACCACATTATATCACCTACATATAATGCAATAAAAATTGAAGATTTCAAGAGATTTAGTTTTCAGGTACACGATATGCAAACTACTGATTGCGAGCGGCCCGTGATAAAGCTTCCAAAAAACCTCTTGATACGACCCACCAAACTTAAGCATATATAGCAAGCGAAGGCACGAAATATGTATTTTATATTATAATGTGTCATGTACCTTTTTCAGGTAAAATTTTCAACAGATTTTGGGTGAGGTTATATAGGGATGGGTGGTTTTGAGAGATATGGATGGGGAAGGTGGGAAAGTCGTGGTAGGGTTCGGGTGGTTTTGAGCTGGGTCACGGTCAGGGACAGGGTCATTGTTTTACTTTTACTTCTCTTCTTTTTGGTTTGTTTATTGTTTAGAGACATATATTTATGTTTATTTTCGGAGTGCTCTATTCGTTGAGCCATAAGTTTTTTAGAGCACTTCCTTTCACAACTCTTTGTATTTGTGTTACTTTATATGTGCTTATTATTATCACCTGAATGTTGTGATAAAACAAATAAATAAATGAAATGAATTTACATTTTGATGAGTTTTACGTGTGTCCCCTATATGTGATATAATATCACTCTTAACTGAACATCTGGACAACAAGTAGAACCCCTTTAAACTCCGTTTATTTCCCTTATAATGCCAACTGTTGATTTTGTCACGGGGAGTAGTGACTGTACATTCTCAAGTACTGCGATATACATTACTTGTGTTGGGTATACAAATTTCACCGTGGCCTGCCAAATGAATCACACATCCCCCTCCCCGCCCCTCCCTCCCCTGCTCGTATACCGTCAGTCGACGAGTGAACGTGGGACCCTAATGCAATCCTTACCTCGCATTATACAGGGAAAAAGTTAACGTTATTGATTAAACGTTTAACTTCAGTGTTCTACGAACTTCTCAAAGGAAACGTGTCTTGTCCTTTTCTGACAAAGGTGGGAGTTTCTCACGATTACGGATTTGTTGAACTCTCTATCATCTATCATGATCTTTGGTCAGCGGAAGTAATACTGAACGAGTGAGACAGGTTATAGAGTTACTAAGTGTGCACTTATGTCCTCAATATGATCCCGTTGTAATCTAATGACAATGATGAGCCTATGAAAGTTAATACTTTCAATATGTGGTATAATTTGTCATAAGGTCGAGGAGGGGAAAAAAAGGAAGATAATTAAAGTAATAAAAAAAATTGAGGGTACAAAGTGTGGTATTTGATATAATACGAATAAGAAATAAATATGAAAATTTGCAACATGCTTGGTTGATAAGAATGTATGTGCTGGATACATTTTCCTATTATTCCTTCACCCCAGTATATACAATGTTCTAATTGGAATGACGATTCATTAGAATTCCAATTCATTGTATATTTTAAAGGGGCTTTGCAGCCATACCAAGTCCGCATAACCATAGAAACTGTCACAACTTTCTATACTGGTTTCAGCCATGATTATGAAAATATTGTCAAAACTGACGAAGGGTGTCACCTTTTCAGTGTGTAACGCTGTAAATAAATGCTAAGAAACGTGTTGTTTAAATAGATTTCAATCACAGATATTAAGACAAAAATCATTAAAACTGAACTGCTTATTTGTTAAAACAGTTTGTGTTATACTATACATAATCCCTTTCACTAAGAATAACACAACACATTACAAATGTGAGCATGAAGGTAGCCTATACGGTACATGGTGCTGCTCATATGTTTCATAGATAAATGTTTAATTGTTACCTTCCACCTCAGTCACTACAAGTCAAGTCAAACGGTGTAATAATGTATGAAGATTATGCATATAAATATACTGTATAGGCCTATCTATAAATGTCCATTTTCAATATACCCATTACATAGTAGGCTAAGTAGCCTATACCGGCATGTTGGTTTGTAAATTCATTCACATTACATGAGAATATCGTAAATTAAGTTCTGTAGTTACAGATCCGAACAGCCGACCATGCGCAATTAGCGAGATCCGAACAACTCTTTAAATTTCTTATAATTCCAAGTCTCCTATATACATCTCTCGTACATATCAAGCAGGTGATTGTCCTTAGGATTGCAGTAAAACATCGCCAAAAAGAAAGCCTTTCGAATGGTTGACCCAATTTAATGCTCTTGATTTCATCTTAAGTGGACAGATGAGAGGTTTGCCGTGATCTAAGACATATATTGATGGGCGCTCCGCAGAAAGGAAACATTTCTGGAGGGTAACCAACGGAACTAAACTATGTTCCTTCATGAATATGTATAAAGAAGCCGGCCATGGAAAATATTTAGGACAAGATGTTGCCTACTTCGTAAGATTGGATACACAGGGCGCAGTTGACAAAATGCGAGAATGAGGATGCATAGTTACAATAGAAATGTCGGTTAAGTGACGGTATGCGCAGAACACAATCCCACTTATAGTTTCTGAATTTATGTAACATGGTGTAAATTTCAATGTTCTCGTCTCACGCCAATCACAAAACACTTACTATATATTTGAATTCTTAGTTTATGATATTAGTGACAAAATACATCACTGTATATATATATACTTTATGCTTCTCAATTTATTTCAACTATTTGCATCTTATAAGGATCGGGGTTTATGGTGTATCGTTATTGTTGTTGGTATTGAGAAGGTAAAGCATTTAACTAATCGCAAAGGATAAGAGCTAAACAAGAATTCCGCATGACAACGTTGCGAAGAACGACTGTCATATCGGCGATACAGTGATGCCAGTATTGATAATCACTTTCTAGTTAATGTATGCAAGAATAGAATAAGACAAGGTCGGTTACTACATTATGTTTGATTGAGCGGCCGTCTTTGAAGAGCTAGTGTTTTGTCAGTTTACCAGTCAGCTTTTTGGAACTTCAAAGGCCGACCAAAAATTCAATAAATCCAAAACTTCAGTTCAAATAAAAAAATTCAACGATATCCCTATAAAGATGACCCTTCCCCTTGTTGAAAAGAAAAGTAACAACATACATCAAACGCCGGGGGGTGGGGGGGGGAGGGATAAGAATTATTATAAAAGCCAAGACGCGTTTAATGACTCATATGTACTGATACATACAGAAGCGTAGAAGGGACATTGCATTGACGCGTTACCAACTTGACAAAACGACAATTATCTGCAAATTGACGAGTTGACGAGATGGTAACGTGACAAAATTCAGAAAATTGACGTTTTGACGAGATAACAGATCTCGTCAATGCAGCAATTTTCTGCAACTTGACGAGTTGCACACTTACTACCATCTCGACAAGTTGACAAAATTCAGAAAATTGACGTTTTGACGAGATAACGGATCTCGTCAATGCAGCAATTTTCTGCAAATTGACGAGTTGCACACTTACTACCATCTCGACAAGTTGACAAAATTCAGAAAATTGACGTTTTGACGAGATAACGGATCTCGTCAATGCAACAATTTTCTGCAAATTGACGAGTTGCACACTTACTACCATCTCGACAAGTTGACAAAATTCAGAAAATTGACGTTTTGACGAGATAACGGATCTCGTCAATGCAACAATTTTCTGCAAATTGACGAGTTGCACGCTTACTACCATCTCGACAAAACGTCAATTTTCTGAATTTTGTCGTTTTGACGAGATAACGGATCTCGTCAATGCAACAATTTTCTGCAAATTGACGAGTTGCACGCTTACTACCATCTCGACAAAACGTCAATTTTCTGAATTTTGTCGTTTTGACGAGATAACGGATCTCGTCAATGCAACAATTTTCTGCAAATTGACGAGTTGCACGCTTACTACCATCTCGACAAAACGTCAATTTTCTGAATTTTGTCGTTTTGACGAGATAACGGATCTCGTCAATGCAACAATTTTCTGCAAATTGACGAGTTGCACACTTACTACCATCTCGACAAAACGTCAATTTTCTGAATTTTGTCGTTTTGTCGAGATGGTAGTAAGTGTGCAACTCGTCAATTTGCAGAAAATTGTTGCATTGACGAGATCCGTTATCTCGTCAAAACGTCAATTTTCTGAATTTTGTCACGTTACCATCTCGACAACTCGTCAATTTGCAGAAAATTGTCGTTTTGTCAAGTTGGTAACTCGTCAATGCAATGTCCCTTCTACGCTTCCGTAGATACAGACAAGGTCATACGTACGTTGTTAATAAAAGCTCATCTCATATAGTCAGGTAACGTGACAAAATTCAGAAAATTGACGTTTTGACGAGATAACAGATCTCGTCAATGCAGCAATTTTCTGCAACTTGACGAGTTGCACACTTACTACCATCTCGACAAGTTGACAAAATTCAGAAAATTGACGTTTTGACGAGATAACGGATCTCGTCAATGCAGCAATTTTCTGCAAATTGACGAGTTGCACACTTACTACCATCTCGACAAGTTGACAAAATTCAGAAAATTGACGTTTTGACGAGACGTTGAAATATATACCCGACAATTTCAGAACTTGTAACGTTTTTAAAGTAATTTTTAAGTATGAAATCATACATCTTCGTAAATGTACGTTCAATTTGAGTATACTTCAATATATTATTGATAAAAAAGTATTTGCCCCCACCCCTACCCGTCTCACCTCCCAATAATCTCAGCAAGGGGTAACCGAGATAGGTCTATCTTTGTCTGGCGAATCTTAGCGAAGAATGTAAGTAAAAACATGGTTGGTCATCACAGATGGGACAGTAACTTAAATCTTCAAGCTGGGTTTCGAATACAGGGTAAACAGAGTTGATATTGGGATCTGGTATGCTAACAATGTTACCGGGGTATTACCTCCCCACCACACCCAACCCTTTCACCTTCCCTCCCTTTTGTCATCGCACATTATCTGGCATTCATTGACATTTACTGATTCACGTCCGATAGTGTACAAGCACATATGGCAATGTTTACATAAGTATGACGTCATCGATGGGGTATCAAAATACATGAAAAAAGTATAACGGTCTACCTTGTGTCAAATATTGCCTAATCTTCATCTTGGGGTGTCTTAGGGGTCCTCCCTTTATTCCAGAAGTAAGATGGCCTATCCGGTAGCTAGGGGGTTGAAGTGTAGTCTCTCCAGTGCTTCTCCTAGGTTGCAACGTACGTTGATGATTCTAGAAGCCAACATATTGTATTCAGACAACATAAAAAGACTACAATATGTCCGCCGTATATGAAGGCTACGTCTAAAAGCGTTAGCTAATTTACATATCTTTTCACGAGCGCATTCCGGATTGAATCAAGCCCGCTGTGTCATAGGGATTACGGTCTGAATTGAATGTTAAGTATAGATCTAGCTGTAACACTAGACGTATCTTCCCTCCGAATCGATCCTGATTTCACTTAAAGATTAAAGGATAATTGTAAGCAGACTGGGTTGTCACATATGTTATAGTCCAAGTAAAAAATAAAGAAAGAAGAAGATTTAGAAATGTTTCCAAGGCAATTCCGGTGTTTTTCTTAAAATACTCGGCTTAAAGTATCTAAATCTCTGGAATGATCCTTTAAGGCTTAATTAATGCTGATGTTGGCTCCTCAGTGCATGTAGGCCTAAATGTTAACGTGTATCCATTGGTTAGTATACATCTCACATTAGTTATGCAACCTATGTTCTCTTTAACTTCACATAAAGACAAGGGCACCCTTCAATGACATTTCTAAATCACCATTTTGTCCTTGTCAAATTCAAGTTGGCAATGCATTTGTAAACTTGTTTTTTGAGGTCATAAATGTCTGTTGTTTACCTGTTGAGTTGCGTGTTACATGTCAGGAACTGAAATGTTATTTATGTTAGACTTAGTAGTCCAGCCACTTCAATAGGTCAATAACCCTTATATATGTATAAAGAATTATTTATAAAAAAAATAAAATATGTAAATAAAAGTGGTATCGAAATGCAACCTGGACTGATTGCAGTCTTTTATAACGGTGTACAACATAGTAGTAAAGTTATCTTAAAACAAACAAAGGTAAAGGAATGTCAAGATTTTCTGTCTCATTAAAGTTATAATCAGCACATCGTTGTCCAATATCTGGACAGTTTGCTTTTTCCTCATGTTTATCATAGCTGTACATTTATGTTCCGGACACCTAACGTAAGGATTATTGTAAGGGTCAGCTTTATTGTAGTTTATAGCTATATTACTTATCGCTGCTGTGTTAGTGTAAATAGAAAGAGGAATGTCCGCTTCCCTCTATTGTCAGTCCCCCCCCCCTCACCCCAACCCACTACCCTACCGTCCGTTTAATGCTCTAACTTTAATGTACTAACTGCTGATGTTGCTGCTGATGCTGATGATGATGACCGTGACGACGAAGATGATGACGATCGGATGATGATCGGATGATGATGATGATGATGATGATGATGATGATGATGATGATGATGATGATGATGATGATGATGATGATGATGATGATGATGATGATGATGATGATGATGATGATGATGGTGATGGTGATGGTGATGATGATGGTGATGGTGATGATGATGATGATGATGATGATGATGATGATGATGATGATGATGATGATGATGATGATGATGATGATGATGATGATGATGATGATGGCGATGATGATGACGATGATAATCAAATATGGTGAAAGAAATTACACAGCGTCATGAGGTAATCATCACCAAAAGTCAGTTTCGGATAAAAAACATGCAAAAGGATTTTTTGACATCGTAAGTGGGCAATAACACACTTCTTTTGTAATACCCTGTAAGGACGTCTGCATTCTACCGTACAGCGTTTATGAAGAGGGCGCCATTTGGATTTTCGACGCCTGGAAAGTAGAGTAGGGGGAGAAAGGAAGGGGTATTGCAAGCTACGCATGCATATTGTAACGTGTATTTATACGAGAACATTTAACGTCTACTGCTTCAAATATTTACTTCCTCATCATGCCCCTCCCTCCCCTCCCCTCCCCATCCCCATGCACACTCTACCCGTTCGTACCAGGGGCAACTGGAATAAGGCTATCGACGTGAGGGACGGTATTTTTTTGTTTTTAACACGTGGAAAAAGCAGATGAAGTTAATGGTAGACGGCACCGTATGGAACGCGGATCTGTGACGACTAATATGAAGGAAGTTTACAACCGGTAGGTCGTCTTTATCTGAGACAATTGACAAAACAAATGACTTCCTTCCTTTGTTGATTACCATTGACGTAACTAGAGTACGGTATCATAGATAACAGCTCAAAACAAAAATCTATTTTGGGTCATTGATTAAGCACGTGACATATGCAGAAACATTGAGCCTATACTTTCCGAAAAAAAAGTGAAACGGTATTTACTTTTGTAAAATTGAAATCCCGTGAGGCCTAATTGACATAATATCTATTGTTTTCATAAAACTGTCGTGGAATAACAATGTCAGAAGATATCATATATATAAAACCTTTTTTCTTATATAACCTTCACGACATATGATTAATTAAATGTGTTATTTGGGACTACATCTGACTGATTTCCTGTTTTTTTGTTGTTGCTATTTCTAATGACCTTTTTGCTTACAAGGGCTGGATTCGAAACAAATAAGGTCTGCTTAATGAGCCTCTGATATTTAAGGATGTCTCTACAGAGTTCGTAAAGCATTTAAAAATAGATGTTGTATTATATTAAGTATCTTTTTTTTCGTTTGCCTATAAAGCCATCCAGAAAAAAACATCTTTCTGCAAAGTTGACTTGAGTAATTATCGTTGATACTTAAATTCCGTGACACCGCAATTCAGTATTACCACCAGGGAGCTGCTCGGGAGGAAGGGGCAGGGGGCTGCTACTTGGACCAAGTAGCAGTCAAGTTGACTAGTTTAGACAAGTTTAACAAACCTACTAAGTATTACTCTAAATATACGATTCAAATTAAGACACCCCAGTCCTAGATATTGTCACCCAAATGAAAGTAACTTAAGAAGTATATGGAGTGAGATTAATGGTTCAATTCGCTATTCAAACAGTTCATCGTCCAGTCACTATTTACCGTTATTTTTTTTCGTATAATTGAAGCGCGCTTGATTATTATTGTCTTACTTCACATGTTGCTTACGAAACGATAATCTTACTTTGTATCTCCTTTAAGTGTGTCGCCACGTCACACGACAAATAACGGTATATCGCAAATAAAGAAAGAAAGAAAGATAAAATCAGCATTTGTATTTAAATTATGGTGTTTTTCACCCGTATCTTGGTCAAATTACTCCGCAGTATCTTGTAATCTATGACATCAAACAAACTTCTTTCCAAAAAAAATTCCACTTTTCCAAATTTTATTCCAGTATCAAGATAGTAACCCCGCATGAACAACAGTTACAACTATCACCCACCCCTCCCCCCCCACACACACACAAAACCAGACACACGCACATACAAACATAAAAGAAAAACGACTCTACAACAAACAGTGATATAGGCAATCAATTTTCCTGGCATATACAGATCTTTGTGATCGATAAATTCGCGGTAATAAAACTGGCACTGCTTAGAGGTTAAACTCAGTCGCATCATTTCTCTGTATACATCAGCATCAGAGTCAAAACAAGAAAGGACGCAAACCTGCTGGAGGCCTGAGCGAAATCGTCAGATCGAACGATTTCCCTGACAGATTCGGAATTCCTAATGAGAAAGACTACAATTATTGAGTGACGGCTTTCTATAAGGGTGGTTGGATTACCACGTGGGCGTGCAATTCCTTGAATATTCCTGGCCTTTTCTAACTCTTCTTCACATGAACAGAACGAGCCAGTCGTGAAAAGTTGAATTCGACTGCAAATTTGTTATTCGGGCACGAACTGATGCTTGTAAAGTGTCCGTCCTCATACTGGTGATAGACACATACATGATAGGAGAGAAAATAGCATAGTAAGACGTAGAAGAGGGACTGGAAAGCTTATATATATATAGCCGAGAGAGAAACGGAGGCGGTGACGAAGAAGTTAATCTATGGGCGAGGGTTCCGAGGGGGTGTCGGAAGGGGGTGAACAATGACAGTTTGACAGTCAACAAACAAAAACAAAGAGAAGACTAATGACGTATATACAGATCGAGCGGCAACTACTTGCAAGATATCATGCTAAAACGGCCACATAGATTCGTAAGCCCAAACAAGTTAAATTTTTGAAATAATTCTATTTGTATAATATGGTATAGCCTATGATATGGCGCTTGGCCATCTTTGTCAGTGTAGCCTAGGTTTATTTTAGTTGACGGGGAGGAACGAATATGAGTGACGTGGCTGAGGGATGCCGACTGAGGAGGCCGCAAGTATGAAACTGAGAATCCTTTAACCCATATCTGACCCGGAACTCGTAATTAACCCCTGGCCCCGGAGTGTAACCCATGGCCCCATACCTCGTGACAATTTCAATATTATTGAAACAAATATTAAAAACAAACAAGGTACGGCACTACGGCCTTTGTGATATTTGTGCAATTCTTTGATATAAATAAGCGTGTTGAAATATAGACAAAGGCCTATATCACTCTGAAGACAAATCTGTAGCATGAGTCCTTCCATGCGAAATAAACTGAACAAACTTTCAGAAGAATTCGCATGCGACCATCTCACATTATGCTGAAACTCCGTGACAGTATGATTCCAATGTATACACCAATATTTCCGTACCCAACGCGGTGCAGAAGTTCCGGTAACGTGAGCAAATATTGCGCAATACCTGCATGTTTACCGGAAGACGTTACTGCGATTCCTTCCAACTTCGAATACCAAATATTCTAAGTTGTAGAAGCTTTTACGAAGCCAACTTGGCAAACTCTGGTGTCGGCTTGGGAACTAATTAGTGTGATTTGGAATGCTCGACACGTCTGCGTGCAGCTTTCCATATTCGGCCTACAGTACCAACAACAAACGCTACAAACGGTGACGTCACGGATTGGAAAAATCTGAAAACGACAACATGACAAAATCCTCCTCAAGACCTTCTTAAATTAAGTTTGCGTGTTTTTTAAAGGTCAAATATACTCTAATTCCTTTTCATGATGTTATCTATTTAATAATATGCAACCTATCCAGCATAGAGAGACTCCTATATTTATACCTTACCAGAGCGACAGCCCGACTAAAAAAATCAATATTATGCCACAAATTTAAATTTTAAGGAGGTATGAAATGTTGGCATAGTGACAAGCATCACAGCTCTCTATGATATATCTATGAATTTTAAAACTGTAAGTCATGTTTGTCAAACAAGAGGATCATGCCGAGGTCACGTTACAAAAAAAAAAAAAAAAAGGAAAAATAAAGAAAAACAAGGTAGAGACGGTTGCTGCCATAGACGGATCGATAATATCGTTAAAAAAAGTCTAAAAAACACCAGCAATTGCCATAGTTCAGTGTTTTCTTATATCGATCATATCTTCAAAGACTTTTCCAAAAACATGAATGTGTGTGTTGTACGATCCACATGCATCGGTGAGGAAAACATGTTATTTAATGTGCAGCCTAATGCAGCGGTGGTTCAAGGTCCGTTGAAACAAAATGTATTGCGCGACGTTATCACTGAACGTTCGTATAGGCCACCCTCGTTAACAACAAAAAAAGAAGATTCTGTCTTGTTATGAAATTCTTCACCTGCTGACCAGAACCGAAATTTGGACCTCATGGAGGAAACTTGCAAATAAAATCTTAATATATTCTTAACCTTGTAGTTAAGCCACATTTGTATTCAACATCACGCACAGGTTGCCGTATATAGATTGCATTATGAAAGTGCACGTTGAAAGTTGATGGATCATACACGGATGATATGTGGTAACCATGCATAGAGAGTGTGTGCACGAAATACATTTGTGATAAACATACACATAGTGTATGCACAAGAAATACACAGAAAATATGTGAAAAAAACATATACAGAGGGTATGTACAAGAAATACGCAGACGATATGTGCAAAACATACACAGAGGGTATGTACAAGAAATACATAGACAATATGTGGAACACATACACAGAGGGTATGTACAAGAAATACATAGGCAATATGTGAAAAACACACAGGGAGTATGCACAAGATATACACAGACAATATGTGAAAAACATACACAGAGGGTATTTACAAGAAATACAGAGACAATATGTGGAAACATACACAGAGGGTATTTACAAGAAATACATAGACGATATGTGAAAAACATACACAGAGGGTATGTACAAGAAATACACAGACGATATGTGCAAAACATACACAGAGGGTATGCAAAAGAAATACACAGACGATATGTGAAAAACATACACAGAGGGTATGTACAAGAAATACACAGACAATATGAGGTAAACATACACAGAGGGTATATGTACAAGAAATACACAGACGATATGTGAAAAACACACAGGGAGTATGCACAAGATATACACAGACAATATGTGAAAAACATACACAGAGGGTCTTTACAAGAAATACAGAGACAATATGTGGAAACATACACAGAGGGTATTTACAAGAAATACATAGACGATATGTGGAAACATACACAGAGGGTATTTACAAGAAATACATAGACGATATGTGAAAAACATACACAGAGGGTATGTACAAGAAATACACAGACGATATGTGAAAAACATACACAGAGGGTATGTACAAGAAATACATAGACAATATGGGACAACCATACACAGAGAGTTATGCAAAACAAATTTGCAGAGAGTATTAACATTTTAGATTGGAAGTTTTTATTTTATTGTTGCTTAACACAGAAGTGTGACACAAACATTTCAACTTTACAAATTATTACTTAAAGTATATACTTATGGCCTCTTGACAATAAGGAAAATGTGCAACATGTGTTTCTCCCTCGCCACTTACATCATATCTCATATGTGGCTATGACTGAAATCAATGTCCTGAGAAAAAATTAACTGACGAATATGGCTGCTGGAAAACAGACAAGGACTTGACAAACTTCTTCAACACTGTTTTAACATAATATATTTAACATCATTAGCATTATACTGCAAGGAACAACAGGGAACATAGGAAGTCTTTTCATGGCTAGGAATGACAGAATCTTACAATGATCTTGCAAATTCTGTGTTCAAAGGAAAGGTCAACAATTTCTTCCTTCAAAATGTTTCAATATGAAGACATTTACAATTCTTACAAGAATAGTCCAGGTCAAAATTTCGTTTTGATATGTTAAAGAGGAACATAGAAATCTTAACATTCTGAAATTTGCATTCAATTCCTATGTGCCGTTTTTGAGATATTGACAGTTGGAGTTATCTGATATTCTACCAAAAGTGAACTTGAAGCAAACAGGTGTGATGTCACAGTTGCACACAGACAAATAATGACCTGGACTGTTCTTTTAAAGACGTAGCAAGAGTCTGCGTGTTGTAAAATGTTCACTGTGAACAGTTACCACATACAGGAATAGAGTACAATGGTATCAGCAGCGGGAATTATATAAGAACTAAATAATGAAATCTTCAGGCATAGAAACAGACGGGTTGTAATAGGTGGGACCTACGGTAACTGCGCTGAACCACTCCACCATGGCATCAGAGAAGGGAGTTTATTTCCTCTAAATTACAAATCAGTTCAATGTTCATGTTACTGTGGAACAAACATTAATACCACCATAGGTTAGAAGCGCCATTACAGGTGTAACAACCTGGCGTTCCGACAAACGAAACCCATGGTACCAGCGGTGTGAGTAATTTCAGCAGTGAGATATTCATTTATAGCAGACAGCCCCATCCTGATTATGACCACTCTAATTTGAGCTGGTCCTTGTCTGCAAAGAAAACAACATTCTACGATACGATAGCGTGTCTCTTATTTCTGAATCCACTGACGAGGTAGCACTCAAAAAATCTCCGGCGAGAGGCAGCTCCCCAGAAAGCCCCAAAAACACTTAGTACAAATGTTGGAACGTACTAATCAATATGCAACAAGAGCTCTCAGTCATTTCATGAAAAAAAATAAAAAAAACCTTTCAATACAATTTCTTTGTCTTTTCGAAGAGAGCATCGACTACTTTGCCCATGTTCTGTATCGTCTCGAGAGACATCTCGTAGGTCTGGTCCGTGACGGGCTCCTCGAAGATGATGAGTACGCCTGCTCCTTGATCCAGGATGCCTGTTGGAGATGATGGAGAGAATGGTAGGACATTAAAAAAGCAAACAAACATTCCATATTAGTTAAAAGAAAAAATCCCCAGAACTTCTATTTCCCTTCCCCCCCCCCTTATTTCTAAAACAACTTTAATATAAAAATCATAAAACGAACGAAGCTTGTAAATATCGCATACGCAGTTCCAGAGAAATGTGCAATTAAGTTGAGCCGCAACTGCCAGCATTCTGTCTCGACCGTACGTACAAGGCTGTGAAGTCACAGATTCACTGCTTGTAGGAACTGAAAAGAAAACTTGTACCATTTCTTGCTAGCATGCAGCTGTCCCCGACATCTGCTTGCCTCCTTCTTTGGATTTAGATGACAAAAAAGCAAAAACTAATTTTGAAGTTTTTTTGAAGCTTCATTTGAACAACTGTCAGCCTGATACATCTAGTCAATACTCTTCAGAGTAATTCAACATGGTTATTGAGTTTGAGATGTTTGTTGTGGAAACAGAGCGCCTCTGTGCACGTCTTTGCTTCGGCGTTACGAGGCAGGTGTCGATCAAGTCCTAGTGATCAGCTACACAAAACTTTTAAACCACTTTTCCACCTTTTCTAATAAAATAACGATGAGTGGTTGTGTTGTACTCAATTCCTTTGGTATTTCTACAATATGCAAATGCATATTTAACCATCCTCTGAAATATTCTTTTAATGAGTAGTCTTTTGGTTACAATATTTGAGGTCTGTCTCTCCTTGGTGCTCCTGTAGGCTCTCCAACAACAGGAACAGACATAACAATATCAGCATGTTTCTAATGGACACTGAACAAAACAAAAACAACAAATAGGATAGGTCCTCCATGAAAAGGTGGTTAGCATCCCGAAACAGCACTGTCCACCCCCCCCCCCCCCAGATGATAATGTTTTCTTATAGTGGGATATGTTCACCAGTCGTGATACTTCCACAGCATACATATGAAGTCGACTAATTTCACTGTTTTGAAGTAAGGCAGCTTGCTTGAAGTAACTTAAGTAAATTTTTGATTGGCAACCATTGTGTTCTGAAATTACATCAGCTACTACTCATTACTCCTTGTCTGATTCACATAACATTATTATTATTTTTTTTTTAATTGCAGAGCAATTCAAAAATTTGCAAACTTGACTTTTAACAGCATGGACCATAAGAAAATGCACTTTCTTTGAGGAATATAACCTCTTTGTAATTTTTAAATTCTCAGAACTCGTTCTAACATCTCATTTCTTTATATTTTTTTGTCAGACAATGTAATATCTTCACATTGCGACATAGATTACCACTCGACATTAGAGAAGTTGAAACGATTCACAGAAATTCATCCTAATTCACGAAAAGGAGCAAGCCCGACGGAATATGATGCCACAATTATGCGATCAAGTTTCCCTTAATCATGACCTTATACCCACTTGGAAGAGAAATTGAATCCAGACAGATCAGAGAGACCTTTGTCGAAGAAGAAGATGAAGCAGAAGAAGATGAAGGGGGGAGCAAAAGCATCAAATTACGGCTGAAAAGTGAATGTCCGAGACCCAAACGAAAACCTGACACTGTTAAATGATCAAGAAAAATGAAAAAAAATGTTCACATCTCATTACCAGCCTACGAAGAAAATCTACCTATTCCAGCAGTCCATGGAAAATCATCTGGAAAAACAGAAACTGTTTCCACTGAGCCTGTTTGTTTTCTACCTGGAAATTGACACTGATCATAGGGCAGCACCAAGTGGGAGCATCGGCTCATTAAAGTAATTGTTTAATCGAGATGAGTGGCAATGAAGTACGGTAGAATTACAGTCGTATCTTCTGATGGGTAACCGATGCTTTCCCAACGATGTGTGCTCATACAGATCTGCATGATGGTCATGTGATATTGAACCGTGGATACTACAAAATGCCCACAAACTCTGCATGGGATCCCGAAGCACTTCCTTGGGGGTTTTCTTTGGTCACCTTTGGGGTTCGTTGCAGTTCATGAATAGGCGGTTTCATCACAAAACGGTTAAGGTATTTTAATGAATAGTGGACAGAAGAACCGATGGAGAAATTGTAAGGAAAATATTTCCACAGAGAGCGTCAAAGAATTACCGGCTGGAGCAGGATTTGAACCCGATGACTTTCAAAGATTACAAATCTTAAGACTAAAAACCGACTGAGCTATCCAGCCATTTAGTTAAGTTTATGGCAACCCCAGAGGAACCGATTTCTTCGCTGGGTGTGACGGCCAGAATCCAATACATAAATTTGCCTTTGGTGTTTATAGCCCGAGATCACAGCATAGTTACAATTGGTGCAATCCATCAGTGTATTATAATATTATTGTGTGTGCAAATTTGAGAGAAACATGAGATTACACAGAACTATGCAAAGAAAAGAAGAAAAAAGAAGAAATAAGAAGAAAAAAGAAGAAAAGAATTACAACTTTATGACAGAAACGGTTATGAACACAGAAATATTGTTCAGCATTGCTGTCTAGAAAAATAAAAACTACTGTTTTATGGCACAGGCAAATCAGAGAGTAAACTTCTGCCTTTTCTGTCTACGAGTTTGCCTCCATTTAAAAGCAGAGAGCCTTCTTCCCAGGCACGATTGAGTAGCCCAAGGCCAGCTTGGGAGATAAACTTGTCAACAAGAGCTAGGAGGTATTATAAAAATTTCCATTTAAAAATTAAGGGATTTTCCTGTTTTTAAATTCTCTCTTGAGAAGGGAAACGGATTGATCTATGTATGGTACCCATAAGCTCTCGTGACGTGATCATTCGTGGATAT
This sequence comes from Apostichopus japonicus, assembly GCF_037975245.1. Lineage (NCBI taxonomy): Eukaryota > Metazoa > Echinodermata > Holothuroidea > Aspidochirotida > Stichopodidae > Apostichopus > Apostichopus japonicus. Next base: position 5,185,475 of record NC_092578.1, read on the forward strand.
CTATTATTAACATGCACTTAAAAGAGTGATTTGGGGGGCAAATTTAATTTGTGACATTTGAAAGAGGATTGTCACGTTAGCGTCGTGATGAAATTTTTATTCGTCCTGAGTGTCGTTGCGTCCGAAGTTCATGTAGAGTTGACATGGTTTGTATAAGAGGGGGAACTTGTAAAAGCAAACATGTTTTGACGTCATAGATGCGTAACTACCAAACTAAAAAAAAAAAATCTGCCAATTCATTTATTTACAGCAAATAAAAGTTATTTTTGTACAGAATTATCCTAGACATTTGCGGTGCAGTGCGTACATTTACTAAGATGTATTTATAGGTCATTGCTATCTCATTATACCTTTGTTGCCTAAAATGGGAAAACAAAACAGAAGTGCAATACCGAATTAATCATTTTCCCCAGTCTTTCTCAAGGTTGAAGAGTTCATTATAAACTATTATAACACCAGCAAACCCATCTCTTTCTACCAACGAGTTGTCATTACGTGGGCATGAGCATTCAACGAGTAAACAAATTAACTTTTATCAAAGCTATGGGAATGAGGTATGGATAGCTTTTTTCAAAGCTATGGGAATGAGGTACTACTCTTAAATTTATTCAAAGCTACAGGAATAAGGTATGGATAACTTTATTCAAAGCTATGGGAAAGAGGTATGGATATTAACTTTTTTCAAAGCTATGGGAATGAGGTATGGATAGCTTTATTCAAAGCTATGGGAATGAGGTACCACTTTTAAATTTATTCAAAGCTACAGGAATAAGGTATGGATAACTTTATTCAAAGCTATGGGAAAGAGGTATGGATATTAACTTTATTCAAAGCTATGGGAATGAGGTATGGATAAGTTTTTGCCAAGCTATGGGAATGAGATATGGATAACTTTATTCAAAGCTATGGGAATGAGGTATAGATAACTGTATTCAAAGCTATGGGAATGAGGTATGGATATTAACTTTATTCAAAGCTATGGGAATGAGGTATGGATAACTTTTTGCAAAGCTATGGGAATGAGGTATGGATAACTTTATTCAAAGCTATGGGATTGAGGTATCGATAACTTTTTCAAAGCTATGGGAATGAGGTATTGATAACTTTTTTCAAGCTACGGGAATGAGGTATGGATAACTTTTTTCAAGCTATGGGGAATGAGGTATGAATAACTTTTTTCAAAGCTATAGGGATGAGGTATGGATAACTTTATTCAAAGCTATGGGAATGAGGTATGGATATTAACTTTATTCAAAGCTATTGGAATGAGGTATGGATAACATTTTGCAAAGCTATGGGAATGAGGTATGGATAACTTTTTTCAAAGCTATGGGAATGAGGTATTGATAACTTTTTCAAAGCTATGGGAATGAGGTATTGATAACTTTTTTCAAGCTACAGGAATGAGGTATGGATAACTTTTTTCAAGCTATGGGGAATGAGGTATGAATAACTTTTTTCAAAGCTATAGGGATGAGGTATGGATAACTTTATTCAAAGCTATGGGAATGAGGTATGGATAACTTTTTTCAAGCTATGGGGAATTGAGGTATGGATATTAACTTTATTCAAAGCTATGGGAAGGAGGTATGGATTACATCAAGCGTACTCACCGTGGAATTTTTTATCCAGAATCATCTGCGAGAGTTTTGGTTCTACCAAGGTCTGCAGAGAAACAATAACAATTTCATAATGAGTGTACCAAGATTCAAGTTAATCAGTGCTCCAATTTCAGTGTTATTGGTTACTGTTCAACAGGCAGTACCCTTAACACGCTTAAACTCTTCCCTACAAACTGCAAATATTAAAACAATTTGGCCTTTTTTTAAGATGTTTTTTATTTAATAAAAAAATTGTTTTGATGCTATCAGAAATTAAAATTTCCATAACAAAGTGTTTGTCATTTACTTTCCAAGTAATAAGTTTTTGTAGAATTTTCCCATTTTTTTTTTTTGGCATGTCATTAATACTGACATGATAAGACATCTGTGTGATGAAACATTAGGAATCGAGTCAAATTCATTACATGATTACTCTCCCATACGCTTTATTTGGTTAAACAAACATGATACACAAGGTCAACTGCATTCTCATTTGTGAGTACAGCAAGTTTAATACAGATGTTGACAAAACTCAAAAAGTTTACTCTAAAGCACCCTTTTTTGGCATTTTAGACATCTTACCAAACCTATTGTTTGTTAATTTAAAAAAAAGAAGATCACATTTGATCATGCACTGAGACACCAGCCGATACCATTTCAACCCGTTGTACTGTAATTGAATTATTCTTGATTTTATCTGCCACTCACATTCTTAAAAATATTCCCACCTAGACAGTTATCATATTTTTATAAATCACGTAAAAAAGTGCAAATCTTGAGTGAATTTTGCTTCCTCATCATGAAAAGATACTTTACTGATATATCTGAATACACTGCATTGCTACCTGATTCGTTCAACTTTTTTTCTTTTTATCCAGATAATATCCCCAAATTAATGGAAGAATGACTGTTTTTAACAGGTGAAACCAAACTTTAAAAAAATGCAAATTCATTAACAGCACACTGCTTTACATTCCTCAGGTGTATTATTAAGCAAATTCAATGAGCTCCGACTGAATTTATTCAAATTCATTTAATTCAAAGTTTGTATTATGAGATCAAAAGAAGCTAGCTGCTTATTTTGCATTTCTGTGCGTCAGCAAAATAACATCAAAAGAGAAACCCAGTGGGGTGAATGCCACCTGACATTATGAATTAAGGTCACACGGAATCCCTACAACTGCCACTAAGTTTAATGATGCGGGATTATTATTTTAATCTTTGAAATTTACGTCAAAGTAGGGTCCCTCCCCTCAATGAGCAAAACTGATTCAAGAAGTTGCCATTAAATCCTTACAGTAGAATAAAATAGCCAAAAGCTGCACAAAATATATCAAAAAAAGACCCCACAGCTAGTCTCTGTCATCGATGGTGAAAAAATATCGAAACCTTTTTTTCCCTATATTTATCTGAAAAATTATATATGGTGTAAATTTACAGTTATGTGTCATTTCAGGGTGCAAAAACATATTAAATTGCCTTCGTTTGGTATTAAAACTTGACTCATCAAATGTAACTTTGAGACTGGGCTTTGGCCATGATGATTGAGTAGGGAATGCAAATCCGTATTTTGTCCAAGGGCTGCAACTAACCGGCCATAAAACTAGATAGCATAAACAGTGTGTGGCTGAAGTGACGTCTTCACAAGTTTTGTGACACAGTACAATTTGTGGGAGGATCAAATCCCAATAAATTTTTTTTCACATTTTTAATTTCGACCTTTCTTTGATCAAAACATTTGCACATGGTTCATAGGTCAAAATGATCACACATTCTTAAACACCTTTCCTGTAGAAATGTCCAACCAGTAAAGTCATAGGTCAATACAATCACACATGCTTTAAACATTTTCCTGTAGAAAAATCCAACCAAAACTGTTGATATAAAATTTACATCCCATATATTCCATATCCTTGTCTTTTCCTTTAAAGAAAAATTGTTTTATTGCCAAAGACAATAATGCAGAAATCAAGAGTACCCCTTGAATTATTAGTTTGCCTGTATAGAGTGGAAGGGGGGGGGAGGAGGGGCCTGTTGAGGTAAAACACCCTTAGGGTCTTTCTGATTCAGAGGCCATATTACTGTATGCCCAAAGAAATGATCGAGCTTACATTCTTTTATTTCATTTTTCATTTTTTTCTTCTCTTACTTTGTGACCAAACCTTTCATACCGAGCAGAGACAGGTTGGAGGCCACAGAGGTATTTTTGGCATTAGAGTGTTGGCAGAGTGTGACCACCGTCCTCTTATGATTATAATCTTCATCTAATATCACATTTCAAAATGCTGTGAACAATAATCTACACAATTGCAAAGATGTCTATCAGTTTTTTGTTTTTGTGCGGAAAAAAGTGCCATTTTTCAATATTGTACGAGAATAAAATTTACAATGAAAGGGGAAAAAAAAAAAAAATTATCATGGGAAAAATTTCTGAGATGCTATTTTAATGGCTGGATACAGTAGTACCAGTATATTATAGATTTGGATTCGTGAATAAACTGGCTGCAGCTGACCCTGTGGCAGTCTTTGCCGAATAAATTTTAAAAGCCACAAGCAAACAGCTCAATAGTTTCACACAAATTATGCTCGCTGCCTTCTTCGAGATATATCGTGTATGATGAATAATTAACAAAGTACCGACGTTGCCCATCATACATTTTCATGGAGCAGACCAGATCCTAATTGTATAAATTTGTTCATTAAAACATGGCACTGACCACAAAATGACCGAGGGGGGGGGGGAGGTGGGGAGGGGGGAGCACTATGCAAGTTAAAACAGCATTTCAAATTTGGTCCTGTGCATTTCTCAAGCAAGACTGCCATTGGTCACACCAAGACAGCATGCTAGATTTTATTTTTTACTCTCCCAAAGGAAGCTTTTTGACTTACTCAATAGTGTATTTAATTTCAGCCCTAACATGTTTGTTTCCGGGACAATTTTACAATACTTGTTTTAAACACATTTTCAAAACCAAACTGGAAACATAAATATTTTCCTTTTTTTCCCCTTCTTCTTTGATTTTTTAAAAATTAAACTTGACTTAATAAGCTACCGACCGACATTTGTTACGTTTAATTGATATATCGAATTTTCTGGAGACCTTTCACAAATGGGTTGACCTTTTCATACAGCATATTATTTCCCTCTTAGACCATATTGCCATCAGTGACTTAGCCGTTCGGAGAATTAAAAACTGTTTCGCAGCCTCCGTTCTCTACAGCTTCTTTCGACGACCTTGCAAGAATCACTAGCAAAGTCACCCTGTGGCATTTCAAATTTCAGATGACATGAAACCAAACAAAACAACACTTACCCACCCCCTTCCCTGATGACGAATAAACGGGAGAAAAAAAGCCCGCTCGGGTAGAAATAAATGCCCAGGTACTTACTAGTGGGAGTTTAATGATTTCGGCGACATGACTGACTTGCACCCTGGAGAATGGTTCGATGATGCGGCAGAGGTTCTGCTCCAGGAGATTATCGTAGAGTGATTCCAGGTGCGCTTGGATGATGGGATCCTCTTGAAGCTCCACTTTGTATTTCTCTACTGTCTGACGGAGAGAAGAGAATGTCAAAAGAGGATTAATTATCATCGGACAGGAGGAGATGAGCTCTGAGACGTATGTGAATGTCTGATAAAGTTTAAGCATCCCCCCCCCTTGTTAAATCGATTCGGCGTCGTGAATGGATTTGTCAAAAAAACGATGGCAGACACTCTCAAAAATTGTTTGTTCAAATATGCATAAACGCAAGGACGATTAGACAGAGATTGTGTTCCCCTTGGGGCTATGAGAGGTACACACATCTGGTTGAATTAGATTAGAATTAGATAAATACAAAGAAAAGTAGAGGGCTTTGCACACTCTTGGCTTGTTCTTGTCGGTTTTTTTTGATCATCATCTTCTGGTCACCACTGAAGACTCCTAAACATCAAGATAGTGAGGGCTGCATTCCATTAAAGTTGGTTCTATTTTGAATAAACTTGCTCTTTAATGGTTCTAATAAATGGAACAGACCTCAGACAAGATATTGTGCAGAGAGAATTTGATCATATTTGTTTCATATGGAAAGAACATTGTACATAGTAATTTGAAAGCTAGAGTTTGCTATTCCAGAAAAGTTCCTCCAAGAAATATTCGTACATATTTTATTCTTTGATAAACTGTGGTTGCGAGTCAGTTGTGGATGCTAAAAAAGGCTAAATTGTTGAGTACATCAAAAGCAGCGTATGTGTTTGGGATTATGCACTCTTCTGCGAATGTGAGCAATCGGACACGAAGACGATTCACCCGTCATCAGACCAAGAAGGGTACGCATCATTCAAATGACTTGCCTGAACAAATTACTTGTTTTCTTGTTTGTTTTTAAACTCAAAATAGAGCGTTTTTATTATGACCTCCTGACCTCATTATGACTGCAGAACTATTGACTCGCTCAATGAGTCAGTGGACTTGCCCAAGTCAACACTTAACCCATCCTCAACTCACCAATTCACTTAAAAAAAGAAGAAAATTAAAAAAAAAAAAAAATGGTAACTACCAAACAAATTGTTTTCAACATGGAATCTAAAATATTATTCTAGTTGGAATCCTCTTTCATAATTTTCTGATGTCATACATTATAGCTTTACTAAAAATGACTACCAGCAATTTATCATCACTCAAAAATTACCACCTCGTGGAAATTCTCTCAGGACTATGATAAAGGCTTTAACCCTTCAAGGGTTGTTGAAATCAGTTATTACCATCTATGGCTAACATATCCTTAGGCTGCCAAGTATAAAATGCAAGTTGAATTTAAAAAATGTCACGGGTGGCTACACGTGACGCGAACACGACCACACGAGCCGCTACCCTGTCATCATGCGTCCTTGCACGTGCGTCCAGTCGACCAGAATCCAATGAAGTTTTCTTCCAAGTTATTTGCTATCTGTTTTAAGCAACATTTTAAGTGTACAGTATCAAATCTGTATATATAATAGATATATCCTAACGGATTTCATATTTTTTGATTTATATTACTTCATGACACCATACATGTGTTTTATTTGTCGAGAAAGTCTGAAAAAGTCTGATAAAAGCTTCAACACAAATTACCGAGTTTACAATAAGTTTCATAGCAGATCTGTTCTGATGCTGAGTCTAATAACTTAACCCTTGGAGCAAAAGATGTTCCAGTCAGTAACTGGTGGCACCAGTCAATTGCCAATACCACTCCCCCTCCCTCGCCTCCCCTCCCCCCACCCAAAAAATTCTTGATGATAAGAAGAAACATCATGTCATTCTTATTAAACATTACACAAGTGGTACTTTAGTAAAACCACTCACTACGCACAAGAAATTTGATATTATTACAGTGAAGGATTGTGACACACTGATTTCACCACAAAAGGTTTGAAAGCATTACACTGCAATGTGTAATCTTGAAATTAAAAGCAATATCGTATTTGAAACAACTGTTACCAAGTGTTTTTAGAATATTATCCACTCAGGGATCATTGCCAACACAACCATAGATGGAATAGACTGGCTATGCTAAAGGCTAGTGTCTATTTGCCATTTTCCCCCCCTCCCCCCCCCCAATCTTTACAAAATTCTGCTATGTTACACTTTGGAGTTTCTCTGGTCCTGTCATTAAACTGTGAAACAATTTACTTCACAGGCTGTAAATGCATATTAATGCTAGATACTTTTACCAAAAGGCAAAATGTTTTTGGATTCAAAATGTTCTCTGTTTTGGTTTTGTTTGTATGGATGTTTACCTGTCAAGTGTAGTTAAACAATTGATTAAATTCCATTTCTTGAAACTGAAACCCTCAAGTCAGTCATGGTCTGCCATAGAAATGTTACATGACACTACACAGAATACATTCAAACTATAAACCTGTAGAATTTTTTCCTTCAAAATCATGATAAAATGCATAAAAACAGTTCTTCAGTACTAAAACTGAGTTTGTTTTTTCATCTATATGTATAGTTTTATTCTCAATTGATTAAAAGTGAAGGGATACCTCTTTAAACTCAGATAAGGATCTGTTTTTGCTAGCACTGGCAATGCTCTTCATTGCTTCGATATTAGAGCCTGCATACCTCAAGGCTAGTTTACCACTGATTATAGACTGCACATCATCGGGACTGAGAAGATATAATAAAAAAAACAAATGCAAATCACAAACAAGGTTATATAATGACATTCAAACTTTTAAAACAATGACCAATAATAGCAATTTTTAAGCTCTTTCCATTTTGCTCAACAATTTGACAAATCTCTAGGGCATACTGAGTATCTATAAATATATATATATATATATATATATATATATATAAAGTTGGTTGGTTGCCGTCTATCTTGGCGCAGAGTGCTCTATGTCCGGTGGACAGAGCGACGAGGAACCTATATATTCATGGAGCATAACTTGAAGCTATCAGTTGTCTGATGATCGCTCAACGCGTGAAACTCTGAGTTACAACTACTGTACTAGTGTTCCACTAGTCTCAACATATATATATCTATATATATATATATAAATATATATTCAAATATATATACACACATATATATATATATATATACACATATATATATATATATATATATATATATATATATATATATATTGGCATTGATTTTGTCACGACCAGTGCTTGATTCAAACCTGATATAGACATTCCTTCTGCAGACATATTGTAAATGTCACTGACTTAATGACTGTGACTGTAAATCTCAGTTAATGCAAAGTTTAGGTCATATCTGTTCCCAATATATCTCAGTTAATGCAAAGTTTATATTATAGTTTGTCTTCACTGATAGCTTCATTTTACACACAAAACAAAATATACACGTTTATGTGGGAAACCATCTCTGCCCTCTTGCGAGTCCTGCAAAACTGCATTTCGCGGGAAGATAATTGACATCCTGTGAAACGTGAGACCTATTACGCGAAATTCATCGAATCAAAATGTGTAAAGAATGGCCTTCATGCTAGAATCAAGTGAGCTTAAAATGGTCTAATAACAGAGCTATGTACCTTAAAAATTTTTGCATGGTGACACAAAAGGGTAATGGTTTACTTTATTCGCACAGACTGAATTTTGAAACTTTTAGAAACTGTACTTGCAATGGAGTAAATGTTGAAGCTTGAAGATAAAAAGATCAAGAAAAGAATCAAATGCTCAACATAAATCCATCGCTGTATAAGTTATAATAGAAATAACTCAAGTTAAACAATTCCCTTTTCATCTCACACAGACCACAGAAATCCTGTTATATTTACATAGAACACTACTTCCTCCTTGATAATATTTCAACACATAGTTAATAAATTTCAATGCATAGTTGATATTTCAATGCGTACTGTACTTAATATATGTTATTTGACAACTCACAAGCTTTATGCTTTGCTACTGAGGTTTGTGTTTCAATTGAAGAGCCATGATATTTGCTGAGTTGTCCTGCCACTTTGCTTCATGCACCTCTGATGTTAAAAGGGTCATTTAATTTTTTTTATAAAATTGTAAAAAAATAAAAAAATTGATGAAAGTGGTATAGAAGTGCAACCTGGACTCGTAGCAATGGTTTTTCAATAATCTAAAATGTATCGCGTTTAATTTTTGTGCTAACGTCAAGGAGATCCAAAATTGAACTGACCTGTTTAACATGATCTTGCTTAGCAGCATGTACTTCAATGCATCGATTGCTTTTGGATTACTGATTGAATCGTAACCCTCGAATGCCTCGTAGAAATAGGAGAATGCAGTTTTGAAATCTCTTTCATCTGCGGCATGAAGGACGCCTGTACGATAAAAAATGATTGGAAACATTATACACAATTACATAGGAGTATGTATATATGTATTGACTTTGATCATTGTGTTGATTATGAAATTTTCATTACAAGATCCCAAGGTTCAACCTTGATCTGATGAATGTTACTTATTTACTTCGTAAACTAATGTACATATAGAGTATATGATTCTCAAAGAGAAATTGTTGGAGAAGACCTTGGAAGATCAAATTTCTCAAAAGCCAAATTTTGTTAGGGTGCTGACCATTTGTATTAACTACTGGGGGGGGGGGGGCTTGTACTACCCATATTTATAATGTACCTGAATTCCAACCAAATTCCAACTGGGCTAACCAAACAGATGGTCAGAATTGTGCAAGATGATCAGAATTATGTTGGTAACTATGCCTTGTATCAAAACCAAACGGACTAGCACCACTTTCTTAGATTTCGTCAAAGTCCCCCCACTCTCCCTTCTTATATAGTACAACCACAGAGCTATTAGAGATACCTGTTTTCACTTATTCAACCTATGTGTGATTTTCCATACTGATGGCATCTTGGCTAACCAACCACATGACTGATAATAACTATATCAATAATTTCTTTTAGACTATAAAACCCCCATTCTCGATTTTTCTACCCTTCTCCACTCTTCCCCCCCCCCCCTATCCCCATCTAACCATCCAGTATGGCTATTGGGATATTAGAGTTAGGCATTCCACACAGTTACAATCTGAACTAACAAGACAGATGGCCAGTTATACATGACATCAATTGCTGATTGGACCAATACCACTCTCTAGATCTTTCAACTCTTTCACACCCCCCACCCTCCCCCCCACCGGTTCTTAAACTAAGCACTACAGATAAGCAGCTATCAGTGTTGGGTGTTTACACTGACATCTATGTGATTTCCACACTGATGACCGCTGAGCCAACTAAACACAAAACCATCACTGGTGGGTATGTTATATCGAGCTAGAAGCCCCTCTCTAATTGTTGTGTATCCTCCCACTACCCTCCTCTCACTAACCCCTTCATCTAAACAGCTATATGTGTTAGGTGTTTACACTGACCTCTACTTGATTTCCATACTGCTGGCCACAGAGCCAACCAAACAAACAACCACCACTGGTGGGTATGTTATATCTATTATATTTTAGAACTAGAAGCCCCTCTCTAACTGTTTTGTATCCTCCCACTACCCTCCTCTCACTACCCCCTACATCTATACAGCTATCTGTGTTGTATCCTCCCACTACCCTCCTCTCACTAACCCCTACTACCCTCCTCTAACTACCCCCTACATCTATACAGCTATCTGTGTTGTGTTGTATCCTCCCACTACCCTCCTCTCACTAACCCCTACTACCCTCCTCTAACTACCCCCTACATCTATACAGCTATCTGTGTTGTGTTGTATCCTCCCACTACCCTCCTCTCACTAACCCCTACTACCCTCCTCTAACTACCCCCCTACATCTATACAGCTATCTGTGTTGTGTTGTATCCTCCCACTACCCTCCTCTCACTATCCCCTATCCTCTCAACCAGACTCTCACTACCCCCTACATCTATACAGCTATCTGTGTTGTATCCTCCCACTACCCTCCTCTCACTAACCCCTACTACTCTCCTCTCACTAACCCCTACAGCTTTCTGTGTTAAGTGTTTACACTGACCTGACTGTAGGTCTAGAGCTGCTTGCATCTTTGGAGGACAGTAGATTGCATTTGCCGTCGTCCTGGCCGAGGTTAATGCCGCTCTGTAGGGAGAGAGTAAATCGATACTTTTTAAGGAGATCTCCGATATCTATCCATCCACTTCTTTGTTTTTTCGTCATACATTTCACATGACAAGTAATAACAATGAAGCAAATGATAGAACCCTATGTAAAGTTGCATTCTTCAATTCTGTCAGACATTCAAAAGGGGCGATCATTGATAATAAACAAACCTGCAGCTCACAGAAAACATAAATTAAACCCTTCTTTTAAATTAAAAGTGGCTACTTTCTGATGAGCCTCTGTTCATATGTTTCACATGACATGTAATAACAATGAAGCAAAACGATCGAACGCTATGTAAAGTTGCATTCTTCAATTCTGTCAGACATTCAAAAGGGGCGATCATTGATCATAAACAAACCTGCAGCTCACAGACAAGATAAATTACACCCATCTTTTAAATAAAAAGTGACTACTTCCTGATGAGCCCCTGTTAGCAGTGAGAAAATGATGAGCTGACTGTAAACTTTCAAACTGCCTCCGTCATAGTAGGGCATAGGGGAACGTACGATTGCATAAATGAACCAAACATTTCAGCCCAAATTTTTGTCCTCCCAACATGATCACCTCAAAGTACTACCTTCCAACAATTTCAGACAAACTGGGACTATTTAAACTAAAATCCAAAATAGTACAGACAATGCATACCATGTTTGGGAAGAAGCAAAGTACTGTTGGATGAAGATGCTACAGTCTACAAAAGTATCTTACACTTTCCCACACATCTGCTGGTTCAACAGTCTGAGGGAAACTTGCCCAGATTTGAGTTTATATCCCGCTTGAGCCGGGTGGGCAACTGGTCTTACTGCGAACTGAGTTCATTCAATGGTCACAGATTGTATTGAAAGGTGCTCAGATGGCAAAAAATGTCACAGGGTGTTAATGTTAAAGTGTTTATTAAACTGTTAGTTCTTCAGACATAGACCACACAGATATATGTGTGAGCATTCCCACTGGGATGGGGGGGGGCGGAGGGGGAAGTTGGTGGCAAGAAGAAGGTGGAGAAACCGAGAGAGTAGGAAGTACCCAACATCTTGAAAGTTAATGAGAAAGAAGACATACTCGTATTTTAACAAAATCATTGTGACGGTACAAGAGAGAAAGAACTCCAGACTTACCGTGATTTAGGTAAATTGCTCAGGGCGTGGTAAACCTTACTTTCTAACAATTGAACTTCTACCAAGAGGGCTTTATCATCTAATTTCTTCAGTTCTTTCAGCAATCTGGTACCTGTTGAGAAAGAAATCACATTCTATTGATTGAAGAGCTCAATGTTACACTTTTTTTAAAAATCGACAGAAAACGACAGGAATACAAAATTTGTTCTACTCATGGCACGGGTCACTGAAAAATTATTGTCCTGTCCTAAATTAAGGCTGTACAAGTACTATTAAACCTTGGCTGTCCATTATCTGTGGTGTTACCCTTAAAGTGAAATCTATGGATTAAATTATTTTAATGCACCAGGGCCACCACCCTTCTCTTTACGCAGCAGACACAAACTGCATTGCCATTGCCAATCACCATGGCCTTGACAACAAGACCAAAGGCCTTGTGCTGTACGGCCTATGTTTTTCTTCCAGCCCCAGTGAGTACAATAAAAAAGCAACACATAGCATACCGCACTTGACGTGGCAAATACAATTTAGACTCTCGGCATCCATGCCCATACTGAGCTGAACTTTAACCCGACCTTTCGGTCGACTCTTTCCCCTTACCAACTTTGAGAGCCTCTGTGTACTTTTTGGTGTCAAAGAAGAGAGCGATGAGTCTTGCTTCCAGAGCTTGTCGTAGAAATATTCTCTTTTCACTCGTTGCCCAGTCGATGCACTCTTGACAAAGGTCGACCTATGTGTTGCAAAAACAATGAGGTATATTATTCCTGAACATATTGTGGCTGGGACATGTCAGAGGAGGTGCTAGAGGCAGGAAAGATGAGGAGGGGGACTAATTAGAAAGTACCAAGTTTGCTGAAAAATGAAAATAAAAATAAATAACGATTGCCATATAAATGAATGAAAATTAAAAGTACTGGAATTTGTGGTACATAATGAATGATACACCAAGGCTACATAGCAAATGTCACAATCACATCTTAAGACTTTCGCATACAGACTTCATCACATATTTCCTGTATACGTATGTACTATACAAGAAATTCCTGTAGCCTTGTGTATGTAGTACAGATTACCTAAATATACATTCATTTCTTAAACATCTGGTCTATACACATAGTGTTCAGACGCTAAGATGAAAAATACTGAATTGAATGTGCGCTTTCCCTTTCCGAAGGGAACAAAAATATATAAATTGCTGGGAATTACTACAAAGCTACTGTAAGAAGACTTGAAATAAGACCCAGAAGGCATGAAGTTTACCTGAAAGATATTAATGTTAATGGCACAACCTCTCTGTATCCATTTGTGAGTATCCTGAAAGCGGACTGACAACTTACAGTACTTTTTTTTTTTTTTTTTTAACTCTCTGTGTAATACATATTTCAAACTTCCTGTTCCCCTTTAAGAGACAGCACAAAGCATGTAAATGTGGTCTATAAAACTTCCAAACTGACTCGGACAAGCCAAAGATTTACTGTATGCTCCAGGTAAAGGTCAATTTATACCCCCATACTTCACCAAAAAGACACAGCTGGGAAATTGCAATCACCTGTTGTGTATGTTGACACACTAGGATTTATGACTTACTACAAAGTAAACAGACAAGCTGAGTCAAAATAAAAAAACACATTTTGGACAAGAAATTGAAGGATTACAATTACTTGACAACCTGTAAAGATCTGTCTGACTCAGTGATATAAAAAAAATAGAAGCATGGGAGAGACCTTTTTCATCTTTGAAATCACTCTTACCTCGTTACCGGTCTCTGCTTCCATGTCCAGAAATAAATCCACCAAAGCACGGACCAACTTAGCAGCTTTGGCCTTACTGACCAAGGCCAAGAAGGGTCTGACGTAACGAATAAGTCCTCCAAGTTCTGTGAGAAAAAAAAAAGTTGAAGATTATAGAACTGCTACATATTGGTATTTTACAGGTCATCTAGCAATTGTTTACTGCCACATTAATACTGTACAGGAAGCCAGAAAACAGAATATCTTGAGGTACAGACTAACTTTTCTATGGAGATCTTGTTTATTACTGGTGAGCAAAATTTGGGCGTTATAAGTTAGTTTGCAAAGGGCAAAGTTGTACTTTGGACGTTGGAAAAATTTCAAATGCTCTGCGAGTTTCATAACGTTGCCAAGAAAAACCGCTGCGACAATTTGTTTCCATTCCAATTTCAAGTTTTATGTCTCATTTGTGTGTACAAGTTAAATACAATATAGCGGTACAGTTGGAAAGTAAACATATCTGAAGGGCACTAGAAGACTGTTATCTAAGCTAGTGACCATGTACAGTAAACATACGTATTGTATGAAGTTTCAGTAATTTCCTCCATGAAGGGATGTCTCAAACTGTCAATATCATTTGGAGAATGTCGATTACAGTATATAGTACTTTCCAAACAGTTCGGGAATAAATTGGTCAAATTGTGAGATTTGAAGGCTGTAAATCTTGTCCCACATTAAATAGTATGATACAGTACAGTACTGTACAGTTCTGTGTGCAAAACCTGCTTCACATTCTTTGCGCAGCTTGTATATCAGTTTGCCCAGTTTTACATACAGTAGCATTTTTGTGATGCGATACATTCTTCCCTGAACAGGGGTTCTCAAAGTTGTGAGTGAGTACTAGGGATTTAAGGGGGCGGGTGAGGGGGGTTGGGGTGTGTGTTCTTGTGTCATCGAGATCTATATGGAATATTTTATGCATCATTCTATCATACAAACACTACTATGAACATTGACACAACACACAAGTGCGGAGTTTGTGGCCGCAAGCAGGAATTGTGGGATTCTAGTGAGAGACCGTAACTGTGGCATGAAGTGACTCGCAGTGCCTTGCTGTATAATTACGCCACAGTCCAATGCAGAAAGAGCATTGTTTAGTATGTCACTTCACCTGTCCAACACTGTTTTCAATGAATGTGACAAATCTCAATGCAAACACATACACATGTAGCTACAGTATCTGTGCAGAGATCGGTTCGAGTTGTTCAGCGATTTTAGTCTGATTGACATCAGGTTTTCAATGCAAATATGAATGAATCATGCTGCAGCTTGCAGTTTGGTTTTCTACCGAAAATATTGGCAGAGAATGTTGCCTACATCCGGCGGATCTTCACTGTGCGCGATATTTGTTTTGACACTCATTTGAAATTACTGAATTAATTGGCAAATATACTGAATCAAGTCTTTAGATTATACATTTTGAGCATTGCATCGCAAGTGCGGAGAAGTGCGTCGCATTTTGCGATACCATACCGGTTAAATCGAACGCTGTACACTGCATACATAATTCATCTTGTTTACTGTAAAGATATTTTTCTTTAAGCTGTTTGAGTGTTCTGTTTATAACTACTTGTATGATCATGGTTTCATTTGACTTTCCTTTTCAAAGACATAATTACAAATATATAATTACCATCTGCTTGCTTTGTCTTGGCCAGCAACTGCCCCAATTCCATAATACTTTGTTCTTTCATCTTTGTTCCATCTTCGTCAGAACTGTCAACATCCGATTTGACTGGCGGGAAAGCAAAATGAGAGGCAAACTTTTACTTAGAGATATATTCAGACGCCTCTAATGTAGTTCTTCCAAAGCTCGGAGAAATTCCCTTTTTCTTTCATAATACTGTACTATGAAGAGTTGCAATTTGAAAAGTTGCACACTCTGCAATCTGGCAAACTCAACTGATTGCATGCAGAATCAAAGAGATTTAGACTATCAGTAAAGGTTGGCAGTGAGTACATTTACTTATATAAACTGGCCAGTTGGGTTGTCCTACATTAACAAACTTGTGTAACTTCAAAGGATTGAGTAGAACAGTAATCCGAAGAACTTCTAGTCATTCAGCATTGAAAAGATTCTGTGCGTTACCATAAAGGAAATACATAACACTGTTTCATTTTCGAAAATAGAACTATGTTTAAGCAGCAAATCTGACGAACATTGAGAAAATGAGGTTTCACCAAGCTAATTGTGCCAAAACGTTCCATTGATGAAGAAATTAACGATCGAAAGTATCAAAACATGTTTCTGCTGGAGACAGATTGAATTCCTTTATTCTGTTACACCTTGCCTCTTGATTTACACAAGCCAATGAGAGAATGCATTGTAGTACATATTCAGTGCCAAGAAGCTTGAAGAACAGACTGATCGTCGAAGCGACTGGTAGACTAACTGTAAAACTGTACTAAGTGTGCAAAATACTGCTGACGGAGCAAAATACAGGCAATGAGGCAGTTATTTTGATGACCACGAAAGTGGAAGAAGCCTGCAAGGGCTTATGAATTACATCATCATGTTGGATGGCTTCCAATTCAACATTTAACTCAAATTTGGAATCTAAAACTAAACTTTTTATATATGCATGTGTTACAACTCTCATTGTTCAGTTTTGCTGTCGCTGTTAAGTTTTGCATATTCAGTAAACTCACATCTCTAATAATGAGAATCGTTTTTCAAAATGCTGTCACAACTTTATCATTTTAACACTGTTTCTGTTTGTTTTAACAACTATCACTGTCAATTTCAATCATTAAATGACATGTTTCATCTATGAAAAACACAGGTGGTACATCAAAACATAATGAAAAACGTAACATCAAACATAATCTTATGTCTTTTCTTTTTGCAGTATGTACGTAAACACTTTAATTAGGAAATGCACCAAGATAATGCAAGCTCTGCATTAGCTTTCAGTAGTATCAGGGGCAATTCAGATCCAGACTGTTATTACTGTAGTCGTATTCTAGTTAGCAAACCTAGCAATCTCTATTAATTTGTAGTTCCCAAACAAGGGATATTAGCTCGCCTATAGTGGACATGAATGATACAATGTAATTCTCAACAAAAAATGTGACATGAGTTGACTGTAACCACTAACTGTAAGACTAATGTATGCATACTCTTCATTTGCAGCAAGCAACAGACTAGTAAAATCAGAAAAAGTGCAGTATAGGCCTAGGCTACACACGAAGCACAATGGCAATGCTCATAACATTTACCGAAAAGTGTTTGGACTTTTGAACTTGACATTTAACTTAGGTAAGCAGAGAATAGACTGACTGGCCTGGGTCTTCATTTGATATGCTCCATGGCCTCGGATCAACTTCACATATACTTCAATTAGGTAATATTATCAGCATTATATTGCAGATGAATAATTACATAGTAATGGAATCTGTTTGAATTCATGATACTACGCAACGAGGTTTGACCAAACACAAACCACAACATCGCGGAACCCATTCTTAAATAACCAGTTAATTCTGACGGGGGCCTAGTGTTAAAAATTTACTATGCTACCAATTACAAAATCTATTATCCTACATGGAAATACAATGACACAGCACATGGGCACGAGCATAACGTTAACGGTTAAGCCTAACTTCGTACTGACTCCAATCTAAACGAAAGCCTCCTTCTATGATAGTACCTATTTTATGAAATATCTCAATCGACTTCTGTTCATCAGTAACAGCTAAGGCTTTCGCCCTTTCAAATTCAGTTTCCGCCATTCCTTCTGAAGTTCGGATCGACTCTTCCCCGTATTGTGCCTTTGTACTGTAACTACACTGCACAGGTTACTATCTCCGCTCTGTCCGTTTTGATCAACAATCAACACAAGCTACAGTACTGTACACTGAGATAAGTGGGACTAGTGCATTGGATATACGGTATTACACGTCTTGTCCAGAGCAAACGCGGTTACCACAAGGCAAAGAGAAGAAATAATATTTGTTTCGGTCCTCATGTATCCTTCATCTAGGCTAAAGACATCAGAGTTCCCAACATTTCGGTACGGATTTGCTTCACAATTTGGAGTGTGAAGACCTCCTGGAAAGTACTTTTTGAAAACTTCTAGCAATTATATCATGCTATAAATTGCGGCCTACTACAGTGACGGACTTAAAGTCCCATCAAATGCATGGTAACCGTCCCAGTTCAACCTGATCTACACTTTTCAGTTTATTGAAAATTATATATAAATATATTATAAATAACTTAGTTCTAATTTTGCCATATATATATATGTCACAAAAATATATATATGCCACAAATATAAATATATATATATATATATATATATATATATATATATATACTTTTATATATATTTACTTTTACACATTCTCTTACACATGCTCTTAAGTGGATGAGCAGTTTGCTAACAGTTTTATTTTATTTTTTAAATATTTTATTGTATATTATACAAAATTATACAGTTTATATACTAAGCACATCGTGGGAAATAAAGCTAATTTAAATTATGTTAATTGTAGGCACCACAAGCATGTTAATGTATGCTAGAAGATGAAATTCTCTTTCTTTTTTAAAATAGTATTATTAGTATATGTACAGTATATATATCATGTTCACAGTACGTTCATAATATGTGATTTCACATGACCTAGCAATTCAGAAATGGGAACCTGCTGCTCGCAAAAGAACTACGTAGTCGGCAGGATTCGAACCTGCGCGGGAAGATCCCAATAGATTTCTAGTCTATCGCCTTAACCACTCGGCCACGACTACTCTTGAAAATGAGTCCGACAAAATAAATATATATACTATATTACAAGTCATATTCATGTCAGGTCTCTTTATTAAATTATTTCACTGTGACCAAACAATGGTTTGATCAAGGTAATGTGTCCCAAAAGTTTTTTATCATATCAGATGTTCATATTGCGGATCAAACGTCAAGTTAGTATAACGGCATTGCCATCGCAGTGATGGCTTTTATGTTTCCCAGATTATTGACCTATGACAGTATTTATAAATAGCGCCACCAATACTGTTATACTGCTAATTAAAGGTCATTATACTGGCTCAAACTTGTAGCCATTCGATCTATCTGTACTGAAGGTCAAGTTGCAGATTTAATACGTGCATATTTTAATTTTGATTGTTCGTGATTGCTATTCCGGTTAGTTTTCTTCGTGCAATGCTTAGGTTGATGGTACTTTTTATTTGTCTTCTAGTAGCTAGTACTACTACTATATTGGTTATATTAGTCTCACAGAAAAGTTTCTGTCGATCCCACATTGAAAATTGTAAAAAAAAAGCTTGCCGTCGGTAGTTTTTCGTGAAATATATTTGAGCCATTTTTTTTTTTTTTTTTTGCAGCAAACGATGAACCGGGTCATTTTAATACATCATTTTGCAGTAAATATTAATTACGCTCGCAACAGAATATCATAATTTCAACATTTTGTAGCAAAATTGCGGAAATAGATCTTAGTAACCTTTTTGAACGTAGGCTACCGTAACGTTACATACCGCACATTAGCGTCTCCATACTGATCTATAAACACTGATCGTTAATGATTTTACTCTAGAGTGCAAGCGTTGTTTTTCTTGTTACAGACTGTTCATTTTGGGTTTTTTTTAAGTTTCATTTGCTCGTCCGTGTAGCCTAATATTATCTTAGATAGGCTATATCGAAGATTCGCTACATATGACACATTACAGTTTATAGCAATGTAATAGCTGGCTGAATTTAATGCACAACCATGCATTGCCCGCATGCGAATTTTAGGTTCACACTTAACGAGCTTGAGCAAGACCCGCCTCAACAAGGTGGATGTGCAATATATAGGGGACGCTCTCAACATAATCCGGATGCCGCAGGGTTTCCACACCTTCACAATATTATCAGAGCAGCGTTCTGTTGAATGTTCGTATTAACTTACGAGAAATGACTCTTAATGCCGATAAACTTTAAATTGTTGAAACCATAACTTTAAGTAACCCTATAATACAATATTTCACCAAATGATAGCGGTTTCGGTTAATTCAGCGCGTAATTTTTTTCAGTTCCACCCACCCACCCTCCCTCCCACCCCCCTCTCTCTCTGCCCCATTGAAATTTGCGTATGCATATAACATGACTATCATGTCACGCTAACGAGTCCTGGCATCGTTTTATGATTTTCCTCAATATACGTATAATACTATCGAA
Organism: Apostichopus japonicus; assembly: GCF_037975245.1. NCBI lineage: Eukaryota > Metazoa > Echinodermata > Holothuroidea > Aspidochirotida > Stichopodidae > Apostichopus > Apostichopus japonicus. The sequence continues at coordinate 5,205,736 of NC_092578.1, forward strand.
AATTTACCAAAATCAACGCAAGAAAGCCATATGTACTTTCAGTTCAGTCTGCAGACAGCCAATCAGTCATGATCAGTGCCCTGTTACTGATCGCCCAAGGCTGTGTACCTACTGGTATAGGCCTATTATACACTACACTGCATTATATATTTCACTTTTCCCTTTGTCTATTATCGCTGAATTACGATAATATATAAAGGGAACAAAGATGCCTACATGCCTGCTGAGCAAGCAATTATAATGTAACGCTTTATAGTGGAGTACCTTTCCTTGTTTGCACTGCAGTATTATAGTGATTGTGTGATTTCATGGTTTTTAAATAGAAAGTGATGTAATAGAGTTTATAGCCACTTGCAGGAATGTTGAGTATATACACGAGGCTCTCTGCTGATCTGTTGACGTTTCTTTATTGGTTATTTCCTGCTCAGACCACCGATCAAGCCATGACACCAAACCTTATATATATATATATATATATATATATATATATATATATATATATATATATATATATATATATATATATATATATATATATATATATATATATGCAGTGGTATAAAGACTGGGCAACACATGTGTGTCTAGTATTATAACAAACATATACAATTGCTAAATTTCAGGTCTTCGTTCCTACAGGGAGTTGTTATGGCAACTCCCTGGTTCCTCCTTCTAGTTAACATTCACTACGGTACTGAAACAAATCTCTCGGAATGCATTTGGTCAGAGGAGGGGTGGGGGAGGGGTGGGGTGGGTAGGCGAAAGGTGGATGAATCTACAGAGGCCCGTCCCCCACTTTGAGGAAAACCTTGAACTGTCCCTTTGTTATTTAGTGAAAATGGGATTTTCTATTTACGTATTTTTAGATAAGTAAATGTACCTGAATTCCTGAAAGAGCTTGTAATGAACGATTGGTGTTAAAATTTGTCTAATTAGGAGAGTTTTTAAGGTTAAATCCCTCTTGCGCAAACTTGTTTGTCTACTGTTTTGCAATCTTATTAGTCAGCCAATCTCAATAAACCAGGGGACTATTTTCTCATACTTAACTTTAAACGGCGGACAAATGGATGACGTCATGAAATGTCTATTGACTCTAAGGCAGACGACACGCATGACGGATCTACGGTGGTCCTGAAGAGACAAACGAGTTGTAGACTTACTGTGTTAGTATAATACCGACAACACTACAACTCAGTGCCCTTCAAAGCCACCGTACCATTTTTTCATTTTTTATTTGATTCGATATTGAATCACTTACTACTTACAATTAAATGGCAAGCTATGTGTTTGTCGTATACAAACGACCGGGAAATTAATGCACTAAGTGCACCAAAGCCGATCCCAAACTTACCATATTAGAAGTTTGCCGATTTTTTCCTGATTGGTTAGTGCGACCAGAATTCATCAAATCAGAAAGGAGTTAACTTTCTTTTTCTTTTAACTTCGCCGTAAAGTGTTATTTTCGATTGTTATATCTGTTTCATATTGCTTCACGGATTTGGATTTCTTGGTGTAGCCTATACTATTTTTATTATCTTTTGAGGACGTCAAGTCACCGTATACACGTCAGTACGTGATATATACAGCAGGGGGAAGTCTGGTAACACGATAGAGACAGAATTAACTCAAACCGGGGGAAACCGTAACAAGTTTTTCCTGATCACATGCAAGGTTTGACAGGATATATATCTAACCTGTTTGTAAATGTTACCGTACTTTACTGAACGGTCCTCTTCTTCATTACATATATGTTCTAGCACACGTAATGAGCTCATTTGTGCAAAAAACCTAAGTACTAACACTTTTGCAATTGGACCAATCACATCTGTGCAGTTTGCTGTCTGCCAAGTTTGAATACCGTTGAATATGTGTTACGCTGTCTGATTAGGGAGCTGTCACCGGGTCTGACTTACAACGGTGTTTCCGGTACTCCATGGTTAATCGGTCAAAGCACGGTCCTGTTTATCTCACGATTCAGTTCTTCACGTCAGAAATATGCTTGTCAGCAGTATTTGAATATTTTGTTTGCCAGTGTGATTGTGTACTACAGACATAACGTCCTGATCTTACACCGGTGCGTGGAGTTACGTATATATAGCCAGCTGTCAATATGGTTCCCTACCTCGCAATATCATCAATCGGTTCCAAGTGTGGGAGAAGAGGTCGTCGAAATGCGATGGGCTATATTCATATCGGCATATCGGTTACTGACTTGAAAGAACTGATATATCGTTCTGCTGTTAATATAATGAATGACAACGACTTGCCCGAACCGTGTAACCGGCATAACACTTGCAATGAATCCACGCAAACACTTTCATCACAGAACTATAGTACAGTTTGCGATGATGATAGCTTACGTCATTTCGCCAACTTAAACTAAATTCTCACTACCGTCCGATATATGTAAACGGAATGAAAAACCGTCATCGTCTTAAAACGCAGGCCGTTGTCTGATGATACGAACTGTTCTTCTGTTCTCGATATGAAGCTGGTCGTTGCTGATATCGACATAGGATGCTGTAACATATTTTTTTGGTCAACATTATATCAAGGCAGGGGGTGGGGGGCGTTGGGGTAGCACTTTCGAAGTTTCTTATTGGTAGACCGTACATGTAATATCAGCGCTGTATACGGTTGTCTCTTACGCCGGTATTATATTATTGCGCAAGAATCTTCAATTTGTGGAATCCGTTACACTTTATCCATCAAATAAATCATCAAATGGTTTGGAATAACCGAAATGGAAATCTTGAAAAGCGCTAGCCTTGTGTGGCACTTAACAAGTATATTTGCTTCATCTCTGTTGTTTTCGTATAAAAAAAAAACTGATCATTTTCTTCAATATTTCAAGAGACTGCATTGTCACTGGTATTGATCGTGTCAAGAATGACTGAGTCTTAATATACTCGTGAAGTTTGAATTGGAAGTGTTGTTAAATGAATTTACCACCAATCCGCTCACATAAAATGTTTGAAACATTTTCTTTAAATACAGCACAATTTCAATGAATGGGTTCAGTTGTATAAAGTGGTAGAAAAAGATACAATGACTTTTACAGGAAGTAAATATTAAGATTATAATTATAAAGTGAAAAAAGATGTTTGGAAGCACCCATATTTGGTTAAAAAACAGTCGGGAAGGACTATATATATTCGTGGTGTCGGGCCTGGTGACTATAGCTAATCAATAGAGCTTTTGTGCTATCAAAGTAATAACTTTGTTTTTATTTTACTTTCTTTAATCCATTTTTGCCCAGCCCTTCGTCTTTATGAAGATGGCATCTGAAATATTTCCTGATACATTAGAGATTATCAATCCAGGGTAAAGTCAAAGGTCAACCCGGTTCCTTTCATTTTCCTCTCGTACAAGTCATCAAATGCATCGTTCTGGGCTACAGTGAAATAGTTCTTCCAGTCTCCAACTTGGCCTGTTATTAAAGTTGAAATTCAATATAAAATGGGAAATTATATGATCACAACAAAACTATTAATACTTCATATTGTTTAATTGCAAATAATATTATTTGGATCTTCCTCTTAGAGATAAATAAACGCCCACATGTCGTTTTTAATGAAAGTGGGAAGCCTTGAACAGTTGAAGAGATATGTTGATTTCTTCAAGTTCCATTTTATACCGAACTTGGAGCTTTCGAAAAACGTTGGAAAGATATGTAATACATTTTCATAACGTATATAAGCATATCCTATACATATAACCCTCGTGTTTGAATTCAAAACCGGGAAGATTTACAAATGACTTTGTCTTTCCACCCCCTTCCCCCAAATGAAAGTCACGTGTCCAACTGCCCTTTGAAAATTGTGTGCCCCACCGCCCCCCCCCCCCACGACCTATTGAACTCTCTGATTGAACTCTCGGAGTCAAACCCGGATAGTCGATGTTGAGTCAGACCCGGATATTCGATGTTGCGCCGACCATTGAAGTATTATTGTTGTGCGCGTGCGCGCTACAATATTGGCATTACTAGCCAAGTAAACGAAACCTACATAGCTGGGCGTTGATACTTTAATGTTTCATATAGTCTCTGTACATTGCAGTTTCAGAGGCTAACTGCGTAGCCAACTTATTCTGAGCCTGTCACGGGGCTCACAAGCGCCCTCACTTTGTATAGGTATGTACATGACTAAACTCCCTGGTGTGTTGTCCGCCCACAAAATAACACCGTGAACAACCGAAAAGTTCTTCCTAATACTGCAAGCACTCCACGCGCACTATAATGTCCTGTTTTTACAGAATGATGTGTGGCATATGTCATATGCCACCACGAAAAACCAATCGTTCCATAAATACCAAAACCCAATATGAGATGTTCCAAAAATATGTTACTTTATTCAGATTGTTGACGTATTTCCAAGAGGGTAACAAGAGTACCAAAAAGGGGGGGGGGGGAGGGGGATTATCACTAATTTTTGACGTTTTCCACAGTCAAAGCATCTTGCTAAATCGGGTTATTTTTTTAGATTTATGACGGTAGAAAGTCACGATGTACGGTGTGCAAAACCTTTACTTTCAGAGTTTTACCGTCTTATCTACGTTTATACTATAACTTGACAAAACGGCAGATTTCGGATTTTTTTCACCGTTTGAGTTTGTGTTTGCAAGTCGTCAAAATGTGGTGTCACTTCCATATACGTTTCCGTATACTATTTAAAATTAACAGTATACAATAGCGTTAGGCCTATATGTTCTCACCTTTTCTAAGAAAGGAACGATTTCCTTGAAGTGCATGTTTGAAAGAAGCCTCTGAATGATCTGGGTTGACCTTTGGGTTTTTCTTCATAGCATTGAACGATGATTTCATGACGATGTCGTCAATGGCTTCCTCAGATAAGGGTCGTTCAAGAAACTCGCTAATCTGTATCACTGAAGCACGTAAATCCTATATCAAAGAAGAACACAACAAAATAAAACTGACCATCAGGCAGTGGAATGCTTTAATGTAAGTGGATACCACCAATACACAAGTAAAGAATAGAAGAGTTTATTCAAAGAAACTTACGATAAATAATTATTACTTTGACAATCCAAGTTTGACGAACTATATGGACAATTTAGAAAACTATCTTTGTTCCCAGTAATAGAATACGAAATGAGTTAATGATCCCCACCCTCGCCCCCTCACTCTCACCTCTGCATGCCTCTCTAACTTTCGTTTTCTGTGATATTGAGTTGATTTGAAACATCACAGAAGTAAATCTAATCGAAATGTAATTTGCAACTTTTGAAAAACGCAGTAGTCCAAATATGCAAATTAAAAAAAGAATTTAATCCAGATGGATTTTTTTTTCATTTTGGTTAATGAATGAGAACCATGATGAAATTCGTTTTTCATTTCATATTTTTATCGTTTATTTTCGAGATAACAACACTTGAAGTTGGCACGTTTTGCAGCGGAAGTGAACTTGAAGCAAACAGGTATGATGGTCATATAGATACAAACTGATTAAAAAAAGGAAACATGTAAAATGTCCATCAAATTTGTTTCTTCATACTTGAGATGCATAAGTATTTGAACATGAGTATACGCTACACATTCCGTAAACAACTAAAGGCGGTGCTGGAACCCCGTAGGTCAAATCGAGATCAAGGTCAAATTAAGGTCAGATCGAAGTCAAGGTCCGATCAAAGGCCAAAACAAAGAAACCAAACTTGGGCATCCTGATAAAATTTCTATGTATATATCGTATTCCGATTCACGTGAGAGCAAAGTTATTATTTGTTTACTACTTTGATTTTCTATGGGGAGCGCCCACCCACCCCTTGTCACACCCCCCGCCCCCCCCCTGCGGACGCCCATACTTTTCAACTAACTCGTTGGGCATTGGAATCATGACCCAAGAGCGCCAGAAGCTATTCATTAATACTCGTACAATGTGAAATTATGAAATAACCTTCACTGAACGAACAGGTTATTTGATGCTTTTCTCGCTTAAATAAATGATCCACTATATACCGGCATTTGATTAATTTAGCTGAAGTCTGCCGTCCGTATGGTTTAGCTTTCCCAATTTTTCTAAGGAACTCTATTGTTTGCGACATTTTAATGGTTTACCTGCTAAAAATGATGGTATATACTTCAGTGCGGTTGACCTATGGATACCGTAACCAACCCGCAATACTGTAAACCTACATAATACCCTACCGTATGTATATATGTACAGGTATACAGTGAACTCTCTTGACTACACAGTCACATATACCTTATTGGCTATGTGTGATCTATTACTCATCAAACTTCAGGACATGAAAGTCGATGCCAATTTCATGTTTGCTAATAATAATATGTAAAAGTATAAAAGTTAGAGGGGCCTGATGTTACCCTTAGCAGGATCTTGTTCGAAGGCGAACTGAAAATAAAAACAGATTCGGGATCACATTAAAACCATAGACAGATGCATGTATGGCCACGCAGATAACTGTCTGTCAATCATGACAAAAAATTGAGTTGTCTGCATGGTTATGCAGCTCTCTAGTTTAAATATGTCCTAAATTTGTTTTTGTTACAGTTTTGCCTTTGAAGAAAGATCCTGCTATGTATATAGGATGGAAACGACAGGTCCGCTACCTTATATTTTTCCACCTACACATATTTTTGTGTAACAGTATAATCAGTTTGTTAACAGTTTTTCTCGTTCTCAGAAATAATAATAATTTGTGTCAGTGTCACCGAATGTTTTTTTTTTTTTAAATTTCTTCTGTATAGGATGCAACGGTCAACATATATACCTCAATGCCTCACCCACACGGGCGTTACCTCATTCCCGTGCACATGAAATAATAATTTCTATAGAAATTCTATAATAGGGATGCTATATAAAGCACTTTAGCTCACTTACTGTAGTAAAGTCCGTTTCTTTGCAGAAATCAGTATTGGCCATATGCGATGGTTTGATGGAAATTAGGTTTAAGAATTGAATATGACATAAATGATCGTATCAAATGTGTGTTAACTCAAAACTTGATTGGGATAGCATATATTAGAACGACGATACGTACATATCTCTCCTCTACGTACGCACTCAAACTAACCTAAAGCTTGCAAAAGTTGGTATACATTTTAGCACTGCGCCCCCACTGACCCACTTCAGGGTCAACACCCACTGCCTCTACCTTTCAAATCTGCCATTCTCAAGGCTTACAACTATAATTCCTGGGTATTTTTTTCAATCCCCTGTAATCTCGTTGGTTAATAGTCTATACGTCATTTGTGACGTATGGACGTTCATATTTCTTCCCATTTGTCTGATTTCTTCCATGGGAAGTCCCCCAGAGGACACAGGTGCGCTGTAGTAGCCCAGGAGGAATTGATTGAATTTTGCACACTTTAGTGTGTGGGTGTAACAAGTTACCAATGACCAGGATTTAGTGTTGTAAAGTCGGGTGAGAGGGCCTTGGCCTTGAACAAGAATCCAAACCTAAAACTTAGGCGTTTGGATGAATGAGTACATGCTTATCAAAAGTTCACAAGTTAACTATCAATTTTGTGTCAGTTCAAAAAAATTCAGTAAAATAGATGGAAAAGGTTGAGGTGGGAACAGTTATTGTCAAAAACGGAATGTTTTAGTAAGAGGGCGATATTTGTTTTATTGTTCTACAAATAGTTTCTCAATTTTACCGTCATGAACATACCTTCTTCAGATCTTCGTATTTTAAAAACAGAAGATTTGGTTCGTCCCTTTTGCTCCACCAAGAAAGTACGTTGTCAAACCAAGACCCTCGAGGAACTGAGAACAAGAAGAAGAATAAAAAAAAAAAGGAATACAATGAGAAGTATAGATAAATGATAATTAAGCCTAAAGGATCAAGAAATAAATCAAATTATTTGTTGTTATTGTATCTGGATTCTCGTTAATTTGCAAAGTTTATCATTAAAAAATGTGGTATTTTCATTTAAATTATTTTTAATTTTTTTTTTATAAATTAATTAATTTTAATAAATTAATTTTCATGTGTAATAAATCTATGCAGAAAGACAAAGAAGAAATCAACATACTGGCTCCTCTGGTAAAATCATGGAGGAATTCCGACCATACTTTGTATTGAGGGCAGTTCACCGTGAGACTACAAAAATTGAAAAACGACACAGCGTTGTCCTTTGGGTTTCTCGACACGTAAACTATTTTGGGCTTCTTTTCTTCAATTTCTCGAGGCAAGAACTCCATTGGAAGCTGCGTCTTCATTAATCGCGGTGAGGGCTTTTCCTTGGCCACTTCGTACATTCCCGGGGGCTGTTCGGCCTTCGATAAAAAAAACCCACAACAACAACAAAGAAACAGTGAAATGATAAAGCATAAAATACATAAGCAAGAAGTATACTGAATCAGTATAATATAATATTACCCTTATATGAAATATTTGTTATGTGAGGGAGGGGGGGGGGCAGAGATAAAGATTGGGACGATATTGATGGGGTCGCCTGTGTTAATAGACCATCCGATCCTATAAACATAAAGTTCGTACATTCTCGGGGGCTGTTCGGCCTTTCGGTAGGTAGCTCCCAACCCTCCCCAAAACGTGAAAGGAACTGACGGAGGAGCGATCGATAGGAGAAGGGAAGGGGGTGGGGGCATGCGTATGGGGTCGTTTGTGTAATATGCTCCAGTATGGGAAAGTATGCATTACCTAGGCATATCCGTACTACGCACATGTCTTGGTACAGCTGCTGTGAACTGCCTCTGTTGTTTTGAACGAAATCAGTTTTAATTCCTTACGCAGTGTTAAATTCAATCAGTTTATAATAATCAGCAGTTATTTTTTCCCCTTATTTTTACGACGTTTAAGCGATCACAAATGTGGGAAAAACCCACACGGCTTGTGAAGTAGAGCTTACATGTCGGGTGGCTTCCAATTTAACATTTTAACTCAAATTTTGAATCTTTTCCATTTAGAAAGTCTTTTCAGATGAGAAAACCGTACTAAATTGCTCTTGTTTGAAGAACCCACCTTACTATGATCCGGCAGGGGATCAACCCAGATTCTTAAGCCTCACTGCTTCAAATGCCACCGCCTTTCATCCACTCGGCCACATCACCGGTATATGCTGTTATACCGTAGTCCATTATTTCGTTGAACATAACTACACATTATTTCCAATATAGGGCACTTTGTTGCAAGTATGCCCGGAAGGTTGCTTTTTTTCAACTTAATTTATGTAGAGAGGGAGGTTTATATTCATGTATTAGTTTTTAGTCTTGAATTCTTAAAATTATAGTAGGCCTATATACAGCTGACAGGAATGGCAATGTTGCCTTTTTTTCTTTTTTCTTTTTTTTGGGGGGAGGGGGGGGGGCAAATAAAATAATAAACTATATATTGTTAGTTTGTTGCTGGATTGTCTCAACAGAGGAGCAAATGACGAATCAATTTGTTTTTAGATTAGATCTACCGCTCTTGATCAAATACACAGGCTTTGTCCTACTTTATAGTCTAGCCTTCCTGGCATACAAAAGTCTTGGCTTGTGTTATAATGTTTGTCATTGAAGAATTATAAATTGCCAGCTAACTGCACCATTTATATGGCATAATTATATGTAGTTCGAACAAGAAACAAGTGTCCTATTAACTTGATTGCTATGGAATCACATGGACCACTTTCGCAAGCATTACTTTTTTTTTATTCCAAAGTTTTTATACTTCCAAAATCATTTACAATACAGTTGGACTTATCATGAGAAATGACGGTAGCGTTTAAGTAACATTGCCAAGTAGTAAAATAATATGATAACTTGTGAAAGTGCTTTTTTTCTTCTTCTGTCTTCACAATTTGTACATAATTTCTGTTATAAATGCCTTACCGTTTCTTTAGAGAAGCTTTGAGGCATTTCCAGAAAAGGTGCTTTCAGGAAAAGGTGATCTTGGAGGTTAGATGTAGTTCCGTCTTCTAAAATTAAGCAAACGATATGTTGTACCCAAGTAGTACCTGTGTAAAGAAATAAAAGTGTTGATGCGAACGCATCTCACATTACATTCATTACATGCTTAGTGTACATATGTTTACTCTAAACATTAAATTATTTCATATTACGTTATTTAAGGAAATGAAGTCCAGTTGTATATAGTCCAAGAAATAAGTAGGCCTATCTGAATTTACACATCTGTACATTTCTTTATATATGATAATTTACCCCCACATAGAGAGCACGGACACTAAAACCAAACGACTTGATCTATATTCAAGCCCACGTACCCCCCCCCCCCCCCGCCCCCACCCAGTCCACCCCAGTTCACGTACCCCAGTCCACGAACCATAGTCCACTTACACAGAGGCAGTAATCGTATGTGATCATAACGGTGTTACGTCTATGGTAGGCCGAAGTGGACAAAAGTCTGGAATTTATGCAGACATAACTTCGGATTTAATGCCAGCATATCTTCGATTTAATTCTAGCATATATGCGATTAAATGCTAGCATACATTCTATTAAATGCTAGCACATATTCCGTTTAATGTTATAGCTTATCTGTAATAAATGTAGTAACACATATTTGACAAATGGCAGAGCGTAAGAAAACAAAGCTCGGCCACATCCGTCAACAATTCTTCAAACAGCCAATCACTGTTCTTGTAAGAGAATTTAGTAGTAATGGCGGTACTCGTACAAACTAAGTTAGAAACCACTGCTATGTTACACATGTGGGTGATTACTGTACATTCCTTTATACAACGCTCATTTGGGATACCACACCAATCACAAAACAGAACCACTCAAATTCGAGAACCCGCCATGTATTACCAGCATTAAATCGAATTTATGTAGCATTAGTCTCCGATCTTTGAACACTTTTGCCAACCACATAGGCCCATGTCAAGTGAGTATCACGGGACCCTTCGATAGGGAATGAATACTATACATAACTGTAAACTGTGTATGTACCAAAGGCAAAAATACTACATATAAATATGTTTGCATGATACCCGGGTCAGGAGACTGTCTTTATTTTTAGTCTTCGACTATATTTCAGCTTATACTGGTAGCTCAAAGTAGCTGGTTGTATCTGTAATGAAAATCTGTCTGGTAAAACCGCTGTTAAAATGGTTTTACAGCTTACGAAATAATCAACTAGCATTTCCAATATATATCCCCGTAAACACGTATATGTATACGTATATATATATATATATATATATATATATATATGTGTATATATATATATATATATATATATATATATGTATATATATATATATATATATATATATATATGTATATATGTATATATATATATATATATGTATATATATATATATATATATATATATATATATATATATATATATATATATATATATATATATATATATATATATATATATATATATGTTTGCCAAATTTAAATTTCGACCTTTCCAGCTTACTGCACTAATAGCTCAGTGAAAATGACACCGTTCTATGCAAGGTTCACATCAATATTCATTATTTTCACTGACTTATCTGTCGTTAAAAAAATTGAGCTGAATAAAATTCGCCAGATTTGTTAACGAGTCCGTAGATCTTCAACTTCAACCAAAATTCGCAAGCCCCGCCCAACCGATCATGCGCCAACCAAATCTCTCTGTTTTATTTAAATTAAAGGCTTTGAAGACTCGCCCCAAACCGCGTGCGGCCATCTAAAAAGTTAACTTTCTGTTGCTTGCAAGTGACGTTTTGCTCGTGTCGCTACAAAATGCAGACAGTAATGAAATGTGATACATTGTTATCTTTATCTAGAACTGAGATGTCCATCGCTGCTTTTTACACTGTGTTGTGGGTAATGACCGTAGCTGCATGTACTGACTGTGCACTATGTGTCTAATTACCGACGGTAGCAACTGTGTGTGTATTTTCTGGGATCGATTGTGGTGTGTAACACTTCTATTACACCTCATTCGCAACTAGGTCAGATTACCGGCATGAGACGTTTCTTTGTGCGCGAGTCTTCACACCATTTAAGACCGTTAGGCCTAAGACTATACTTCCACTTTCGTGGCTAGCACTTCTCTTGAATAGTTTCTTTCTCTCGGTCTTAACGATGTAGCTTGCGAAATTGTGTCATTTCCTTCCATTACAATGAATAAACAGGTGTTCTCAGACGTTTCCTTCGTGGAATTGTATACAAAGTTGATGATATGAGTATAGACTGCGTTCAAATCTTGATCGGACTGCATGTGTAGACTATTTTGTTTACATTTGTGTAATGAACATGCTGACATGGGCTGTCTCAGTGATTTAACGGTAAATTGTTCGCCACATTAGGGCAACAACAAATAAATTTCTTTCTTTCGATTTCGACAGCTTTTCTCCATTAAACCCACCTGGTCAGAGTGCATTTAGAATAAGAAACATCGAATCTAAGTTTGTTTACCGAAATTCATCAGCAAGCAGGTATTGAGACTTTTAAGTTGAAGTTATACATTACCGTTCCCGGTTGACAAGATATTGTACCATTTAAAATATGCTCTACTATTCATTCACAACCATGTATGTTGAATATAAACTTACCCGATTTCGGGAATGTGATGAGAAAAATATCATCTGGTCTGACTTGAAAGTTCATAATATCTGGTATATAACTGCGTGATATCATCTTCTGAAACACGTGACCTTCATAATCATACGTCACCTCCTTTGCATAATCTGGAAGAGTCGACCAGAGTGAAGCTGCGATGATAACAGGAAAAAGAACATGTTTTTGTCATAAAGCAATATTTATTCAATTTACAAAGTTTAGAAGGCACATAATATATACATACTGAAAGTGAACAAAACTGCTAATCCACGTGGCCATTCCCTCCTTAACACTTAACGCATGATATGGCACCGTTTATGGTTTAAATTAAGCAGCCTCACATAACTAAAAATTATGAGGCTTGCGAATCGTTTTCAATTCTTTTTTTTTCCATTGCATTGTCCCCCCCCCCCCCCCCTAAACAAAGAAAAGGGAGAGGACATCGCTTACAACAGGGTTTCCTTAACTTTATCCCCCACGAGCCCCCAGTGCTTCGTAAAAGATCAAGTTCAAAGTATAATAATGTAATGAAAATTGCACGGCACGGTACTACTATGGCAACATATGCGCGCGAACAGAGTTTGTCGATAGGTACGATTTTTGTGCATTACTAAATTATATGATATTTCACATTTTAGTTCAACAAAAAGTACTCTAGTTTTGACTTTCAGAAACGTCTCACGAACCCCCTGGGATGGACTCACGCACCCCCTAGGGGTTCATGCACCCCAGTTAGGTAACCCCTGGCTTACAACATCAAGTAACATGAATTGTCACATGTAAATGTATACTGAGAATTATGTTTTAGATTCATCCTTTCCCCTTTCCCCCTTCCCTCATCCTATTATTTCTCGCCATAGTTTTTATATTTCCCTTCTCCCGTGTATGTATTTAGGTAAGCTATAAGTACTTACGTTTAGTGGAGTCCGCCATTACGTATCGCCAAACCTTAATGTATAGCCGGATGGTATAGTTTATATGCACTTGGAATCAATAGCCTGCTGGCACGTCAACGAAATGCGATGCTTGCTGTCTCGTTATATGCAGTGATATACACGAGTGACTTTAGGACATGCATATTAATTTTACAAACTGGGGGCATAGACTCAGCACCGTATGGTCATATTTGTCGAGCCCATATAGCTATAACTGTATGTTTTACAAGATGAGGGTAGGCCAAGAAAGAAACAAAAGTATCAAGGCGGAAAAAGAACCTCCCACTAATGATTTATGAAAATACTCCCTAGATGAAGGTTGCTTCAAAGTAGAATAAGTGATCCATTGTTTAATAAAAAAATAGAAAAATAAGTTCGAGAAACCATACAAAACCTATAGTTATGCATTACACAAAGTATTCCTGGCTGATGCCAATAAACCAAAGGTCAGAAGAAACATTGCATAACTAATTATAGAGTTATATCATTTCATTTACTTTTAGAGTCTGTTTTAGGGAGTATTTTCATAAATCATTAGTGGAAGGGGTTTACTCTCTTTTTGTTTCAGAGGTTCTTATGGTGTATTTGCAGAGCTTCCCACATCCGCCTTGATACTTTTCTTTCTTTCTTGGCATACCCTCATCTTATAAAACATACAGTTTTGTGGACTCGACATAAATATGACCATACGGTACCGAGTCTATGCCCCTAATTTGTAAAAAAAAATATGTAGTTCTTGAAATTACTCGTGCATATAACTGCATATAACGAGACAGCAAGCATCGCATTTCGTTGACGTGAGCAGGCTATTGAATCCAAGTGTATATATACTATACCCTCTGACTATACATCGAGGTTTGGCAATAAGTAATGGCGGATTCCACTAAACGTAAGTACTTATAGCTTCCCTAAATATATACACGGGAGAAGGGCAATGTAAACACTATGGCGAGAAGGGATAGGATAAGGGAAGGAAGGAAGGATGAATGGAGGATGAATGAATGAAGGATAAAACAAAATTGTCGGTATACATTTGCATGTGACTATTCATGTTACCTGATGTTGTCAGCGATGTCCTCTCATTTGGGGTGGGGGGTGGGGGGGGCAAAACAAAGGGATTATATATCAAACGGTTTACATTATGTGGTTTCAGTTTCACTCGAAACGTGCTTTCATGGCAGAAAAAAACATTGTAAACGATTCGCAAGCCTTATAATTTTTAGTTATGTGAGGCTGCATAATTTAAACCAAAAACGATGCCATATCATGCGTTATGTGTGAAGGAGTGAATGGCCACGTGGATTGGCTAACTAATTTGTCCACGTGGGCAGTTTTGTTCACTTTCAGTATGTATATATCATGTGCCATCCAAACTGTGTGAATTGAATAACTATTGCTTTATGACCCAAAAAAAAAAACATGTTCTTCTTCCTCGTCCTGTTATCATCGCAGCTTCACTCTGGTCGACTCTTCCAGATTATGTAAAGGAGGTGACGTATGATTATGAAGGTCACGTGTTTCAGAAGATGATATCACGCAGTTATATACCAGATATTATGAACTTTCAAGTCAGACCAGATGACATTTTTCTCATCACATTCCCGAAGTCGGGTAAGTTTATATTCAACATATATGGTTGTGAATGAATAGTATTAGCATATTTTAATGGTACAATATATTGTCAACCGGGACGGTAATGTTTATAACTTTAACTTATAGTCTCAATACCTGTTTGCTGATGAATTTCGGAAAACAAACTTAGATTCGATGTTTCTTATTCTATAACACTCTGACCAGGTGGGTTTAATGGAGTAAAGCTGTCGCAATCGAAAGAAAGAAATTTAATTTTTGTTGCCCTTATGGGGCGAACGATTTACCGTAAAATCACTGCTGACAGCCCATGTCAGCATGTTCATTACACAAATGTAAACAAAATAGTCTACACATGCGGCCCGATCAAGATTTGAACGCAGTCATATACTCGTATCGTCCACTAGTTGTACAATTCCACTGAGGAAACGTCTGAAAACACCTGTTGATTCATTGCAATGGAAGGAAATGACAATATTTCGCAAGTATCGTTAAGACAGAGAGAAAGAACCTATTCAAGAGAAGGGAAATAAGACAGGCTAGCCACGACAGAGAAAGTAGTCTAAGGCCTTATGGTCGTAAACAATACAGAAGGATTTGTTTGGCGCATTATCTGTTGGGCGGGGCTTGCAAAGTTTGGATGAAGTTTGTAGAATCTACGGACTCGTTAAAAAATCTCGCGAACTTTATTCAGCTCAAAGTTTTTAACGACAGATAACTCATTAAAAATAATGAATATTGATATGAACCTATATATATATATATATATATATATATATTTATATATATATATATATATATACATATATGTATGTATATATATATATATATCTATCTATACATATATATTTATATATATATATATATATATATATATATATATATATATATATATATATATATATAATAATAATAATAGTATATAATAGCCATGCTTATACGTGCATGAGCTTTGAAATTTTTTGACGGGCATATATACTAGAAATGCTCGTTGATTATTTCGTAAGCTGTAAAACTATTTTAACATCTGTTATTACCAGACAGATTTTCATTACAAACACAACCAGCTACTTTGAGATACCAGTAAGCTAAAGTATATAGTTGAAGACTAAATATAAAGAAAGTCTCCATAAAAACAAATATAATAAAAAATGTATATATAAAACCTCATCCGGGTATCATGCAAATGTGTAGTATTTTTTTCTCTTGGTACATACACAGTTTACATTTATATAGTATTTATTCCCTATCGAAGAATCTCGTATTACTAACTTGACATAGTCATATATGTGGTTGGTAAAAGTGTTCAAAGATCGGAGACTTATGCAAACATTCGATTTAATGCTGGTAATACATGGCGGGTTCTCGAATTTGAGTGGTTCTGTTTTGTGATTGGTGTGGTATCCCAAATAAGCGTTGTATAAAGGAATGTACAGTAATCACCCACATGTGTAACATAGCAGTGGTTTCTAACTTAGTTTGTACGAGTACCGCCATTACTACTAAATTCTCTTACAGGAACAGTGATTGGCTGTTTGAAGAATTGTCGGCGGATGTGGCAGAGCTTTGTTTTCTTACGCTACGCCATTTGTCAAATATGTGTTACTACATTTATTTCAGATAAGCTATAGCATTAAACAGAATATGTGCTAGCATTTAATAGAATGTATGCTAGCATTTAATCGCATATATGCTAGAATTTAATCGAAGATATGCTGGCATTAAATCCGAAGTTATGTCTGCATAAATTCCAGACTTTTGTCCACTTCGGCCTACCATAGACATAAAACCGTTATGATCACATATTATTACTGTCTCTGTGTACGTGGACTGTGGTTCGTGGACTGGGTTACGTGAACTGAGGTGGACTGAGGTTGGGGAGGGGGAGGGGGAGTACGTAGGCTTGAATATAGATCAAGTCGTTTGGTTTTAGTGTCCGTGCTCTCTATGTGGGGGTAAATTATCATATATAAAGAAATGTACAGATGTTTAAATTCATATAGGCCTACTTATTTCTTGGACTATATACAACTGGACTTCATTTCCTTAAATAACGTAATATGAAATAATTTAATGTTTAGAGTAAACATATGTACACCAAGCATGTAATGAATGTAATATGAGGTGCGTTCGCATCAACACTTTTATTTCTTTACACAGGTACTACTTGGGTACAACATATCGTTTGCCTAATTTTAGAAGACGGAACTACATCTAGCGTCCAAAATCACCTTTTCCAGAAAGCACCTTTCCTGGAAATGCCTCAAAGCTTCTGTAAAGAAACGGTAAGGCATTTATAACAGATTTTCAACACAACAAAGAAGCGGGAAATAATGTGCAAATTGTGAACACAGAAGAAGAAAAAAACATTTTCACAAGTTATCATATTATTTTACTTACTTGGCAATGTTACCGTCTTTTCTCATGTTAAGTCCAACTGTATTGTAAATGATTTTGGAAGTATAAAAACTTTGGAATAAAAAAAAAGTAATGCTTGCGAAAGTGGTCCACATGTGATTCCATAGCAATCAAGTGAATAGGACACTTGTTTCTTGTTCGAACTACATATAATTATGCCATATAAATGGTGCAGTTAGCTGGCAATTAAATCATTCTTCAACGACAAACATTATAACACAAGTCAAGACTTTTATATGCAAGAAGGCTTAAGTAGGACAAAGCCTGTTTCATATTTGATCAAGTGGTAGATCTAATCTAAAATCAAATTTTATTCGTCCTTTTGCTCGTCTGAGACAATCCAGCAACAAACTAACAATATATAGTTTATTAGTTTATTTGCCTCCCCCTCCCCCCCCCCCCAAAAAAAAATAAAATAAAAAGGCAACATTGCCATTCCTGTCAGCTGTATATAGGCCTACTATAATTTTAAGAATTCAAGACTAAAAACTGATACATGAATATCAACTTCCCTCTCAACTTCCTTCTCATAAATTAAGTTGAAAAAAAAAGCAACCTTCCGGGCATAATTGCAACATAGTGCCCTATTGGAAATAATGTGTAGTTATGTTTTACGAATTGAGTACGGTAACAGCATATACCGGTGATGTGGCCGGGTGGATAAAGGCAGTGGCATTTGAAGCAATGAGGCTTAGGAATCTGGGTTGATCCCCTGCCGGGTCATAGTAAGATGGATATTCAAACAAGAGCAATTTAGTACGGTATTCTCATCTGAAATGAATTTCTAAATTGAAAAGATTCAAAATTTGAGTTAAAATGTTAAATTGGAAGCCACCGACATGTAAGCTGTAATCCACAACAAGCCGTTGTGGGTTTCTCCCACATTTTTGATCGCTTAAACGTTGTATAGAGAAGGAAAAAAATAACTGCTGATTATTATGAACTGATTGAATTTAACACTGGTTGTTCATGCGTAAGGAATTAAAACTGATTTCGTTCAAAACAACAGAAGCAGTTCACATCAGCTGCACCAAGACATGTGCGTAGTACGGATTTGCCTAGGTAATGCATACTTTCCCATACTTGAGCATATTACACAAACGACACCATACGCATGCCCCCACCCACTTCCCTTCTCCTATCGATCGCTCCTCCGTCGGTTCCTTTCACGTTTTGGGGAGGGGTGGAGGCTACCTACCGAAAGGCCGAACAGCCCCCGAGAATGTACGAACTTTATGTTTATAGGATCGGATGGTCCATTAACACAGGCGACCCCATCAATATCGTCCCAATCTTTATCTCTGCCCCCCCCTCACATAACAAATATTTCATATAAGGGTAATATTATACTATACTGATTTCAGTATACTTCTTGCTTATGTATTTTATGCTTTATCATTTCACTGTTTCGTTGTTGTTGATGTGTTTTTTTTTTATCGAAGGCCGAACAGCCCCCGGGAATGTACGAAGTGGCCAAGGAAAAGCCCTCACCGCGATTCATGAAGACGCAGCTTCCAATGGAGTTCTTGCCTCGAGAAATTGAAGAAAAGAAACCCAAAATAGTTTACGTGTCGAGAAACCCAAAGGACAACGCTGTGTCGTATTTCAATTTTTGTAATCTCACGGTGAACTGCCCTCAATACAAAGTATGGTCGGAATTCCTCCATGATTTTACCAGAGGAGCCAGTATGTTGATTTCTTCTTTGTCTTTCTGCATAGATTTATTACACATGAAAATTAATTTATTAAAATTAATTAATTAAAAAAAATTAAAAAAGAAAGAAAAGTAAAATGAAAATACCACATTTTTTACTGATAAACTTTGCAAATTAACGAGAATCCAGATACAATAACAACAAATAATTTGATTTATTTCTTGATCCTTTAGGCTTAATTATCATTTATCTATACTTCTCATTGTATTCATTTTTTTTAATCTTCTTCTTCTCAGTTCCTCGAGGGTCTTGGTTTGACAACGTACTTTCTTGGTGGAGCAAAAGGGACGAACCAAATGTTCTGTTTTTAAAATACGAAGACCTGAAGAAGGTATGTTCATGGCGGTAAATTGAGAAACTATTTGTAAACAATAAAACAAATATCGCCCTCTTACTAAAACATTCGTTTTTGACAATTACTGTTCCCACCTCAACCTTTTCCATCTATTTTACTGAATTTTTTGAACTGACACAAACTCGAGAGTTAATTTGTGAACTTTTGATAAGCATATACTCATTCATCAAAATGTTAAAGTTTTAGGTTTGAATCCTTGTTCAAGGCCAAGGCCCTCTCACCCGACTTTACAACACTAAACCCTGGTCATTGGTAACTTGTTACACCCACACACCAAAGTGTGCACAATTCAATCAATTCCTCCTGAGCTACTACAGCGCACCTGTGTCCTCTGGGGGACTTCCCATGGAAGAAATCAGACAAATGGGAAGAAATATGAACGTCCATACGTCACAAATGACGTATAGACTATTAACCAACGGGATTACAGGGGATTGAAAAGTTACCCAGGAATTATAGTTGTAAGCCTTGAGAATGGCAGATTTGAAAGGTAGAGGCAGTGGGTGTTTACCCTGAAGTGGGTCAGTGGAGGCGCAGTGCTAAAATGTTACCAACTTTTGCAAGCTTTACGTTAGTTTGAGTGCGTACGTAGAGTAGAGATATGTAAGTATCGTCGTGCTAATATATGCAAACCCAGTCAAGTTTTGAGTTTACACACATTTGATACGATCATTTATGTCATATTCAATTCTTAAACCTTAAATTTCCATCAAAACCATCGCATATGGCCAATACTGATTTCTGCAAAGAAACGGACTTTACTACAGTAAGTGAGCTAAAGTGCTTTATATAACATTCCTATAGAAACACCATTTCATGTGCACGGGAATGAGGTAACGCCCGTGTGGGTGAGGCATGGAGGTATATATGTTGACCGTTGCATCCTATACAGAAGATTTTTTTTTAAAAAACATTCAGTGACACTGACACAAATTATTATTATTTCTGAGAACGAGAAAAACTGTTAACAAACTGCTTATACTGTTACACAAAAATATGTGTAGGTGGAAAAATATAAGGTAGCGGGCATGTCTTTTCTATCCTATATACATAGCAGGATATTTCTTCAAAGGCAAAACTGTAACAAAAACAAATTTAGGACATATTTAAACTAGAGAGATGCATGGCCATGCAGACAACTATTTTTTTTGTCATGATTGACAGACAGTTGTCTGCGTGGCCATACATGCATCTGTCTATGGTTTTAATGTGATCCCGAATCTGTTTTTATTTTCAGTTCGCCTTCGAACAAGATCCTGCTAAGGGTAACGTCAGGCCCCTCTAACTTTTATATGTTATTATTAGCAAACATGAAATTGGCATCGACTTTCATGTCCTGAAGTTTGATGAGTTATAGATCACATAGCCAATAAGGTATGTGACTGTGTACTCAAGAGAGTTCACTGTATACCTGTACATATAAACATACGGTAGGGTATTATGTAGGTTCACAGTATTGCGGGTTGGTTACGGTATCCATGCAATATAGGTCTGACATATATAGATCAATCACACAGAAGTAAATACCATCATTTTTAACAGGTAAACCCCAAAAATGTCTCACAATAGACTTCCTTAGAAAAATTGGGGAAAGCTAAACCATACGGACGGCTGCAGACTCCAGCTAAATTAATCAAATGCCGGTATATAGTGGATCATTTATTTAAGCGATAAAAGCATCAATTAAACTGTTCATTCAGTGGAGGTTATTTCATAATTTCACATTGTACGAGTATTAATGAAAAACTTCTGACGCTCTTGGGTAATGATTCCAATGCCCAACGAGTTAGCTGAAAAAGCATGGGCGTCCGCAAGGGGGGGGGGGCAAGGGGTTGGTAGGCGCTCCCCCATAGAAAATCAAAGTAGTATACAAATAATAACTTTGCTCTCACGTGAATCGGAAAACAATATATACATAGAAATTGTATCAGGATGGCCAGGTTTGGTTTCTTTGTTTTGACCTTTGATCGGACCTTGACTTCGATTTGACCTTAATTTGACCTTGATTTCGGCTTGACCTTCGGGGTTCCAGCACCGCCTTTAGTTGTTTACGGAATGTTTAGCGTATACTCATGTACATATACTTATGCATCTCAAGTATGAAGAAACAAATTTGATGGACATTTTACATATTTCTTTTTTTTAATCAGTTTGCATCTATATGACCATCACACCTGTTTGCTTCAAGTTCACTTCCGCTGCAAAACGTGCCAACTTCAAGTGTTGTTATCTCGAAAATAAACGATAAATATAGAAATGAAATACAAAATTCATCATGGTTCTCATTCATTAACCAAAAAAAAAAAAAATCCATCTGGATTAAATTATTTTTTTAATTTGCATATTGGACGTACTGCGTTTTTCAAAAGTTGCAAATTAAAATTCCATTAGATTTACTTCTCTGATGTTTCAAATCAACTCAATATCACAGAAAACGAAAGTGAGAGAGGCATGTAGAGGTGAGAGTGAGGGGGCGAGGGTGGGGATCATTAACTCATCTCGTATTCTATTATTGGGAACAAAGGTAGTTTTCTACATTGTCCATATAGTTCGTCAAACTTGGATTGTCAAAGTAATAATTATTTATCGTAAGTTTCTTTGAATAAACTCTTCTATTCTTTACTTGTGTATTGGTGGTATCCACGTACATTAAAGCATTCCACTGCCTGATGGTCAGTCTTAGTTTGTTTTGTTTTTCTTTGATATAGGATTTACGTGCTTCAGTGATACAGATTAGCGAGTTTCTTGAAAGACCCTTATCTGAGGAAGCCATTGACGACATCGTCATGAAATCCTCGTTCAATGCTATGAAGAAAAACCCAAAGGTCAACCCAGATCATTTAGTGGCGTCTTTCAAAGATGCAATCCAAGAAAATCGTTCCTTTCTTAGAAAAGGTGAGAACATATAGGCCTAACGCTATTGTATACTGATAATTTTAAATAGTATACGGAAACGTATATGGAAGTGACACCACATATTGACGACTTGCAAACACAAACTCAAACGGTGTAAAAGTCCGAAATCTGCCGTTTTGTCAAGTTATGGTATAAACGTAGATAAGACGGTAAAACTCTGAAAGTAAAGGTTTTTCACACCGTACATCGTGACTTTCTACCGTCATAAATCTAAAAAAATAACCCGATTTAGCAAGATGCTTTGACTGTGGAAAACGTCAAAAATTAGTGAAAATTCCCCCTTTTTTGGTACTCTTGTTACTCTCTTGAAAATACGTCAAAATCTGAATAAATTAACATGTTTTGGAGACATTTCATTTGGGTTTTGGTATTTATGGAACGGTTGGCGATATATAACATATGCCACACATCATTCTGCAATAACCGGACATTGTAATGCACGTGGAGTGCTTGCAGTATTAGGAAGAACTTTTCGGGAGTATAGTCACGTAGGTACCTTCAAAGTGAGGGCGCTTGTGAGCCCCGTGACAGGCTCAGAATAAGTTGGCTACGCAGTTAGCCTCTGCAAATGTACAAAAACTATGTGAAACTTTTAAGTTTTAACGTCCAGCCATGTAGGTATCGCTTACTTGGCTAGTAATGGCAATATTGTAGCGCGCACGCGCACTACAATCATACTTCAATGGTCGGCGCTACATCGTTAATCGAATATCGGGGTTTGTCGGAGAGTTCAATCTAGGTCGTTTTGGGCGGGGGGGGGGGGGGTGGGGCGGTGGGGCACACCATTTCCAAAGGGCAGTTGGACACATGACTTTCATTTGGGGCAAGGGGATGGAAAGACAAAGCTATTTGTAAATCTTCCAGGTTTCGAATTCAAACACGCGGGTTATATGTATGGGATATGCTTATATACGTTATGAAAATGTATTACATATCTTTCCAACGTTTTTCCAAAGCTCCAAGTTCAGTATTAAATGGAACTTAAAGAAATCACCATATCGACATGTGGGCCTTTATTTATCTCTAAGAGGAAGATCGTTTCTATTATTTGTAATTAAATAATATGAAGTTTGAGTAGTTTTGTTGTGATAAAGTTTCCCATTTTATATTGATTTTCAACTTTAATAACAGGCCAAGTTGGAGACTGGAAGAACTATTTCACTGTAGCCCAGAACGACGCATTTGATGACTTGTACGAGAGGAAAATGAAAGGAACCGGGTTGACCTTTGACTTTACCCTGGATTGATAATCTCTAATGTATCAGGAAATATTACAGATGCCATCTTCATAAAGACGAAGGGCTGTCAAAAAAAGTATTCAAGAAAGTAAAATATAAACAAAGTTATTACTTTGATAGCACAAAAGCTCTATCGATTACCTTTAGTCACCAGGCCCGACACCACGAATATAGTCCTACCCGACTATTTTTTAACCAAATATGGATGTTTCTAAATATCTTTAAGTGTTTTTGTTGACGTTCACTTTATAATTATAATCTTAATATTTACTTCCTGTAAAAGACATTGTATCATTTGAATTACCACTACTAGGCCTATATGTATACAACTGAACCCATTCACTGAAATTGTCCATATAAGACTTTGATACCCTAAATACCACAATGAACAGTTCTAATCGAACGAAGTAACAATACAAAGTCACATTGCACACATCCAGGAATATTTGCATGTTCAAATACACATAACGTATCCATAAGTAAACTAAACCCTCGTATAGCTACGGACGCTTAAAAGTGCCATCAATATAAGAAAACTTTGCCCCAATAAGTCAACATTGTTTAGATAACAAGATAACATCTTATCGAAAATCAGAAAAAAAATGTTGGATTGCTCAGTTGCTTTAAGCAATGAGGCCATTAACCTGCTTGATTTGAGGTTAACCCACCCCCTATTGCACTTTATGAAATGTGGATTGCTTGGTAACATTTGGAAGGATGTTTCTTCATCCGACAAACTACATCACTTTCTTGTCTGTGAAATGTATTTGTTTGAAAGTAATTTAAAAAAAAAAATTTTTTTTAAGGGTAGATGAAGCTATTGGTCATTGATCTCAGTATTTCCTGTGCGGTTTATGATACCATACGTACAGACATAAAAGTTGCCGTTGGGTAGTAAACAAATGACATTGTTTTAATGGTTTCCACGAAATCCTCCACCAGTACACTACCTGTAGTTTTGTTTTGTTTTACATGGTTTAGCTTAAATTGAATATCTTTTAATTAATAGGAAACCACCGAGAGAGTTGTAAGAGAACAATTAATTTTTTTTTTAATTTGTGGCATATGGCATTGAGGAGGTGACAGGTTGGTGGAGGGGAGTGTAAATTCAAATCCCAATTATTCAAATCTCCTGGAAGGTAAACCTAAAATGCTAAGTGCACTTATAACTTGGCTATTGAAGATATCATACTTGTAAGGAATTGGTGACTGAGATGTTGAAACAATTGTGTGGCAATGTTAGTTTTGGTTACTAAGGTAACATCTGACAAATTTACAGAGCTTAAATTTTACT
Source organism: Apostichopus japonicus (assembly GCF_037975245.1). NCBI lineage: Eukaryota > Metazoa > Echinodermata > Holothuroidea > Aspidochirotida > Stichopodidae > Apostichopus > Apostichopus japonicus. The sequence continues at coordinate 5,230,704 of NC_092578.1, forward strand.
GCCTGTACAGTATTCACTGGAAGAAATAATTTTTTCTTTAAAAAAGGCTAAAATGTTTTCAAACACAATTTTTTGGTGATAAAACCAAAGGTGCTTCAAGTGATATTAGGAGACTGGGGTTGGGGGATGGGGGGGGGTGAGGGAGGATGAAGGGTAGGTATGCATGTTTCTTCAGTACCCACGTCATTCCAATGCAGATCTTGAATGAATTTCAAATGTTCACAAATAAATTCAGATTTCGATTTTAAATGAAAAGTGTTTAACGATATGTATGCATTTACACCTGCTTTTATGCCGACAAATCTAGGGTGTTCTGAAAAAAATCGTGTTTCAAAGCTCTTCTGATAAATTTGATCAATTGATGTGATGGAATTGAAAGGGATTTTTGGTATGGGAGACAAGGTATTGTAAACTAATAAATAGCAAAAAAAGGCAGAAACATTTAGAAGTTGAAATCTTCATATGACTGTATTAATATATTGGCTGACTTCCCAAATTTTAGCAAATTAAAATAGAGATTTTAAGTTCAAGTGAGAGGACTAGAGTGAAATAGAAAACAAACATCTATTTATCTTTTAATCAATCACTAGAAAGAAATAAAAGCTAAGATAACTTAGTTAATGTAGTGCCCTCACAGTATCTGTCGAATGCATGTATGTCCATCCGATTCTCAGTTTGTCAAACAGTTCCTTCGTCACGTTGCTAGGTTAAAATGTGAGCGTGGGTATATCCCGAAAGCCATCACCGGCAAATCGAATCATCAAATAATAAAAAGAAAAATAGAGTTTTATTCCATCCATAGTCAGTTCATTATGAGTGGGTTCCTGGTTAAAACGTTTTGTTAGTAAAGGGGTTAGTCCTCGGTTAGATCTCTGAAGGAAAGAACAGAAAAGGAATAAAACTTTTTAAGACATCAAGGAGTCAGCACATGAGCGGTAAATGGTGGCCAACATTACTTCATTCAGACTGTGACGCTACTTTGTGTTGTTCTATCTATAGATTACATAAGTATTCCTGTCCATGATTCCTGTACAATGATTCCTGTACATCACATAATTCACTTATCTGGTGAGCACCTACAGGAATGGCATACGGTCTTGTAGCATCTGTATAGGTTTAAGGTTTTCTGCGCATGGTTCCTGTACAACGATTCCTGTACATTCTACAACAGGGATGGTGTACAGGAATTTCTGTCGAACCATGTACAACGATTCCTGTACATCTTACAACAGGGATGGTGTACAGGAATTTCTCTTGAACATATAACTCATTTATCTGGTGACTACAGGAACAGCATATACAGGGGTTAATTCTCTTAAAGTGGCTTTCGTACATGATTCCTGTACATCCTACAACAGGGATGGCGTACAGGAATTTCTGTTGAACATATAACTCATTTATTTGGTGTCTACAGGAACAGCATATACAGGGGTTAATTCTCTTAAAGTGGCTGTACAAGTTTAAGGATTTTCGTACATGATTCCTGTACATCCTACAACCCGGGATGGTGTACAGGAATTTCTGTTAAATAAGATACTCCAGCTACCAGAATATCCTTTTAATGACGGATGGTATTTGTGTTTTGTCAAACTCACCTTACAATGTACTGCAAATGGCATAGTTACATTGACAGTAATCAATCTCTGGGAGCTTCCCTGTGACCTTTGACCCATCGGGGCACACCAGCTCCACAGTTGTAAACGTGTCCTTCAACACCGGTCTGCAACAGTTACAGTTGTGGGTGACCAGGAAACCGTCGAAGCTATCGCACTCGGACGTTGACGAACAATAACCCTGGCAGACTTGAACCGAAACGTCGTCGGCATGGCAACCCCGACTGTCTGTGAGGTTACGTAGTTCGCTGGATTTGCTGCAGCTGTTAGGTTCTGCAGAAGAGGCAAAGATGAGGACACAAGATGATACTTGGGCAATTCAATATCATAAATAAGTCCTTCTATCATGAAAGGTCTGCGCTACTTAATGTTACTTGAAGAGCTACTTGATTTTATTGTTTTGTTTTCAACTTTTGATCACCCCTTGCAACCTCTATTGAGGGGGATAACCTTCCAAGGTTTCCTCAGTAATGTTACTCAAGAACTGTTATTAATGTTACATATATATCACAGTGTTATGATGTTACAAACTGATAAATACTGATTTGCTCAACTGGCATTTTGGATATAGTATTATAATATTTTTTTCCTACATTACTCAAAATCATCATGATGCAATTCCACATATTTTGGCATTTCTCAATGTTGATTTTTCTCTGTGCGAGATTAAAAGCTGTCACTCCATCCCATGGATATGAGGTGGTGCACGAAGAAACAACAGAGCAAAAAGGAATAATATACGGAAGCAACACAGGTAAAATGACTTTTAACTAATAATAGACTAACATCAAACCTAGTCTATGCCTGCTTATTCTCTGTTAATAATAATCATAATAATATTAATAATAATTATAAATAATAATAATAACAATAACAACAACAACAACAATAATAATAATAATAATAAATTACATTTATATAGCGCTTAATACAGCATTTCAAAGCGCTTTACAAAGTAGGAAAGAGACAAAGGAAACCAAGGAGAAAAAGAAACTAGGAATCAAACAGAAATGTTTTAAGTTGTCTCTTGAAAATACAAAGGGAGGTAGAGTCACGAACGTTAACATAAATATGTTTTTAATATGTCCTCTGTTGAGTTTTAACACTTGAGCATACTGTACATGAGCCTACAACATTGTCAAAAAGAAATTTCTTACATAGTTACGAAGAAAAAGACAACACTACAAGATTGAATGATATTTGGAGATTTGGATAAAAACTCTGTTTGCAGTATCCGATAAAATTTAAGAAATGATAAAATACTTTCTTAAATCTGTTTTTTCACCTTCAAACATGAATAAATTCTTACCTGACACTAACTTGCAGGTTGGACAACATTCACCATCATCAAATACAGGAGCGTAGCCCTTGAAATATCAAACCATAAGTTGGAATATTATGTTTCACAGTTTCATAAAGTTGACATGGTACAAAAGAGATGATATTTATCCGGTGTAGAGTTTTATACAGATACATAGAAACAAGTAAGTCACATTAATGTGGATTCTAAATGGGTCATTCCTCCCACTCTTCCCCCCCCCCACTGCCCCTCAAGTAGAGAATGGTTCAAAAGAAGTTGTCACTGACTGAGCGAAATGACATAGCACAAGGCTTGCATCAAGTTTACTGGTTTTAAAATTCCATTCAGGTTAATCGTTTGTCCCAGTTTACTGTCCCAGTCTGTTTTCCTGTTTTTAACATTGCGATTTGAAACAAATTAATACGTACCTCTTCGCAACTGATATCTTCACATCCTGAAGAACAGGTCACTACACCGCCCTCACACAAACATGTGGTGCAGTTATCTGTCATCCAGCTCTCCCCGGGATATCGTGAAACTCTGTCCTCTCCGAGACATTCGCACTGTCCCTGTTCGATGCAATCCCCCTCACTGTCACGGTACCAGCCGGGTTGGCATACACAGGCCTGTTCGTTCACACAGTTCGCCTCGGTGGTCGTAGATGAAGCGTTAGCATTTAAATCGAGACAGCTTAGTACCACGCACGTACTGCCCCATATCTCGTGGTCTCCGCACGCTGTAATACGGTGGGACGAGAGTATTTGCAATTTTCAGAGGGACATCAAAGATCATTTGTGGGAGAAAAATCTCAACATCGAGGGCAAACCACGTTAACATTGAATTCTCTGTCGTCTAAACATGTCCTAAACGTATCGCTTACTTTTATCTTGTGTCCGTCGGTGTAGAGGTCAGAATCAACGTCCTTCACATACGGGTTGATTCTTAAATTCATTCCCAAAGTGTGAAGAATGCATGGTCACAGCTAAAGAATATTCATCCACCATGTTTAGATTACTAGAAGAGTGCTATTACAGGCAGACAATATAGTGAATGTGTCGGGATCTATGCATATTCATATCTGAAGGCAGACAGTATTGTGAATGTGTCGGGATCTATGCATATTCATATCTGAAGGCAGACAGTATAGTGAATGTGTTGGGATCTATGCATATTCATATCTGAAGGCAGACAGTATAGTGAATGTGTTGGGATCTATGCATATTCATATCTCAAATGGTTCGAACTGAAAGTCAGCATCCAAATCTGGTTTGAACAGGTCAAAGCTGACATTGGTAGGCCTCTCCACATAACCATGGAGATAGGATCTGACCTGGCCTGAGGCAAATCTGAGTCAATGATGAAAAAAAGAAAAGAAAAAGACCCCCACCCCCGAAATATCCAATCAATTCACCAATGCAATATACTGGACTGCCTTAAAAATGGAAACTGTACATAACGTGAAACCATTTTCTGATAAGATAATTTCAATATCCACTGTTTATTGGCTCCCAAGATGAAGTAGAGAATACATGTTACTTTACGAAAATTGATAGCGTATCTCATTAATACTCTTGTCAGATATTGCTGGTTCAGTCGAGTAATACTTACGACAATCCCCGTAATCGCAAGGCTGTTCCTCCTGATTGGCTCCTTCACACTCCGACCCACCGTAAGATGCAGGTGGGTTATTAGCTGACCTGTTAAATTAATGATAAGAGAGTGCATCGTTAGCGGATATACTAAATTGAGGTCAACATTGTAGACATTTAAGAAAAAAAATATTATACAAAAATATTATCCAATATACACGTTTATGTCAATACCAGCAAGAGCTTAAAACATTTATTTCAAGCTAAAATTATCTCAGAATTGGTGAATAAAAATAAAATGTTTGGCACTATTCGTAAATTTTCGGTTTTATATTACATGTGAGAGTGTATTTGTTCTTTAGTTTCAACAAACCAACATGTATAACAATTACTTTCAAGCTCCAAGGAACAAATTTGAGTTGCTTAGAACAGCAGTTTGCATAGAACCATATGAAACGGAGTCCATTGCAGATTTTAATATTAGCTGGACATAGAAATTTAATTATTGTCCAAATTTCACTTCCAAGAGTCCCCAAACTTTTTCTGGCTTTTTGAATTCAGCAATCGTAGAGTAAAAAGCTTGCATGTGGTTAGTATTACTGTGAAGTATCAAGGCATCTGCATGGGCCAAAAGACCTCTCAGAGTCAAATGGGATCTAAGATACATTGCTACACTCAGGGATGAGCCTGTGGTAAAAAAAAATAACGGAACTTTGCAAAATTTGCTGTATAGGCTCCAGTTTGTGTATGCTACAGTGTGTTAGGATAATATTTTTTGTCCCCGAGGTAGAAAAGAAATCACGGATATTCCGCGAATTCGCGGAAAAAGCTCATGACTGTTAACTAGTGAGCTTTCATAGTAAAAAGTGAAAGCTGGCCATGGGTGTGTCTCATCTCAGCCTAAGGACGTTGTAGCCTAATGTAAACCAATACATTTTGGAAGATTTGGTAAAGAATTGCAACAAAAACTGGCAGAGAAATACATAATGTTGCTTTTCACTGAACTGTTTGACAAATTTTATTACATGAGTTTAATACAGTCATATTTGTCAGGGTTTACCTCCTCTTTTTCAAAGCTCACCTGAATCTCGTCTGAGTACCGTTCCCACACGAGACGGAACAATCTGTCCATGACGACCAACTACTCCAGCCACAGTCCACGGAACAAGGCGTGTCCACGCATTCCAGGTGTCCGTCCACACAATTGCTGTATATATACAAGTATGGATGATATCATAAGCAATCAAAACTCTCTTATCCCTTACATATCATTATATTGTGTCTCACAAAGAGAAACCAGCTCCCTCGTTAAAGCAACTCTTTAGACGTATATCAAATTGACCTCCCAACCCCCCCCTACCATCCTCCCCACCACTCTTCATCAACAAACAAACAACGAAACTCCTAGAAATGACCTACCAGGTCCTGCAGTCGTCAACCAAAGTTGAGCCTGGTGCGTAAATATTTCCATTCTCGTCTGTGCAATCACATTGACTCTGTGGTACACATTCATTCTCTTGTTCTAATGTACCATTAGGACAGTGGCAGCCGGCTTGACACTCTTCAACGACACACTGAGAACCCAGCGCCAGATCAGAACACTTGGCCGGACATTGTGTAGCACATTCTGAGTATACCTGACCATTGAGACATTCAGTTTCTGTTAAAGGATATTAAAAGAGTCTGCTTTAACTTTCGACCAAACGCAAGGTATTTGCAATTATAAAATCTAAGAAGCAATTGAATACAAATTTCATGAGAGTGCTCACATTATGATTTACTTCTAACTCTTAAATACAACAATTACCTATAGAAAAAAAAGAAATTCATTTACATGGAGACCACACATTTTAATCATTTCAACAATCTATTCATAACTTGTTAATACCAAGTTTGACTGCTGACATATTACGCTGCATTGAAGCCAAAAGTAGTCCACTGCAACCCACCCCTCCCTCCCCTCAACAAGAAAAATCCTGTAAACGTGGTAAGAATTAGGTGCTGAGAAGTGGCTGGCAACTTGTCTTTCTGAAGAGAAACGTTTTCACTTCTGATGATCTACGCAGAGCTGCATAATAGCAGCTTGCAAAAGTATCCTGACACTCACCGCACTCTTCCGGATTACAAACTTTTGTCTCGTTGGCAGCGCCCTCGCAATCCTGGCCTCCGTTTTTAGGAGGAGGGTTGCTGCAGGTTCGGAAGCGGTACGACACTCCCCCACCACATGTCACATCACATTCGGTCCAGTTGCTCCAGGGAGACCACTCCCCGTCGACTATGAGGTTTAAAGTGAACACAAGGTGAGATGGCACAAGGAATTGAGGTGATATATATTATCTGGAATCGGTCTTTTGCTTTAAACTCAAATAGTTAGAAATAATCAAACATGGTCACCCATGGGTCAACCAGACAACTCCCCATAATTTTAAATGTGTAAATGGTAGTATAGATCAATTTGGTGTATTTAATTTATGTATAGGGAATCGCATGCCTTGAAATAAAGATAAACTAATGAAAAAGTGGTCAAGAATATTCAAATTAGGATTTGGCATGTGCAAGTTATTCACAGTAAATGTGTAGTGGAATAGGAAAGAGTACTATATACCAGGAAATAGGGTTTCATCTCGAATAAAACATAAAAATAACTAACTCAACTACGGTCTTCAATGTCCAAACTTCCAAAAAAACAACCCATCTTATTCTTACCACCAGACACAACTTACTTCATAACTAGTACATGTCATTTTTAAAAATTAACATTCTTCGATGTCTAGGCCATAATTGGAAGGGAAAGACCTCCAGAGTAAAGTAATCTTAAGAACTTAGGACTTTTAACAAGGTGAGCTTACTGAGTAATAAAACATACTTTGAGTTTCAAATAATTCATAAATTTGAATAAATTGATGATATCATTGCTGATGCTTGCTTTCATAACCTATAGCTACATCTCAATGGCTTTACCTGGACAGGCATCTGTGTTACAGTAGTCAGTTTCCATGGTGACGTAAGCAGTGGCATTCAAACAATCAATAGTCCCATTGTCAGACCTGATCAGGTTTCGGGTCCTGTGCCTGCGGCCGACACCACACGATGTGCTGCAGTCCGTCCAGTTCGACCAATCGTCCCAGTCACACAGGAACGGAACTAACGTTATCAAAGAAACAAAGGTCAAAATAGCCAAAGCCACTTTCAGTGTTTTGGACGAAGAATTTTACCGGACGGAATCCGCCGGGCCTAATTTTGACACGGTTCCTAATTTCCATGCAGTGTAGTTGAAGCAGCTGGCTGTGTTCATTTATTAGTTATTACATTTCAACCTCAAAGTTAAGAAACTCCATTTACCTTCGTCATCGAAAGTGTCTGTAGGTTTGCTTTGTTGGCAAATTTTCAGAAGAGGGGAGGGGGGCATAAAGACTTTAGTTGACACAGCTTAAAAAAATGCTACCATTTTCCATGCCTATTGACATTTTGGTACTATGTTCTATGAAGTTTCTAAGCCTTGGAATTTGATTTTTCAATTTCCATGACTTTTCCATGACTTTTGAAAAACCTTGCAACATATTCCACTCTCTACAGGTAATATCTCTCTCTGTAATATCGCCTTTTTTTACAGGAAATCATTACATCCTTTACCACCCTTTGCCCACAGATTGGGTACAGTTAACTGTGGCCTGCGAGATCAATTTCACGATCACCATTTGTCTAAACACATGTCATCTCAAATCGTTGTGTATATTCAAATGGGCATTGGGAAGTCAATGGAATATCTTTCATGGATGTAGGCAAAATCCAAGTCTATATTTATATATCCATACCTGAGGTAGTCACAATCATGACCGTACTTGGTGACGTGTATTCATTCGTACTGGCATAAGATGTCGTCGTTTCTGGAGAAGTTGTTGAATACTGGTTTGATGCAGTTGTTGACGAACCTTCAGAATGGCAGATAAAAATAGTTCAGAACTTTGAATATATATGTACAGGTAAACAAAAAACAGACATCTCATACACCCAATATTATATTCATGGTGTTACTAAATGACAATACAGGATTGCAATTATATGTAGATATAAATATATTGCTAGTTTTAGATGGCAAAAGCATGACGACTTGGTAACCTTTGATTTCACTTTGTGTCCGTGAAGTTATTATGAAATGCCTTTTTACAAGGCTTTATTCATTCATGAAAGAACACTGCCTAATGAGTTGTACATAAACAGGAAAGACCACAAGAACATGATAATACCGATAGGCATTCAAGTTTTCTACCATATGTCTGAATGTTTGAATTTAGTTTTAAGGCGACAAAGTTTAAATACATCCTATGACCAAAATCAGAATATACTGGTAAAGCTACAGCTGGACTGAGTCGACTATCGCAGATTAATATAGCGTTAGTTTCCAACCAACTTTTCTGTAATCATGCATGGGTCGGACAATGCTTGAAAATTCTACTTGTTAGGAGTCCAAGAACTGCTTAGCAACCAAGTTACATCCACCCGGAGCAGTCCTTTACTTAGGACAGGTTAAACATGTAAGAAATAAATGCCATACAGATGTGTGGGTGGAAAAACTGTTAAATGCTAGATACCTGGGTCTATTGTAACACCAGAAAATAGTGTGTATTGAAGTAAAAAAGACTTGTAAGCAATAAGATACATCCATCTTGAGCAACCCTATATGTAGGACAAGGTTAAATATGTAAGAAATACATGCTCCACAGATGTGAGGCTGGAAAAACTGTTACATGCTAGATACCTAGGTATATTTAAGTAAGTTACACATTGTAACACCAGAAAATATTGTGTATTGAAGTCAAAAAGACTTATACATCCATCCTAAGCAACCCTATACGTAGGACAGGTTAAACATGTAAGAAACAAATGCTCCACAGATTAGAGGAAAACTACTATTCATTAGATACCTGGGTACAAGTAAGGTACACATTGTAACACAAGAAAAGTTGTTGTTATAAACGAAGACTATAGTTACTTGAAGTGTGAAAGGCACTTACCACAGTATTCTTCATCTGAGCAGTCACCACACTGGCAATTACCATCACAGACCAAGTAGGCCTTAATGCAAGATGAATCACTACATTGGTACTCTCCTTGGTAACAAACTCTGGGTATTTCTGTCGGCATGGTAACGGTCACTGTGAAGACATAGAAGTCAGAATTGAATGGATATATGGTTGTCTGCACATTTTTATGGTTTAACATGTCAATAGCCTAACAAGAATTGAAATTTAAGTTGTTTATTTCTGATCATTAAGGCATTTTCTTGTTTTTTTTGTTAATTAGGAATTCCCTGCTCTATTACATGTTTTAAGTAGCCTACCATTCACGGATGCTGAATAGTGACTTTAAAATGTCAGTACCACAATATTACAAATCCTGTTAAACACAAACGTGACTCACCTGGAGATTGACATCCTAACAGTTCCAATCTAACAACTGGCTTCAGGCTGAAGTCAACGATGTGAAACTGAATGAATCTGCCCAGCAGAGCGGTTGGGAATAGTATCTCCCTCTCTTCCGAGCTGCTGTTGATGCCCGCAAACACCTGCATTTTAATAGATTAAATATCAAGAAATAAAAGTTGACTTGCAATGTGTTAGGCTATTAGATAGGCTTTATACTATATAACACTGAGTGTTAGAGAGATGTACAGCATCATGCACACACATGAAGGTTTTTCAGTGTATGCATGCAGGAACTGCGAAGAAGCCTCGTCGACTTATCAAAGCCGCAAGCTGACCGAAGTCAGTCTCTTAGATTCATATTTAACGTCCATGATAATGAATTGTCAATTATCAACAACTCTGTAACTGGACCGACAAACATTAATCTTGGAGTGACTCAAACTGGCCGGGGCCTCATGATTGAAAGGCACCGGCGTTAACCACTGAGCTAACACTCCTGGTAATTATCCTGTGTAATTATCCTGTGGGTAAAACTGTGTGTAATTACACGAGTGACTGATATTGCTTCCTACTGAAATCTGCTGCTTTTAAGAAGGTTAAGGATGGAATTCAGAAGGAGGAGTAGGGGGGATGGTGGGTGGATGGGGGAGTAGATTGTCTAGTATAATTATAATCGTTTTTAACAACATAGTGGATATTCTAAAACCGGGGCATGAAACCACACTTTTTACGACTTATGGTAAATGTTAATGTTGCATACTGAGGACCATGGCACCACCTATGACGTCAGTACTTAGGTTAAAATTTGTGCTGAATTTTTTCAAGATTTGAAAACTAATTCTGCCAGATTAAATCTTAATGTTGATTTTGTTGAGTAGAAACGAATAAAAGAATATATCTCCACTGGTCAAACCCCCCCCCAAAAAAAAAACAACCAAACATAATTTGCATAATGAAGGAGGAATTTAACACTAAGGTGTTTAAAATATTTCTGCCAATACACGAATGAAATCATTTTAATTGCGGTGAGGGACTTCAAGATGATAGTCATGCATCTTACCAAACTGTTCATCTCGCTGGAAACGTTGACGTACGTCTCGTTATCGACGCTAAACGACACTCTGAAAGTTTCCACGAAACCAGACCCATCCTCTCCTCCTCCTTGCAAAACCAGTCCGGTGACCTGCAACACATGACCGAGGTCAAAGGTTACCGACGGATCGCCGTCAGATGGATCCGGCGTCCAGCCGACGAATCCGTTTTCGTCTCTTAGACTGTTTAAGCGAATGTTGTCGACAGAGTTGTCCGATTCTGTCGAGGAGGCATGTATCTGGCCGGATGGCAGAGAACCGAACTCTAAGCCCAGAGCATCGTGACATGGTTCTGAAATTTTAAACAAAAACGCCAAAGTTAAACATTTATTGAGTTGTCATACCATCAATGAAGTGAAGGCAAACAAGTCAAGCAATAGAAACAGGGAACTGCCATACACAAATTCCACTATATGGATGTATGAAAATTTTTCTCCAAACTTTATTGTGCTTTGTAAACAATGTATAAGTCTGTTGTCCTGCAAATAGTGGAGAAGGAGGGGGCAGGGTTTGACCGATTTGTAAGCAAAATCTTATTACAGTGTGAGCTTACCATCAGGAATATAAGAAATATCAAAACTTGTGATTAAATTATGCAGCTCTATATATACTATTTCAGGATATTACTGCTTATGTTGTTATGGTTGTTAACTATTCAGAATAACTCTCTATGCAAGGGCGGCGGAACCGGGGGGGGGCACAGGGGGCACGTGCCCCCCCACTTTTCCTCAGGTTAAAAATGTGCCCTTTTTCTACACAAAAATTGTACCCTTGATCACCTTATTAGGTCAGTGATATTTCAGTAAGAGATCTAATCCTAATTTAGAACTATCAGGGGCGTAGCCAGTATGTACAGTAGCACTGTAGGCCCCGGCCTATCGTTGATTAACAGACTTTACATGTATAGAGCTGCAGCACTTCATTGCCTGTTGTTGTCACGATCGGCGTTCCAAGTTCCAAAACAGCCTTTTCGATAAACATTTACTAGCTACAGTTGTATCAAAGACAATTACTGGCTATAGTTGTAACAAAGACATTGCTGGCCTATCTTTGTATCTACAAGTATCAGAAGTTGAAAAGTAAGACTACTCGGTACATGTACCTTGCTAATTTTAAATACATTATGTACGTATTGAATTACGTACTATTTTAACTTGTTTGTTTTTTGGGGTTTAAAAGTGATATTAAATGAGGTGTCTCAAGTTAGCAAGAGGCCAGGGAACCAGAATGAACACTAGGGAAGTGCCATTTCCGGCCATCTTGGGGGTTTGTAAAACCAAAAATTTTCTGGGACGCTCCATGCCAACCGATGGTGGGGCTCCGCTCAGATAGTCGTGCCTACAACTTTGCAAATCCTGGCTACGCCTCTGACTATTAATGAATTTCTGTGGGTCAAACTCAAAGCTATTTCGAATGGAATTTTTTTTTTAAGCTCTTAACAAGAAATAAACTCTTATTCGGTAGATTCCTACTTTAGCATGCAATTAGCATGATTTCACCTCATTTTGTCTCGAAAGAAAACTTGTTCCTTGTTTCCCAATTTGCACATTGGATATTGCAGTGCTAGTATGCATTTTTTCCTTGAGAGGGGGGGGGGCGTTGGAGTGATGTGTATACACAAATAAGATAATACAATAAGAGTTATAAAGGGTACTAAATATCAAGCTGCATCAGTCCAATCGAATTTCTGCAAAGTGCCCTTTGACGTCGGTGCACCCCCAGATTAAAAGTGCTTCTGCCGCCCTTGTCTCTATGCATTGCTACTGTAAACTCGTCATCGTTCAAGTTTTGGTACTTGTGTTCGTTGCAGAAAAATTACATATCCGATTGATACAGATGTAAAATAGTGGCTTGTAATACTGGACAACAAATTTTGATCAAATAAATAGATGCAATTGTGGAATAGTATTTCTTCTCTATAAGAAGGTCAGTTGGACCCATTTTTACATTTTCCATAACAATCTAGTAACATTGTCTGAGGCTAAAGCTATACATAATCTGTAACACAGAGATCTGCTTACCTTGTGGGATAGTGCTCAAGACAGTCGAGGTTATACTAGAGCTTGTCGTGAAGTTCGTTGTTCTAAACGTTGAAGGACGGCTTGAGGTTATCAAAGGTACTGTGGTTACTTCTGGTGTTGTTGGTCGTGTCGTGATGGCAACGCTCTCACTTGTAAAAACAGGAAGGGTAGTCTGTAGAGTATTTTCTTTCACAATGGTAGCACTGGATGGTGAAGTAGAGATGGTAGGGCTTGCTGACTCTGAGGTAGATAGGGTTGTCATGGATGCAGTTGTGGTGACTCTGGTAGTTGTTATCTCAGGTGTTGTCACAGCTGGTGTTGTAACAGATGTAGTTGTAGCCTTGGGTGTGGTAACTGCTTCTGTTACTTCAGCTGTTGACACTGCAGGAGTGGTGACACTGGTAGTTGTTATCTCAGGTGTTGTGACAGCTGTTCTTGTAGCAGATGCAGTTGTAGCCTTTGGAGTTGTAACTGCTTCTGTAGTTACTTCAGCTGTTGATACTGCAAGTGTGGTGACACTGGTAGTTGTTATCTCAGGTGTTGTGACAGCTGTTGTTGTAGCAGATGCAGTTGTAGCCTTTGGTGTTGTAACTGCTTCTGTAGTTACTTCAGCTGTTGATACTGCAGGAGTAGTGACACTGGTAGTTGTTATCTCAGGAGTCGTGACAGCTGGTGTTGTAGCAGATGTAGTTGTAGCCTTTGGTGTTGTAACTGCTTTGGTAGTAACTTCAGCTGTTGACACTGCAGGAGTGGTGACACTGGTAGTTGTTATCTCAGGTGTTGTGACAGCTGGTGTTGTAGCAGATGTAGTTGTAGCCTGCAATGTGGTAACAGCTTCTGTAGTTACTTCAGCTGTTGATACTGCAGGAGTGGTGACACTGGTAGCTGTTATCTCAGGAGTTGTGACAGCTGGTGTTGTAGCAGATGTAGTTGTAGCCTTTGGTGTTGTAACTGCTTTGGTAGTAACTTCAGCTGTTGACACTGCAGGAGTGGTGACACTGGTAGTTGTTATCTCAGGTGTTGTGACAGCTGGTGTGGTAGCAGATGTAGTTGTAGCCTTCAATGTGGTAACAGCTTCTGTAGTTACTTCAGCTGTTGATACTGCAGGAGTGGTGACACTGGTAGCTGTTATCTCAGGAGTTGTGACAGCTGGTGTTGTAGCAGATGCAGTTGTAGCCTTTAATGTGGTAACAGCTTCTGTAGTTACTTCAGCTGTTGATACTGCAGGAGTAGTGACACTGGTGGTTGTAATCTCTGGTGTTGTGACAGCTGGTGTTGTAGCAGATGTAGTTGTAGCCTTTGAGGTTTTAAATGCTTCTGTAGTTACTTCAGCTGTTGACACTGCAGGAGTGGTGACACTGGTAGTTGTTATCTCAGGTGTTGTGACAGCTGGTGTTGTAGCAGATGTAGTTGTAGCCTTCAATGTGGTAACAGCTTCTGTAGTTACTTCAGCTGTTGATACTGCAGGAGTAGTGACACTGGTGGTTGTAATCTCTGGTGTTGTGACAGCTGGTGTTGTAGCAGATGTAGTTGTAGCCTTTGAGGTTTTAAATGCTTCTGTAGTTACTTCAGCTGTTGACACTGCAGGAGTGGTGACACTGGTAGTTGTTACCTCTGCTGTTGTGACAGCTTGTGTTGTTGTAGCCTTGGGTGTGGTAATAGCTTCTGTAGTTACTTCAGCTGTTGACACTGCAGGAGTAGTGACACTGGTGGTTGTAATCTCTGGTGTTGTGACAGCTGGTGTTGTAGCAGATGTAGTTGTAGCCTTTGAGGTTTTAACTGCTTCTGTAGTTACTTCAGCTGTTGACACTGCAGGAGTGGTGACACTGTTAGTTGTTATCTCAGGTGTTGTTACAGCTGGTGTTGTAGCAGATGTAGTTGTAGCCTTTGGTGTTGTGACTACTTCTGTTGTTACTTCAGCTGTTGATACTGCAGGAGTAGTGACACTGGTGGTTGTTATCTCAGGTGTTGTGACAGCTGGTGTTGTAGCAGATGTGGTTGCAGCCTTTAATGTGG
Source organism: Apostichopus japonicus (assembly GCF_037975245.1). NCBI lineage: Eukaryota > Metazoa > Echinodermata > Holothuroidea > Aspidochirotida > Stichopodidae > Apostichopus > Apostichopus japonicus. The sequence goes on from NC_092578.1 coordinate 5,245,760, forward strand.
TAACTGATTCTGTTGTTACTTCAGCTGTTGATACTGCAGGAGTGGTGACAGTGGTAGTTGTTATCTCAGGTGTTGTGACAGCTGGTGTTGTAGCAGATGTAGTTGTGGCTGCTGGTGTGGTAACTGCTTTTCTTGTTACTTCAGCTGTTGATACTGCAGGAGTGGTAACACTGGTAGTTGTTATCTCAGAGGTTGTGACAGCTGGTGTTGTAGCAGATGTAGTTGTAGCCTTCAATGTGGTAACAGCTTCTGTAGTTACTTCAGCTGTTGATACTGCAGGAGTGGTGACACTGGTAGTTGTTATCTCAGGAGTTGTGACAGCTGGTGTTGTAGCAGATGTAGTTGTAGCCTTCAATGTGTTAACAGCTTCTGTAGTTACTTCAGCTGTTGACACTGCAAGAGTGGTAACACTGGTGGTTGTTATCTCAGGTGTTGCGACAGCTGGTGTTGTAGCAGATGTGGTTGTAGCCTTTAATGTGGTAACTGATTCTGTTGTTACTTCAGCTGTTGAAACTGCAGGAGTGGTGACAGTGGTAGTTGTTATCTCAGGTGTTGTGACAGCTGGTGTTGTAGCAGATATAGTTGTAGCCTTTGGTGTTGTGACTACTTCTGTTGTTACTTCAGCTGTTGATACTGCAGGAGTAGTGACACTGGTGGTTGTTATTTCAGGTGTTGTGACAGCTGGTGTTGTAGCAGATGTAGTTGTAGCCTTTGGTGTTGTAACTGCTTCTGTTGTTACATAGAAAACTGGAATGGTGGTTTGCACTGTGTTTTCCTTTACCAGTGTTTGATGAGAGACTTCTGTAGTAGGTGCAGTTGTTAACTCAGGTGAAGAGGATTGCTGCTGTTCTGTTGTGGTCAATTCCTTTGTTGAGTACTGTGTTGTTACTTCAGCTGTTGATATGGCAGGAGTGGTAACACTGGTGGTTGTTACCTCTTGTGTTGTGACAGCTGGTGTTGTAGCAGATGTAGTTGTAGCCTTTGGTGTGGTAACTGCTTCTGTTGTTACTTCAGCTGTTGATATGGCAGGAGTGGTAACACTGGTAGTTGTTATCTCTGGTGTTGTGACAGCTGGTGTTGTAGCAGATGCAGTTGTAGCCTTTGGTGATGTGACTACTTCTGTTGTTACTTCAGCTGTTGATATGGCAGGAGTGGTGACACTGGTGGTTGTTATCTCAGGTGTTGAGACAGCTGGTGTTGTAGCAGATGTAGTTGTAACTGCTGGTGTGGTAACTGCTTTTGTTGTTACTTCATATGTTGATACTGCAGGAGTGGTAACACTGGTAGTTGTTAACTCTGGTGTTGTGACAGCTGGTGTTGTTGTAGCCTTTGGTGTTGTCACTGCTTCTGTTGTTACTTCAGCTGTTGATACAACAGGAGTAGTGACACTGGTGGTTGGAATCTCAGGTGTTGTGACAGCTGATGTAGTTGTAGCAGATGTAGTTGTAGCCTTAGGTGTTGTCACTGCTTCTGTTGTTACTTCAGCTGTTGACACTGCAGGAGTGGTAACACTGGTAGTTGTTAACTCTGGTGTTGTGACAGCTGGTGTTGTAGCAGATGTAGTTGTAGCCTTCAATGTGGTAACAGCTTCTGTAGTTACTTCAGCTGTTGATACTGCAAGAGTGGTAACACTGGTGGTTGTTATCTCAGGTGTTGCGACAGCTGGTGTTGTAGCAGATGTGGTTGTAGCCTTTAATGTGGTAACTGATTCTGTTGTTACTTCAGCTGTTGATACTGCAGGAGTAGTGACACTGGTGGTTGTTATTTCAGGTGTTGTGACAGCTGGTGTTGTAGCAGATGTAGTTGTAGCCTTTGGTGTTGTAACTGCTTCTGTTGTTACATAGAAAACTGGAATGGTGGTTTGCACTGTGTTTTCCTTTACCAGTGTTTGATGAGAGACTTCTGTAGTAGGTGCAGTTGTTAACTCAGGTGAAGAGGATTGCTGCTGTTCTGTTGTGGTCAATTCCTTTGTTGAGTACTGTGTTGTTACTTCAGCTGTTGATATGGCAGGAGTGGTAACACTGGTGGTTGTTACCTCTTGTGTTGTGACAGCTGGTGTTGTAGCAGATGTAGTTGTAGCCTTTGGTGTGGTAACTGCTTCTGTTGTTACTTCAGCTGTTGATATGGCAGGAGTGGTAACACTGGTAGTTGTTATCTCTGGTGTTGTGACAGCTGGTGTTGTAGCAGATGCAGTTGTAGCCTTTGGTGTTGTGACTACTTCTGTTGTTACTTCAGCTGTTGATATGGCAGGAGTGGTGACACTGGTGGTTGTTATCTCAGGTGTTGAGACAGCTGGTGTTGTAGCAGATGTAGTTGTAACTGTTGGTGTGGTAACTGCTTTTGTTGTTACTTCATATGTTGATACTGCAGGAGTGGTAACACTGGTAGTTGTTAACTCTGGTGTTGTGACAGCTGGTGTTGTAGCCTTTGGTGTTGTCACTGCTTCTGTTGTTACTTCAGCTGTTGATACAACAGGAGTAGTGACACTGGTGGTTGGAATCTCAGGTGTTGTGACAGCTGATGTAGTTGTAGCAGATGTAGTTGTAGCCTTAGGTGTTGTCACTGCTTCTGTTGTTACTTCAGCTGTTGACACTGCAGGAGTGGTAACACTGGTAGTTGTTAACTCTGGTGTTGTGACAGCTGGTATTGTTGTAGCCTTTGGTGTTGTCACTGCTGCTGTTGTTACTTCAGCTGTTGATACTACAGGAGTAGTGACACTGGTGGTTGTTATCTCAGGTGTTGTGACAGCTGATGTAGTTGTAGCAGATGTAGTTGTAGCCTTAGTTGTTGTCACTGCTTCTGTTGTAACTTCAGCTGATGTTACTACAGGAGTAGTGACACTGGTGGTTGTTATCTCAGGTGTTGTGACAGCTGTTGTTGTAGCAGATGAAGTTGTAGCCTTAGGTGTTGTCACTGCTTCTGTTGTTACTTCAGCTGTTGATACTACAGGAGTAGTGACACTGGTGGTTGTTATCTCAGGTGTTGTGACAGCTGGTGTTGTAGCAGATGTAGTTGTAGCCTTAGTTGTTGTCACTGCTTCTGTTGTTACTTCAGCTGTTGATACTACAGGAGTGGTGACACTGGTGGTTGTTATCTCAGGTGTTGTGACAGCTGGTGTTGTAGCAGATGTGGTTGTAGCCTTAGGTGTTGTCACTGCTTCTGTTGTTACTTGCGCTGTTGTTACTACAGGAGTAGTGACACTGGTGGTTGTTATCTCAGGTGTTGTGACAGCTGTTGTTGTAGCAGATGAAGTTGTAGCCTTAGGTGTTGTCACTGCTTCTGTTGTTACTTCAGCTGTTGATACTACAGGAGTAGTGACACTGGCGGTTGTTATCTCAGGTGTTGTGACAGCTGTTGTTGTAGCAGATGAAGTTGTAGCCTTTGGTGTGGTAACTGCTTCTGTTGTTACTTCAGCTGTTGATACTACAGGAGTAGTGACCCTGGTGGTTGTTATCTCAGGTGTTGTGACAGCTGTTGTTGTAGCTGATGTAGTTGTAGCCTTTGGTGTGGTAACTGCTTCTGTTGTTACTTCAGCTGTTGATACTACAGGAGTAGTGACACTGGTGGTTGTTATCTCAGGTGTTGTGACAGCTGTTGTTGTAGCAGATGAAGTTGTAGCCTTAGGTGTTGTCACTGCTTCTGTTGTTACTTCCGCTGTTGTAACTACAGGAGTAGTGACACTGGTGGTTGTTATCTCAGGTGTTGTGACAGCTGTTGTTGTAGCAGATGAAGTTGTAGCCTTAGGTGTTGTCACTGCTTCTGTTGTTACTTCCGCTGTTGTAACTACAGGAGTAGTGACACTGGTGGTTGTAATCTCAGGTGTTGTGACAACTGATGTAGTTGTAGCAGATGTAGTTGTAGCCTTAGGTGTTGTCACTGCTTCTGTAGTTACTTCAGCTGTTGACACTGCAGCAGTGGTAACAATAGTAGTTGTTAACTCTGGTGTTGTGACAGCTGGTGTTGTAGCCTTTGGTGTTGTAACTGCTTCTGTAGTTACTTCAGCTGTTGACACTGCAGCAGTGGTGACACTGGTAGTTGTTATCTCAGGTGTTGTGACAGCTGGTGTTGTAGCAGATGTAGTTGTAGCCTTTGGAGTGGTAACTGCTTCTGTTGTTACTTCAGCTGTTGATACTGCAGGAGTTGTAAGTTGTGTTGTTGCAATTACTTTTGGAGGGTGTGTTGAGTTAATCGGTGGAATTGTCTCCACTGGTGGCAGGGAGAAGGTTGACGATATATGAGGAAGAGTAGTTGCTGAGTAAAATGTAGACGATACTGATGATTTGGATGTACTGGTTGCTGTAGTGGTTCCTACAAAAATGAGACAGAAATGAATCTATTGGTTATATATCATGGTTTAAAAGTGATTTAGAATAATATGAAATAAAGACTTATACTTTAAATACAGTATTAAACTAGACATACTCTCGCTTTCAAAATGGTAACCTGATAACAAGACATCGTCTAATGGCACATTTTGTTTTGTTTCATGACACTTTTCAACGAGAGGCAGGATGTGAGATCATGATTTCAGAAATCTTGACTGGTAAGACCGGTAAAGGAAATTCGTTTGCAATCGATAGCAACCTTCCCAGCCTGATATTTGTTCAGACCGATATTTATGTTCAACTCGACAGATATCACAGCAATACTTGCATCGGGCACTTTAGCCTTTTCAGGGACTTTGTTTTTCCCCCAAAGAAATAATTTGATACTTGGTCTGGCCAAAGGTAAGTTTAGAACAGTTGCATGTAAACCATTTTGCTATCAACCAGACTGATGGTTACTATGGATCATTGAATTTTTGAAGTCACATGAAAGGAATGACAGATCAAGCTGACACTAAGAGAAAACAGGCAATTGACATACTCCATGCACTTCAGGCTTCCAAACAAGTTATGATAAATGAGATATTTGAAAAGAACAGCTGCCGTGAGGTTTTACTTAAAACCCTGTTGTCAAACTTGACATCTAAGTTTGAATAATTAACAAAGCAGGAGGATGCTAAATCATTATCCACATGATATTATATTCTACTGTTTATAAAATGCTCATAAATTGCATACTAGTTTTATATATGTTTCCTTCAGTTTGTGATCTAGTAAACAAAGCAATTGATTTATATTGGAAAAAAAGGTTAAAAGGGACAGGAGAGATGGGGAGTGGTGTGGGGGGAGGAGTGGAGAAGAAATGAAAGATGGATATGAACTAGACAATTGTCATATTTAAGACCATTGTACACATGACGTTGAAGTTCACTCAGTGTTTCACTCACCGCAACCCTTTTCATCTTCGTAGTCACCGCAATCGTTGATACCGTCGCAGAGCTTTCCGCCCTCCCCCGTCACCAGACAAAGACCGTTGGGACACTGGTACTGTCCCGGTGCACATGTGGTCACAGTGGTCCCTCTCGTGGTTGAAACCACGCTCAGCGTGAGAGTGGTTGGCATCTCGGTGGTGGCTCCAGCTGTACTGTACACGGTACTCGATGGGAAGAACGGAGACTGAGGTCTGAATGTGGTCGCCGTTATTGGCGGAGGGACGTCTGTGGTAGGTACGACCGGACTGGAATAAGACCTGCTGTTGGGTGTCACTGAGGGTAGTGTCGGTCTACTTGAAGGGATTTCTTCTGTCTCGGTGGGGGGCGGAGATTCAGATGTGTATCTGGCTTTCGTAGTTTGCTTCGCCTCTGTCGAATGATGCGGCGTTGTTGTCTCTACTGTCGACATTGCGGTGGGATGCAGTGTCTGATATCCCGTCGAGGAAGGATATGGACTGGTCGAGGGAAACGCTGGGGACATTATCTCTGGTGTCGAGCGAGACACCGTTGGTGGGATATTCGTAGTTCGTTCCTCGACCGGAGGGCTCGAATATTCGTTCGTTGTCGGTGACAGTGATGGTAGGGTAGGTCTGGTCGAGTGCACCACTGATGTCGTCGGCCCAGCAGTCTCAGAAGTGTACCTACCTTTAACTGTTGGGGTAGGTGAAGGTGGTTCACTCTGGTAGGTCGGGGTGGTTTCTTGTCCAGTTGTTAAGGTCACAGATGCTGTAATCTCAGCTGTGGTTGGACCCTCACTGGTTTCTAGAGAGGGATGAGTGGTTGTCATATTGAAAACTGGAATGGTGGTTTGCACTGTGTTTTCCTTTACCAGTGTTTGATGGGAGACTTCTGTAGTAGGTGCAGTTGTTATCTCAGGTGAAGTGGATTGCTGCTGTTCTGTTGTGGTCACTTCCTTTGTTGAGTACTGTGTTGTTACTTCAGCTGTTGACACTGCAGGAGTGGTGACACTGGTAGTTGTTATCTCAGGTGTTGTGACAGCTGGTGTTGTAGCAGATGTAGTTGTAGCCTTTATTGTGGTAACTGCTTTTGTTGTTACTCCAGCTGTTGATATGGCAGGAGTGGTGACACTGATAGTTGTTATCTCTGGTGTTGTGACAGCTGGTGTTGTAACAGATGTAGTTGTAGCCTTTGGTGTTGTAACTGTTTCTGTAGTGACTTCAGCTGTTGATACTGCAGGAGTGGTGACACTGGTAGTTGTTAACTCTGGTGTTGTGATTGCTGGTGTTGTAACAGATGTAGTCGTAGCCTTTGGTGTTGTAACTGCTTCTGTAGTGACTTCAGCTGTTGATACTGCAGGAGTGGTGACACTGGTGGTTGTTAACTTTGGTGTTGTGACAGCTGGTGTTGTAACAGATGTAGTTGTAGCCGTTGGTGTTGTAACTGCTTCTGTAGTGACTTCAGCTGTTGATACTGCAGCAGTGGTGACACTGGTGGTTGTGACAGCTGGTGTTGTAACAGATATAGTTGTTGCCTTTGGTGTTGTAACTGCTTCTGTAGTGACTTCAGCTGTTGATACTGCAGGAGTGGTGACACTGGTGGTTGTTAACTCTGGTGTTGTGACAGCTGGTGTTGTAACAGATGTAGTTGTAGTCTTTGGTGTTGTAACTGCTTCTGTAGTGACTTCAGCTGTTGATACTGCAGGAGTGGTGACACTGGTGGTTGTTAACTCTGGTGTTGTGACAGCTGGTGTTGTAACAGATGTAGTCGTAGCCTTTGGTGTTGTAACTGCTTCTGTAGTGACTTCAGCTGTTGATACTGCAGGAGTGGTGACACTGGTGGTTGTTAACTTTGGTGTTGTGACAGCTGGTGTTGTAACAGATGTAGTTGTAGCCTTTGGTGTTGTAACTGCTTCTGTAGTGACTTCAGCTGTTGATACTGCAGGAGTGGTGACACTGGTGGTTGTTAACTCTGGTGTTGTAACAGATATAGTTGTAGCCTTTGGTGTTGTAACTGCTTCTGTAGTGACTTCAGCTGTTGATACTGCAGGAGTGGTGACACTGGTGGTTGTTAACTCTGGTGTTGTGACAGCTGGTGTTGTAACAGATGTAGTTGTAGTCTTTGGTGTTGTAACTGCTTCTGTAGTGACATCAGCTGTTGATACTGCAGGAGTGGTGACACTGGTGGTTGTTAACTCTGATGTTGTGACAGCTGGTGTTGTAACAGATGTAGTCGTAGCCTTTGGTGTTGTAACTGCTTCTGTAGTGACTTCAGCTGTTGATACTGCAGGAGTGGTGACACTGGTGGTTGTTAACTTTGGTGTTGTGACAGCTGGTGTTGTAACAGATGTAGTTGTAGCCTTTGGTGTTGTAACTGCTTCTGTAGTGACTTCAGCTGTTGATACTGCAGGAGTGGTGACACTGGTGGTTGTTAACTCTGGTGTTGTGACAGCTGGTGTTGTACCAGATGTAGTCGTAGCCTTTGGTGTGGTAACTGCTTCTGTAGTGACTTCAGCTGTTGATACTGCAGGAGTGGTGACACTGGTGGTTGTTAACTCTGGTGTTGTGATAGCTGGTGTTGTAACAGATGTAGTCGTAGCCTTTGGTGTTGAAACTGCTTCTGTAGTGACTTCAGCTGTTGATACTGCAGGAGTGGTGACACTGGTGGTTGTTAACTCTGGTGTTGTGACAGCTGGTGTTGTAACAGATGTAGTCGTAGCCTTTGGTGTTGTAGCTACTTCTGTAGTGACTTCAGCTGTTGATACTGCAGGAGTGGTGACACTGGTGGTTGTTAACTCTGGTGTTGTGACAGCTGGTGTTGTAACAGATGTAGTCGTAGCCTTTGGTGTGGTAACTGCTTCTGTAGTGACTTCAGCTGTTGATACTGCAGGAGTGGTGACACTGGTGGTTGTTAACTCTGGTGTTGTGACAGCTGGTGTTGTAACAGATGTAGTCGTAGCCTTTGGTGTTGTAACTGCTTCTGCTGTTACCTGAGCTGTTGATATGGCAGGAGTGGTGACACTGGTGGTTGTTAACTCTGGTGTTGTGACAGCTGGTGTTGTAACAGATGTAGTCGTAGCCTTTGGTGTGGTAACTGCTTCTGTAGTGACTTCAGCTGTTGATACTGCAGGAGTGGTGACACTGGTGGTTGTTAACTCTGGTGTTGTGACAGCTGGTGTTGTAACAGATGTAGTCGTAGCCTTTGGTGTGGTAACTGCTTCTGTAGTGACTTCAGCTGTTGATACTGCAGGAGTGGTGACACTGGTGGTTGTTAACTCTGGTGTTGTGACAGCTGGTGTTGTAACAGATGTAGTCGTAGCCTTTGGTGTGGTAACTGCTTCTGTAGTGACTTCAGCTGTTGATACTGCAGGAGTGGTGACACTGGTGGTTGTTAACTCTGGTGTTGTGACAGCTGGTGTTGTAACAGATGTAGTCGTAGCCTTTGGTGTGGTAACTGCTTCTGTAGTGACTTCAGCTGTTGATACTGCAGGAGTGGTGACACTGGTGGTTGTTAACTCTGGTGTTGTGACAGCTGGTGTTGTAACAGATGTAGTCGTAGCCTTTGGTGTTGTAACTGCTTCTGTTGTTACCTGAGCTGTTGATATGGCAGGAGTGGTGACACTGGTGGTTGTTATCTCAGGTGTTGTGATTGCTGGTGTTGTAACAGATGTAGTCGTAGCCTTTGGTGTTGTAACTACTTCTGTAGTGACTTCAGCTGTTGATACTGCAGGGGTGGTGACACTGGTGGTTGTTATCTCAGGTGTTGTGACAGCTGGTGTTGTAGCAGATGTAGTTGTAGCCTTAGGTGTTGTTAATGCTTCTGTTGTTACTTCAGAAGTCATTACCTCAGGAGTTGTGACAGCTAGTGTTGTAGTCAATGCAGATGAGGTAGTCGAGGTAGTTGTTATTGCCTCAGAGGTGATCCTTGGTGTAGACAGTGCAGTGGTATATTGTGACGTTGTGGTCCACAGAGGACCTGTTGTGGATTTGGAGAACAAATCTGGGGTAGTGGGGTAGATGGGTGAGGTGATCCTCGTCATCAGTTTTTCGGTGGTGGTAGACGTAACGCATGAATATTCATCGGATGCCCCCGGGCAGTCGGGAGTTCCATCACATCGTTGCCATATGTAGATACACAAATCTGCCTCCTGGCAGAGCCATTCATACTCTGTACAACCTGAGTACTCTGTGGTATAGTGCGGGTGGGGAGTAGTTCCTGAATCAAACAAGATCAAATATTATCATTTTGAATGACACGGTGATTTAAATAAAGTAACAAACGTCTATTATATCAAAGATAAAATCCCTTTTTAAACTAAAGGTATAACAATATAGTGTTGTCAGCCTAGCGTTGTCCGAAAATTAAAACCATTCTGATTCTATCCATATACTAGGGCATGCTTAAAGGAAAAATATTTTCACCAAATGTTGAAATTTGGCCATTGAAATTTTTTCAACATTTAGATCTCAATTTTGGGACATGGCATGACTTAGTTGTATGTTGTCTTTTTTATGAAGTTTATACAATCTTATCTTTTACGGATTAAACTGTGGTACTAGCAAACATAGTAACAGCTTTGCATCCCAGCTTGCCTCTTCCTGATCCTACACTCAGTTATACAACCATCCTCTGTTTTATCATTTCTGCAAGTTGCAAGTTCAGCACAACAATGACTGAGAACCATATTCTAAGCCATAGAATCCGTCAGCTTTTTTTACAATTATACAAGAAAATTAAAAAACAAGCAAGAGCAAAGAAATTTATGGCTACAGTAGGTCAGGAATTAAGCCAGTGACCTTTGGCTTATATAGTGTACAAGGCACTGTGGCTGCTGATGAGCACCCCTAGTAAAGAAATGCCTATATAGCCCAGTCGGTAGAGCGATGGGTTTTTAACTGCAGAGGTCACTGGTTCCAATCCCTTGTTTAGCTATAACTTGCTTTCTTTCTAACATTTTGTAATGAGAAGAGTTTTTTTGCCTAATAGCTTCATCTACTAATGTTACCCACTGGGGAACGAGTCACTGGAAACTATTCAGTTCTGGACTATCCAGTCAAACAAAGGCAACACATGGGTCTCACACATTAGACCATGGGTGTCACACATGGACTTAGCTCTCAACTTCACAATGCCAGAACAAAGAGTGTGCATGCTGCATGTAGTGAAAGATCACACAGTGGCAATCCTTAATCTACAGTACACTGCTGGATTTATTCTCGACTCTGTTAGATGAGTCGTCTGTAATACTTTTCTATTCTTACCGCAGTTTATTTCGTCGCTCATGTCACCGCAGTCATTGACTCCATTGCACACGGCACCATCTATCCCACCTGGGACGCAAATGCTGTTGTTGCAGGTAAACTCGCCAACATCACAGACTCTTGGAGTGGTATCTGAAATATCAAAACCAATATTGCAACAAAACCAGCTAAAGTGAGTGCTTGGCTGACAAAACAGGATGACGTAGTAGAATTACGTATTTACGAATTTGATAACGTAGTCAAATTAGTTTGAAGAGGTAAACTTATAAAGGAATGGTCTCACTTTAATCAAATCCGTTTGTCAGTGAAGTAGAGGGCTGAAGACTAAAAGGATGGTAAAGATGTCATGAGATCCTAAGCTGAAATTTCCCATAATACTACAAATGCTCTCAAAATTGACTAATTTGGATCTAGTAAGGGTCCATACTGGAAACAACACAAGCAACAATAAATTGACCTATCAATTAGTTAATTAATTAACCAATCAAAGAACCGATCGATGGTTTGCCTTTAAGTTTAGCAAATTCCCTTTGAGAAACCCTAGATGTGAGCCCAAGGCAGATCTTTCTTCTTAATTTATACTCGTTGGTGTCCAAAAATGTTCTTGTACCGTAAAACGATTTTGTCTGCCAAATAACAGAATGAGAACATGTAAAGATGTGTCTTAAATTTCCTTGATGTAAGACAAACTGTTGACTCTGCAGTATAAATAAGCTGTTCAGTTGTTGATGTAATGTATTAGGATTCAATATAAAACATAAAAGATAAAGCTGTAAGCCTAGACTAAACAACGAACAGAATATTTATCTTACACGTAATTCCAGGCGATGTAGTAGATGAGAGTGACTCTGTCGTGGTTGGTTCAGAATGTGTTGTAGTCAACCAAGTCTCCTTCGTGGTAGATAGCAGCTCTTTTGTAGTCATCCAGTTCATCTCTGTAGTCGTTGCTTGCCGCGGTGTAGTCACCTCTGTTGTAGTCGTTGACTCTAATGTCGTCACCCAGCTTGACTCTGTAGTCGTTGGCTCGACCGAGTAAGTTCCTGTACCGATTGGAATACAAATAATCTAAGTTCAGGGTCTACATGATGGCATAATTAGGTTAATATGTTCTACATTTCAGTTTCATCCAGCTAAGAAAAACAGAAAGAATTCAAAATTATGAAAGAAAGAAATTTTGGCCTGAATGAACAGACCAACCAGCAACATGCAGACAGGTAAATCACCCCACGTGACCAGTCCGTGTTTCTTTTGAAATTTCAAGTTTGTAATCCTCTACTATGTTTTGCTATGCTTGAGATAAGCCAACATAAAGCCTGAATTGAAGTATCCTATAGCAAGCATTCCATTTCAGAATAATTACCCTCATAAACTAGATAGAAAACTAGAGCGGACAGACCTATCAAAATGCTCTTTAAAAATGATGATGCATAGAAATATGCCCAATTTTTTAAATGGCATGTAAAATAAAAACAACATCCTGTTGATTCACACTGTTAACAAGAAAGGCCCACATCAGTCAATGTCTTGAATGTATGTGTCAGGTGATGGAGAGGTAATGTTGAAAAAATCATTCATATTTTGGTATTTAAAGCCTTTCGAATTAAATCCACGAATAATTAATACCGTACCACAATCAGCTTCATCTGTGTAATCGCCGAAGCCGCAATCGAAGACTCCATCACATACTCGACCGGGTAGGATACATTTACCGTTTAAGCACTGAAACTCTCCAGGTGCACAGGTAGGTAAAACTGAAAAACAAAAACATTCCATCATTTACTTTAAAGATACAGAGTAAACCCAACTGTCTAAATATGGCTTGCAAATTGTCTCTGCTTCCTACCACATGTTTTCAAAACTTGTTAAGGCACCTCGGTATGTGGAAGCAAAAGGTGTAACAATTACTAACACACTTTATATTATGTTGTAAAATTGATGATTTCAATACACTGCATTATGTTAACAAAAATCATGTATTGTCCTGTGAGTATAGTCAGAATACTTTCACTTTACCCCCTCAGTGGTATAGCAAGGAGCAACATGTCCCGTCCCCCCCCTCCTCTATCCCATCCTATCATGATGTTTGGCCCCAGTTTAAAGCCCAAGCAAAACTGAAACACTCTCCGTTTAGGTTACATCTACATTTCCCAGAGTTGGGTAACATTAGGCTAAGTAAATGCTAACAGAGGGAATTTGCATCGGCCACACTGGCCTAATTACCCCACTTTTTACCCTCCATATCCCAAGGTATACTCTGATGCGAGTACACTACACATGTAGCGTTCCTGTCAGTATTGTATGAATACTGTCAGTATACCCTCCATTCTCTACAATACTACACTGCAGCATACTGCAACATGTGTAGGCGATGCACTGTAGCGTGAGTATAGTCACAATACTGGAGTATACTCTCAATACATACCACAGTCGGCTTCATCAGACTGGTCCAGACACTGAGCCTTGCCATCACACTGATAGGTCAAATCAATACACTTGCCACTGGTTATGCACTGAAATTCACCAGCCGTACAGCGACCTGTACGATACAATGAAGATCAAAAGGGTGGCCGATCCTATTTTGAAAAGCCGATTAATTCTTAGAGAAAACTAAGATAACAGAAAAAAAGTGTGGTGGCACAGAAATAATAGATGCTAGCTTATCTCTCACCACTAAATTGTAACATTTTTGATTCAAGAAACTTGAAGGTTTTTTTTTACAAATTTTCGACTTTGACTCCAAAAATTAAACCATTAACTTTTAATATTTTACCATAATGCTATGACAGACTTGTGGGATTCATTGGCTCCTTACCTCCCTTTGGATTATGCCCTTCACCTCTGGAGCTCCCCCCAGGGTGGGGAAGGACCTTTTGGGTCATGTGGGACTATAGTTACAAAGCTAAGGAACATTTGAGTTTATAAAGGGAACCTCATAGGTCAATAGACAGAAAGCATGGAAAGTTGACTTACTGCAGTATTTTTCGTCCGAGCCATCTGCACAGTCAATCTGGGCATCGCAGACATAGGAACTAGCCACACATCCACCGGACGTACATTCAAATTCCCACGATTCACAAACTGCGAGATAATGTTCAAGTTTATATTAAACCAAAAATTTCAAAACTTATTATAGTCTGCCATGAATATGCAAATGGAACATTATCATGTCAGCCAGTTGGGACAATTTTCTAATGCTAATACCTCTCTAAACTGTCCTCCCATATCATGCTTCAAAGCACTTGTATTGACAGTACAAACAGTTCGTGACCTTCACCATAGAAACATGATATTCATACTGCTCGTACTGACAATACGAGTGCTCTGAAGCGGGATATGCCGGTACAGTACCCAAAAATTGTCCCAACTGGGTGATCATGTTTATATATGCTCTGACAAAAGAAAAACCATCTTTATGAATGAAACACAACTACTACTGTTAAGGCAAACCATCACAATAGTGAATTGACCTAAAGGGCCTCGATTAGATCGATTAGTTAAGCTCCTGATAGCAGAGCACACTGATACACTAAATGTGTGAAGCATTCTCAATTGAGATGGGTTTAATTTGCAAAAAGAAAAATTAAACCGGTAAAGAAAAACTCTCCCTGAAGAAGAAAAATACATTATGGATTTACCTTCACAAGGATCTCCTTTGCAACCAATCTGTCCATTTTCACAAGTACTGTTGGAGGATTAAATTTTTACATTTTTGCATAAACAAGAAATCTTGTAACAGAACCAATTTATTCAAAAAGTTTCATGATTATTATATTGCTGATAATTACAAGATATGTTAATTAAAGAAGCCGGCTGATTCTGATGGGAGACCAATTAACATATCCATATACCAACATATGAATTCTCTTATAAACACCCTATCAAAGATTCTTTCCTGCAACGTATATAAGCATAAATTAGTCTTATCGAGTGAAACGGTATATCATTTGCATAATATGACACGGTTCCCTTAGAGTACATTTCTATTTAGTAGAATGTTGGCAATCAAGAGAGTCTAATACAACCGGAATATTCAAAGAAACTTTCCGATGGTAAATAATCTGGGACTTACACTGGAATATTAAATTTAATATTCAGCACTGGTTTTTGAGTCCAACATAACACTTACTTTGTACAGCGAGGTACGGTTATAGTTAAGCTTTACAGCTTTGATTGATTTAGTGAATCGTAAGGGTTACTACGGCAACAGAAGCTCATGTGATCATCTTGAATGAAGAAGACTGGCATATATCAAGTCCTCCATTTTATAGAGTGTTCATAGAATTACTAGGTGGAACAAAGATGGATCGAAAAAGGATCACATGCATCCGAAACACGGATCATTTGGACAGCTGAGAGAGTACATGTACATGTGTAGAAGACATTTAGGGAAGGTGGTTGGAGGTTTGAATAGTTTAGAAGAAAAAAAAATTACCAATTTTGACAATTCATTTCAAAGCTAGTTCCGGCTGGTATCTCCTTGCCATCCACTATACAAGGACAGGACTCAACTGCTACACATCCATCACCTATAGTTAAAATGAAAACACAAGGATAAATCCATTGCTGAAACGTTAGCTAGCTTCAGTATTATTGAAGAGCCGGATTTCCAAAACGTGGAAACGTTAAATATTCAATGTAGGTATGGTAAGTCCAACATCATGTATTAAATTATTCATAACTTAAGATATGATTATGTGAAGTTGGCATACATAGTTTGACTTGATCTATTGATGTCGGAAAGCTGTAAATTTCTGACAAATTTTGTGCAAATTGATAAAAATATATTAAACAAATAGGAATTAAAGTTACCAGAATCTACTGTTCCTTCAGGGCAATGACATCCTTCCAGGCAGTCATCAAAGTCCAATTCCCAGTCACTCGTTAAATGTTCATGGCAACTGTTCACACCTTCGTTACCACAGGGGTGATACTCAGACCCCCCTTCACACTGAATCGCTTAAAGAAAGAAAAAAAGAGATAAATAAATAATTAAAAATGATAATAAAGTACAGTGCTTGTGTTTCTATTCAAAAGTTAAAAGTGACCATTTACAACTTCACATCAGCTTGATTTTAATTTAAATAACTAAATAATGCAATGCTTATTAATATGAAATTTCATCTAATATGAGTTTTCATCATGCAAAGGGGTGTACTCTGGGCTCTTGTTTCAAATTTAAGTCTCAATGAAGACAGTGTAACTTATGATCTAAACTCTAGCTTGCAGAATTTACAAACAGCTGAGTAATTGACTTAGTAAGTCAAATTTCCTTCTTTGAAAAATGAAAATAAAAAGAATGGGGGGGGGGGTCAGGTGGATTTGTTGTGGCCCCATTTTATATATTTTAATTTTTAAATATTAAAATAAAGTTCATTCAGTTAATAATTAATTAAATCGTGAGAATTGTCTAACTTCGAAAAAATTACAAACACACTTTGATATGAAAATACTCAGCAAGTATCAATATGATATTAAAATACCAAAGAAACGTGTAGATTTGAAAAGAAATACAACCTAGCTTTAACACACAAACAAATGTTTTGATACTCCGTCACAAAAGGAGTGACAGGATGGATAGCCAAAGAAATGGGATGCATTTATGGGGTGCCATGGGATGTAGTTTTTCAGAGAGTGTCACTACCCGACAAGCCCTATAGGGTTTTTTTAGTACACTTCCTTTCACAAGTTTTGTTTCTTATCTCCTTCTATGTTATATGTCTTACTTATGTTGTGATAGAACAAAAATAAATGAAATCAAATGAAAATGAAATTTATACTTCATTTGTAGATGCAGCTATCTAGGTTAAGATGTTGACTTACGACAAAGATCTTGTGACCTCCATCTTATGTGTACGTTTCTCTGGGAGCAGGCGTCCGCATAGGATGCTATGGCTGTGCACATACATTCGCAATCGCCTCCCATGTCACAGCTGGCAGGATGAACGAAAAATTAAAAAAATTATGATAATGAAATCAATTATGAAATTAATTATAATGAAAAGTAATTACAAAGTTTGAGGTAGTCTGTAGGTGAGAGGAGATACCATAATATTGTGCCTTCTGTGTGGATTTTCTCAAACATATCCATTAAAATAATACCTAAATACATACCTTCAATATATTAATACTCTAAGACTATTATGTAAAGTTTTACAACACTGTTTTGAATTTCATCAGGTTTTGTGTGTTTTATAGTAATGATAACAAGTGTCATATTTAATTAATAACAAATAATACGTCAGATATTATTCATTTAAGGTTTAATTCATGTCAATGATTAATATGTGACTGGATATATATTTGCTTGGAACTTTTCCAATTAAAATAGAGATGCAATGAAATGTATGAGATACCAAATAAATAAATAATAAAATAAAACGCCTGCCAAGTTTGAATAAACACCAACAAACCACTTGTCTTGTGACTAATCTAAAGTACCATGAATTAATATTGTAATAATTTAAATCCATTCCGCAGATTATTAAAAAGGATTACTAAATATTAAACACATGGATTGTAAAAATATGGAGGAAGAATTAAAATATTGGACTGAGGTCATCTGACATGAACTAGAGACCCTGTCATGTTTTACACTTTCAAAATGTGTCATAAAGATAACCTTTGACCTTCACAGTTTAGGCATTTTGAATACTCACCCACATGAGTCGTAGACACAGAGCTTGATGAAAGGTTCCGGGTCAATTTCATCATGGCAAGCTTTAAACAGGGCCTGTTTCATGACGCCACACTTACGCAGAGCCCAAGCTTCCCGATGAGGGTTTGCCTGTTTGTTTCAGAAATAAATGAACAAACGATATTATTTTATAAGTACAACCTTTCGTTTAGACCTAATTAAAAGTCTGAGTATGCTTCAGAATGTGACCATTTCTCATCTAAAATGTTAATTTTGTCTGACGGAGTACCCCAGACCCAGACCCACCCTTGTCAATTTCATCATAGCAAGACTTAAACAGTCCCTGCTTCTTGACGCCGCACTTACGCAGAGCCCAAGCTTCCCGATGAGAATTTGCCTGTTTGTTTCAGACATAAATTTCCCTTCATTTCATTAATTTATTTCTTTGTTTCATCACAACATTCAGGTGATGATGAAAAAGAACATATAAAGTAACAAAGGTACAAAGAGTTGTGAAAGGACTTGCTCTAAAAAAACCTTTATGGCTTAACGAGTAGAGCACTCCCTATGCTTTACAATGAAAATATACATAAATATGTCTCTAAACAAGAAAAAAAATGAACAAATGATTTTATTTTATTAGTACATCCTTTTGTGACATCTATTGACTACACGACACCTTTCGTGTAGACCTAATTAATAGTCTAAATTAGCTTCAAGAATGCGACCATTTCTCATCTAAAATGTTTAATTTTGTCTGACAGAGTACCCAGACCCACCCTACATGGGAGACCCCCGGGGCCCCATCCTCCTTTAAAAATTCATGGATCGGCCCTTTTGTCCACAGTTTAATTGTCTCGCCATCGTTCAATTTGAATGTGTTCAATCTGCTTTCATTTCAGTTTGCCTCTAAAAAAGTTTCCTGCTTACAGCTAGGTCTCTAACATTCATGTGAATCATTTTATTATTATCAACCTAACCCAAATGCAAAAAATAAACAGCCAATATTGGCTAAACTTTGTTTTACTTGAAACTAGATCTGAATCATGGATGTATTATTATCATTTTGAAATATCCACTTTGTTAAACCACATTTCTCACACTGTTCATATTATCTCTATTTCACATACCTCACATGGATGTTGTATATCTTCCAGCAAGATGTCAGAACAACCTGTACTTATCTTCCAGCTGTTTGCGAAATTATCCGCCAATTGCTCAAACATGCCGTTCCGTGCTTGAAAATCGTTCTCTTGGTTACCATCAAAGTTCCCGCACAGGCCAGACAGGGCGCCCTCGTACTTTGGCTCCACGGATACGTACACTCTAGTGCCTGTGAAACGACAGTCGAATTTTAAATAGGATTTTCGACTGAAACTTTTCTTTCTTTCCCATCACTCTATGTTTGCAAATTGTGCTTGTTTATCTGTTGAATCAACTTTGGATGTGGGTGAAGTTACCCTGAATCCATTTGGAAATAAAGATATTATAATTCACTATGAACTAAACAGGTACGATTAATTACCCATTGTGGTTTAGTCTGAATTGCTCAAATGTGAAGAGCTACAAGAACCAATATTCTATAAAGCACTTACCTGCATCCCAGAGTACTTGTAGCCCCAGACGTGCTTGAAACACATAAAACAAGCCGGATCGTTCAATCTTCCAATTGGCGTAGTATTTTGGGACCTGAATCGCTACGTCGTTCACCGAGATGTCTCCTCCTTTGACCAGCGTGATCTTCTCGCTCTCGCCGAGAGTGATCTCGATGGTACGTGTGCAGGTGATCCCCCCTGAACCGCACTGGACGTTCTCTACCTCCACGGAATAGGTCCCGTTGACCTCCTCGAGGAGAGTGTAACGACAATCCCCGACGAATGAGTAGCTCCGTCCGTCAAATGTCTGGTAGTGGCCCTCTCCAATGGCAGAACAGGTACCTGGTGAAATATAAACCCAAAAATGATCTTTTTTAGAGAATGTCAACTATGTTTGTTTTTATACAGACTTGTTAATCATAAAATGTGTTAATTCTGGGCCCAGCTTACAATCATTAGATATACTGCTCAGAATGGAAAGCTTGCTTTCTCCTTAGAGGTGGCAAGTCTCGGAATTTTGAGCACTATCATGTTTATTTCAAAGAAACTGTGTTCGTAAGAGCTGCTGGCTAATGTACAAATTAAAAGCATTTTACCGTGACATTCATCTTGAGTGCAAATCCATCTTGATCCTTGGCAAACACTGCAAAGAAATTATCCACAATTAGTTTCAGGACAAGAATTAATCTTGAAGTGATTCGGAAATAAGTCAGTCTCCACTCGGGCAAAGTTGGCCACAAAAATGTATATATATATATATATATATGTATATATATAAATGTAAATCGTAATGAGTTGGAAAATCAAGAACAGTGAAAAAACTTTCAGCCTCCACCGGGGTTCGAACCACAGGCCTTCCGCTCTGTACGCGGACACCCTAACCAAAGGGCTATGGACGCTGATTGTATGTCCAGAGGTTCGAAACCGGTAAGGAAGGTCGTAATTCCACTGTAGGCATTTGTCACCTGTATCGAACAATACTAGTTCTGTTTTTGGTGACATATTTTGCCTTACTCTAGAGATCAAACATGATGCTAACCAACTCGAAATCATTTGTGATTCCTAAAGTCGGATCTTGAAAGAGATACTTTGAACAGACTTTATGTTAATGCAATGGAGGTAAACGACAAAGGCAAATGAATATATATATATGAAAATCGTAATGAGTTGGAAAATCAAGAACAGTGAAAAAACTTTCAGCCTCCGGGAGGCTATATATATATATATATATATATATATATATATCAAACTATTGTTTTAGACTGGAGGTAACAAGGATGTAACAAATGTCTGCATTAGCTGAACATACATTTTACAATCTGTCAGATGTACACTGCCGGCTGTCAATTGCACAAAGCAATTAAAGAACATATACTGGTCATGACACAACAATATTTCATACGACATGGCAGAGTTTGCAATCCAACTATTGTAAAGTGACTCGCACTATACAGTAGTGTGACATCAGAGGGTAGGGGTGACCCCAGCACCTTGAAGAAAAAAAAGCTGCAACACAGCTTTGTCAGATGTGGAAGCAATGAAGTCCTGTTCCATGGCTGCTTTCCAGGTTGTATCAAATGCCATTGAAGTGTAATCTTTGATTTACACATGGCAAGATAAATGCAACTTTTGCATGGCACTCTTTTCAGCAAACAAGGAATACCACAAAGTTAAGGCTGGATAGAATTTTTAGATCCCGGTATACTCGTAATTCTGAGGCCAAAAAGTCTGAATCCTATGTTAGCTAAACAATTTCTGAACTTAATTCTATCATAATACTTTTGAGTATTATTAGTGAATAGTGAATGGTACAGACCAGTTGTTGCAAGCGTCCAATGTTACAGTCTCCCCTTGGTCGTACTGGCGGCCGCCATGGTAACAGGGACAGCTGTTTGGTGTCACACAGACAGTTCCCTGTACAGGAACAGAAACATGCCAGATTGTACTTGAAACCAAGCAATGACAAAATATTCATAGAAACCAAAATGAAAACAAAAATATGTTTATAAAATAACAAAACTGAGAGAACAAAATGATATATGTATAGATCATAACTGAAAAACTAATTTGACAAAAAGGTGCAAAAAATGATAAAAATATCATCATCAACTCACGTCCAGAACATATCCATCTGGGCAGGAGCATCCGGGACGGCTCTGGGATGTACAAGGGGTGTAATGCTCCATGTTCTCACAGGTTTCGGGGCACGGTGTTGCGTGGACGTCATACACTTGGTTGGCGGGGCAGAGCAAAGTCCCCTCGCAGCCTTCCTTCTGTTCGCAGTGGAAAGATCCGTTAACGCATGTACTAGAGGGGAAAGGATGACATCATTGAAAAGAAAAGGTTATCAGTATGTAATTTATTAAATATTAGTTATTACAAAATTAAAATTAATCTAAAGGTGATACGTGTAAGAAAAACCCATCATGTTTGATTTTTACTCTGTAATACTTTGTCGACAAACTATATCATCAGACTCCATATCCGATAGATTTTTCCATCTCAAAGATATTGATTGGCAAATCATGTTGAGATTTCCTTCTTTACTAAAATAGCCACAAAACATAAATATTTAACGTCACCCCAAAGTATACGCAACCTGGTCTGTGATATAAGAGTTAACTGCACATTGACAGGTTTGATTAAAACTAATTGCACGTCGCCTGAAACTTTTAGTAAACAACAACAAACAAGTACACTAATCACTACTTTGGAAATAAATCATGGCAAAAACCAGAAGGATTCTTTGTTATATTTTATCAGTTTTATTGCTTGCAGATCAGTTTTTAAGTTCATTATCCCCTATCCAACTCTATCCACCGTAAAAGTTTGAGGAACCACATTTGGTTCACAAGCCACAGTCTATAGCATAAGAATTTCCCACAAACCTGCAATATATTTCATTGAATTATTCATTAATTTTCATTGTTAGGTATCAAGCCTCTCCTAATAATATAGCATAGACCATGAGAAACTACATGTCTCAAAATTTCAAATAATTGCCAGCATGTTTATACTCAGTCTATTATTTTCAGTTGAGATATGAAGTTTGCATGAATGTGGATTCTCTGTAACTTGTAAATAACTTTTTCAAATGGGAGTGGCTATTGTGAAGTCTCTATATCTATAAACCAGAGAAAGTTCTAACAAATAATCCCACTTGTTTCAGTATTTCAGGTTGTCATCAAAACCACCAAGTCTCCATTCTCACATAGAACCCTCTAATCAATTCTGGAAAAATCTTACAGATTTACCACACTTCACAGACTTACCAAACTTCACAAAGTTCATCAATGACAGTTCCAGCCATGTAGGATTTATCGTCATGGTGACAGGGGCATTCAGCTGGTCTTATACAGTTCCCCTCGTCGTCCAAGACCGTCCCCGTGGGACAATTGCATCCTTCCACGCAGTCATCTGTCTCGGAGCACTGTATGCTTAGATCTCGACAGGTTTGTCCACAGGTTGAACCGCACTCCTGGTAAACTTGTCCTCCCGAACATGTTACGCCTGACATGAAGAAAACAGTAAACAGTGTATTCTGGCGCAAATGTTACTTCAATATATTTATTACAGTAACACGCTGACAGATCTGCCAAAGATAAGGAACAATCTGTGCACAATACAGAAGACAATATTCCCTTCATTGGACCTAATTTAAACATTTTCGTAAGCCAGAAAACTTAGACCTGGTGTTTTTATACCTTCAATTTGGTTTCTTTCTACAATATTGTACCACATGTTTACTGTTTATCTTTCAAGTGAAATATTGATCAAATTTCACAAATGAACAAATTTATCAACTTTTTATTCCATTTCCTTGTGTTTCTTGTGTTGATTGCAGTTCTTGATTAAAATGCAGTTGTTCTCCTTCCTAAAAGACTAAAATCATTTAACTCCTTCATACAAATTAATTAATAGAGGCAATTTTGCAGAACTATCTTCTTCAGGAAACAAAACTACATACATCAGAAATCAAATAGTTCTTCACCTTCCTAGAAACAAATTTCCTTACCGCAAAATTCATGAATTAGCGGATGATCCCTCCACTCGATGAAGACTCCGTTCGAAGCGCATTCTGTAGCATAGCTAGCTATAGCCTCGCACAGACAGTCGTTTGTATAAGCAGTGTCGCACGCGCACACGTCAAACGTGCACATGTCAAAGAAAATGTCCGGACCGACGCTTCCGTGGCAGGGACGAAAGTGGCTCTCCTTTATCAGACCGCATTTCTCGTACGAAAACGTTTTCATGTGTGAATTGAGGTCACACGGAGGGATGGATATCCGTGGCATATCTTCTATGCACTCTGGATCCAAGGAGAATTTATTAGCAAAAGATATGGCATTGGTCTCTACATCGCCCGCTGGGGTCATAAAGTCGTTGTTTTGATTGGCGTCGAACGTACCGCAGAGCCCCCGAACCTAGGGAGAGCAACACGGAAGGAGTTTGTGGGTGGAGTTGCAAGAAAATGCAGAATAAGAATAAGTATAGTATATATATAAATATATATATGGTGTTCATGACAGAAAGTGCAAAAACACAATACTTACTTTTACGACATCACACCAAATTCATGATGCTTGCAAACCTTTTGTCTACCAATCTCTTTTTTTCCCCAGGCTTCGGCTATAAGTGGAAACTAGTAAAATATAGCTTTAAAAACTGTTTATTTAGCTATCATTCTTATATATTAAACTCCATGAAGCTAGCAGAATATGCCAAAACCCAATAATTCACTACCAGGCCAGAACAGAAAATAAGACAAGGAAATTTTCCAATTTCAGGATAATATTTAGGAACGTTATTTTATGACTCACCTTGTGCATATATGTCGGTGTGAGCGTCACGTAGACCTTATTCCTGCCGTCCCATTTGATCAGAACTCCGAAACTCTCCACGATGACGTACTGCGCCGACCCCCGTCTGACCATGATGTGGTCCAGGACGAACGGGACGGTTATTTCTTCGTCGTTCACCAGGACTTGCATGCCTTGGAGGAGCTGTACGGTTGTGCCGTTAATGATGACCGTGACAGCTCGGGTACACGTGACACCCTTCCCCACGCCGCATTCCACATTCTCGCTGACGACGGAGAAAGAGTTATCCACAAAATCCTTTACGAGGGAAAAAAAAAGACAACCGGTTATAAATATTTTCGAAATGAAAGATTGATTCACGACGAAAACAAAAGACATTTGACAAGGATCATTTGAATTCTGTAAATGAAAATTCTCGCTGACGACAGAGAAAGAGTTAGCCACGAAATCCTTTACGAGGGAAGAAAAGAGAAAAAAGAGGTACAGAAAGGAAAAACCGGTACATGTAAGAAAAAATACAACTGGTTATAAAATATTTTCGAAATGAAAGATTGATTCACAACAAAAACAAAAGACATTTGAAAAGATCATTTGAATTCTGTAAATGAAAATTCTCCCTGACAACAGAAAAAGAGTAAGCCACGAAATCCTTTACAAGGGAAAAAAAGAAAAAAGAGGTAAAGAAAAGAAAAACCGGTACATGTGAGAATAACAACAACCGGTTATAAATTTATTTTTGAAATGAAAGGTTGATTCACGACCAAAACAAAAGACATTTGAAAAGGATCATTTGAAGTTTGCAAAATGTAAATTAAATTTAAATACCAACTTAACTTGATCAAAGAACTCCTAATTCCAATTAACATCATTATAATTGAACACTACTCTTTATACAGGATTCAATTCTGTTCCCTTTTATTCCTTTTCTCAAATCAAACATGTTTCCTTTCGAGGCAGTGGATAAAGATGCAGGTTCTTTGCATTTGGAAAGTCAGCAAAAACATTCAAAAAGTACCTGGTTGCCTTTTCATAATAACCAAATTATCCTCTTGCAAGTTTATCTCCTTTAAACTCTTTCATCTCCTCAATCGATTCATTTCCTCTCTCCATTTTTATTCTCACTGCCCTTTGTTCTGTCCAAATCTATTCTATTAATTTCTCCAATGAATTTGTTTTGATTTGATTTGTGTTTCCATCTGTCTATAATTGTTTTCCTTAGTCTGTTATCATTTCAGTTTGCCTTTGAAGAAGGTCCATTTTTTTCATTTCATTTTCATTTATTTATTTCCAGTATAAATATAAATATTTATAAACAGGACATCACAGTTGAGTACGTAATAAGGAAATATTATTTTAAAAGGTAAGTGTACCAAAAACAAAAACAAAATATTTATATATATACAAAACGTACAAGTGCAGCTGTCTACAATAAATTATTCAGATTACCATTTTGTAAATAAATAGCAGCACGATAAATAAAGCTATTTCTATACACATTAACTCTGAATTTTGGTGTTATTGCTTTGTTTCTCAAATTATACCTAGTAGTTTCTCGAAGTAGAGAGTTAAGTTCGGTATGCAAAGAATGTCTGTCATTTCTCTCTATGCAATTTACACTTCTAGCTGCTAGGATCGAAAGGTCAGGGTTTCTTAGTTCTATATTTAAACCTTTACACATTTTTGAAACTAGATAATATTTAAGTAGCTAGTTAATGGTTTAATTTAGCTGTTTAAATTAATTATTCATACTTTTAGGGAATTCACTTGTATCCATTTGAAGTTGATGACTTTTTTCACAAATCCTGATTCCATTCTTGCAGACTAAAGTAGCTGATTATTCTTATTTTTTTACCTTTAAGCTGTCGACTATGACACCATGCAACACATTGCATCAAATTAAAAGTGAGGGTTTATCTTTTTTTAAATAATTTAAATAAGGATGACATATAAAAACACCTTCGCATGGCATATTCATAATTTATTTCTAAAAAACTTACCTCAACTAAGATATATCTACATCTTCCCTGGAAATCATATTTCTTATTATCAAATGTCAGGTAGTGTGGATCGCCTGTAGCCTGACAGGTAGCCTGGCATATATCTTGTGTACAGTTCCACATACCGGAATTGCAGACGCTAAAATTAAACAAGAAGAAGGAATAACACTACCAGGCTTATGGGAAATGGGGAGAGGGGGGGGGGGGGTTGAACCTCAAGGACAATCATGTCACCAGGCCTGATTATTCAATTCTTCATGAAATACATATTGAAAATAGTTATTATTCATCCTATATTTTGTTAGGGCCCCATACCAACGTCTCCAGAACTAGTAAGAAACCCACTGACGACGGCATTGTTAGTAATGCTTGAGGCCAAACACAATCTAGCTAATTCATTGGGGAGGGGGGTGTGAGGGGGCATGCTATTCTGAACCCCTAGAGCATTTAATCCACAAATTTAACATAACACAAAATGTGACAGAACACGAGGAATCGTTACACAAGAAATGCATTCTTTATTTTGGCTTGAAACAAGAAAATGACTATATAATCAAGATTTGATGTTAATAAAAACATTGTTACAGCACGGGGCTTATTATTGCTTCAAACCCCATACATTCATACCAAACCCTTCTTTTGTATAACAAAAAAAAGTTGTCATTTCCCAAGTTAGCTATCCTTTGATAAAAAAAATTAAAACGAATACTAGAAAGACTTGATTAAACATTTTCCGGCTCGATTTTCTAAACGAAAAAAACATAAAGAACTGTTGTAGTTTGCTATTAAAGTTCCCTTTACATAATTCTACGGTTTTCACAGATTAATAGAGGAGAATAAAGACCTATTCTGAAATTAAAACAAAGAAATGAAAAAAGAACCAAAGGATAGAACTTGATGGACAAGAATTTTCTCACCAGGTATTACATTTCGAAGGTATTGATGCCCCGGGCGGATATTTCTCTCTGTTATGGGTACAAGGGCACTGCTCTACCGCGAGGCACCGACCATCGTCCAGGACCGTCCCCGGTGGGCACTGGCATCCACTGATACACTCGCTATTGCAATGCCTTTGAAGTTCATCGGAGTTCTGTGCATTGCACGTAGGTGGACAGAGAGTTCCACATTCGCTGTACAATTGAACATCTCCACATGTCTTAGCTGAAGGAAGCAAATATGATGCGCAATTATTTCACATTACAAAGTTAATTTAAAAAAACGGATGAAACTTTCAAACTGGAAACATGCTTATTTAGACAAAAAGTTTGGCATCGTCTGTATAAACGGCACGTCTTCTGAGACGTTTAGAGTTACGTCTGAAACAGTAACGATGTAACAGTAACGATGTAACAGTAACGATCTAACAGTCAAGATCTAACAGTAACAATCTAACAGTAATGATCTAACAGTAACGATATAGCAGTAACGATCTAGGACCAAGCACCTAGTATAAAGCTTCTTCAAAGATTTAATTTAAGATAAAATTTCGGCATCGTCCGTATAAACAGCATGTCTTCTGAGACGTTTAGAGTTACGTCTGAAACAGTAACAATCTAACCGCAACAATCTAGCAGCAACGATCTATGACTAAGCACCTAGTATAAAGCTTCTCCAAAGATTTATATATTCAATTCAAGGGCTTTTGAGTATGAGTAACCTCGGGGTTACTCTACGATAATTAGGTCAAAAGTATGAAATTTGGATTCCTCTGGAGACATTAGAAAAGTGGAGAATAAATTACTGTAAAACTTACGACAAAAGTCTTCGTTCCTCCAGTCAAGCGCTACTTTCTGCCTGGCACACTCTCTTGCGTATGTTTCCATAGCAACACAGAGGGCTTCCATCAGTTCATCTTCTGAGTCACTGAATTGACACAAATCGTGTACACACTGCTTGTAGAATAGGTTCGGGTCAACCTGTCACGGAAAGACAAAACTGTAATCCAAAAGTGGTCGCAGCACTTGAAAAAAAAATTTGAGCTACTGCATGTTTGTATCATTGTTCGTATCATTTGTTTGTATCATATCGTTTGTAACATGTTTGTATCAATTGCTGTTTGTATCATTAAGAAACTAAAATCCTGGGCGGAAGTAAAACTGCAATGTTTTCCTCTTTAGCAACAATTGGAAAGTTTAATACCTAAACCATGAATGACAGGTTATTAAAAAAGTTTTAGAATATTTTTTTCTAACAATGCTGTCAATTGCTCAGGGGCATAACCATGTGTCCTTGTTGGGGGGAGGGGGGGCATGGTGGGGCTTTATCCCCTCAGAATAAAATCTGAGGGAGGACTCAGCCCCACACACTGGCCAGACAGAAAATTACCAACAAATTCCTAGTGTTTACAGTAAATAGCAGAAGACTCTTTAACATTGTTTAAAAGTTGCAAAAAATAGCACCATTTCTAATCAAAGCTCCTTCCAATTTACAAATATATCTCATATCTTGGCCCTCCCCTGCCCCCCCCAAACACCCCCAGTACAAAACTGGTGGTTGCTGCCCAGGCAATTGTTTGCCTCTTTCACTGAGGTACACACGATAAACATAAGACAAATTTGACGATTTTCCTAGTTTTGGGCAACCTTGTGCAGCCCTAAAATATAGCATATGTTTTTGGCATGCAGAGATTATGATCTGATTCACTTTTAAGTTAGAGTTGTAACAAAGCTGCAAATAAAAGATTCCAAGTTAAGAAATAAAGTTTTATACTAATTTTCTTAAATTCAGCATTATATCATGCCTGGTATTGCAATGCCCAAATAAGTGATGATGAGTATCCCTCACTATGTGTTTGACCTTTGACCTTTAACTGACCTTGTCATGACAAGCGTGGAACTCTGCAGCTGTCGAGGGAATACTGCAAAGGCCCTGAGCTGTCTCCAGCAATGAATTATCTCCTTCACATGGCACAGTTTCAGCTGGATGATCACAGGGCTGGGAAAAAAAAAATAAAAAAAATTCCATCAAAAAATATAAACATTTTAATACTAAGTTCAAATGAAAAAAAAAAATTAAATATTAATTCTTGACTAAAATTTGTTTTTATATAAAATACCACAATTTTGATGAATTTTAAAGTAGTAAATATCCTTCTTTGATATGCAAGTTTTTGGGGGCTTTGGGGGCGTAATCGCCAATAAATAGTTGCTGCAATGAAACCGCTGGAAATTAATCCATGGTAAAAAATTCATCATTGGCATAGTAAACCCTAATAACCAAGAAATTCCTTACTAAAAGGTTTTGCATTGAATTTTTTTTTATACAACCCCCTACTCTTTCACTAAATTTTTAATTTTTGCATTTATGGCACAAAGTCACTTTTCATTTGACGTATTAATTCCAAGAAAATATTTTCATAAAACAGCGAAGAATGATATATGCATTGTCAACCTTAGTATCCAACTTGAAAATTTAAAGGATTTGGAGGGGCTTTCTTTTCAATCAATTATTCAAATTTCATATGAATAATTATAAGGCAGTAAGCAAAGCAGAGCTTTGAAAATGTTTAATATCTTTATCTTTACTTTTAAAAACTCACCGTTCCCTTCCCCCGCTTCGTTTTTTCAAAGTGACGTCAAATCTGCTTTTTCCTCTCTTCTTCATTGAGCTACCTCTTATCAATATTATTATTTAATTTTGATTTGTCATTTCAGCCAATCAGAACCAGGTATGAAGGTCAATGTGTTAAATAATTTTCTATCATTATACAACAGTATAATTTCGTAACTTTCAGTAAAAGATTGTGCAGCAGTTCTTTCTTCGTTCTTGTTTCGAAACAAAAATAATGAACAGCTTTTATAATGGATTACACGAAAAAAATCTCAACCAATTAAAACGTTACAGTCACTTCAAGATTGTCTGTATGACTTGTTATCTAGTGGTGACAGCTGTGAGCCATCTTACCTAATTAATTCTTACCTAATTAACTCTTACCTAATTAACTCTTACCTAATTAATTATCTCTCTCTCTCTCTAATTGGTCTTATTTTGAGCATAACTTATACAACACTCTCTACTGTACTAACTGCTTGTGTGTTTTAATATATTCAACAGCTGACCAAACAGGTTGTAACAGATGTGTTGACTGCAATTTTTACTAATGAAATATTGAGTCTGCCCATATCTCTGAAAACCCTGTTCTTCTTATAAAATGAAAAAATTTCCGATCTTATCAGTGAATAAATTATCTGTTATCAAGCTATGAAACAAAGTTGGCAGATTGCTACACAAAATGCAAAGTTGTACACCAGTTTTGTAAACACACACTGATGACCATTAGGGACTTAAAGTATGTATTTTATGAGAATCTGAGAACTACTTATTATTTGTTCTCCAAATTATTTTATCTTCAAATTATTTATTTTTGCACCAAATTATTTATTCTTCAAATTATTCTCAAAATGATTTATTCTCAAAATTCACAACCCTCTACAAACCTACATTATGAGTTCAACCCGGTTTGCCCTCGCTTGGTTGATGCCTTGATAAAAAACGGTGATTTTCCGGGTATCATGTGATCCACGAAGTAACCAAAGCTATCTTCGTTATCTTACTCATCAAGCTCTACATTAGCTACTGTAAGATAAAGGAAGATGGCTTTGGTTACTCTCCTGTGAAATGGAAAATTTTTTTACTTTGATTTTAGATTTCATTTACCTCCCCTGGATCACTCTGAGACCAGGATGCCACAAACTGTAAGGGATAAGCTGCCATTTCACCGGTTCTCATTAGCATCTCATCTATGAATGAAGAAAGCAGAGAATTAATTAAACAATGAATATTGTCATGTCTCTTCTGGAGCAACCATCTGACTTATAAAATTCGACCCTAAGGAAGAACACAGGTATAGAGATTCTCTGTGTGTGTTTGTCCTATATGTTATTCTCAGATTTGAAAGTGAACTATATTCCCCCCACCCCCAACTAGTTTCCCACCCGACCCCAGAGCATCAAACAAAATCCTGTCCAACTGAACCATTGCTTGAACAAGCGACCTTGTATAATAAAGTTGGTTTCTTTTTATAATATAATTTAAAAAAAAAATCATTTGAAAATTTACTCCAGCCTATTGTTGTATTTCCATGGAGGTGTGGGTTTAACTTGTTGTATTTTTATATTTATAATTACAGAGAAGGTTAACATACAAATTTATTAAACACTGATTTAACATTTAATAAATTAAATTAACAATAAAAAACGGGTAATGTCACATTTCCCTTGAAGTTTAAATGAAAGGATAAACATACTGAAAAAATTATTTCAAGGTTGTTTCTGAACTGCACTTCAAAATCAATCTCCCATGATTCATTAGGCTTTCAAATATCAGGAAGCTATCGTTTGCTTGTCTGCATAAATTATTCTCTGTGACAATCCTGTCTCAGGCTGCTTATATTGTACAATAATTATAGACTAAAAATACTGCTTTTTCTCATAATAGTTATAGGGATACTTCAGTAGCAGGAATTAACAGTTATATTAATTTAACACTAATATTAATTTAACACTTGTATTAATTATATATTAATTATATAATAATTATATAATAATTATATTTTAATTATATTTTAATTATATATTAATTATATTAATTTTAAACTTATATTAATAAGGAATATATTAATAACTGCTTTTCAATATTTTGTCTCTAACTCAATATGTTTCAATATGTTTCATGGAACCTGATCTATTTTGACCAGCTAAAAACCCTCGCTTAATCCAGGAAGTAGAGCACGTCAAGTGGTCTGTGATGTCATAATGTGTAGTGAAGTCTGCAAGTAGGGAGCAGAAAGCTGTGCTACAGTTCATTAGCTGCATATGAATGTCCTCGGGATAGCTTAAGGGGATTAAAAAGATGGGCTTACCAAGACATGTTAAAAGGATTAATGGAATAAGTTAGAAAAGAGGAGAGGAAGGAAGAAGTGTTAACCGTAGTTGGGGTGTGGCCTTTGTGAGGGTGAGAGACAAGGAAAGGGGGAAGCTGAGGGTGTGTTTAAGGATAGAGGTGAGAGTGTTGAGGGGAAGAATATAGTGGACGTTGGAGAGGAAGGATGGATGTTTTCGGAGATGGAAAAGGAAGCAGTGGTGTTCTGCGGAGTCTGTTGTAATCAACAAAGAGAAGCATGGAATGAGTCACTGTGTGCCTATTTTATTACCCCGAACTGCGTAACATCATGTTAGATACTATTCAAGAGCTTTGCTTTGCTTTCCTTTGTATTTATCTTCTTGCTGATTTCTTGAAAATATCTGTCAACATTCTAGATATTTAGGATTTCAACATAATTTTCCTCTTTTTTTCTTGATAGAAATATTATTTAATATCTCTGTAGGGAAATTAGTTAAGACAATATAAATGAAAAAAAATGTACAGCTCAATTGCCATGGTGACATCATTCACTATGTATTGAGTTGCCAGATGCCAAATTTGGACAAATTCATACCCTTGCCATAGACAATGCTATGTGAAATGTGGTATCGTACGACAAAAGGCAGACAAGTTCGAGCAATTTTGTTTAATAGGTGATCAACTGTAGCAACTGGATTATCACTTAAGATATTCACATTAAACATTTATAGCATTAATAATTGAAATGAACATTAAACTGACAGCTACTTAAAAAATGGAGATCCATCATAGGAGTGTTAGCTCAGTGGTTAAAGCCAAGGTCTTTCAATCATTAGGTCCCCAGTTCTAGTCATTCCAAGATTAATGTATGTCATCCAGTTACAGAGTTGTTGACAATTGACAATTCATAATCATGGACGTTAAATATGAATGTAAGAGACTGACTTCGGTCAGCTTGCGGCTTTGATAAGCCAATGAGGCGAGTCCGCGAGTTCCTGCTTGCAGGATCTAAAAGAATACATACAATACATACATACATCACACTCTCAATACATAAAAACTACAGTTTCAAAACACTGTAAGAAATGCCAATGCTGTCTCCAAGCTAACTTGCAACATCAAATCTGCAGCCATGAACCACCTTTTGTCTTTTTTTCAGGAGCTGAATTCCTCCGTAAATGTTTTTCTCTGTGACATCCATTTATCAGTATTGACAGAAGCACCTTTTTATTTCTTACATTTTCCTGCGAAAAAGTTTCAAGAAGAATATTATCCATCTGAAGGTTTTTGCTTTCATTTTCATTCGAGTTTATGACTTCTCAAGATTTTCCCCGAGGTCAGAAAAATTAATGTCGTTACCATCTACTTTGTAGAAATGTAAAACGTAAGTATTTCTCCGGGAATTTTACGAAACTGAACGATTGTATAAACTCACTGTCTGGATTATCGTCGTAAGTACCACAGACACCGATGGTCAACCCTTTGAGATCATGTGACACAGATAAAATCAGGGTCATCTTGTCATCCCAGCGAGCGGCCAGTCCAATTCCCGTCTCCAAAAATGTAAAGTCGCCGATCTGTTTCAAAGATATTCCTGTTGGAAGAACACACACAAAAAATTCTATGAAGTAGAAACACCCTTTTAATATAAAATTTTTATGACTTATGGGATATGTGGCTGGCATTTTAGTGTCTTATTTGATTTGGCAACTCTGTGGATGATGCCTGTAATTTTTGAAACTGGCAATAAAAGTTTATAAATACTGATTTTATATCAACAAAATATCAGACAATATTCTAAGAAACAAACTGATGTAAATTGGACTGCAAATTTTAAACACAAAACTTATTTTGAAAATCGTTTTTTGGAAATGTCAAATGGCATTTTAGTGTCTTATTTGATTTGGCAACTCTGTGGATGATGCCTGTAATTTTGGAAACTGGCAATAAAAGTTTATAAATACTGATTTTATATCAACATAATACCAGACAATATTCTAAGAAACAAACTGATGTAAATTGGACTGCAAATTTTAAACACAAAACTTATTTTGAAAATCGTTTTTTGGAAATGTCATGCAAAAACTCTTGCAGAAGTCTTGCTAAGGAAAATTAATATTTTATTTTTCTATTCATTCCTTCAAAACTGAGTGTTATCACAGGAGAGTACTAACCAAAATGTCAATTTATTTTGAATTATTAGAACCAGCAGACTACAACCTAACCTGCATGCTGGTAGAGCATGGCAATGCCGGAGATATTAAGCCGGATACAATATCAGACTTACCGCTATTCACATACGGTAAACTGTTCACGGACCTTCCATTGACGGTGACCCCTGACCCCACCACGGCCACCTCGTCGAGGCCCAGTGTAAACTCGATCTGCTTCCGACAGGTCGAGATGAGATCGCACTCGACGTTTCGAACGCTGACCCCCCACGATCGGTCGATGACCGCTGCCAAAAGATACGGGCAGGTCTGCTCCACTGTCATCTGCGCCCCGTCGAACGTGGTCACGTGATCGCGGCTCCATGCTACGCAGGTCGCCGACGTCCTGTCCTCTAGCGGATTCTTCGGTTCCAAAGTGGTCGTCACCACCGTGGTCGAGACGGGCGCATCGGTAGAGATGTCTGAGAATTCACGGAGAATTCTCAAGATTGGTTTAACGGGGATGCTACCCTTCGTTGAAAATGGAAGAGAAGACACTTTTGCCGGGGTAGTAGGGACAGCTGAAAGACATAAGAGAAGGGGTCATGAAAAACCATCGCTCTATAAATCTCTGTTGTTTGAGTGTTCCTCAGATTATCTTATAGTTTTTGTTTAGTGCAACTTTGTACTATTTAATGTCGTAGACAATCAAATAAATGAAGCGAAACTTATTAAATGGTTTTGGTCTTGATGTCTTCTAGCAGAGAAATGCCTTTGCCCTTTTTCTTTTATAATTTTTCTAAAATTAGTTTCCAATGGCAACCAGCAGAATCCAGTGGAATTTAGCCAATAACAAAGCCTGAATTTCAAGGCCTGATTATTTATACAATTCTTAGTTTGTAGGGTAATCCCTAATATATTCTACAACTTGCTTTCTTCTGCAGGTGGGTTGTAAGAGTACATGTTTTTCTTTACTTTCTAGGAAGCTTCACATTTATGTTAACATTAAAAAATGATAGAACATACTATTACAGCTTGTGGAGTATACTTACCTTCTGTAATAACTTCATCTTCTGATTTAGAATGTTTGTCAGATTTTGATTTATCTGGAAATTAAGAAACAAGATATGTGGAATGAGCTGACTGTTACTGTTACAGTTACCTGTGATTACCATAATAATAATTAACCAGGCTGTACACAACTATTCATCGTACAAGAAATGCTGTTAATATAAACCAGAAGTGCAGGGGTCTTCACTTAACAAAAGGACAAATCTAAAGTGAAAAGGTGTACTGTATATGAAATGTTGTGTGGTGCGAGAAAGACATTTGACCCCCAGAGATGGCAAATCCTACATTGGAGAGTTATAGTTCAAATCCTGCATGGAAGCTCGTAAGGAATGTCCTCATGTTTCATGGAAATTGAAATTATTATTGCATGGATACCTTAAAAGGAAATGAAATACATTTTGTTAAAACTTCTCACATTTTTTGTAGCTTCTGCAGATAAGGAAGACGTTTTCTCGGCTTTTGTTTCGGTTATATACCAAGCGAGCGGCTAACCAGGTTGAACTCGTAACGGATTTAAAATCGATGGAAATAAATTCATACGGTAATTTGATTGCCGTGTGAAAAGTCGCAAACATGTCAAGTCAACAGTTGATTGTGTGTGTTTGCTTATGTCATAAGTGTGAGAAACATTGCAGTTGCAAAAAGGAGAAACGATTCGTAGACCTGATATTTCGACAATTTAATAATTTTCTGCCAAGATGCTAGATTACTGTAACTAGCCAAGTCATCAAATATCATGGTTTCGATGTGTTGTCAAGTTAAGGGTAACCTAGTTTCCACGGGGTAATGCAGCAACTCGACAATTGAAAATTTTCTTTATCTTGTAAATGTGACAAGATTCATTAAGACAATATATTTCCTGAAAAGTTGACAACTTGACAAAAAGTTATAGACATTTTTCATGATACTGACACAATTATGTATGCAACACATCTACCCTGTCAGGTTTACCTAATAAAACACTCAATTATGGAGCCAATTTTTACTGTTGCCATGGTAACCAAAGAACTCCTTTTCTTACATGTCATATTCTATTAGATATCGTCTTAAAGTTTTTTTGTTTTTTTTGACAGCAACCTCTTATTTCCTCCTCTGGTGTTTTCCACATGGTTCAATACTGTAGTTGATAAGTGCATCATAAAGGAAATGATAAAAAGCTGGATTCTATAAATTGTTAATTTATGTCAATGAAATTTTAAGTAAATTTGCTATGAAATGTGAGCCTAGGACCCTCTGTTAAGTAACTTATAACCAAAAGTTTACCCACGCTCGGTTGATGGAGGTCGAAGTACTAACTTTATCTATAGCATGGATATTAAAAACACATGCACAACCAAATTAAGAGACACCCAAGTTTTACCTTTGCAAACAAGACCATGAAAATGTTGGAATGTTGGAGAGATATATTAATAGTGCATTTTTCATATTGGCTGTAAGCATCAACAAGCTATATATTTTTTTTCATATTCAATGTTGCCATGGCCAGGCAAGAATACTATGCTAATCTGATTTTACTAATGTCAAGGACAGCTTGATGAGAGTGATAAAGAATACCAAATGAGCTTAAACAGCTGAAAGATTAGAATCTAGGGGAAGAAAAAAAATATAAGGAATTTATCACAAATGCTCGAACATTTATTAATAGTACATTTGTCATATTGGCTGTAACCATTAACAAACGATGTTTTTTTTTTCTTCAAATTTTATGTTGTCATGGCCAGAAAACAAAACTATGCTAATCTGATTTTGCTGTTGCCGAGAACAGATTGATGGCAGTGATAAAACTTGTCAAATGAGCTTAAACAGCTGAAAGATTAGAATCTAGGGTGAGAAAAAAAATATAAAGAAAGTTATCACTAATGCTCGGACATAAACCGAGAAAGAGGAGTATTTGAGGTTTATGTGGGATTAGTTTGATGGAGAAGAGAATACAAGTTGGAATTGCCAATATAGGCAGATTCTAACTGACACAAGAGCTTGATGAGAGTAAAACTTACCTTTGGATTTCTGTCTGGAAACTGACTTGGAGTTTGGCTCAGAATCTTCGTGTGAGGATTTTCCTTTGGAAATCAAAGAAAAAGGGAAAGATTGAAAAAGTAGGAGAGGTTAATTCTGTAACTTCAAACAAAAGATTGAAAAAGTAGGACAGGTTAATTCAGTAACTTCAAACAAAATTTGCCTGCCGTGGAAAAAGAAATTCAAACAGTTAATGAGATCATTTCATCACCTGACATGGAATAGTTCATTTAAATAAATCCAAAGGAGAAATGGCATTTATAATTCATTGCTGGCGGCAGAAAAAAAAATCCTTTTTTGGGGCTCATTCTAAAGTATTTTAGTACACAAATCATACTGTGGTTCCCATTTAGTCGGAAAGTGACAGTAATTTAGAGAAAGTTGATGTCAAAGTTAGCAGATTCTCACTGACCAGAAATGTGATGCGTAATAGCTCATGAACGTACAGGTCACCGTGTGGCGTCATTGTGCAGAGTGTACCACGAACGCGAAACAATAACAATGGACTTTCCATGTACTTCTCGTAAGAAAGTGAACCTATTTAATATTAACTTCACTCTTCCAATAAATATGCAGCTAAAAGAGAAAGTAATGGTTGTTAGAATTTTTCACACATTGGTTAACTCATTTTGGGAAGCAATGCTTCAATTAAAGGTAAATTATGGTTAAAAACTGCCTCAACATCTGGTCATATTTCGTAAGATCAGTGGCTATTATAGGCCAGTATACATACTGTGCCGTACGATATCGGGGTCTTGCCGCAATTGAAATGCCTAACTTGTGAAATATGTCGACATCTCAGGTATTTCTTCATTTGTTGTTGCAATTAATCATGTTTGAAGTTAGTTTACAACTGCAGTGGATGCAATCTGAATCAAATCCACAAAAACTATAGGTTTGGGTATGTCTCAGTAGGCTCGCTGCCATAAAGTAAGGTTTTCAGAAAGTCACAACTCCACAAAAGCAGATACACAAGCAAAGGGAACACCACAGTAAAGAAAAAGCGCCTGATAGATTCCATATACGAGTTTCAAAAAGTTAAACAAGTCTCAGTACAATATATACATGGCAAGTGAACCACTTTTAACAGTGCTAGCAAATCGGTGAGCTGAGTTGGTCAGAATTTGAATAATATCCTAATATATTCAAATCGCAGTATTTACATGCACTGTATCTGAAAGATAAACTCTTGACTAAACACTTACCATTTGGTTTCATGTTGACAATTGCCATAAGTGTTCATTTTGAAAGTGTCATAATGACATATCATTCATATACCAATTTTACAGTTGCCATGGTAACCAAATATTTTTTTTCTCCCTTTTCTGTTCCCGTGGGAAAATCAAAGGGATGATTTTAGATGACAACTTGAAATTGACGGTGAACGCAAGTAAGACTTGAAAAGCTACTGTTGGTTGTGGAACTAATGTAAAGTCAAATAATTTTTCAGTTTGTCTTGCTGTTGCCATGGAGATTTTCATGAGACACAAACCTTTAGATTTGTTTTTGGAATCTGACAATGGCTTTGGTTATGAATGATGGGAGGTGGATTTACCTTTGGAATTAAACACCAAACAGAATGAAACTTGGGATAATGTTCTCTAATTAAGATGGCCCACAAACACAACTTGGCTGAAACATGTTGGTTCCAAAAGCCCAAAATCTACAGTGCCAAATATTTTCAAGTAAATATTACATTACATATTGTCTTGCGGTTTCCATGGATACGTTGATGTTGCACTCACCTTTGGATTTCTCTTTGGAAACTGACTTTGATTTTGGTTCTGAATCTTCTGAGGTGGATTTACCTTTCAAAACAAACATAAAAAATGATTGAAACTTGGGAAAGTGAACTCGTAAGATGCATATGAACAAAACTGGCTGAAACTTCATCGGTTGCAAGGGTTGAATAGAACAGAAGGAAATGCATTAAGGTATGACTTGACAAATTATCAATTCATTAATTATTTAATTATGTGAGTTGAAAGAAGAAATACCACTGCAGCTTGTCTTAAAATTGCTAACGAGAGGCTGAAGTTCCCACTTACTTTTGGATTTTGTTTTGGAAGCTGACTTGGATTTTGGTTCTGAGTCGTCAGAGGTGGATTTACCTTTAAAAACAAACATAAAAAATGATTGAAACTTGGGAAAGTGAACTCATACGATGCATACGAACAAAACTGCTCAAAACTTCTTTGGTTACAAGGGTTGAATAGAACAGAAGAAAATGCATGAAAATATGACTCGCATATTATCAATAACTAATTATGTGAGTTGAAAGAAGACATATCAGCTTGTCTTAAAATTGCTATGGAGGGGCTGAAGTTCCACTTACCTTTGGATTTCGTTTTGGAAGATGACTTGGATTTTGATTTAGAATCTTTGGCCGAGGATTTACCTTCAAAATTAAAGACAGTTCTAAAATAATAAAAAGGTATTTACAAACAAGATTTGGCCAAACTATTGTAAGAATTGAAGAATTAAATCAAGCAATCAAAACAGCTAAAAGAACCTGAAATAATTTTGTAATATTGATCTCAATCAGCTTGGATGGTGGTAATTAAATTGTAATTTGAAGTAGGCTATTGTCTAGAGTTTACAGTACTATAGGATCATAGCTTAATGGACTGTACCTCGCTTAAAGATTTTCCTGAGGTCAGAGGGTCCTTGAAAGCCTGTAAAGTAAACCACAGAGAGAACATATCACTATAAGCCGATAAATTACATAACTGCATATAGACATATCACAGTTATGTCATGGACTTGATATATATGTATATATATATATGTATATATATATATGTTTATATATGATATGTGTATATATATATATATATATATACAGTATATATATATATACAAATAACTTCACCTAGATTTATAATACATCATGGACTTGATATACAGTAACTGAATACATACTCAAGCCCAAACAGTTTGCACTTATGTCATGAGAGATTTTATACATATCATACAGTTCTGCATATAGTCGGTAGTTATGTCATGAAGGACATACTACATAAACATAACTTTTTATAGATTTATCACAGTTATACTGCACAATGGAATTGATACTTTAACTTACAGTACCTGAATATACCCCGGTCCATACATTCTGGTTTATGTCATGAAGGGTTTTATACGTAAAGCATGTCTGCATATAGTGGGTATGTCATAAAGGATATTTATATTACTTGTATTTAGTTTATTATTACGCAATGGATGACATATGATATTATACATAGTACTTGCATCAGAAATGTCATCATGAAGCATACAGTATACATTACATATATGTACATACAATATACATACAGTAACAGTACCTGCACTACAAATTATCAGTAATGTCATGGAATTGACACACCTACACAGAAGCTCAATAAACCCACATCCATAGTCTCCACCAATGCCAAGAAGGACTAAGTACCTGCATCTAAGTCGTACATACCTATGTCCTGGAGGATTAAGTCAGTAGTTATGTCGGAAAGGATATATATTAAGGTGACCATATTTTCCTGACTGGAATCGGGGACATTTATTGCGTGACTGATATGGGGGAGGGGTCTAAGGGGAGGGGGTGTCCCCCTCCCCTTTGAAAAATTTTCAAGTGCCTAAGGTGCTTAGATGTAAAATGGTTATACTTAGTAGCACTATTTAAATCAATTTTATTTTCAAAAATGAAGCTTTTTTTAGATGAAATTCACTAACTTTACGTGGTTCTTTAAGAGCTTGTGAGTTGCTCATGCTCACACTATAAGTGTCGTATCGCCGTAGTTGCCAATTATACGGTCGAAATAGTGCTAGGCTAGATCGATCTAGCATATTTTTTAACAGTGTTTCCACTTTACACTGTCCCACCTGTTCCGTTCTGCGACTGCTCACCTGACTAAATTTGTTTTTACAATTATTTTACTAATAATGTGGGATATTTTTGAAATTCCTGAACATTTTGACGAATCGGGGACATTTTCGGGGACACTTGTTCATCGGGGACAGCACACTGTAATCGGGGACTGTCCCCGAAAATCGGGGACGTCTGGTCACCTTAATATATATAGTACTTTTATTTAGTCCATTATCATGACATGACAAGGACTTTATGCAAACAGTAACTGCATATTATCCATACAGTAATGTTACGCAGGACTTGATACAGTACCTGAATATAGTCCACAGTTACTTCCTGAGAAGCCAGAAAGGCAAATACATTTGCCAGGACTAGAACAGCTTCCACCATTCTGACAAGGAGGATCACAAATTGCTGAAAAATAAGCAAGGAAACTACTTCTACCATTTGGATACAGGACTTTTTGAGGCTTCCACATAAGACACACTTTTAAACATGGAAAGAAGAAAAAACTGGAAAGTTCCTGTACATGAATACTATGCACAGAAAGTTCTGTCGAAAATGTTAATTACCACAAAATCACAACTTACATTGGTATGCCCTTCTCCGTTCACTTTCGTTGGCCTCACCTACTCCCCTTACCCGCTTTCATGGCCCCAACTCACCCACATCTATCCAACTTTTCCAATCAGACCCAACCTTATAAATAAGCAAGAAATAGCTTTGATATGATGAAAAAGTAATTGAATTTTCCATCTTAACATACCTTGGTCACATTTATCGCCAGTGTATCCCTCACAACAAACCACAGATGGAACTTGTTCTTCTTTGTTGACAATTCTGGTTTCCAATAAAGAAATGTTTAAAATTCTAAGTTTCATATAATACGTGCAATATTTTAAGTAATGTATGCTTAACACAGTGCTCAATACACATGTTGTTCTTATCGTTGTTTCTGAAAACTTTAACACTCACAGTGTATGTTGGAATCACGATAATGCTTTACATTGCATTTATTCTTGCTTTATACAAACTTAGTGTATATGTCTGGTCACTTTATTGCCAAAAGTCACATGGAATGGGAGACAAATAGCGGAATATATAGTACACCAAATGTGTTTAACATTCATCAGAAAATTTTCCAGAAAGCACAAGCATTATTCAACAGTTTGCAAGTAATAGGTGCACATTTTGCTTTGTAATGTTCAGAATAGATGGATTTATAGTCAGGCTTGGGGCGATTACATCTGAATGTAATCGATTACGATTACTTGAGAATGTATGATTACGATTACGATTAGTCTAAAGTTGAAGTAATCGATTACGATTACATTG
Organism: Apostichopus japonicus; assembly: GCF_037975245.1. NCBI lineage: Eukaryota > Metazoa > Echinodermata > Holothuroidea > Aspidochirotida > Stichopodidae > Apostichopus > Apostichopus japonicus. Next base: position 5,287,605 of record NC_092578.1, read on the forward strand.
TAATGTAATCGTGATTACAATCATGATTACATTGTGGTTACTTGCACAATCCTCTGCATAGCTGTTTAATATAACTCTCTGCCAGGAAATAGGGCAATGAAATAGGGCAAAGGAAGGGCATTTACAGTATATACGGACAAAATTGTGGAAGTATATCTACAATTCCTACCAGGCATTACACATTTATGCCTTAACAAGTTTAAGATGTGTAACCCATAAGTCCAGTAGAAAATACAATTTAAACAGACAATTAAACAGACAACCAGTTGTGTATGCAAAAGGATTGTGAATGCTGAGAGGCAGCATTGAACAGAATAATTCAGGTGATAAAAAATCCTTGAATATGGTGATCAAATCCCCAGTACTTCTTAGTGTAAGTTTATTGTGCTAGAGAATTCTAGAAGCAGGAACACTTCTTTGGTCACACTAAAAGCCAATAGTAAGAATTAGTTTTAATCATTTCTACTGATTTTGCCCTTCTCATTCAAATTTCACTGTAATCATAAATGTAATACGATTACGATTACTTTGCCCTTGTAATCGATTACGATTACTTTGTCATTTTCACAAAAGTAATCGATTACGATTACGATTACTTCAAAAAATGTAATCGATTACGATTACTGATTACGATTACCCCAAGCCTGTTTATAGTACTACTACTAGTCAACAAGTTTGTCATATATATACTGAAAGTGTCTGGCTTATTGATGTGATCACATTGATTTTGTAAATTTAGCCTAGACTTCAAATTCCACCTCCAGCAATAAATTTCTCCATTAGAAGAATCTTTCTGTAACTTGTTAGAAAGTCAAAGGCTTAAAAAAATGTTTACGCCATATCACCTGTGCAGCAGCAATCGTTACTCGTTTAGGCTACCAAGGTACCCAAATTATTTACGATGTAACGTCAACCCAGGACTATCCACAGTATTGATATTCTTTATGCATAGGCCTAGCTACAGTATATAGACTACAATAGGCCTGACAATAGGCTAACTTAGCTTTCCATAACACCCTATGCCCTAGACTGAAATAAGACTGTCATAATAATGAGTGCGCCAAATTTAGCCCTGTCCATGTAACTTGAAAGGCTGATTTGTATAGTTATGTCATAACTTTAGTACGAATACCACAGATCTATGTAGCCTTCCAAAACTATGTGTAACACTAACATTAGACATAAGCCTGGGTTTGCACATTACTTAACAAGTATAGTACTGTACGTCTGAGCTGTTTTCGCACAACTACATAGGCATGGATTCTAGGCATACACTGGCTATGTAAGAGAAATGGGACCATAAAAACTAATGAATACTGGCAAAGGGTTAGAATAAATTAGGAGACCTTAGTTGTAAAACTCACAAAAGTAACGCAAGACACTAAAATAACGTAAAGATGTAGATAAAGTATAAATTTCGTAGAACTCAGTAGAAGGCAACTATGATGTGTGGAAAAAATTCAATCTTCGCGACAAACAAAACAAATTGGGAGTACCCAACTAAGAAAATAGCTATTGAGAGTGCACTTTGTAGAAATTGAATTTTCACTTGTTGGAAAACTCGCGTGTAAAGCTGGGTTAGTAAATACGTTTCCCATTGTTACCTACGAGTCTACAAGAAGAGACCACACTGTCGGTTTTATTTTACCACAACAGCACCAACAACAACAGCTCAACAAACGCGAATGAGACTACGTTACGTTCCACACACGTTCCACATACGAAACACTACCGTTAAATTCCATCAGCATAGTTCACAAACGTTGCACGCATTGGAACAATGATTATTCTAGGGCAGACTTGTTTCACATTTCTTACCTTTTAATTGCACAAAGTGACTCTCCTAACACCAAGGCACCAAAACTATTTCCATCGTCGAGAATCCAACCATCTTCAATAATGACGGGATCATGCATCATGTCACAGCGGATCATACTGCGCTCAATTGTTTGAGTGGATACGGTGCGATACCCTGGGCAGTAATGGGAACTCATAGTGCTGTCCAAGAGAGTAGGGAAGCCATCTTATTGTAAACGTTTGATCATTAAAAAGGCTGACATATTATGAATAGGCACCACAAATGTTCCCAAACGAGCGGTACGATAACATAAACAGTGAAATGGAAAGATAAATTGTTAAACATAACGAAAGAATTAATAGAATTTGTGTAACGTATTTCTGTTATAACATATAAAGTACCCAGGTAGGCTATCAAGTGGCATTTGTATCTTATGATGTAAATTAGAGATACCATGCATTCCATACTGAAGTGTTAAAGGGTGTGAAGACTCGCGCAAAAAGAAACGTCTAATGCCGGTAATCTGACCTAGTTTCGAATGAGGTGTAACAGAAGTGTTAGACACCACCACCGATCCCAGAAAATACACACACTGCATGATACCGTCGGTAATTAGACACTATAGTGTACAGTCAGTACATACAGCTGCAGTCAATACCCACAGTACAGTGTATAAACGATACAGCGATGGACATATCAGGTCCAGCTAAAGATAACAAGGTATCACGTTTCATTACTGTCTGCCGATTTGTAGCGACACGAACAAAACGTCACTTGCAAGCAACAGAAAGTTAACTTTTCTAGATTGCAGCACGCGGTTTGGGGCGAGTCTTCAATGCCTTTAATGTTTCTAAAGCGATTCGTCCAAGAAACTAGAAACACAGACAGACACATTCTGCTTCTTGACAAAAATAATAAATTGTCTCGGACGGTTAATTTGGAGTTCTTTTACTCTTCGATATTTTCCTGCAAGCGTTAAGAGCCAATTTCTAGTCCGAGGATAATCAGATAACTTACCCCTCCCTCCTCTCACTCCTCCTCCTCGCCCTTTATTTGTCCTTATGTATATATTACGACACGGAGTTATATATAAACTACCGGTATTCTTTGTAGGCCTACCTCACATTTTCAATGCAGGGTTTCTCTATATTTACCGGGTCCCCTTACTACCCCGGACGCTGTACAGGCATTATACATACGTTTTAAACTCGACTGATCATAAAGGGTGTGTGAATTATACGCAGTGTATTCCCTCAGTTCTCCCTTGGCCAAAATGAGACAAGCAGTTAACACGTGGCAAAGATTTGTCCCATTGGCTTAATAAGATTTTGACAGAGACCAAGACGCAAGTTTGAGATCATGGGAGCCAGGACCCAGCTGGTTGCTTCCACGCCCGCGAGAAAAGCATGCATTACTGTGAAAATTATAGAGAGAAGAAACCCCACCCCCTCCTCCTCCCCTGGGCTCTGCTGTCGGAGCCCTGATACACTTTCCATGTTGCAAAGTGATTAAAAATGGCCCATATACACTACTAAACAACACTGGCGCAGGATAGTCAAATGTGTTATTCATTTATTTGCCTCACTCAGACACTCACGTAGTATGTTTTTAATTTACTGTTTCTCATTCTGGTAATTACTATGTTATGACTTTTTCATTTTCATAATTATGACGAAGTCATTGAGATAAAGAGAAAGGACCACCCCTTTCAGGTTTCGATTCTAATTGCAAAAAAAGGCATTATTACTCCTATACTTTTAATTTCAGATTGGTACAATATTAATTTGATGTATTTATGCCAATTTCTAACATTTTGGAGAAAGTATACCAAGTGGGGCAATAACCATGGACTTTTCAAAATGCCTAACTTATTACAAGAATCTATACATTGCTAAAAATAAAATAAAATAATTTACTTCTACGAGCCTTGTCTTTAAATTAATACAAAAAATATTTTATTTTTCATGTGCAATGACGAAATCATTGGTTCATTCACTTTTCAAAGTCAGTTAAACTTTTTAAGTACATTGTGGTATACTAGCGAATCGTAATGAAAGGTTTGCTTAAAAGATACATATAGAAATGCCCCCTGAATAGCAGTTTTGAAATAATTTTGTTTTACCTCTTTTGGTCGATCATTTCGTTTTCTTGCGCAGTAGTCAGCCATATCGGTGTCGTTGTCAACAAAATGAAAGGTTGAAACCAGCGAATCATCGCAACTTAGCGAGAAATATAAAATTATTCAAGATATTACAACCTCAAATGTCACTATTGCCTTGGTTGAAATAACGAGATCTGAAAAGTGTCAAACAGTTTAATCTCTGCCGTACTTTACTGGGAAGGAATGACTGAAATATTCTAAGGTGATGGTTTTCTATGTTTTTAAACGAAAGCAGTTGAATAACAACAGTTACTTAATTATTGTAATTAATAAAGTTTAGCTTCGGATTTTAATTATAATTAGTCAAGTTTTTCATTGAAAGGACACACCTGTTACCAAGAGAAAACAATGAATGGACATTTTTAGACTGGGGCAATAATTGCTGTCATCTTGTTTGAATGAGAACGTCACTGACACGCCTTGCGCGTAAACTGGCATGGTAACATCTGTTCCGCCTCTTATATATAAATATTAACCAATCTGTGGAATAGTTTTGATCAATAAGTAGCAAGCTTGATATTTGCACAACCACATCCGACTAACATAACACTAACACTATATTACATAACACTATGTATAACACTATATTAATATATATATATATATATATATTAATATAGTGTTATACATAGTATATATATATATGTATATATATGTATATATATATACATATATATATATATGTATATACATGTACTAGCGGATATATATATATATATACATATAATATAAATATATATATATATATCTGCTAGTACATGGATACCCAGCTGATATTTCTTTCTATTAACTATTTTGTTATTATTATATATTTATATCATCACACCACTAGTAATGATGTTTGATATGTTTGTATATCTACAGTATTTTGTCAGGTCATTATCAAAATTGTTTATTCTGCTCAGTCCATTTTGGTCCCTGCGTATGCGTCCGTTCTTACTGTCGACTTTACCTGAGATGCTTTTAAGGAATCGATTCTACGAGTGAGTTTTCGACACAGATTTGGTGACTTGAGAATGATATTCTGGCTGCGGATTGAAATGTTAATTGCTTCGCATTTATTCGTAAACACTGATAGCCTACAATTATGAGAAACCCCATCCATCGATGATTATGCATGAATAACTAGACTGAGTTAACATCGAGTAGATAGTAAATGAATTACATGACACCACCACATAAGGAGACACAGTAAACGTGTTATATGTAGAGGCATAAAGGTAATGATAGAAACATTACACACCGCAAATGTCGTATTTTATTACCTACTTGATGGATTAACGTACATTTTCAGCTATTTCACGCATGCATTTAGCCTCAGATTTCAGCTCCTGGTATACTGTAAAAAAAAAAGTATATTATTATATTATTATCATTATTACTGTCATAACGATTAGTTGTCCTTAAATCATTACGGACTACCCTGCTGAAAGTCGAAAACTCTAGTTTAAAAGGCTGGATGTAGTTTCACGCCTTAAAACAATAACATTTTAAGTCTGTAAATGTAGCTCTTTAAAAATATGTTTATATATAACGGGTTTGTTTTCCGCCCAGAAGGGTAAACACATGTATCTATGGTATCAATCTAGTGTTGGGAACTTCATGAAACCATGAGTTGGGTAAGTTTGGGTTTAGGCGCAGGTGGGTGTGGAATATTTCATGATGGTTGTAATCGTGTATATTTAAACCTTACCAGTATTGGCCCAAAATATGCCAACAGGTCAAAAAATGGTCACTCGTGCACCATCTTCAACAAGCATTTTGCTGTCATGCAAGCATCTATTGTGGAATAGTTCCCTCACTAAGATATTGTGTTGCTTATAGGCTAAGTAATTTAACAATTCCAGATGTTTCGAAATAACTTGGAGATTCGGAACCACTATGAAAATATACCGTACTTTTCAAAACTGTTAGCATTTCTTAGCATGCTAAAATTGGGAACCAACACTCGGGTCCTAAAAATTTTTAACTGATGTAGCTAATTCTTCTATGAGTGTCTCGCCCACGACAAAATACTGGTAAGCCTCGTACACGTGAACAGACTCGGTCCCCTTGACAGAATGTAGGATAAATCAACTTTCAATTCCGTTTTTTATTTAATAAAAAGAAAACAGCTCAAGTTTGCCAACCTTATTAAGCTTGTAACTTGCAATCTATCATTACTGGATACACCCACGCGCACATCATCAACAAACTGCCGTCAGGCTCATTCAAGGCTCACCTGCATTTTCTTTGTTACCATATACACTAATGTTAAAACTAACATTCAAAACAACGAGAAATTCAATTTAAATGCCAAACGAATATTTACCTGCTACATTATGTAAATATTCTAAGCCTATTTGTAAAAAGAATTTGAAAAAAAAAATCAAATGCAGAAAATGTGCCTAAGCCTTAACGTATATATTTTGCATACAACTTTTGGAGCGTATATTGATATGAACCGAAGTAGGCCTCTTATTGCTTTGAAAATAATGTTAAAAACAGTGCACATTATATGAAAACTATCCATAATTAAACCCTCTTTTTGAGTAACACATTACAGAACAAGACATTGTTATATTTACTCAAGAAAATTGACAAGCTTATAAGCTTTCCGAAATAATCTGCAATTTGTTTTTTATATCTTGAAAGAAGAATAATTTCCCGTGTCTTTGTTTCTCTTTACGTTTTCTTCCTTTTGTTTTTCTTCCTGTTCTTTCGTTTTGTTTTTGATTTCCCGAAATGGAAAAACTTTGGAATCACTGTTACCGACATTGAAATCTAGTGAGGGGCACCGCGGATCGCAAAGTCGGCAATGATTACAACGCGGATAGCAAAGTCGGTAATTACACTCATACGGTTAGATTCGTCAACACGGCAGCATATACAGAAACGCTGCACTCAAAGCCGAAGACTTCTTTGGTGCAAATCCTTTGGCCAGCGACGGCTATACCGTCATTTCTCAGAAATTACTGCTAAAAAATTGCTAGAAATTGCTATTACTAAAAATGGTAGGGTCTGCACTGTTAGTCAATGTTAGAAAACAACATTCAATAGGTAGAATAAAATTATCAAAGGAACATTAAAATTGAACTTGGTACTATAGTAAATGTTGATAATATTATGTATTTAACATGTCTTTAAATGTTAAAATATATTGTGTTTGATACAGAAATTGTTAACACCCTATACAGTAGTAGTCCATGTATCTAAAGCTTTATAGGTTAGTCCATTATGTTGACAGGGGTAACGTAAGTTTAAAATAAAATCAAAATTGGAAATTTATCTATAACGAAAATAGCTGTTTGTAAGGCAGATGCCGTGTGAGGAACACATTTATTTTGATGTATTCTGAAAATAAATGATCTCATTAGACTACTCAATTTCTAGAATACAATGTTTATTTTTGTGTTCTTTCCAGTAATATACACAGCTAGCTGTGCGTAAATAAAAGATTAGACAAAGATCTTTCGTTGTCAGCAGCAGTAACTGGTTTTCAACAGATGTACATTAAGACGTGATAAATCTGCTGTTCCATAATCGTACGGTGATATACAATTCGTGGAAACCGGAATGGACTGATTCGAATCTTGAGCTTAAAAACCGTTTTAAAAAGGCTAGCATAAATTGATAGCTGTCACAAAGAGTACAGTTTGCCGGATAGATAGTTACGACCTGCGTGCGGAAATTTAAAAAAGAAAAAAAAAATGCTGAACTCGCTTAATCTCTCGTCATTTCATTGACTTGTTTCATTTGTGTTCATAAAGAGTTCTCTCTTTATTTTGGCACTTGGAAAAGAATCAAGGTGAAGAAATATTCGATTAATTTTGTCACGCACAAGCCGAAAGAAAGTGGTAAACGAGGTGTACGTATATAGGTGCAGACAGTGAACGTCGCGGATGTTATACGTATACGTCAATATATGCTGACAGTAATTAACAAGTGTGCGAGCACTATATTTAACTTCATTAACTTTATAGCAAACCATACATTTTTCGTCGTGTTGATAGATGCATGTTTTTTTGTTGGTTTTTAATGTTTTAGGACGAACTTGACAGAATCATCTCCAAACCTGTTACTGTTTTGCGATATGAGCATTTTTTTCTTCATTTCTGCGCTGACACAAGGCTATACTATCTCCATAACGACGGTAGTAATCAATATGAAGAAAGCATCGCATTATTTGCGCAGTTGAAGTTTTGTCTCTTGGAGATTCGAATCGTTCCATGACTTCACACTCTCTGGATATCGTTTTCAACTTATACTTTACTTGTTCGATCGATCAACTTCGGGAGAAAATACTCGAGCAGCGATCTTCCATCATTCTTCTTGATTGTAATTTTCTACTGTAGGTTTTTTCTTAATCATCAAATTGGATTGTTCAGCTACAATATTTTCGATGTTTTCCATACGGAAATGGAGAGCGCGGCTGTGTACTGAATAAAGTATCAGTGTGCAAGGGAAACCATCGAGTAAACATTTATCATACATATAATAATCGATCAATCGATTAATCGCAAAAGTTAGATGCAGTGACTTCAGTATCAGCGTGAAAAGAAGCATCGATTCAATCGATTCTTCGCAAACTATAGCTTACTGTTTATATTCTCAGATGGAAACAACGTCTATTGCCAACCTGTACGCTCCTAACGAAGGACTCACCGCTGATTTTAATCCGAAATGGATCCGACAATTAGACGCCGTTGTATTGTTATTTATAACGACGATAGGTGTCATCGGTAATACGATGGTAGGTTTGAGCTTTTTTTTATCAAACCAACTTCGAACTAAAACTAACATTTTGGTAGTCAACCTCGCCACGGCTGACTTTTTCACATGTACAACTTTACCTATAGTTGCATGGTCACTTCTGGTGGAGAGTGACGAAGAGGCAAATGCCGTTTACGCCCCTTGCGCCCTTGTGCTAGTTTTGACACAAAGTTTTATAGGGTGCAGCATCATAACATTAGCTCTTATTGCCCTTAACCGTTGGATGCTGATTTCGCGTCGAAGAGAGCTCTACGACAAAGTTTGTCAGTATCGGGTCATACTTGGTGCACTAGTGATTTCGTGGCTGCTTCCTCTTATCGTGACGATTACACCGATTTTGGCCGGTGTCGGGGTTATCGGCTATGACAAATGGAGTCATAATTGTGCATTGTTAGCGGACCATCCTTATTCTTACTTGTATAAAGTGATTCTCCTCTCCTCATTAATGCCAGCTCCGATGACCATCATCATGTTTTGTTATTGGAGTATATTCAAGCATGTCAAGTCACACAATATGAAAATACAACAGTCTACCACTGAAGCCTCGCGAACAATCAGCGATACATTGACTGGTTTCCGGTACGTTATTGTCAATTATTAGTAATTTAAAAAAAAAAATGGTTTTGTATTGTTACCAGAGTTGTTTCCAAAATATTGCAAACGATCGATCGTTATTGCGATAAGTTGCAACAGTTGGCAATTAACTACGATAACAAATTATATACAACTGCAAGAAAAGATAATAAATATGATATGACATGTTATCATATGATATATGACAACACATATAATTATATATATATATATATAATACTACTTTTATATATATATATATATATATATATATATAACTATACTAGTATACGTATATATAACTATATATAAGTTAACTTTATATATAAAACTATATATATATACACCTAACTATATATAAATAACTTTTTATATAACTATCTATATATACAACTATATATATATAACTATAAATTTATATAACTATATATATTAAACTATATATATATATATATAGTTATATAGATTTATATCTATAGTTATATATATATTTATAGTTATATATATATAATTATGTCTATATAGTTATATATAAATATATATTGTAAGAAAAACAGAAAATACGAGGATAAAAATTGACAAGATAACATATATTTCTCGAAAAACAGACAAGTGAATATTTTTTCTCAAAACCTTAACTGATTCGTCAACCCTTTTTTTCAATTACACTAGTTGGCCATCATAGGAATGAGGTGGAATGCACGTGTTTTCATTTGTTCAAACGTGTAGCGATGATCGGAACCAATATCCGTAAAAGTTCTCTGTCAAAATGTATCATAGACTGATGACTAAACAGTAAATCTGTGACGTCATTAACGTTCAGCGTTAAACAGAGCCGTCTATAGACGGCATTTCGTGTAAACTTTACAGCCCGCCTCCCCCTCCCCCTCCCCCTCCCCATCCACAACTACATATTGACTTGAAAAAATATATTCCAACCTCGCTATATCTCTTTTCGTTCTCTTTTCTCCTCCTCTTTCTTTCCAGTAATCAAAATAACGGTACATCGAAGAGGACAAGAGCTACTCTAACTCAACAAGTGCAGATCACCAAGAACCTCTTTTACGTAGTTGTGACGTTTTCGGCTTGTCTAACACCGTACATGTTTGCTGAACTCTTCAAATCAGGTGCTATCGTAGTCAACCATACCAAAATACTTGTGGTTCTTAACAGTTGCTTAAATCCAATTCTTTACGCCGTGAAACACCCACATTTTCGTCAGGTTTTTAAATTAATTGCGTTTTGTAAGTGGAGAAGTATACGTTAAACTGAGCAATATACCCTTGCATGACTATACACGGTCATGTTGCTATGTCCTTGAATGTTATAATATGCATGGATTTCGTGTATTGAAAAGACATGACAAAGCACATTTTTTGTTTGTCCTTAATGTATTGGCCCGTTAATGATGAGTATCAGAATTTCCAGTTCGAATATCTCATTAGGGAAAGAGTGGACACTTTTTTTCAGAATGTCAGTACTCAAGAACACTTTCTAACCCCAAGGGTGTATTTAGTTCGTAATACCGTACTTCAAGTGCCACACTGCTTGTCGTTAAATATCAAGTGTGAATTTAGGATGCCAAAATACAATTTCAACCGCTCCTCAAGTCTTGCAGAAACTATATAAATGACAACGCAGTATCTTATGCAAAATGTTTTGAACTAACTTTGCGTATTTTTTTTTTTTAAAAACATCGTTGTAAAAAAAAACTTGAAAAACTGCGGTTCATAGCTTACAGCTAATTACTGTTAGTGTTAGTTCGCTTTTCAACCTGTTTGTGGTAACATGGTACCTTAATCATCTGAATGTTGTGTTATAACTTCTATACCTGAAATAATCTCTCTGTATCTAAGGTATGGATATAATATTTCATGCATTCGTATATGGCAAGCCATGTGGGACAAACACCGCATAATATATCCGCGTATTAATTCGAATATATACGCGTATTAATTCGAATATACATGTGTTGTAGCCTACATGTGTAAAGTTTCGCTTTCTGAAGCGTTCTCGCGAGCCCGCCAAAATATTTATCGCTGGTATATATACACAGCAAGAGCGGAAATGTTTTTTCGTGTATATTCTAATTAATCAGTGCATATATTGGATTTAATCCCCATATGTATTTTATTTAATACGTGTATATATTCGAATTAATACGTGTATATTTTCGAATTAATACGTGTATATATTCGAATTAATACGCGGATATATTTAAGCCATATGATTGGCTAATAATATATACGCGTATATATTCCAATTAATACGCGTATAAATTCCAATTAATACGCGGATATATTATGCAGTGTTTGTCCCACATGGCTTGCCATATTCGTATATATCCTTTCATATATCTCTTCAATGCAGTTTTAGTGTTGACCTCGAAAGAAAGAATCGATACTGTTCGATATAATAAAAATATTGCACTCATAATTTTCATCAGCTTGGCGATCCATTTTTGTTTTGTTTTATCAGAGTACATATACGAAAACAAAAGGTGAATTTTTAAGTAAAGACGTTTTGATAACAACAATAGAAAAAGGAAATGCAAAAATATATTCATTTAAACCTCCAAAAAATAATGTTTACCGATGATTAAAGTTAAAAAAAAAAAAAAAATTATGGACTAAACAAAAAATTCAGTCGAGTCACACTCGTATCAAAGGAAGAAACAAAACAAGAGTGGAATATACACGGAGTTAAATATCTCATCTCAAACACCCTTATAGTATCGCTCGTGTACTGTAGCCTACAATATACCATAGATACATTTTTGACACAAAATCACAGATCCAGCAGACGCATAAACACTCCCACACGGACAAATTTCTCACTCTCCCTGATAAACTTCCGGTCACCCTCAATCGCCATACCATGGATGACGCCCCCCCCCCCTACCCCCTACCCCGCACCGCACACTCGCTAGCAACGAATGTTAATTTTTACCCTGGCAACAGCATTGCTACGAATATTAATAATAATAATAATAATAAATATGTTCTTAATATAGCGCCAAATACCAAAAGGCCTCTAGACGCTTTACAAAACCTAAAGCAAATAGAAACAAAAAGACAGAGAAATCAAAGGAATAAAAAAGTCTAGAAAACACATAAACGAAACTTAAACAGTATGTAAAATACGAACACAAAAAATCTTAAAACACGAGAAGACTATAAAACAGACCAAAACCTTTAAAAATAGTAAAAAGGATAAGCACATAAAATAGAGTTATACAAAAGTAACAGTCTAGATAAAACCACGAGTATATAAAAGTGACCAAATCACGTAGAGAAACTAAAAAGATGTGATTTTAAAATTTTCTTAAATATGGCGAGAGATTTGGCAGTCTTTATGTTGTGTGGTTACACAGGGCCGTCTTAAGAGATCACCGGGCCCTGGGCCCGGCAATGGAGCGGGGCCCCTCAATCAAGTGAGTTCGACAAAAGTTGCGTGAAAAATTGACATCCTTGACAATCGCTCAAGCATAGACATGCCTGCATTTACCACCCCTCCCTATGTCGCGCATAAAGGAAAAAACTTGAGCAAAATAACATACGTGATATATCTAAAAGCTGAAATACATTATAGAAGAGTAATCTTCCAATATTTAATGTCAAACTCTCAAGTGTTTCACCAACTCTCGTCACAAGTTGTCAAGTATCGAATTCAATCAGGCATAATGGCCTATTCAATAAGTTTTCCTCCCAGATTAAGACATGGGGTTACTACGATTGCGGGGCCCCTGACATCGCGGGGCCCTGGGCCAGGGCCCAGTGGGCCCATGCGTTAAGACGGCCCTGGTGTGGTAGGTCGTTCCAAAGCTTCGGTGCAGCGACCGAGAAAGCGCGATCTCCGTATAGTTCTTGGTTGAGACGGTTTTCGGGACCACGAGTGCCTGCGCTGCTGAACGCATATTGAGATAGCGAAATAGGATGAAATGACAAACCCATGACAATATCTCATCCTCCCTATTTGTAGGAGCGATGGGATAACAACAAAAATAGTGAAAAAAACACAGGGCACATCGAAACGGTTAACAACGTGTTTATATAATCATTCCTCGACCTTCCCCTTCTTTCCAGAAAAACAAAACGACTATCGCTAAACCTTAGGTCTGTGACCTTGTAACCATGACGTCATATTTTTCGGAATCTCACTCCACTGTTGTAATATATTTCATCCTCTTACAAGGTGAAAAATGACCTTGTACGTAGGCTTCATCAATTAGTTTCATTTAACTGTATGTATATATCGACCAAGATTATGAAACCGTAACTCTCTTTACAGACCTTTAAAAAAAGCAAATCTGTTTTACACAAATCACCAGCCGTTCTTAAAGCTCTTAACAGGTGATTTCTCTTTGAGGATACGTTTCACTTCTCTAGTACAGCTCTATTTGTCCGTTCAATATTTTTTTGCTTTAATTTGGTACAAAACACCCGGATTTTGTTGATTTTGTTCGCCATTGACTGCTTACAAGAAGTAAATATATTGAAACACCATGTGGTACATAACCCATTATTGTTTATTTGGATAACCACCTTACTATATGCATCAGCAATTAAAATGTATATGAAAGTCTAAAATGTATCACATTGGGGAAAGTTGGCTAATTTCGTAAATATCTATATAAATATGCAACTGAAAAGCTTATTCACGCAGTAATTTCCAGTAGGCTTGATTACGCAAAGTCTTTACTATAGCTGTCGCAATTAACTTTTCCCCAATTAGCTAGACTGCAAAAGATCCAGAACAAGGCTGCTCGAATTGTTCACAGAGCGACTACATATACTGTCATTGGCTCCAATACTGAAAGAGCTGCATTAGTAATTACCTATTAATATACGCATATATTACAAAATCTATGAAGGCCAAAAATGCATTCGGCCTTTTAAGCAATTAAACTTAATAGCCCTATAGTTACTTATGTGATATCGTGTATCAACAAACTATAACAATAGGCCATCAAGATCACAATATCTTAACCAGCTTCATGTGCTAGTGTCTCGAATCAATCAGTCAATCAATCGCCAAACCAAAACAAAATAGTAACGCTTCACTTTTTAAAGAAATAGATTTTATAGTTCAAACAAGTGTGATAATACGAAGGACAGACCAATTGAGTGATAAGTTACTCATTTGAGAAATCATGCATTAATATGCCTGAGCTTTTTGAATGACTGATTTAACTGTTGCTATAGGACAACAAAACGCACGGCTGAAAAACGAATTTGGACGGTTGAAAACAAACTGAGCAATTTTGTAGGAATGATTGGGGTGGAGGGGGGTGGGGGTTGTGCGCGCGTGTGTTTGTGTTGACGTCTTGTTAATTGGAAAGGAAAAATTATACTTGCAAATTGTATTAATTACAGGTCATTAGAAACTGAAAAGTGAGGAAAAACTAGAAAATGAAAGACTTATATAACCTTCGTTATATGCTTGGAATGAAATTTTGCTAATCAGGATTCAGGCTATAAAATTGTTGTATGACATAGCGTCGATTGTAATCTTAAATTTGTATAAGTATGTGTTAATTGTCATAAATGTAAAAAGATGCTCTGAATAAGACGTGTAAATCAGGTGCGTCGAGGGAGGGAGGGTGGGAGGGAGTGAGGGAGGGATGGCGTAGGGGGGGGGGGGGGTTGAAACTTCAAGGGACAACGAGATATAATTGAGGTAGGGGACCAAACATTGACCTCAACATGTTCGAACAAAATGATTCCACACAGTGCCATAAAATATCTATAGTATTTGGATATTTCTCAACAAAAGGTTACTGCTTAACTTTTTAATTACATTCTTATAAATATATATATATATGTATATATATATATATATATATATATATATATATATATATATATATAAATGAAAATCGTAAAGATGAAAATCGTAAAGTATATATATATATATACTTTACGATTTTCATCTTTATATAAGAATATATAAATTTATAAGAATATATATGTTTATATATATATATATATATATATGTAAACATATATATTCTTATAAATTATATATATTCTTATATTCTTATATATATTCTTATAAATATATATACATATATATACATATATATACATATATATGTATATATATGTATATATATGTATATATATATATAAATATATATTACATATTAACTTGAAGATTAAAAGAAATAATCCAGCCTGTTTGCGACATACCGTGAGTTTCATATTATTCTCCTTTTTTTTGGCTTTCATCTGTTTCCATAGCAACAGTACACAACAACTAGAGAAGTAAAGCGTACTTAAAGAGTGCAACTTTAAAAATTTGACAATATATACTTTGAGGATTAAAAGAGATAAATCCAACCCGTTTGCGACATGTGACATGCCGTGAGTTTCATATTCTTCTTCTCTTTTTATGGGGGGCTTTCATCTGTTTCTATGGCAACAATACAAGTAACTTTTAAGCTTGCTTATAGAGTGCAACTTTAAAACTATTACAATATAAAATGAACAATTTAATCTTATGGCATACGCGCGTATTTGGGATGACGTATGTTAAAATAATCCATTATAAAACTATTTCTTCTCATTTCTTTCTTTGTTTCTTCATGAATGCATTTTTGTTGCTGTGAAGACCCCCATTACCAAGTTTGGATTTGCGTATTATATAACCTTGACAACTGTATTATACCACTTTACAACTTTATGAGAAACTTTATCGCAACTTAATCCGTCGAAGACGTTAAAAAAATGAAGCTGACATCAATTAAATATTGGATGGATTTTTTTTTTATATATTCGTATATGATTTTCTGCTTTAGCCCTGAGATGGTACACATTAAGCCCTTATTATTTTATTCTCGAGAAGATTAAATAACGACCGGTATATATTAATTATTACGATTTGCGTCTTTATAGAAGAAATCAATCAAAAACCTTCCTTTAAATTATAATATTCCATTGAAATGATTTGCGATGAAGAATTTATCCAAAGCTATAAGAGTATATCTGCTTCCTTCCTGTTTGAATATATTATGATTAAACATATAGTTTCCGGGTGCCGTCGTGTTGTATAACATATGTGTGATTTCATAGAGTTACTGACGTGGTAAAGACATTTCACTTTCCTTCAGGGTCGCCACCACCATTTTCAGAGAGAGAGAGGGGACTAGATGGACAGGGGGTGGGGGAGGTCTAAGTGTTCCCCTTTACCCTTTGAGAAATGTTGGTAAACTGGTTACTTGTGTAACCCCTCCTTTCCTTCGGTAAAGGTAATTAGGACAATGGGTCAGCAATATGTGTTTCAAGTGGGCCTAGGCTTCAAGACAGGATAAAATTGTCTCCATGTCCGAATGGTTCAATGCTGATATTCAAAACAACTGCTGAGTCAGTTCTACACAGGTTTACAATGAGAGACACAAAACACAAAGAAATGTACCATGAACTACTTATAATTTCAATCCTCCAATTATGGGAAATGGGGATGTTATAAGGCTATCAATGGCACAAAACAATAAAAAGTATCTACATTACAAAATATGTCAACTTGACCACACTCTTAGATATTAACTCTTAAATAAGCATACTTGCAGTTACATAACATACTGGTTACTGTGGTACTGAACACTGTACATGATGCAGCACAGGTGGTATAGACAATGTTAACAATAATAAGGTTACAGTGTGCACTGTACTATACACTGAACATTTAGGACTTAGAAAACTTAAACTTATTGTCTATGGCCATGATATAGGTTACAATAAAAGAATACTTAAACTTATCTGGTTTTACGCTGGTGCTGTCGCGAACTGCTCGCTTTCTTTCTTCAACGCGGAAAGTTCATTTTCGCGAATTAAGGTTCCGGTGTACATCAGTGTGCTCCATAATAGACTTGGTAATATACTGCAGTCCAGCGATTTACAAAACGGTATGACAATTTAATAAAATAGTTAGGGTTATAGTGACGTCTACAGCTCGGTGGTAGCATCCGGTTCCTTAGGTAATTACAAAGTGCAGGTAGGCTCCAAGAACAGCAATTAAGTAGAATATGAAAAGTCCATGGTTACCATCTCGGCAAGATCCAGAACAGTGGCCACAAAGATACTAATATGACATTCTCATCATAATTTAAGAATATAACTTTACATGATGAACATCTTAAAACTCCCTATTTATACAACACTTTTTCCTTTAATAAAAATATTATAAGTACAATAGGTCAAGCAAGAGAAGTCTTGCTCTCTCCAGATGAAGAATCGAACTCTAACTATAACAAGATACAATGTTACCAGAACTATGTGACAACAAGTGACAACAACTCTAGGCCACATGGCTTCCCCACATCCTATTGGTTACTTCTAGCAAAGATCCCATTGACCAACTAATAAGATGACCAATCAGTAATATACATGATGGATTAGTCCTTATAAATATTCACGTCACCATGTGCCTTCCATACCCCAGTTCTGAGCTATTTTGTAACCCTTTCCCACCAATACACTGACTCTAAATACTATTGTCCCAGGTATAAACCACAAGCGCTGTTGTCTAGCAGGCTCAGTTTATCTCAGGAGAGATAAGTAGCAAGGATACATACAAAAAGGCTTTGTGAAAGTAAAATAACCATCACTAATCTGCAATATACTCAGCAGAGGCAGGAAGTATCTGTTTACTCTTTTTAATTAAAACTATCTACACTATTGACAGAAACTGCTTCTACTAGCAAGTGAAAACAACAAACCCACTGTGTCATTCATGACACCAGGGTTACACTTGGATGCTAACGATGCGATAGTTATTGCAGCAATTTAAAAACAATTTTGAAGAATTTTTTAACCGCAGAGGCATGCAGTATACACTATAGCTTTTTGTAGTAATAAAGTGTCTGCTCATGATTACGCCGCTCATGTTTTTCCTATTGATTTTTTTCCTCTCGTAATTTCAAGGTCAACGTAAGCAGTGTTGAAAACTATAACAATGTCAGTATTAGGTCATCTTGGAATGGTGTTTTCTCTAAACAGTGTAGTTGTAAACAGTATAAGCTGGACTATACATGTTTTTCCAAATTGTTGGAAATGTTTTCAAACAAGGCAACAAAGCTTGTCTGTCCTGGTCAGGGGTTCACATTTTTTTTTTCATGTTTTGTTTTTTAGCTTTCCGGTTTTAAGGAATCAACACAAAAGAGGGGGGGGGGGGGGAATTGGTGGTAAGCATGGTTACAAAATATAGAACTAGTAAGCGTAAATACTTCGCAAAGCACGCGTAACATTTAAAGAAATGACATGACAAAAAGTGACATGCTTTTCTCACCCAAATAGTTATTTCTGTGTAATTCGTATATTATTTCAATCTTTCAGAAGAAACAACAGCGAAGAGAACAATAAAAAACCAACACCAAAAAACAATAAAAGGTTTAAACAATGAGCAGACATGAAGGTAGGAGGAGTGTGGAACGGATGTTGCAGTTTCGAACATAAGGGAGGTGGGGGGGGGGTACACACTAGGAACTCACACACAGAGGTATTAACTCTACCATTAGCTGGTAACAACAAAAATCGCATTTTCCCCCGTTCAGTTGAGGAATCCGTTCAGAATGAGGTTTATGCTATATGACATACTACAGAATCCAACTTATTGAAGGACTAGGGGTTAAGGGTGTGGGTGGGGTGCGGGTGTTTGTGAGGTTTCTCCCAAATCAACTGGTGCACGAAACTCAAGTGACGATACAATGTGGTTTTTCTCATTTAATTTGGTGAACGATAGACATCAGTGTGCTTGTATACTCACTTAAACTTGGTCATTATAGTCGGTGTCAATGATAATTGAAACCCGCACCCACGAAAGAAAAACAATGATAAAAAAGAAAGAAAACAAACAAACAGGTAAACAAACATTCACAATTGCAACAGAAGATGGAGAAAGGGGACTTTTTAATATCCACAAAAATATAGCCTATACCTTAAACAAAATACCAAATTGAGGGCGTTTAAGCAGAACAATTTGTTGGAAAGTATCGCGCGTATATGTTCATTAGTATCGCGCCTACATGTTCAAAGAAGCGCGGATATGTTAAAAGCTAATAATTTTTTTCCTTGTGTAATCTTCGTCATGCAAGTATCAAATTATGACACGTATAACTCATCATAAGTCATTACATGATACAACATGCAGATATATATGTCGACATTTCCATTGTCATCTCATTTTTGTGTACAATATTTAGCCTATGAAAAGTTTGGCTCTCCTTAAAGACACAAACCTTAGTCCAAGACAGTGGCGGAGAAACAGGGGGGGTTGGGGGGTTTTAACCCCCCCACTTTTTGAAGAGGGGGGGTTGGCCCACACAATCAACCCCCCCTAGTTTTTGCCAGTAATGTTCTGTTATAGCCTATGTTATGTGCTCCAAATGGCATAATAAATCAAATTATTCAATTTGAAATTGTTAAAGTCATTTCAACCTTTTACCTGGTAGGCTACATCAACAATTAACGACAGAAAACCGAGTTAGAATTGACCCACACATTATTTCTAGCCCCTTTCCCCCCACCTTGCGCATTGGAACTTGTAGCTCATAGCGCTAACTTCACCCCACAACAGACATACACAAATAACGTTTTGCTGTTGAATAGCTTTGGAACTGTATACACTTGCCAACTTCAACGAGGTGAAGGAAGGAAAAGAAAAAGAAGAAAGAGAGAAAAGGATGGAGTAGAAACTACGGCAAGAAAACGGGAAGAGAAAGAGGAACAGTGACAAAATTATTCGAATTTGTAAAGCAAACAGCAGATATCACATCATATCACTGAGCATGAAAATGGCGTTCCACGATAAACAGCCTCCAAACCATGGGCGCAGATCCTGATGAGGACAGCGGGACGCGTCCCCACCAACTTTTTCAGTAGTGGGGACATGATATACCGTGTCCCCACCAATTTGTCTTGACCAATAGCTGCATTTCAAGTTCCCCTGTATTGAACTTTGGCGCAGTTTGATCCAGCATTGTGCAAATGACATGCAGCAGTTCTCATTTTATTGTATTTTATCCAGTTGTTAAATATAGGACGGAAATCGCATTTGCGGCAGTCTATATTTGTTTTCTGGGAGAGGACACCAGACCCATCGTATATACAAAAGTCTACTTGGATTATTTGTCCCCTGATTTTCTTTCTGCAGACGCCCATGTATTTCTCCAAACTAAATTTCTTAGCCATGAGATCTAAAACTTAAGGAGGTTTAGGAGCATCATTAGGTCTGGGAAGTGTTATTTCTGGCGATCTGGGAGGTATATTTGCCCAAAAAAATCGTACGCTACGCGCGAACCCATGGTCGCGCTCCGCTTAGATAGTGTCATAGAACAGACACGCGTCCCCACCATTATCCAAGACTGATCTGCGCCCATGCTCAAAACTGTCGATGTGTGTAGTGTTCGGTTTCGGAAATATCTGGTATATTTTTATTTCCTTCAACAAAATTTTTTAGTAGCCGTCTGAATTTTCGAAAATTCCCTAACCAACATTCTTCATCATACTCGTGCAATTTTGACCCGTCTGTAAGGGTTTGAAGGAGGTTTTTCTATATCGGTTGTCCATAGATGATATCTTGTGCAACATTATGGGTAAGTTTTGAAGTGAATTTATTCACGAGAATTGTGAATTTTCAAATTCTGAACAGTGGGGCTGACGGATATTGTGGGCCGCGATGAAGAATCACCTACAAAAGCAATGATCCACAGGATATGTGATGAAGTCGAACATGATGTGTGACTGGTGACAATCTTCAAAAAGGTTATAGATGAGAGAAAAAGTATTTGGAAAAAACTTGGTTCTCAGGCAAAAGTGTACATATGGTTGGTCAGTTTCAAGCCCGAGAAGTGCCATTTCCGGTGATCTGGGGGTACCAAAAACCAGAAATTTGCTTGTACGCTGCGCGCCAACCAATGGTGGCGCTCCGCTTAGATAGTAATACGCGCCCCCAGGTTAGAAAATCCTTCATACGCCCCTGGTTAAATGCAGCTTTTCAAGGCTTGGGCAATGCCATTTACTGCAATCTGGGAGGCAATATTTGCCTAAAAATTCTTGTGCACTTCGCGCCAACTTACGGTGGCACTCCACTTAGATAGTGAGCCAGCAGTTATGACTTTTTATTTCATCAATGGCCTGCAACCCCCCCACTTCTGACAAGAAATCTCCGCCACTGGTCCAAGACCCCATGCAGTATACTTAAGAGTACGTTTTTTTTGCCAGAGCACTCTTAATTAATTCAGACTAGATTCCCTTTGTACATGGACTATTCATTATTGCAGCTGCGCAGTTAAGGACTTCGAGCTGTCGAGAGTACGGATGAACATACATACAGACGCGCTGGGTGATAGGCTAGTTCAAGGTTTCACTTGTTTACTTTGTCCGAATAAAAAAAAAAGGGCTACAAAACTCAAGTTTAGGTTGACTTGAAGGTTGGAAAATATGTATCAAAAGGATCTCCTTTTCAATAATAACGAACATAATAGTATATTCTTCTGATGATCAACTCACAGTACCGTTCCAATCGATCTGCAGCTAGTCAAGTTTCGCGGAACTAGATAGAACCAATATGAAAGCGGCCTCTCTGTTAGTTTGGGCGATGCTGCAGAGGGAACCCCTTTTCCACGACTTATGTTAACAATCCAATCTCTCATTAAGAAAATAAAATAAAAATGGAATCCAAATAATAGAAAGCAAAATAAAAAAACTTTTGGATATGCCAAAAACTGAAGAAGAAAAAATAAGGAACTAAACATTTCTTAACTAGCCTATACCTACATGGGTGTCTATTATATAGAACAGCATAGATTTTACACGGAGGTATAACACTCAAGACTAGCTTGAGTGGGTCCATGGTATCTATACACCTATCTACTGACCTGGTCAGACCAAAGAATACCTTTGCTGTTCTACTTCGTTCTCAATGTCAACAAAGGTGTCATCAGCAATATTAGGAACCGTAACAATCAGTGGCATTGTGAGCCAGGTGGGGGCCAGGCTGGCCCCTATGCGGCGTCACCGGGCCCCTTTTAATGCAGTCGTCTTTTTTTAACTGAATTATATTATGAAAATGGGATTTTTATTTTTATTTATTACATGTTCCCTGGACCTCAATTGTTCTTTGCTAATAAATCATTTTAACTTTAAAGGGGGTTCGTTATGCAATAACTCGATGATATTTCTCATGAAAGTGAAAAGGAAATTTTTGAATGTACTACTCTAATATAACAATTATAGAAAGATTGTCAATGGTCGGTTATACAGTAGTAAATATGTGGGGCAAAAATTGAAAAGTAAAGGGAGCTGAAAATATGAAAGAAAGTCATTCTGGGTATATATATCAACCTTTTTCCAATATTATGGTGGATGTCGATAGTCAACAAACTCTAGTCAGCCTATAAATAGTCTACATTATACTGACTAATTATGCTTCTGTAAAGTTGTAAACACATGCAGCGTCTATGTTCTATCCAAAACGTATCGGTTTTTGAAAGACCCTCGGTGGAGGTTGTTCGGTTGTTCCTATAAAAGAAATGAAAAAATACGTAATAGAATTGTTCTTTTTAATAAGTCTATAATTGTTTTCATATCGACAATGCAGTCTTATGATCAAAATGCTTAAGAAATTGAAAAATATATATATACTTTGAACCGTCATTCGTTTGTACTTTTTATAGGTGGTGTCGTTTAACAAACTATACCGCCAAATACATTGTATGGGATATACCACGTAGAAGTGTCTCTAGCCAGTGGTGTGCACAAATTTTCAAAAGGTGATGGGGGAAGGGAATCGAGTTGGGGGAGGGGGGGGGTTGGTCCCCCTGTATTATATCCTTAGTTTCTTAACCACAGATTACGTTATCCGTTTATTTGATGACATGATAACTTCATATATACCTTGACCTGGACACATAGATATGGACCCAGTTGTTGTGGAGAATGCTTCTGCACCGTTAGTGATTTCCATAGAGGAGGCGATAACCCGGAATTCGAAAACCCCATCAGAAGCCACGATGCTCGCTGGAATTGACACGTTCACAGCGACTTGCGTTGTCGTCATAGTAACATTCGGGAAGGTACCAATGTAGCTGGAATTATCCGATAGTTCTAAAATAATTTTTTAATAAAAAACAAAAAAATTGCTATGAATCTCTCTTATTATAAATTTTCTTAAACAAAACTATAGTATGACCAGTGTATTTATTATTCGATATCATCAAAACAGATGTGAAAAGACGAAACCTACCGGTTACTAAGAGTGAAATAATTTCGGAATAGTCCCCGTCTCCACTGGCGACATCGATGACGACTGTAGCGGAAGAATTTCCTCCGGAAATTTGAAAGCAAGTCTCTCCGATGGTAAGGACCGGTAGATCTGCTTCCGGTGTGATGGATACTGGTACATCGACACTCCTGGAGACGGTGACGCCATCTTCGTCCGTCACTGTTGCGTTCACAGTAACAGTAAATTCGCCGGAGAAATCCGGGATAGGGGTAAGAACTAAGTTTTGAGCCTGTTCAGTCGGGATAATCCAGGCCTCTCCTTCGCCTAATTCTTCTCCCATGTTTGCCTCGAACAGTCCTGCGAGGTTTTCCAATCGGAGCTCAATGTCATCATTGAGAGTTGGATTCACCAGCTGGACAACCAGTGGGAACTGGAATGGCATGTCTTCCACACCGAACGCCGGTGAGAAACCAACAATCGGTGGTTCCTTTGGTGGTGTGTCTGAAATTTTTTAACACAAGTTGAAAATTATACAAATCAAGCTGTAGACACCGTAGGTAATATTTTATGAAGGGGCGTCGAGCCAAGTCGGGCCCACATATTGAAGCCATCATTTCCCTTGAGTTTATTATGAAGATGGAATTAAAATATTCTGTGACACATATTTCCTCGGGCCCTCTAACTATGCAGTTGACTCCGGGCCACGGTGGTGTAGCTCCCTGACACGCACCCCCTGTCCCCTCCCCCACATACGCAAACCACCTCAAGCCTGTTCTATTTACTGTTTAAGACCAGTCACTGAAATTGTCGTGTAATGTTTTGACTGTGAACATAATGAAACCGGTGGGACAGTCCTCCCCCTCCAACTCCTTGGCCTGTTCTCTGTTTATCTGGGTTTTGTGTTTGTCATGCTCCTGGTTTGGATAATTTAAGACTGTGTCAAACTTACCTTGACTGCAATCGTCTCCGTAGCGACCCTCAATACACTGACATAAGTTATTGTTAGTGCAATTACCAGCTCCAGAACAGTTGTTGACACCTGCGCAAGACACTATTGGGTAACAAGGGGGGAGAAAAGCAACGTTCAACTACTAATTTACTTTCCACAGCAGAGATTTTTCTATGATAAAAAGGCCTAGACGTGATCAACACAGGCAAAATACATGCGGAACTAGAAGAGTCTAATAAAGAAAATCGTTATGCAGGGAGTAGGAGGGGCAAACATGTGCACTATTTAACTTATATTGTACCGTTGCGTGGTACTGATCAACATCGATGAACCCCCGCGCTGGAAGGAAGCCTCTAGTTGCCGTGAAGTTCTGTGGTATATGACGTTACCGGAGCAAGTGAACTGCTTGGAAGCGCAGTAATGAGAAATGTAAGGGTGGAATGATACAAATCTCTTGAGCGACGGCCATGATGGTGTACCGGCATTCTTGCATACAATTATGAAACTGTCATGGATAGACGTGCTTTAGATAAGCCGTGCTAAAGCATCAATGACGTCATCCTGAATGCCTTCATTATAGTATAGATACAGGCATATGTCAAATAGGATAATAACTTCAGCCTTAATTTATAAATAATTATATATATATATTTAGAAAATACATAGCCTAATTAAAATTTAATTTAATTAATTAATTTTTTAAAAATTAAAAAATATAATTATAAATTCACGTAGAGGTTGACCAACCCGAGAAGTCAAGTTTCATGAGTTTTATAAATCAGACGACATTTACGCTTTTTAGTGTCGGCGGCTTCGACAAATACGGTTAGGCCCTATTAATAAAATTACAATTCTCGATCTCCATTTTTTTTTTTGTGAAAGTGTAATAACGGAACAATTTACAGAACATGGTTTGCCTAAATGATAATAAAGGATTTCAAATCAGAGATGAAATAAAACAGGGTAGCGAGAGAGACAGAGAGAAAGTAATAGGAGAAAATCCAAATTATATGCACTGCTTGAAAGTGTGCTCATAAAGTCATGAACAAATATTTCAATGAGCAATATTTAGAGCAAGAGAACTCGTGAGTTTCGGACAGCGTACAGCGAATTTGTGTGAAAGTGGGAAAGAGTGTATAGGAAAAGCCAATAATGCATAGAGAAGGAAAATGTATTATTAATAGAATCATCGTTACAACAAGATTGAGTCCTATATAGATTATGTTTAGAAAGTGATGATAAGAAATTTGATAAAACTAAGGTAAATTCCAAAATGGTCGGAATATCTCAGTTTTGATTTTGTCTTTAGGCTTATAGTGACCTGGAAAGGAATTGTTTTCGTTGGTTTTTGTGTAAACATGCACTTACCTTCCGCGAAGGGAAAGATGACCGTCAGCGATGACGCACCCGTAGCCGCCGACCGGAAATTACCGACGTTATCTTCAGGTTGTAGGACAAGTTTATAAGTTGCACCACTAGGCACATCTAACACGACTGTCCGCTCGTTAGATGCACATGACTTCAAGAAACTGAGCTTTCCATCTATATATAGCGGAGGAAACAAAAAAAATGCAAGTAAGTCATTTAGTGTAAAGTATAGGTTTCTAGCGACAAAGTTGAGCTAACAACTTGAATCAATCCTCACCTCTCGACATGCACATGCAGCATTTAGCAACTAATTCCAAGTTTGTACTTTACAGGCCTCTGAATGTTATAATCGGAAGTAGTATCAGCCTAGTGGTAGTAGTAGGTAAAGGAGACGTGAGGAGTGACGTCAATAATGTTATTTCGTTAAAGTTTGTTATTTTGATATGAGCCCATAAAAAAATCAATCAGACAAAATAAGGGTTCAGTGACCCATCAGTTATGAAGAGATGGAGAGAGTGACCAAATTGAACAGGATAAAGTAATGAAATCAGGAGGAGAAGATGGAACTGGCTAGGACATGTGCTGCGAAAAGACAGGGCAGGCAACAATTACATAGCCCTGGGATGGACCCCAGAAGGTTGAAGAGCAAGAGAAAGGCCTAAAACAACATGGCGGAGGACAGTAGAGAAAGAGAGGAGGAGAGCAGGCTGGAATAGTTGGAACGAAGCCGGGACAACAGCAGCGAACAGGAAGACGTGGAGGGAAGACGTCTCGGCCTTGTGTGCCTCTTGGCACAGAGAGCGTTAAGAACATGAAATATGATAATCGTAGTTCAATTCTGCATGTACATTCGCTTAACGATACATCATCACAAACTATGAATGTCAAACGAATAGATAGTCTTGCTGCAAAACTGGAGACAATGTGCGTTTTAATTATTTATATAAAGTCTGGCAATTTTCGTGACATAACATGGTCTCATTTAGATGCGTCGAATGTTTCACTTATATAGTTTTAAGTCTACGAAATTGAAATGAATTGGTTGTGATCAACGTTACCGTTATCGGAGTAAATGTTAGTAGTTTTTACACCGGCTCCTACGTCATTCAGTTCGAAAGAAAGCGCGAGAATGCCAGAGCTGATGACGTCATCGACTACACTGATATTGGATGCAACAGGAGAATCTCTGTCGATCTGATTAAAGGAAAGAGTACAAACTTGAATCAACTTGTCTTTGAAAGTTGCACTTCCTAACATAGACGGAGATGTAAAAACATACGAGAGATGGTAACACGTGTTATTATTTGTATACTATGAATCATGAATCATGAATGAATACTATGAATCATATATATATATATATATATATATATATATGATTCATAATATACAAATAATAACACGTGTTACCATCTCTCGTATGATCGTATGACTCATAAGATACAAATAAGGAGTACTGTTTTAGAAATTATATTGGAATGTTCGGTCCACCTGGGACCTTCATCAGCAAAACTTGGCAGTGCCGAATGAAAAGTACAAAATGTAACAAAATTGAAAGTATGACGCTAGATAAGTGTGATTGGCACTGATGGAATTAGTACCAAATAAACCATGACTACACAGTAAGCGGATTAAGGAGCACAGAATAGGAAGAACGGATTACAAATATTTGTGGAACTAGTAGTTATTTAGTGCTCCCAAGTCTTTGCTGAGGCCGGTGATGTGGGACTTAATACGAATGATCCAAACCAATTCTTTCCGTACAGTTCCAGACTTGAAGCTAGAAGCAATTTAAATACATTTTAGGTTGTTGAGAGAAATTATGTGAAGATTTAAATATTCCGAAAGGAGGTATTCTGTAAAATTTTCAAGAATTGACTAAAAATCAATTCGTTATTCTTTTGATTTTTTTAGGTGTATACACGTGTAGTTTCTTTATAATATATTATACTAATTAAATATTCAACTGATGATAAAAAATGTAGATTGTCGAAAATATTGAATAGAAATACAAAATTATGTCATTAACATATCATTTCAAATCAGAACGAAATGTGTTGCTAGTGCATGTGCATCTCAGTATTCATACTTCTTCCGTTAATCTTCAATGTACATTACCGTGTTAAAGATAGCTTCAGTATCAATTGGATCGTTGTTATCAAACACTATCCTAGCCTCAGCGTCAATAACGTCGTACGTTTTGGACGACGAACGAGGCCGCACAGAGTACGTCACAAAGCCTTCTCCGTCAGTTCCATTTTCCATGTTTGGTGGCAGAAAACCGATTCCGGGATCGACTGGAGGCTGACCTGTCCATATATTGGTATAAAGTATCATTGAGTATCAATGTATCAATGAGTATCAATGAGTTTTAATTGTCTTTTAACACTGTAGTAACACTCACATTATGGATCACTTGAAACCCTCATTACATAGGCTACCATGTAGACATTTTGACGAGGCTGTTACAAGTTTTGCCCTTTTCGGGCAAAGGAGAAGGGAAGGAAGGAAGGAAGGTAAATGAGAACCAGAGCAATGAAGAGGGGGAGGGGAAGGGTATTGGGAGTCGAAGGAGATGCAGCATGGGTGCCTTACACATGCACGACTGATTTATCTACATGATTGGTGCTTCCAAAATCTTGAATCAGGAATCAAGTCGACAGTTACAAAATCTATCAAAAGTTAGATTGGGAACGATAATTGTTTCTTGAGTCCGGGAAGCGAAATTATTTTTCCCACTTCGACGCGGCCACATGGGCGTGGCTTATGAAATACGTCACAGGCCGGCAAGTTTGTGACTTCGACTTCGAGCTCTTACGTATATAGCTCTTTAATTATATACTCAGCTAATATACTCAGGCCCAATATACTCAGGCCTAAGACATGACTTCATGAGATCCATGATGATGTGCGACTGCTTCTCCCAGTCAATCGGGTCTTATGGAGCTCTTGAGGTAAATTCCATCACAAAATCAAACTGTGTTTGTTTATTAGATGTGTTATGAACCTCCCGTGTCAGGAAAAGTTTGGAAAAGAACCTCCCGTGACAGCAGGCTCTGGAAAAGTTATAAATGAACCTCCCGTGGTATTGATTATTACACTTCATATTACAGCAGGTAGGCCCACTGACCTTTCAATGCTAAAAACCTACAAAGATACGTGTATTGTATTGTGCCCCATATTGTTTTATCCATCATTCTAAATTATTTGTTCATTTATAAATGAACCCCCTTTTAAACGGCAGTAAGGAGCCTACGTGCTTTCATCATTAGTTTACGTACGCTACTGGGTATTGTTACGGACTTGAAATATTCTACCCATTTTATTAAACAGTTGTCACTTGCGTCTGTATTAACTATAACCAGGGAGCTGTTACTGTTAGAGTAGCAGCTCCCTGCTTTAACTATGACTAAATAGCAATGTCCCTCTGTACTATACTATTTATTATACTGGTACGTGTACTAGAATCCCTGACATGTAACTTAATTGAGAACTTTCAGCACCCAAACAAACACCCGAGAGATATCACTGCATAGTCTGTGACGTAGACCAATGAGCCGTAACAACGACCGATAGTCCACGCCCATTATGCTAATATGGCCGCGTCGAAGTGGGAAAAATAATTTCGCGTCCGGGAATGGTGTTTTCAATGCCTTTTAGTTTTACTATTTTGATAGATATTTAAAGCTCATTCGCATATTCACAGGCCAGTTTCTGTTATAGCATATACAGTTGATCGTGCACCTAAAAAACTTAGCCGGAGCGTTTAATTACACTGACCTGTGTCAGGATTCAGTGTTTGAAGTTCCCACGTAGCTCTTCTGTTGACAAAATCGAGTCCAGCCGTAACCCGAACGACATATTCTCGATCATCGTCGAATTGGAGCGTCGTCTTAATAAAGGCAAAAGAGAAAGACAAATTATGAAGAAGAAGGAAAAATATCAGTTTACAAAAGAAATGAGCTTACACAACAAGTGAAAATCCACTTTTCAGAAAATGACGTCACCTCGTGTGGTTATGGCGCATCAATAACATGCGACATGATTGCCGACATGATTAGGCTGCCCTGTTTGGCATTGGATGAGTACCAAAAAAACGTTCGCCCAATTTGCCATGTGAGTACGCATATATAAGAGTGAGTTATGTATGAATACTTATAACACTGACAGTTATCTTATAGTGAGCAAACAGAGAAAAGGAAAACGCGTACAGGTATGCATGATCTAAAATCTGCAGATCTAATTTTTATTTTCGTGAGTCCTTCAAATCAATATACTTTCATGCGAATAATAATTGTAAAACCTAAACGTCATTTACTCGCAACGCGGAAAAGAACATCGGTACGGTCAGAGCATTTAAAACAAAAATTAATTGTGATGAAAATGCCATGATTATCTTATATTATAAAATACCTGTAATAACGAACTCGTAGAGCCGAGTTCGAATGTAAAGTTGCCAAAACCGAAATTACCCAGACGAAACGTTGCTATGTCGACATCGTCATCCAAAAATGTGTCGATGGTCACCAGTTGGGCAGGTGCCGTTGCATTTGCCATGTTTTCAAACCTTATACGATATTCAAGAGTATCGTCCGCTGCAATGAATCGTGCATCGCCGAATCCAGACGGTCCTATAATGTCATTCTGCAAATGAAAGTATAAGAGTATTAACTAAAACTGTGATCCGCTCACAGATTTTCTACCGGTCATAGCTATAGTTCATAATAATGGTGGTCTGTCGTTTCAATTTGTTCGATCGTTATAGGGCTGACGTACATTGGTCAATAGTGTTGGGCTCCCGACCAACGGTATGTTGTCAGAGCTAGGAGCATATTGTAAGCACAAAATGGTCAGCTAGATTTCTATTTGTTTTGTAATGACATTCAGTTCTTAATGTAGTTTGTTGAAAAGAATTTATCTGTAGTTCTTCGAAACGACTAGGCCTATATGTGTTTTCTCTTTTCTGTGAATGTTACAGATCCTGTATAAGAATTAAGTATATCAAAGGAAATGATGGATGTCGTTAGTGAGATCTTCAAAGCAGCAACGTTCCGATGTTGAACATCGCTTGCAAAGTCTCGAAAACGGTACACAGGAACTTAAAGCAAATTTCAACTGAATGCACAGACTGTCAGGCTGCCTTACTCATAGGTCTTAAAGGGCATGAAGACTCGCGCAAAAAGAAACGTCTAATGCCGGTAATATGACCTAGTTTCGAACGAGGTGTAACAGAAGTGTTAGACACCACCATCGATCGCAGAAAATACACGCACAGCATGCTACCGTCGGTAATTAGACACTAGTGTATACAGTCAGTACATACAGCTGCGGTCAATACCAACAGTACAGTGTACAAACGATACAGCGATGGACATCTCGGGTCCAGCTAAAGATAACAAGGTATCATGTTTCATTACTGTCTGCATTTTGTTGCGACAAGAGAGAAACTTCACTTGCAAGCAACGGAAAGTTAACTTTTTAAAGACGGCGGCACGCTGTTTGGGGCGCGTCTTCAATGTCTTTAACCATTGATTTATCCTTTAATATACGAACATGAAGAAGAGGGAGAGCACAGCATGGGTATTAATAGAAAGTTAAAATAGTTTACGGGATCATAAGAGCGAATCCAGCGAAGTACATCTTCAAATAAGTCTCTTCCATTGACACCCATCCTCCTCTCATCTTCTTTGTCAGGTTTCTTTCCTACAAGATACAAAATCACCATGCAACAATAATCAAATCAAGACGCCGTGGAAGACTTCATGCGTAGCCGCTTCATGCACGTTGGCTTTTTGCCCGTGTAGTTGCATGGTTTTAGTTTAGCTATACTGTCATTCTCTTGGCTCTGTTTAGAATATAATAAATGGTTTGAAATATACGCCTAATCATTACGTCCTGTAAAGAAAAGATAGCATTTCCAGTGTTGACCTATATGTCACTAAACCACGCAATGTCAAAAGGCATGCATAATATTTTTTCAAAGAGACGATCTTTCTGAATGATATTATTAGTAAATATTTGCAACGTTTAAGGAACTGAGTGGTTCTTTGGTGTCAACATTTGAAAACAAAACACGTTCCAAAAGTCCTGGCCACCTCGATAGTTTGAAA
This sequence comes from Apostichopus japonicus, assembly GCF_037975245.1. Taxonomy (NCBI): domain Eukaryota; kingdom Metazoa; phylum Echinodermata; class Holothuroidea; order Aspidochirotida; family Stichopodidae; genus Apostichopus; species Apostichopus japonicus. The sequence goes on from NC_092578.1 coordinate 5,319,539, forward strand.
TAAAGATGATATTATAACATGCCCATTTATTACAACATAACATGCAGTAGTTACCTGAATTCAAATGTGCTTCACCAATTTTCGCAGTAACTTTCGCCGCTGTTGACAAGTAGGATTTGGAAGTTGCTAACGAAGCTCCTCCACCAATCACTCCATGGCCAATTGTTGAATATGGATTAAACTCTGCGTCAGAAAAAGTGGCTGTCAATCCATCTCCTATAGCATTTCCGACAAACTCTTCCGTAAACGTTTGTCCTCTTTCGGAACTTACTAATCTCCGAGCTCGAGAACCTACTCGACCAAAAAAGCGGCGTGTGGATCTTAAAAAGTTTGAATTAAATGCTCGTGTTAATGGCACCCTCGAAACGGCATTTCGCAATAACCCATTCAGCCTCGGAGCCAACCCGACAACTTTTCCAAGCGGTAGTCCACCTGTTACAGCAGCCCAAGCTGCACCTTCCCAAGTAAGGCTTTGACAGGATACTGTTTGTGAAACTGCGTAAGTTCCTAATCCAATAACCGCTCCAACAGCAGCTTTACCAATGGCAGGTAAGAATGGTAGAAGAAAAACCGGTAATGTTCCTTCTGGATCGACAAAGGAATATGGATTGTTCTTTGCATAGAGGTACAAATTTCTGGGAGATCCTTCGAAACCGAAGACATCTGGTGAAACGAATCGCCCAATCTTTGCATTATATAGGCGGGTTCTGGTAAGATAAAGCCCACTTTCTCTCAAGGATAGTACTCCGAATTGACCAGAGAACTTGAAGAGATTGTTAGATTTACCGGATCGTTGTATGATATTTCCGAATGGATCGTATGAAAATGAAGATACCACTGCACCACGTGCATCGACAATGTCTGCCACGGCTCTATAAAATAAAATATAAAACGTTCAACAACTAACCAGGGATCATTGCTACGAACATATTGTACTTCAATCATAATCAATGACAGAAGATATATGCAGGCAATTCTGCATGATAGCAAATGTAAATTCAAAGCAAACATTCACTTTCAACTTAATGTATAACGCATTGTAAGCAGTAAACTACTTTGAACTAAAGGACTAAAACAAAAAGCATTTCTGTACTCATTATGTGTACTAAAAAAGACATCTTTTCTACCACCCGGCAGTCAGTGGCCGTTTTGCTCAATTACGCATTATACCTAATCGATCCTCTTTGGGTTGTGTGTCCCATAATGCTGTAACGTAGTCCCGGCACTGTTCTGTCCAAGGCCATTTCCCTCTTATATCATTCCAGGACGTACAACCTAGCTTCTTGAAGTACGCATTAGATGTGTATTTTGCATGTGGAATCGGAGACACCATTAGATATCACAGATATGAAGATAGAGTGTTTGGGAGCAAATAACCCACCGTAAGAGATAGTATACTAACCCCACGCCGTCGAAATTGTAGAAGAAAAAGTCACTCCCTTCTTGGTAGCCGACAAGACCAATGTTAGATGCATGGAAATAGTTTATTGATTTATCTTCCGACACCTTGAAATGAAAGGCAACAAAAAGTTCACTGCTATGTCATTACGAAACAACAGGCATGAAGTAAACTGTATTCTTGGAAAAATAATGTTGACATGAAAGGAAAGGGGTGTTTAATGTCACGAAAATTGTATGGTGATATGATCGTTAAAAGTATCATATTATATTTTATTATATGGTGTCTTTGAGCAAAATCTAGGCTTATTTATAGTCCATGCATGGAAAAGATTTGAGCTTTGTTAACATTTATTTAGCTGTTCTGTTCTTCAAGATCATCCAGCTTTAATGTATGCTAAATCACTGTAATGCTCCATTACTGGTTAATTGATGACATATGTGCCCCAATAAAATGTTAATGTTCATCCATTGTCTTATGAATTATAAAAATTCAATCGAATCATGTTCTGATTCAAATATGAAACAGAGCCCCGCGCCCACTTTTATTCTCCTCTGGAGTTCTAAGAACATTCCTGCAGTTGATAGACTCTTAATTTCACATTGATAAAATAATTACCTCGATTAATACGTTCGCGTCAATTTCTCCAAACAGATCCATGTAGTAGCGTGTGCTTACCCCAGCGCAGATTGTTTCGTGTAAAACACCCATCGCGTTGTAATTATACACGCAATCTTCACCACCCATTTGGGATGATGCTGTTATCTGATTGTACACATTAAATTCATAACTAGCAGAACTGATTGTGTCTTGCATTTCAATGATATTTCCATTTTCATCGTTCATAACTGCCACGTCTCCGATCTGCTCATATTGGTTAAGACTGTTGACAACATATGAGGTTACATCACCATTTACATCCATGGATCGACGATTACCGGCACCATCATAAGCAATGCTGACTTCATTTCCCTGAGGATCACTCCAGGAACGAATCTGATCAGCGCCGTCGTAGCGAACGTTCCATGTACCCTGGGTAGTATTGATTTCTTGTCTAAGAAATCGTTGATTGTAGCCATAATCAAATTGAGAGACAACAGTAGATCCGCAGAAATTCAAAACTCGGGTAAGAATTGATCCACCTGTCTTATAGGCATAGGATGTTTCACATCCGTTTGGAAATGTTCGCTTAGAAATAGGACCACGCTGATCATATTCAACATTTACGAGGTTTAATCCAGTTTGCCCATCTGTAACATCGATAACGCGATTGAGCGTATCATAGGAATACTTGGAATGGTAGCCCTCGCCATCACGGATAGCTATTCGTCTGTCCTGATCATCATAATCGTAGGTGAAGGTTTTGCCGTCTGGGTACTGCACCGTTCTTGGCGCACCAGAAGATGTATATGTTATCTTGATAGTGCCGACACCATTTGTGGCTTCAGTCACTAAACCTCTGTCATTGTACATGAAGAAAACATCATCGTCTTGCTCGTTGGCTCTTTCAACGGTAAGCCCTTCCTCGTTTACTTGAAAGGATGATGTTAATCCGTTTCGATCACGCCCTCCAACCAAAAATCCGTTTTCGTCGAAGGTTCTGTTTTCAAAAGTACCATCTGGATAAACAATTGATGCAGTATTCGTTTCCTCGTCAAGATTGTATTCATACCGGTTATTATTCCCATCTATATACTCAGTAAAAGGCTGGAAAGATGTTCTAGTGAATGTAATTACGTCGTCATTACCATCGTAGACACGATGGATATTTTGTTCGATATCGTACTCGCGTCTCTCGGCAACCTGAAATATTGAAGAAGAAAAGGTATTCACAATTATTTGTAGTTCATCAATGAATTGTCTAATTTAATGGTGCAATATTGTTTTTTATCAGTTTAGAGTTTATTTATTTTTCAACAAAGATAAAAACAAATATTGCTAGTTGTAATATTATGAAAGTATAAATTGCTTTGGTTTATGCCTTAAAGGAAAGACATAGCTAGAACAAAAGCTTTTTTTGTATATATATATATATATATATATATATATATATATATATATATATGAAAATCGTAATGAGTTGGAAAATCAAGAACAGTGAAAAAACTTTCAGCCTCCACCGGGATTCGAACCACGGGCCTCCCGCTCTGTACGCGGACACCCTAACCACTAGGCTATGGACGCTGATTGTATGTCCAGAGGTTCGAAACCGGTAAGGAAGATCGTAATTCCACTGTAGGCGTTTGTCACCTATATCGAACAATACTAGTTCTGTTTTTGGTGACATATATATATTCGTAACATTTACATATAACATTTGTAATTGTTTACGACTATTTTTACTCACATGATCACCTATAAGAGTCGCAGAACCCCCATTGTTATCTTGAACTACCCTCACAGCACTTTCGCCTCTGATGTGAATATAACCAGTGTTACCCGAGATATCGTAGGTGAAATCTGTAGTCAGGTTGCTTGGATAGTCGATAACATTCACTCTCCCGTCTCGCAAGTCCGTTATAATCGACTCGGCAAAAATTTCGCCATTGGGATCCAGGACTTTCACACTATCTAAAATACCATATGCATTGTAAGAATAAGCTGCCTTTACACCATTTGCGTCGGTAAATGATGAAACAGCGCCGTCACTTTCGTAGGTATACGATACTGTGTCGCCATTGACGCTAGCCGATAGTAGGAAGGATTCAGTAAGGTCGTAGGTATAGCTGTGTTAGAAGCATAGAACGATTATCATTACGTGAAGAAGCAAGTTGGATTGCTAGATAAGAACTGTTCTACTAGATATACGGAGTATTGTGATCAACCTATGACTATAATTGATCGAATTATGGTTTCCGTTCTTTCAGTCAGGCCGGGTCTTTAATCACTATTGATCGCACGGAAGCCCAAGATTAAATTCATTTCAATTATTAAGAAATGTTATTTAACTAAAGATTGCAACATGAAATACAACCAATCAATTTACTGTAACATGTTCTATAACTTGAGTGGAAAATACATCTAGAAATCACACATTCTGTCGCCTAGTTAACGCCTGTTACATTTGCAGAACCTGCAAGCGTCACTGCATTTAAATGGATTCTATGTGTTCTATTCGCAGAATTTGGAAATCTGAAATTATTTGGACATTATTTTGAACTACTAACCTAGCCGAACTGTACATATTACCGCGACGGTCCCAAGCCTCTACTAGTTGTACGAAACCAGACGCAGTGTAGGATACGGTTAATGAAGAGCCAAAAGATGAAATCACTTCGACCGGTCTGTTGTCTCCATTGCACTCAAAGGTTAATCGGGTATCGTCCTCGAAGGAGGCAATGTACTTCAAGGCCAGAGTTGTGGAATCGAATGCATACAAATACCCACCTAATGCAATGGCATCAATGTAAAGGAAGTCTGAAAGGGAATCGTGAAAGATGGAGTAAGTATTAATCAAAACTTTGGGAGAAAAGGCTGTTACAGACGTTACGATATATCTTGGAGGTTATATAAACGCATTTCTATTTATATGCACCAAAAAATGTTTGGAAGTCATATAACGAAAAGTATAAAGTAACATAATATCATTTTCCTTTAAAAAAAGGGATAATAACATCGTTCAGATAAGTTTCTCAACACATTCTTTCAGCGGTTCAACCACCCATCTGTAAAGTGAACCGGGCATACTCCATTAGTTAAGTAGTTATGCATATTCACCACCACCATACTTGTGTTTGAAAGAGAACGTCCGAGTTTCGTGGTCCATGATTAAAAGCTTGGGCATATGGCATTACTAACAGTACCTTTTATAAAGATCAAGTATACATTCAATATGAAAATTATAAAAAAAAATATGTAAGAATAAAAAGAGGCTGTAGGTGTGGATTAATTATTCCTAACGCCGTAGACTTCGTCTCAGCTTGCAGCGTGCCGTTCATTCTGCGAGCAAACATCCGAAAACTATAACACAACATTTCAGAAGTATACTTATTCCCCTCCCCCTTACCCTTTTTCTCAGAAACACAGTTTATTTGTACCTGTTCCGTTAAGAATAATGGAGCCCCTGCTGCTGGTATATGGTCCATCGTTATTCTCTCTCTCGAACTCAAAAAAATTATTTTCCTGCTCCAAGATCAAAGATTTTTCTTCCACGGATACTATCTTTAAATTCCTACGATAAAAAAGATAACAGTTTACATGGGTTCAACACATTTTAAACTTCGCGTGCAATTTTAAACAAGTACGTACAGTTCCTTACAGACTTACAATTCCTTTCAATGGACTATATGTCTATGAACTTTGGGACAATATAAAGTGCAAATGAAATAGACAGTGCAAACGAAAATCTAACTGTATAATTATATTTTATAATCAATGACACAAACAGGTTTTCGTGGCTTTGTACGTGTGGCCTAAAAGCATGCCAAACGCAGCTGAAATTCATCTGACCAATATCACTTAATCATGTTTGTCATTTCAAAAAGGTAGCTAATTCCAAGTTGTCTAACTACAGCTATAATTAAATAAGCTAAACTGATAGGATTCAGAGTTACTTCTGAGAGTCACATGGAAGGCATTTCAATTAAAATCCATAGCAGATAATCATAGCACAAGTGTTATTTTTTTAAAGAATGGTCTTCATGATCTCAATGAATGTTACTAATCTACATGCCCAAAAAATGTTGAAAAAAAGATAGAAATCTAATTACCACCACAATGACTTCCAGCCTCTTCCAAATGCTCCAACAACTGCTCGACTTGACAAACGCGAGTCAAACGTTCTGGTATACTCTAACGTCAACAGCCCCTTTTCATTTCGAAGTTCCTGTATATCTACTATGTCAACATCAACAGCACTGAGATCCCCAAAACCGTCGATTAAATCAAGTTGATATGTCATAGCCTGCTCCAACAAAGGAGCTCTGCTTCCGGTCACGGAAAGTTGGTTCAGAACATTAGACATTTGCCGCATAAAACTTGCATGAGATGGGCCTGTGGCTTCAAGAAATATATCCCACACCCTGTTCCAGCGTTCATCACTGTACATTAATGGACGATAAAAATCTTTGTCGTCGGCGTACAAATTTGGTATCGATTCGTCGTCAGAAGATATTGATGAAATTTTAACATTCACCGTTCCCGTTGCATCCAACAACCGCACCTGAAAGGTGTACCTTGCAAAAGATCCAGGAATTAAGACACCAGCAGGGCCTTTGCTAGGAGAGCCAAAGAAAACGTGAGAGGGTGACCAATCAGCAGTTGGTCCTCCATTTATTAAAAGCGCTTCTCCGGGGGTTGTAACACTTAGAGTTAAAAGAGGGGAAAGAACATCTGTATTGCCGGTATTTGAAATAACAACATCAACAATGCCAACTTCAAAGGGCCTTAAACTAGTCGGATTGTTTACAGAAATTGTCGTTGTGCCCTGTGTTCCATTGATCATTTCTAATGCTTCGGGAAATTCGGCCACGTTGTTCAGAATTAGATCAAAAGATGACCCGACGTCTGTAGTTGACAGGTCAAATGTTGCAAACAGTTCCTGAGAAGAAAACCGGAAGACTTCAACTGCGTCTAATTCAAATCCGGATGCCCTATTTCTAATTTTAGCATAAATGTCTTCTGGGAATACAGTCCCTTCCACTGAAATGGTCACCATACCGAGAGGGGCGACTTGTCTTGGCTTAATGTCCATAATTTCAAACGCTGCAATTTTTGCAGAAAGCGTTATGGTAGATGGGTTGTAAGATTCTCTGTTATCTAATACACCGTTATTCTGCACTAAGAGGTAATACTCTCCTTGCCTAGTCGGAGTGAGAACGACTGTTTGGTTGGCAGAGAGTTGCCCTTGGCTTGCAGAATCAAAAAGATGCGGAGAAGCAACATCATTGAATCGAAGAAACAAGGAGTTCACGCCAAAATTAGATGTGCTTTCTAAACTCACTATCAGGGTTTCATCAGACGGTACTGATGGAATGCGGTATGCTAAGCGCTGCATGAATTCAAGTTGGGCAGAGAGGGGTACCTCAAGCTCCAGGAGCGGTAGAGATACAATCACTACGTTGTCGTCAATTCCGATGTTGTTCTCTAAACGCAGGTCTCTTACATTGCTACGTGTTCTAACAATTGTGTATAATTCCCCGGAAGGGACGAGTGGTACTTGGGCTTCGAGTGAGACGATATCTGTGTTCAAGGGAACACTTGACAATCCATCAAGTAGAAATGAGTTACAAATACGCCCGACTTCATAATCCATGATGCTCCATTCTTCATTATCAGACAAGTAAACCGTGTCACATTTGTAGCCCCGCACCATTTGAAGACCAAGATTTTCCACAACCCAGTCAATGGCAATCGATGCCCCAAACGAAGCTGTCACTGGAGCATTTACTGAGGTAACTGCAAGGTCAGACGAAAATCCGCCACGTATATCAAACGTCATTTGGTCTATGTTGTTATTCTCATCTTCTTCAAATACTTCACCTCTGCTATCTATATCAACAATAAGATAGTACGTCGCCGCAGGGAGGTCGAATGGAAGGAACACTTCTACGTTTTTCTGGAATGTGTCTCCAGACGCCAACGTTGCACTAGTGGGTGATGATGAAAGTCTAGTATCGAATGGATCAACACTTGAATCTTGGCTGAGATAAATGGCATCAATCCATGCGTTCTCAATGGTTGCAGGTCCAACGTTTGTCACATTGTACCGAAAAGTGAAAGGTTCACCAGAACCTAAATCCAAAGCGCTAGAAGATATGGCAGCTACAAGATCACCCCTTGGTCCTTCGTAGAGGTTAAACTGGCTGCTAAGTTTAACATTGTTTTCACGATTTGACTCTCGTTCCTGCAATGTCACGTCAGTGGCAACCTGAATTTGTGCCAAACCGTTCAAAGCAAAGGGGATTCTAAACCCGACAGTGGTAATATATTTGTCTTTGGTGTCTAAAACACCAATTCGTGTGGACTTTACAACTAGTTCTTCAAAGAACGGTTGAACCAGGTAAATACAATCAGTCCAAGATGACGATGTCGTTGAAGCACCCATGTTTTGAACCTCGTAACGAATTGTGATAAAAGACCCAAATGAAACATTCAAAGGAAATCCAGTTATATTAGTTACAGCAAGGTCAGGTATACCAGGTTCTGGAAGCGTCAAAAGCACTCTACTTTGGGCTACAGCTGTGCCTAGTGGTAACGGTTCTCCAGGGACTAATTCGTATGTACTTGTGACAGCAACGGATACAGTACCAGCAGCATTTTGAGGAACTGGAAGTGTCTTGGAAGTGCTGTAAGACTGTCCAGTTTCCATCTGCCCAATAGTAGGAAAAACGCCAAGGCTGAAGGAATTGTCTGTACCCAAACTTATGTCGGAAACTATAGTAACTTCGTCATACCATTCGGATTCAGCAATCATTGTATTTCCTACATTTGTCACCCGCCAACTGACAAAGATGGCCGTTCCAGACTGTAAGATTTCCCAGCCGACGTCGGAAACCTCTAAGCTAGGCGTTGGGGGCGGATTAATGGAATATGGACCAAAGTATACTGGCGAAACAGAGACACAAACAGACTCATCCTGTTCGTAAGATACGGTAAATGAGACAATACCATTCACAGTCAGTGGAAGACGAACCGAAATATTAACTTGTAAAGAGTCACTGGGAACAAGAGCAGATGTCAATAGCACATTACGAAGAGGATGGCGTTTTTGAGATACTAACGACACAATCGCAGTTACACTGTTGGTTAACGCTGTGAGGTTACCAACATTAACAGTAAACCATGTTAGTTTAATGTCTTCTCCTGCAGTGAAAGAGTCTAACTCATCAAATGCGTTAGAAATTGTCAAGTTACGTGTTTCCAACAGAGGTGACAAACATGGTATGGTGAGGAAAATATCGATCACGTTACTACCAGTCCCGCTTTCCAAACCATTAAACGATGTGGTAATTTCAATCCTAATGTTTCCACTAATTTCACTCGGGATAGGAAATTCTCTATTTGCTACGTTGTAATTGGATTCTGGAAGAAGATTCGTCATAGTAACAACGCTTTCAAGAGTTCTTCGTACGCACCTGCCATTACATTGTATCACTACCACTGTATCTATGATGCGATCGCCGCCAGTCGCCCCTGGCCCAACATTTGTTACAGTCCAGTTCAGTACGAGGACAGATTCCCCACTGATAAGGTTCAGGCTAACTGTACCATTTGCATCCGAAATTACTAAATCCGCCAAGTTTTGGACAATTTGCATATTCTGGGAGGCCTCGTTGTTATTCTCATATTCAAATTCAAAGACTGTATTGGTTACATCTGTCGCCACTTCAATTTGATACATTCCAGTTGTCCAAATGTCACGTACGAAGAATGTCGTCGATCTTTGATAAGACGAGGATGGAGATAAGTCTTCTGATATAAACCGATAACCAAATGTCTGCAATACTCGACCATCTGCTTGTTTTATCACCTGCAGATGAAAATGAAATGAGATTTGATTCAGTACTGATAATCACGGCCCATGAGTGTTGCAATTACTTGTTGACGCACCTATACGTTACTTACTACACAATGAATATGGACTACATCGATGTTAGCAGAAAAAGAAAGTAGAGAACAAGTCGACAGTACAAACAAACAATACAGCTTTACTAGGAGAAATACAAGAACAAGTGTCACCTACCACTGAATCGTACCAAAAGCTAGAATCTGGAAGTCCATTTCCAGCATTTCGCACTTCCCAGCTTACGTTTACAGCTTCTCCCGATTGTGCTCTTTTAGGCTGAACAGTTACGTTGGTGACAGTGAAATCAGCAGGGGGACTCAGAATGACAGAAATATTCTTAGGGAGTGGAAAAAATAAAGAGATGCCATTATAATCATTCTGATGACATTAATTCTCATATGAAAAAGTGTAAACCATATAGTCAGTGGTTTGGTGCTTACTGCAGGTTTTTGATAGTCTAAATGTGACGCCATTGAGGCTGACACTTAGATATGTACACCTCCATGGTAACAGTCGTACAGTGTAGGTACTTAGTAACTACTCAAGAGTGGATTCATTTATCTGTTGTTGTTGTTACTATTAGTTGTTAAACTATCTTTCATTTAAACTGTTCTCTTTGACCTTAGAAAAGTTAGACCTTCTGAACTTCACACTCACCCGAACCCCCCCCCCCAACCTTCACCTTGTTGTGTTAGCAAGGGTAACAACATGGACTGAGTGAAATAAACAATTTCTGTACAAGTAACGGATGATTGGCAGGGATGATAACAAGACGTCGTTTTGCCAGTGAGAACCGTAATAGCAAATGACAGAATCATATTAAATTTGTGGAATATTGTTTCTTTTTCACGGTCTTCTTTGTGTTGCACGTATCGTGATGGACAATTGACAGGAATGGAGCACAGAAAGCCGTCTTTGCCTATACATGGTAGAAAGAAAAAAGTAGATTACCATGGAGTTCAGTTCATTGTTGTTTTCAAATACGTGCTCGTAAATAGAACTGAATACGTCAGTTTCTACGATGACTTGGAAGGTTCCAAACACACGTTCTGGGATCGTCACTGTAGCAATACCGCTGTAGCCGCTTCCAACAGAGAGGATACCGTCGTGTCTGACCGTCGCAAGTCGATGGTCTTGTCTGTCCAGAACCCCATCGGAGGAAAGGGAAATTTGATCAAACCATACGGCGTCTCTGGTGACACCAAAGCCGACATTATCCACAGACCATCTAACTTCGATTTCCAGTCCTGATGAAGAACAATATGTGGCATAACCATTTTTGACGAAACCGATACGTATAGTTACTCAATTTTTTTCAGAATTGGTGAAGAAAATTGAGCTTTCTTGTTGTTATTCATTAAAGTTCCAACACTTCAGTTTCAGGAAAACACAATTTTAACACTATTAGAGTGACTATTGGCGGTAATTAATACAATATTATTATCATTATGCCGATATAATCGAATGTTATATATTCCTACCTCTATACGTTTTACGTTTTGGTAGTGTTGACTGGAAGCTGTTTAAGGCAATGAGTGTTTTAAAATTGTTGCGAAAAGAAAAAATTCAATTTATTTCTCATATGTACATAGGTCACTGACAAAAGTAGTTGTAACAAAGAAGACAAACAAATTACTGTTTAGATCTAGAAATATGAAGAAACTTACCAGAAAATGAAGAAGATGGTACAATTACGTCGGATACCTGTAGGTCTGGGGGTGGCGTTAAGCGTATCTCAACCGTACCGTCTGAGCGTATTAAGTTATTTGACCTATCGATGTCTTCCACTGCTCTGCTTACATCAGTTTCAACAAAAACAAAGTAGGTGCCAACCAAGTCTTCTGGAAGTATCCACGTAGAGGTCACAATATGTCCATCACCCGGATCAACAAATCTTTCCACAGATTCAAAATTCGAAAAGTCTAAATCAATGGGGTCTGGTAATAACGAAAAATAGACGTAGTCTAATCGGCCAGTTCCAGGTACTCCCATTTGCCCAACATTGCTCACCTCCCATGAGATCGCAATCGCTTGGCCTGAAAACGCAAAATCTGGTATGACGATCTCACCGACAGTTAAGTCAGGAAAGCTTCGAGTGATGAATCCCCAGATAGGACTTGGTACAATCGTGACCTCACCTGCGATAACGTATTCCACTTGCCATAGCATCCGTGCGCCATGCGGATAGGGAGAGGAGGGTCGATACATCAGTTCAGTTGTTTCTTTTGCGGGTTCCATTGGACGTTCATCTTCATAACGCCAAATGTAAACTCGATGGCTTATTGCACCTGGATAACTAGGCCAACTTAAAAAAGCTGTCAGAGCCACATTAGCTTCTCCATTAGCGGGTGATTCTGGTAACACCAGTTCAAGTATTTGGATGCGTTGTTGTGCTCCAACTACATTACCACAGTCATCCATAACCGTCCAAAATCGTGTGAATTCAGAGCCACACTGCTTCACGGCAACATCATCAGAGAAGGTAACTCGAAGAGGATGACCACAAGGGTGAAAGACCGTGGTTCCGACCTGTTGTGGGTTCAAAATATCTAACTCAGATTCCAGATTATCGTCACACGCCAGTAATCTAAAGGTTGGAATATTGATCTGCGGTGGTAAAATGATATCGATGACAAGGCTTTGACGTGAAGTAGCTGAGTTGCCTGCAGCATCGGTTGCTTTCCAAACGCGACTGATGGAACAGTCAGGTGTAAAATCGTCGACGAACGTTAGTAACGGAGCAAAGTCTTGGTTATCGGTGACGATCGGAACACCGGTGATATTTGGATGAGTAGGTGCTCCACATGTTACAAAAGCGGTAGAAAGATTTGAAACAACTGGTGCTTCGTTATCTGAAAGAAAAAGCCAGGCGTATTATATTCCAAACCATCAAGGTAGCGTTCATGCCATGCAGAAACAAAATTCATGAAGGCAAGATTATGCCTCTAGCCATTGTAATAGGTCACGACGTTACACGTCAGTCTTTAAGATAGGATACGTCCAAGAACTTTACCTGTTGTCATGAACCTTCTCGCAAATAAATTGTTTACACGGCACAGCAAAAATATGATTTTTCATTAAAACATGAAAATTAGACGTCGTTGCAGTCTTTAAAGGAAATCCGTTTAGATAGTTATGAATCTTTCGCATACTGCTGTGTAAAGTCACTATAAAGATCGTGTTCTTAATGTTGAGAATAAAATGCTCACAAAGAAAGCACATAATCGCAACATCATTAAAACAAAGTCTTGTTACTAATCGGTGAAATCAAATGTGCGACACATTGTTCTCCTTTTAATGTTTGTCCCTTCATCTTATATACATATCGAACGAAATACGCTAAAAGAAGCCGATATTTTGCAAGTGGAATTCAATTCCAAGCTCAGTGAAACTGATGAACTCACCCACAATCCAGGTGATGGTGACTTCTTCACCAGTATTACCAACATCATCGGTAGCGATCAGTGAAAATTGATACTGAATGTTATTGATCAATCCAAATATCATGTACGGACTTGTACAAGGATGATAGGTAGGCTCAAAATTGGAACTGTTATAACCACATACGAATTGGCAAGTGTCCCGGTAAGAAGCGCAACGGAAAGAAAGTAGTTCGTTGGTATTGTTGGAGAAATCCGTGGGCCGCATTAGTATTTCAACCTCTGGTGCAGTTGTATCTACAAGACAGATTAGATAAAACAGTTTTATCATAAATTCTGTCTGGGATTTAACGCTGTCATCGTTATTATACGAATGATACCATTGCCGTTATCATTTCTCCCTGCACCTTTCCAAACGATTTTTTTTTTTCAAATTCCAAACATTAATTGATTAATTTCTTCTTGACATCATTTGTTAAGTGCAGCAATGCAGCTCATATGGCAGTGAAGTTTCACTAAAAATAACGAAGGAAAAATGTCGCCAATTTTTATTTCAATTTTCTTTTGACAGATTACTAATACGAACAAGTATCTGGGGGGGGGGGGGGGGGCGAACTGCTTCGAATCAAATAAAATACATTATTTACTTTCACTGAGTGAGGAAAGCAATACTTAGTACAATGATGTTGGTCAGGGGTGCAAAGCTGCATCGTAAAGTCATTTGGCAGAATCCATTGTGTCGTTTCTCCTCTGTCCACAGCAGTAACACTAAGTAATCCTGTGTAATACATACCAACGAACCAAGTGGTCTGCCTAGTCGTGCCGATATTTCCAGACGTATCCGTGGCGGTAACATAAAGCGTATGGAAACCCTCTCGTAGACTATCGCCTCGCCATGACTGACCACAAAAGACAAGACTTGTCCCACTAGGTGATGATAAGGTACAGGTGCTATTTGCTGGTTCATTAACGCTCCATTCAATGGTAACGTTTTCATTTGATCTAAATGGTACATTGTTGAAAACAAGCACCGGCGGTGTCACATCTCCTGCGAATGACAAGTTTAAATGCTTATTTGGATGTAATGTTCCTGTCTTAACAATTCATTCATGTCCAAGGAGCAACTCCTTGCAAATACCTAACACGTAAAACATAAAACAACTGAGCACAGTCTGGGAAAAATTGTGAAGGAGCAAAGATATCTTAAGGATAACTTCCATACCAGAGCCATCATAACTTAAAGCCATGAGTTCACTAAGTGATTTATCTACCACTTAGTTATTAAATGAAAAATGAGAGGGAGGGGAGGGGGAGGAGAGGGAGGATTGTGGGTGGAGGGAAGCCTGAGGTTCCTTCTGTGAAAGTACAAGAAGCACTTACTTATCGTGAACGTCCAGAGGGTAACGTCTGTGATTTGTGGTGATTCAACGCCACAGAATGATGTAGATTTTGCAACTCCGGGATCCATTAGAATATAGTAGGTAAGTTTCTCTACAAGGACTCTCCGTGGGATGAAAAATGCAACATTACTGTCATCGAGAAATTCAACTTGTTGAGAGAATTCAGCATCCAGTTGGTAGACGAGCGAATCAGTTTCGTCATAAACTGAAATATAGGTCGGTCTTGTGGGTCGAACAATCTATAGTGCATGTAGGCAAAACGCACATGATTACCATAGTGAAGTGTTGGGGATCAAACTTAAGTATAGTGAATTTCAGTGCTTTCATTGCTTTCGGGAAATGATGGTTTGACTATCGATAAGCTTAGAGTGTTTCAAAGTTATGCAAATTAGGTTATGAATATTTTATATATCAGGACAATGAGGTTTCATTTATTTAGCCTGATGTGTTCATTATGTAGTAGAAGACGAGTGAAGCCATCAAGTCTTACCTGTTGGTCAAAAGTAAATGCCAATGAAATGTCATTTGGAATGAGTAAAGCTCCATTCGGTGGTTCCAAAGATGTAAAGTTTATTTCTGGCGGATTAGCTGGAAGAGATATAACAAAGAAATATATGTTTATGCTATACATTCATGATACAAGAACCTGTTGAATATTTGAAGTTTCATATAAAATGTGTCAATACGACGCATAGGAAATACATATGAAAACAGTCTCAACCTGAATGGCTTGTGAATGAAGTTTAGTTTGCTCCTATTCAGTCTTTTTTCGTTACATGTGAAAGCGACTGTGATATCAAAACAACTTACTCCCAGTGACCAAGGTGATACAGGATTGTATTCCCACGGATCTGAAATTACAAAGATATTGAAGATGTAAAAGTCATGCACGTTGTCTGAACGTTTTAGGGTACCTCGTCGTCTTCGGTTTGTAAAGAGAAATATTATGCTATACCGCAGTACAAACTAACATAAGTAAAACAAATCAAAGAAAAATCAAACCCAGCTGGTAGATGCAATAGCAGAGCCTAACGAAATCACACGAAGTAGAAGTATTTTTTATTTCTATTTGAGTTCGTTGGGGGGGGGGGGGGGGCTTAGCAGGGGTCTATATCTGTTAGTTCTATAGCTCTAATTGCCTCAGTCGTCACCTGATTCACAAGCGTGTATAAATCACAGTATTCCATAATATGATAACGTAAACAATAGTAATGAGAAACGACATAACACATCCGTACAATGAAATAACTTATTAACCGATGTAATTGACGCTGTTAAATGGACAACAACAGACACATTTTAACACATGTCACGTATATACTACATATAGGCTGCTTACAGACAATCATTTAACAGTAGTTATAATCACTTACCAGAAAGTCACGTGACTTGGTGATTTCTTGCCAATATGAGAAGAAACTTTAGATACAAGATTCTAACGAGCTGAATTGCTGGGCATAAATGGCAAGTCTTGCAGAATTGAGTAATACTTACCTATGCAAACAGGGTCGAAGGTCAAACAAACTTCACTTCTGCATAATAAGCCTTATTATGACTGTAACCAACAATTGACATTCAACGACCTTCGACCTCCATGGAAAACACAAGAGCCCAAGGGCACTATGGTTCCTTGCTTATAAAGACTAAGCTCTATCCTAAAATTGTTATTTCCGGGTTTAATGTACACAAACAATACGACTGCTATAAATATCACAAATCAATGATTGGCCATTTTGTTAATCTGTTGACTTTTGTTAGATTTGTTTATAGACTGTACTTAATAACTTTGGTTGCACATTTACCCATGGACAAGTTTGGTTACTCATGGACCCATAGTTTGGTTACCCATGGACAATTACAATATGGCCACCAAAATTCAAATATTCAACTTAAAAATAACTAATACAGGTCACTGGAGGCGCTATTCCAAGGTTATGTGAGGTCAACAGAGGTCCACCTCTCAAAACCAAACAAAACCTTGACCTCTGCTAACGTTGCACATGAAGATCGCACAGGGGCCAACCATGGACAATTTTGATCAGTTTTTAGGAGATTGAGTTTTTGACCCATAATTGACCTTTGTTGACCTTGGATCACATAACCGTTATGTTCGGAAACAATCGCTTACCCTATTCACAACTAATCCCAAAATGTCAATCATGTCGGACCCCTTGAGTGGCAGTTTCACCAGTTATTGCCAAAAAAAACCACACATTTTGAGCCATAATTGACCCTTTGGTGACCTTGGATAACATAACGGTTATTTTTGGAAAACTTCATTCACAACTTGTCCCACTATATCAGCCATGTCAGACTTCGTCACTGGAAGTGGTTGCAAATATTAGCATGTGGGCATTTTTTGCCCATAAGCGACCTTGAATCACCTTAGATGGCATGACGGTTTTTATGAAAAATGTTCCCCTTGATGATGTGCACTCGATCCTAAACTTGTTATACACTCAACCCATGGACAATCATGATCGGAAGACCATTTGCGATCTGAATATGGCCACAAAAATTCAAAGAAACTAATACAGGTCACCAAATGTCAACCTTAGGTCAAAGGTTACAAAGATGCGGGTCGACTAATGGATTACAATAGCGTAACTCCCAACCTTGAAGGACATTTCATTCTCAAGTTTTCTCAAAAATACTAGTTTTTGACCTCTAATTGACCTTGTTGACCATGGATCACACGACTGTTTCATTTGAAAACGATCCTCTACCCTATTTACAACTAGTTCCAAAATAACAAAACATCTCGGACCCTTTCAATCATGGGAGTTATTGCTTTGTTTATTATTTTGGTTTTTGGCCCCTAACAGACCTTTGGTGACCTTTATAGGCACCGAAAACAATAAGACACACCTTCTTACTATGGCGCATGTAAATACCAAGTTTGAGTGAAGTTCAACATTTCCTAGCTGAGTTACAGTGTACCCAAGCAAGTGTTACAGACACACACACGCACGCCAAGTTGACTACATGTTCCTTTTGCTAAAGCAAGGAACCAAAAGGGATCATTTGCTCACCAAGGGCTACCAACATACAAAGTTTAAAGTTCAAGAAACTTCAGTTCTTGCGATATCATGCATACAAGTTTTTCAGACTTTGACCTCTGGTGACCTCAAATGACTTTGAACTCCATGAAAAACACTAGGGATCATCTGCTTACCAAGGGCTACCTACAAACCAAGTTTAAAGTTCAAGCAACTTCCACTTCTTGAGATATCGTGCTGACAAGGGTTTCAGACAAACTTTGGCCTCTGGTGACCTCAAATGACCTTTGACCTCTATGACAAACACTTGGGATCATCTAATTACTAAGAGCTACCAACATACTAAGTTTAAAGTTCATTCAACTTTTACTTCTTGAGATACCATGTTTACATAGTTTTCAGCATTTGACCTCTGGTGACCCCACATTACCTTGGACCTCAATGAAAACAATAAGGATCATCTAATTACTAACAGCTACCAACATACTAAGTTTAAAGTTCAATTAAATTTTACTTCTTGAGATATCATGTTTACATGGTTTTCAGCTTTTGACCTATGGTGACCTCAAATGACATTGACTCCCATTCAAAACCATAAGGTTTACCTGCTTACAAGGGCTTTCAACACACTAAGTTTAAAGGTCATTCAACTTTTACTTCTTGAGATACCATGTTTACATAGTTTTCAGCCTTTGACCTCTGGTGACCCCAAATTACCTTTGACCTCCATGAAAAACAATATGGATCATTTGCTATCCTAGGTCAATCCCCAGTTAAAGTTTAAAGTTCAAGCATTTTGTAATTCTTGAGATACCGTGTTTACATTGTTTTCCGCCCATGACCTCTGGTGATCTCTCAAATGACCCTTGACCTCCATGAAAAAATAGAGAACATCTACTTACTAAGGGCTACCCACATAATAAGTTTGAAATTCAGAAACTGCTACTCCTAGAGATATTGTGCTTACCAAGTTTTTCAGACTTTCACCTCTGTTAACCTCAAATGACCTTTGAACTCTATACAAAACAACAGGGATCATCTACTTACTAAGGGCTACTTACACACCAAGTTTGAAGTTCATTCAACTTAAACTTCTTGAGATATCGTGTTTACGAGCCAAGCGTCACATACACACACACGCATACACACTCGCGCCATCACCGTCGCATAGATTCCTTCGGCCTTCGGCAAGGAATCAAAAAAGTACTTTCTACCTAAGGTGTGATACTGTGTGACTATGGGGTCACGGCACACCCAACATACTTCCTTTCTATACCTAATTCTACGCGTAATGGAAAATTGAGTCCGTCACATGTAGCTTGCTTTCCAGTTATTAATGATTTTCCCAGAAAAATTAACATGAAGTACCTAGTATAACAAGATATAGATTGCCTTCACTACAGGGGTTTTGTTTGAGCAACGAATGCCTATATCAACCGTAATGGTGTGGATGTCTATGTCATCTACTTGAAATGCGCGAACGGAAATTACCTTTCAGGGTATCTCACGGCCTAAAACCTATAGTATATATATGCAGAGTACAACCAATAGAGATAAAATATACTTACCCAACGTTATCACGTGGAGTGAAACATAGTATTTCCTCTACACCAATGGTTTGAGGTGTCCATGTTACATTCACATGATAGTCAGTCGGTAGGCCACCAGGATAAGGCAAGACACCTGATTTTAGCACTCCTGGTGGTGATACTGTGTCAATATCTGCAATACTGTCATAACGAGAAATATATCATACCTTTGTAAAATGGTTTTTATACACCTCACTGCAAATGAAATTAATAAAAATATATATATTATCATTAAATTTACTCTTTTCAGCAGCAAATCAGCTTAATGTGTTTTTCCGATCAGTTTGGGTGTTTGTAGGCGATATATTTTCGTGTTTGTATTGTGTTGTGCGTGTATTTGTTTCTCCCTTTTGTTCAGGGAGTGATCTACTCCTGCATGCATGTCTTCCTGTCACATGACTGCTTCATGTTCTTTATACCACTTCGTTTCTGTGTGATACGATGAATCAATTGAACTGAGTATACCTGACGTCTTCAGAACCAGTTCTTGCAACAATCGGCTCATGGTAAGTACTGTTTGCAGGTACGCCTACACACGATCCCGAACTTCTTGTCGGAGGAATAAAAACAGGCTGAGAGACACACGATTCATCGCTAGAAAACAAATCAACCAGGAACTGCAAAGGTATCTCACTGAGAACCTCTGTTGAAGATTGGGTGGCAAAATCCTTAATTTCAAGAGCAACTCCGTACAATCCAAGAGAGGTGGATGTATCGACATCCCAGACGAGTTCACAAGTTGTCTGTAACATGATTGCAGGACTGTGTAAAGAGTTGTGTTCAAGAATTACAAGGAAAACGCACGTTAGGGTATCAGTATAGGACGTTACTATATATCAGCGTGTGAGGACGAAATGGGGGGAGGGGAAGATGCCGCAAATATCAAAGTTATTTTGAATTTCTATATATTGAGTGCGACATTAAAATTATTTTAGACACAGACCAGCTGCCCCTTTATTCATGCATATATAGATGAAAGGGGAAAAACAAGGGTAGGTTTATTACCTCAATCACTTCGAACCCACCTCGTTAGTTCAAACACTATTTGTTTCGTGCTAATGAGCAATTACTGTTTCAACAGTTAAGGCCAGTTTAAACTAATTCATCCATTAATTTGGGCACAACGTTAGAGATAAGATTCACAAAGACTTAAGCAATTTATCACCTAGCAAGGTGCTATAAACGCATCTCTCGGCCAAAGGGAAGCCACGTCATGGTGTAATGACATTTAATTAGAAATTAAATAACATATACTGCGTAGGGAAGGTCGTGGCCGATTGTTTCAAGATGATAATTCTGTGCACACTGCAGGTGTCGAATCGCATTTCATGTTTTAAAAGGTTAGTTAAAACTAAAGTCATCGTGTGCACTGCTTATTTAATTCCAACTGTACCCTTTTTTGCTTGTTTTGGGGGATTTTTTGGGGGTTTAGGGTGTTCCTTTTTTTTTGTAACTGGGGAACTGCCTGTAACAATACATTTGATTCTGCGTTTCCAAGTATATAATCTGGGTGTTTACTTTGTTATTACCCTTGAATAAAATACTATTCTGAACTGAAACCATGCACTTCCTTTGCACCGTTGGAAGACAATAAAAGCGTCGGGTGTCACGGTCTACCAACGAAATCAATTACGGTAACGTAAAGTAAATGACACGCTGTATAGTTGTGAAAAGGCTTCATAACCCTTAAAAAGATACTACTTAACCTTGAATTTCGTGGTTGACAAAGACATGCAGTTACTTTTAACAACAATGATGCCTCAGTGCTCTCTATAAACCTTATTGAACCCGTCTGTTTGCTTTAATTGGTTTGAAAAAAATTGTTTACCATTCGAAACTAAAATCTCACAACAGCACAATCTTAAGCGCTATTTGTTCGTCATGCCATATAATGAAGAAAACTCCCCCCCCCCCAACCAAAAAAAAACAAGTGTTGTATGATGAGTCCAGTACTAGGTGATAATTTCTGTAGGTGACGATATGTCATAAGGTAGAATGAAATCATAAGACTTTTTCTATTCGTTTGGTGACAACATCTTGCTTGCCGTAGATGGTGATCATACACTAAAAGTTTCTCTACACATGCATACATATATTAATGCATACATAACACTGTTGACTGGCAGTGACTTCAATGTTGTAACTTTAACCTGAATGGTTAGCGACCATACATACATGAAGGCATTTGCGCAACGCCACTCAGCCTAGGCCTATATATAGTCTAGAGCAGAATTTGACATATCCACCAAAACTTGTGTAACACGCACTGCATTATAAATGAAGACCGACAGAGTGGAGAAGGAGGAGGCTCTTTTGTATACCCATGGAGCTATAAACAGCTCCATGGTATACCCAAGTACCGAAACCTCGTGTTTCATTAGCCGCCGCCCATCGTGGGCGGCTATATTGTGCTTATACAAATGGCTTCTTTGTGAACAACACGGCACATCGCTGCTCACAAGACAAAAGATATTACATACTTCATTCAAGACCGCTCCTGGTAAACGGTTGCAGATACCCCCGCATCTTCTTGTGGCCCAGAAGCACCTTACGTCATCTCCATCCGGATCATTAACTGACGCAGATAAAAAGAAAATATATTGTGAAAGGTTACCCAAATATTCTTCTCTTAATAAAGTGCCGGAGAAGCTTGTGTCTTAAAAGCTTGGTTTTTTCTTAGGTTGTACGATTATGCAAACGGTGGGAAAAAAAAGGAAAATAGGAAGATAATATAGCTTTTTGACACGTTTGTCGGATTTTTTTTAATTAGAAGTTGAGAAATATTGAATGAGCACAGTGTACATGGGGCGTAGAAGGGATAGCGACAGCAATAAGTTGATTTTACAGGGTGAGCGCAACTTATGGGAATCAATATGCTTTCGGGAAGTCATTCTAACAAGTGTTTCCACACAACACCTCATCTCTTTCAAAATGTGCACGAAATGATACGAATAATATGTCACAGCTACATTTGTAAAGAAAATCTCGGGGTGTGTAAGGTAAACACCCAAGTTTAAGAATATATTACTCCAGTTTCACAGAAACCCGTAGAGCGTTGTAACTTGTTCTTTTATTGACATAGGCCTATGCAAACGTGATATAGCTCCTGGACAGTTATAAAAATGCAAAAACAGTGCAATTTAAACTGCTCGATGTATCTAACTTATTTCCATATTACAAAAGCTTGAGTATAGTCCTTTTGTGAGAGAACTCACGTTATCATAAATAGAAAGGCTGATTCTCGAAAATACCAACGTGTCCTTTAAACGTTAAGGCTGTGAGTATTCCCCCCCCCCCCTTCCCTCCACCCGGCCACTCTTTCTTGGGATGGAGACATTCAACATACAAAAAGTTAGTCCCAATTATGGTAAATTTATGTTAAGATTCATTATATGTATAATGCTTAAAATGGAATATGCATTTTGAGTTGGACTACATAGTCTATAGCTTGATCACATTGTCCTCCTAAATCCAATCAATTTATTAGTTATACCCTCAATCAAGCTAATTTGCTTGTCACTGGTTTACGAATTAGTAACTGGTTTGATACATCCCACTAATTTTAATGCATTCTTTCATTGAAAAACAAGTATGCCAATTTTAACATCTTTCGTGTGGTTGTGGTGAAAAGATTACATCTTCAGATACATGCAGGTCTTGTCTTAGAAGTTAAATAACGTACGGTACGTGGTAACGGCAGGTTTGTAGTAAATCCAACACAAAAGGACACTATTATAGTGGTTTCGCGAATATTTTATAAGTAACCGCAGACGGAAATGCGAACCGACTATAACTGAGCCATGCAATGAAGTCAAGTTTACGTGTCTTTACAAACATAAAGTTGTTAGTAGCTGGTGTTTTGGGTAATGTAAGTATTTCGAAATAATTTGCACATAACCCAACGCATCGATTATACGTATTAAAGATATAAACTTTATGCTGGATATTAAAATGTCCTAGGAGGGTCATATCTGATTTCCTAGTCGAAATGTACAAAGATTAGGCAGATTAATGGTCATCTTCAAATATCAAAATTAAATTAAAATAAAACAACAACCATTATCCAACAGCTTATCCACTTGTGTGAGCCTGTGTACGAGAATTAACCTATCAGTATTCTGTGCTTGTATTTTGTCCCTTGTAGTTTATGATACTTGTCATTCAGCATCTGAAGAAGATCCTGGTAGGATCGAATCATCAGGCCAACTCACTTTTACAAATCTTCAAATATCATATGATAATGATATGCGGATGTGAATAAAATACTCGGCTGTAGAATACCTCACATGCAGTAATCGAAGAATTAAAGTTGCTTTAATTTCTAAACATCTGTTAAACCAGGGAGGATTTAAAAATGAAACATGCATGCATGCAAACCTAGCTTTCTTATTCTTTATAGGTTAAACAACAAAGCGTTTCCGAGCCTACCAGTGTTTACTTACTGGTCAAATGTAACTAGAACATTTTAATCGGTGGCTTAAAACACCTCAAAATAATTCGCATTCCGGCGCTATAAGATAAATACCATCGATGCAAATATTTCGTGAACATAGATTAAAATATTAAAGTGTTATGCAAAGTATGTTTAACGGTCCAATAATTTCTTTGACGCTCTACCAATATTAGCTTGCGAATTTAAGAAACGCGGTTTTACCTGGTATTGTGATGGAGTTATTGCATTCACGTTGAAATCGCACAATAGGCATTGTGGTTGTAGTCGGTGATGAGTTGATACGTCCGGTGTCGTTTCGAATCGTTAAATCGATTATGGCACCTAGATTCCAACCTGACCCACCATTTCGTAAGGAAATCCAACAGCAGCCTGAAAACCTAATGAAATCGTTCACTTACTAATGTACTCTGTAGTCAGTAATTCTGTCAGCGGTTGGGATACGCTGTTAATGGCTGGGTGCAGGGGCCCACCAAGAGGACAAAACGCTGGTGTGTGTTTAGTAAGGGGCCAACTCAACAAAGTTGATCAGCGTTTTCAGCTATTCATGTTTTATTACAGAAAACGTATGCATCACGCTGTACGATTGATGTTAACTCGCGAGCGATTTATAAACAGAACATGACACAGAAGCAAGGAAGAATAACATAAATAGTGCAGTAACCGTACAAAGAATAGCTATATTTGAAGCAGCAAAGTCTCAAGTTCTCCTGCAAATTGTCAAAATTGTGTAAGATAAGGAACCTTATTATCAAATCACAACATAATTGGTTTTGCCAATTAGTTTTCGCAAGTCACTGATTTTGTTTTGTTTTGCCGACCTCGGTTAACCTTAGACAGTTAGACCTGTTCATCTTAATCTGTAAAACGTAAGTAAGATCCGTTATATTACAACCTGTAGAACTATGAAACTGATACTTTTTAAACTAAGACTAAAACTAGGACATGGAAAAAAAGCAAAAAGAAATTTAAAGAAGAGTAACATAAATAGTGCAGTAACAGTATAAAGTATAGCTATATATGAAGCAGCCGTTATAACTCTATTTCATCTTTACATTACGTTTCCATTGAAAACCACTGTTAGAAACTGTTAGCATATCACATCTGTTTTATACAAAAATAAATTTGATGAAATAACGTAACGATGTTATGCTACTATATACAACGAGATTTGTTGGCTATATAATTATACTGAAAACTTATTTAATATACGCTTCAATTATTTCATCTAGTTATGTTAAATGTAATACTTACCATACTTCGAATGTTGTTGTCGAGGGCTGGTACTGAAATGAATTAATTCCAGTAGACCAGTCTTCTGTGCTACTGAAATCAGTACAGATATAAGTCAATCTCTGAGAAAGACCAAAACATGTACATGACAAGCCTCCTTCCCCAGATATTACTTCACGGTTGGCAATGCTTTCGTCAGTGCAAAAATGTCCACCAGCACTCCGTCTCCACGCCATACGGTATGAGACTTCGATCTATTCAGACAAGAAATGTAAGCATTTTGTATAAAATGTGACTACTTTAAGAAACTCACTTAACTCAGAAGAATATCTTGAACGGAAGCCCGTCTTCGAAATAAAGCTCTCCGTGTATATGATTCACACAAGTGCAACCATTATATATTGCTACTATCTGCAGCACCGCAAGTTAAACTAGATTTATATCAGAAAATGCTTTTCCTGAAAGAGGAGTCACATAAAGTGAGGAATTCGTAATTGATACTTTATAAGTGCGGAATACATATAATTTTATTTTAACTTAATTAAAAATTTTCGTCTAGATTTATATAACATTTTCTGAAAATGTTGAAATGATTAGGACTAATACAATAAGTTCAACTGTTTGCACCAAAATGGTAAGATATTTTCGCTTTTGTAATTAATCAATTAACGACAAAATGATTATCTCACACAATTAAGTGATTGTCTCCTGCAAACTGCAAATTATTAAAATTTCGAAGTTTTTTTTTTAGGTTACAGTGCAAGATAAGGAACCGTATAATCAAATCACGGAGATTGTGAATTGAAGGAAATAGGTTTGGCAAATAGTTTTCGGAAGTCACTGTTTTTTTTTTTGGCGACCTCGGTTAACCTTAGACAGTTAGACCTGTTAATCTAAATGTGCAAAACTTAAGTGAGATCCGTTATATTATAGCCTGTAGAACTATGACCTTTTGCAACTGATACTTTTTAAACTACTGTAAGACTATTAAAACTAGGACATGGAAAACTATAACTTTGAAACCTGTGGAACAATGGCTTATAAAACTAGTACTTGTCGAGCTAAGACCCTTAACTAAGACTGTTAAAACTAGGACCTGTTAAGCTAGGAATTTCAAAATTTCTGAAAACATGGCTTACAAAACTAATACTTGTGAAGCTAAAAAACCTGGAAAACTCATGCTTCCAAAACTAGGACCTGTAAAGCTAGGAACATTAAAACATGTGAGACCATGGCTTATAAAACAAATATACTTGTTAAGCTAAGACCCGTAAACTCAGACTTTTAAAACTAGTGCCTGTGCAGCTAGGAAATTTAAAACCTGTGAACCCATGGCTTATAAAACAAATATACTTGTTAAGCTAAGACTCGTAAAACTATGACCTGCTAAGCTAGGACATTTAAAGACAAATATCTTAAATTTGTTCAAATAAAAGTACTATCTTTAAGCCGTAAAGGGTGAATGTAACTATGATTGAGATTTGAGATTTTCCCGCCATTCAACAATATGGACCCTATGTGACTTAAATATGGCCTAATTTTTAAGAATAAGAGAAACAGTCACGATTCACTTACCAGTGGTAGAACATTGGTCTGATTGTTGTCTGATTGTATCAATGGCCGCCATGATATAATTCCACCTCTGAAATGAGAAGCTCCTGCCTCATTCGCGAAAAGAGATATCCACAAAACGAAGACACATGTAACCCCACTGGACACCATTTTGTCTGACGAGTGTACGCATGTTGAAGATATACGGATATATATATGTCTTCTTAAATTTACAAATATTTGTACGGTCCTGTGAAATCAGTCGTGCGTGGATGAATACTTTTTAGTCGTAAAGTAGTTCGGGCCATGCGTGATTGAAAGAACTTGCTCAACTCAACTTAATTATAAACATTACGGCTATAACTCACACCACAAGGAAGCCGAAAAGAAGGAACTTTATGTCAAAAGGCATATATATATAAATATTAACAGTTGGAAGTAGGTCTGATCAGTGGCATTATACGAGAGGCGCATCAATTTTTCTTCATAAGAAGTTAAGCGTTGACTATATAGGCAAACTTAAGTTTTATCAAATATGTTGAAACCGAATCCATCGAACACAACAATAATCATTACAATAGCACGAACGGGTGGTAATTCTCCCAAATTTTTAGGTTTTATTAAATTATTATATTTTTTTACCCAAAATCAGAACCATTATGAAGACTCAATCGACTGGGAAAAGAATGCAGGAACAATTGTTTCGAAGTAGCCGTTGGCATACTTTAAATTAATGGAAAATCAATCAGCTTATTGAATTAAAGGTGTAAACAATGGGCACGTTAAATTTCGCAACAGCTAATTAACTAATAAGTGGCGTGCCCAAAAGGAGTGAGGGAGAGAGTGGGGCATGCCCCACCTCAAACGTCAGTGGGGGGGGGGATAGTTCAGTAGGGCTCTCCTTTCTTGGCATACAATAGAGAAAGATAATAGACCGTTATACTACAACGGGTGTACACCCCCCCCCCCCCAACACTCCTCCGACCCCTTCCCTTTTGTCAATCTCACACAATATTTATTAGCACAACCTTGCGTTTAGAACTACTTATATAGAAATACTCTTTGGTCTAAATCTGCCTCTGAACGAACCATTTGATGTCTATTTTTATCTGGGGAAGGTCTCTCCCCCCCCCCCCCACAAGTATGCAATGACCCTAGGCCAGCACCTACACCTTCATAGGATCCTGCAGAATTAACCTAGTATGGTTCTTCCATAAAGGTTAAGTCACCTACTTCAAATCAGTTGGGGGAGAACTTTGAACCCACCTCCTCTCTATCTCCTTTTTCAAAATGAAATAAAACTGTTAACAAACTGCTTATCCACTAGAGAGCCTGTGTAGAAGAATGTGTAAAAGTAAGTTGGCCTGACGTTTCGATCCTATAGCAGGATCTTCTTCAACGGCTAAAAAAAGGTTCGAAACGTCAGGCCAGTTTACTTTTACCATGGAGGTAAAAACAGAGTTTCACCTCCATGATTTACACATATATCCTGTTTAGCAATCATGTGAATGCCACTGTAAATGGCTGTTTTCCGTTATTACTATTTATTTATTTATTGCAGAAATAAGTGTTAAAATGAACTCTTTGCATTTGCGGTTGTTCTGAAAGGACAGGCGGGTTGGAGACAAATGGCATATTTCTTTTTAAACTTGTGATCAAGTTGCATGTAACGCAGCAACGCTAGACAACGTGATGTTTGTCACGTCATAACATTCTCGTAACTTGTCAACTAGACCAATATCATACCAATATATTTTGACGTGTTTTCAACACTTTAACAAATTTCGTCAAGATATGACGTTAGCGTTATTTCTAAATTCAATAAAAATCATATTTTTTGAAACTTTTTTCAAGTTATGTACAACGCAGCAATGTGACAGATTTCATAAGGATGTAACTCGTCAACTCGACAAAACTATGCAAATTTGTCGTTTTGAACAAACACGAAAGAAGTCTGCCACTTAATTACTTACATGTCTACTCGATCGGAACCACCGTATGCATTTGAATGTTGTCGTTCGGACATTTTACACATAAATATATTGGCATATACGAGAGGCGCATCCAATACTTCTTCATAAGATTATACAGCGTTGACTATAGGCAAACTTTAAGTTTTATCAAATATGTTGAAACAGAATCCACCGAATACAAAAACAACCGTTACAATAGAACGAACGGGTGGTAATTCCCCCAAACTTTTTAGGTTTTATTAATTTATTATATTTTTTACCCAATATCAGAACCATTATGAAGACTCAATCGACTGGGAAAGGAATGCAGGAACAATTGTTTCGAAGTAGCCGTTGGCATACTTGAAATTATTGGAAATTCACTCAGCTTATTGAATTAAAGGTGTAAACAATGGCACGTTAAATTTCGCAACAACTAATTGACTGATCAGTGACTTGCCCAAAGGGAGTGAGGGAGAGAGTGGGGCATGCCCCACTCCAATCGTCAGTCGGGGGGGGGGGTAGTTCAGTAGGGGCTCTCCTTTTTTGGCATACAATAGAGAAAGATAATAGACCGTTATACTACAACGGGTGTACACCCCCTCCCCCCCGACCCCTTCCCTTTTGTCAACCTCACACAATATTTATTAGTACAACCTTGCGTTTAGAACTACTTATATAGAAATACTCTTTGGTCTAGATCTGCCTCTGAACGAACCATTTGATGTCTATTTTTATCTGGGGAAGGTCTCCCCCCCCCCCACAAGTATGCAATGACCCTAGGCCAGCATCTACTCCTTTATAGGATCTTGCAGAATTAACCTAGTATGGTTCTTCCATAAAGGTTTAGTCAACTAATTCAAATCAGTTGGGGGAGAACTTTGAACCCACCTCCTCTATATCTCCTTTTTCAAAATGAAATAAAACTGTTAGCAAACTGCTTATCCACTAGAGAGCCTGTGTAGAAGAATGTGTAAAAGTAAGTTGGCCTGACGTTTCGATCCTATAGCAGGATCTTCTTCAACGGCTAAACAAAGGTTCAAAACGTCAGGCCAACTTACTTTTACCATGGAGGTAAAAACAGAGTTTTTACCTCCATGATTTACACATATCTCCTTTTTGGCAATCATGTGAATGCCACTGTAAATGGCTGTTTTCCGTTATTACTATTTATTTATTTATTGCAGAAATAAGTGTTAAAATGAACTCTTTGCATTTGCGGTTGTTCTGAAAGGACAGGCGGGTTGGAGACAAATGGAATATTTCTTTTTAAACTTGTGATCAAGTTGCATGTAACGCAGCAACGCTAGACAACTTGATGTTTGTCACGTTATAACATTCTCGTAACTTGTCAACTCGACCAATATCATACCAATATATTTTGACGTGTTGTCAACACTCACAAATTTCGTCAAGATATGACGTTAGCGTTATTTCTAAATTCAATAAAAATCATATTTCTTGAAACTTTTTTTCAAGTTATGTACAACGCAGCAACTTGACAATTTTCATAAGGATTTAACTCGTCAACTCGACAAAACTATGCAAATGTTGTCGTTTTGAACAAACACGAAGAAGTCTGCCACTTAATTGCTTACATGTCCACTCGATCGGAACCACCGTATGCATTTGAATGTTGTCGTTCGGACATTTTCCACATAAATATATTGGCATATACGAGAGGCGCATCCAATTTTTCTTCATAAGAAGTAAAGCGTTGACTATAGGCTAACTTTAAGTTTTATCAAATATGTTGAAACAGAATCCACCGAATACAAAAACAACCGTTACAATAGCCCGAACGGGTGGTAATTCCCCCAAATTTTTAGGTTTTATTAATTTATTATATTTTTTACCCAATGTCAGAACCATTATGAAGACTCAATCGACTGGGAAAGGAATGCAGGAACAATTGTTTCGAAGTAGCCGTTGGCATACTTGAAATTATTGGAAATTCACTCAGCTTATTGAACTAAAGGTGTAAACAATGGGCACGTTAAATTTCGCAACAACTAATTAACTGATTGCATCTGCACCCGGCGGCGTACGTCGCCAGTTTCGATTGGGTGTATAGCGGCTTCGAAACCGAATAGCTCTTTTGAAACCCCAATGCATAGGCTGACCGAGCAACCTTTTGAAAAATACTCCAACAACACCGGCAATTTGTTTTATCATAAAGCTGTTGCATTTATAAAAAAATATATATATTTAAAAAACTGTTGCATTTATAAAAAATTAAAAAAAAAAAAAAACTGTTTCTCAGAGCTCTAGTGGCGATCCAGGGGCAAAGCCATCGAAGCTGCAGCAATGTTAAGCATTTCTTGTTCTCTGGCAGCGAGTTTAAGGGTCACCAGGATTGCTTCCAAATATGCTATAAATTCAGATAATGGTCACCCATGATCAAATTTCAACAAGCAGTTTACTGTCCACTTTATAACGTAACTTTACATTGCGACATTGAATGGTCCTTATTAACACATTCCTGAATATCTGTGAATAAAAGTAGAAGAATCAGAAACTCTAGGCAAGTATGCTGTTGTAAAATTCTAGCAATTCTTAGCGTGCTAAAAGTTTAGGGCCAATGCTGATAAACTTTTTAGCACAAAAATACATGATAGAAACAGAAATTCAATCTCTCTGGAATTAAAGTTCAAAGCCGCTGTGGATTTTCTTCCCCTTGATTTTTGCTTTATTACACTTACGTTCATCGGTGTAAGACCACGCGGAATTTGGCTACGATTTTGAGATGGCCCGGCATCGATTTGAGACCAGCTTTGATTTTCATTGCGGCGACGGGGAGGGGCGGGTAGCGAATATTTTTTTCCCAAACTGAACTGACACTGAAATTATTTCCTCGATTCTGATTGGTTATCAGCGAGCACGTGATATACTTTAGTTTTCAACATGGATCCTCCATAATCTGTCGATATCAGTATGATCAACACAATCAAATTCAAGATATTCACATTAGCAACTTTGCAGAACTTTTGGTAGGTATATTTGAACGAAAGTATACAGTGAAGCAACTATTCCCAACTACTGCGCCCATTATAGGCAGTCCTCGATCGTTTGTTTACTCGCTTGACTCCGCTCTACACAGCACATACATGTAATGTAACCTACTGTACTGTGTATAGTATACAACACAATAAAACACACGTATTTGTAATTGTATACATAATGTAGCCGATGTACATATGTACCGTGGTGTTTGTGTACATTCGGGGTTGCGATACTTTTAGTTTTATAATCATAAATTCAAAATGCATTCAGTCAATGAATCATGATAGGCCTAGTCGAATATGTAGTGGCCATGAAGACGCGCGAGCGAGTGTGTGTCAGCCATTGAGTGTACACAAACATGGCATTTGACGATATGTCTGTGTCTTTTGACTTGTTAACTAGTTGTATATAGCTTATAACCTATACGTACGTAACCACATATGTTTACCTGCACAATCAGAAGTTCTTATACATGGTGACATAGTAGGCCTGCATTAACCGTATATACGTATTCGTACTAGTTCGAGATCTCAAATTCACTAATATAGGCCCTACCGCCCTTACAGTAGCTCTTGATAACTGGAAGCCTCACATTGTATCTACATGTAGGCACACTTAGGCCTACATACTTTAACTTAGCCTGTATATGGCGTGACACGTATTTTTGACATGATGCGGCCCATGATGATTGGTATGATCAACACTAACAGTGTCACATACATTCATTCATAAACGCCGACTACCATTCCGGTATTGATCAGCCAATCAGAATCGAGGAAATAATTTCAGTGTCAGTTCAGTTTGGGAAAAAAATATTCGCGGGCGGGTACCACAATGCATCCACCTGTCGCCTGTATGTACGCCCCTGGCTGGGTCGTATCGAGAAAACCCGTTTTACTTCGTTGTCGTTCAGTTCATTTCGCTTCAACGATCATTTGCATTTGTAGTTTAGTTACTATGTTGCTTAATTACAATATAACCAACGGATCAAAGAGATCACTATACCATGCAGCTGTCTGCTATATATATATATATATATATATATATATATATATATATATATATATGCAGCTACCTATTATATCGTTAAGTAAGCTACCCTGTCATGCACAGTCTATCATTGCAACACATTCACATGGTATATATAATTTTTGGATTTCCAATAGGCTACTTCCCCCTTTGAAAATATATGCAGTCAGTCACTAAATATTGCAAAGTGTCATATTAAAGGTTCATTGGTGACATCCAGATAATCATTATACAAATTTATACGAACATCACAAACAAGCGGTTGCAACTTTCTGCTTACCCCCCCCCCCCACACCCCCTCTCCATTTTACATCATAAACCAATGGAGTCTGTGTTATGCAATATGTCAAGACTTCAACAATTAAAAGAGACCAGTCCTGTCCTGTCCTGTCTTGATCTGTGTTTGAATATGGCCTACGACGGAACATTCCTCCATCAACATGTTTGGTTCGTCTAGGAATACTCTCCTTTGCGTTGCTATGCCTTGTTTCTTTAAATTGTATTAATAAATGTACTCCGTTGTGATTGAATGGCAGAAATAAACGAGACGAAACGAAAAATGTAAAGAGAAGGCTCCATAATTTCTTTCACTAAAATGTAAAATATGTTTCGCTATAACCGATTGTTTCGCTCGAAGTTCCCCAAAGCTCCTCCATTCGAATGGTTCAGGATTGAATGAGATTTAATGTTGGCAAGTTACAAACCCAGCCGGTTGAACAATGACGGAGAACAAAAAAGAAAAAAAAAATGGAAAACGTGAAAGAAAACCAAAGAATGAATAAGTGTAAGAAATCAGAATATTCAAGTTGTCTCTTCTTATTTCTTTGTCTCAACAACTGTATATAACATTTATATATAACTGGAATATTAACGTTAATCCTTTACAGTGATACATTTAATTACTTATTGTGCCTTGCAGCTTGGTGATTTACTTCTGGTGAACATTTATGCCTTTCTTCTTCGTCTTCTGAAGACTACGGAATGTTACTCAAAATGAGATTACAATTTAGCAACCTCAAACAAAACTAGATATATTTACCAAATGAATATAAGTGAACAAGCACTCAAATGTCACCACTATGTGCCTAAACTTTCTGAAAGCTCTTTAGATTTAATCGTCATACCCTTCCGGAAGTACCGACAGAGTTATTCCCCGATATCAGTTAAGGATCGTTTAAATTTGAGAATGTGACGGTGAAGATGAATACTTCGAGAGTGGGGAGGGGTGGTGGGAGGGGGGGCATGGGTTTAGAAGGTTAAGCATGAGTACATGTCGATTATTCGACTTTCTAGAATATTCAATGCGACCAATGAAGTTGACCGCTCATTTAATTTAAAATCGAAGCTCAACATTTAGACGCCCAGACTAGCATGAATGACAAGCAAATAACTCATAATGTGAGGGGAAAACATCGTTATTTGAAATGCTGCTTGACTATAATGAAGGTAATGAATGAATTGTTTGTTTTGTATGATTTTAGAAATATATGGACTCAATTTTTATCAACATCAACTCAAACAGATATGTCAGCACAAAGGAATCTGTGTTATCGTTAAAGACAGAGCAACTAGCTATCGTAAAGACTCAAGTTGAAAGTTTCCTAATCGAACGAAAACAGAAAACAGAAATGCATTAGAATAATTTAACAAAACATGTCTTCCAAGTGGTATACCAATTAACGTTGTATTTTTCGTGATTAATTTCAGCCCTCTGTTCTACTTTTTCTTCTCTCTTTTTCAAATATATTTAGTAATTGATTCAAAGAAACATACTTTGGACGGTCCAAGTGAGTTAAGTGTACACCTCGGCTCATGCCAGAGTTGTTCGGCAAACTTGTCACAGCAAAGTTCATCATGGGTAAATTGGGAAAACACACTCGCAACAGATTTCGAGTAGGCATATAGTCTGAAGCGGTTCATTAAATCCTTGGCATTTTTGTCATGGACCTAGATTATTAAACGGCAAGATGTAACATGTCGAACAGAGATGGATGAATCTACCAAATGAATGACCACATTGAGTATAGTGAACTATAATAGTTGTATATCTTGTCCTGTCTCTCAAACTACATAACGTCAGTCCATCTTTAGTGTGCGTGACAATGCTTTCAGTCTCTGCATCAGTTGTTGCTTCTGCTGAAGTAAGTTTTCTTCCAATGCCTTTGCTTCTGAAAGAAGTTTGTCGACACGATTTGGGCAAAAATTCTCAAATTCTTCACTCTCCCTGTTTTAGCAAAAAAGATTTTGTTTCAAATTTATTTGTACCAGATGTGATCAAGTGACATAAGGTTGTTTACAGGGATTTACAGAAAGAGACTTAATTTTAATATTTGTCGCATCAACATGAAGTACTTCATATATTTTCAAACAATCCTCGACATTGACGGGCGTTAGGGGAAGAGGATTCAGGGGACAGATGCCCCCACCTTGAGTGGGGGTGGAGGGCTCAGCCTGGGGATTTATTTTAATATTCATTGCAACAAAATGTATTCTTCAAGTAAGCTAAATGAAGATATTCTATATGGTCTTAGTCTGTAAAATTAAAGAGTGAAGGAGTAATCAGTGATGATGCCATGTTAAGTACCTTCCTCTACACGAACTTAATTATCATTAATGAAGTAATCACTGTGAATAACATTATATTTAGTAACAGATGGTGTTCTTATTCCACTAAAAAAGAATTTCAAGAATCTTGTTATTATTATGTCACTTTTAAAG
Source organism: Apostichopus japonicus (assembly GCF_037975245.1). Classification (NCBI taxonomy): domain Eukaryota; kingdom Metazoa; phylum Echinodermata; class Holothuroidea; order Aspidochirotida; family Stichopodidae; genus Apostichopus; species Apostichopus japonicus. The sequence continues at coordinate 5,354,748 of NC_092578.1, forward strand.
CAACTTTTTAACTTTGTTGTCATTTGTACTTTTTCGTTCTCGGAAAGTTGCATAAACAGTTGCATAAACATACTAAATCGATGATACTCTAGCAATTATTAGATCATTCACAATTTTTTTTTAAAAAGTCCTATTGAAAACATTTGATATGACTTACTTGAAAACATGTATCCACTGAAGGCATCCAGATTTCAAATCGTTACCAGCATCTGTTATTGCCATTGAACATATAGAAATGGGTTTGAATGAATCATTTCGTTAAATGTAACTCTTAACTGAAGACCTTCTATTCCCCGTAGACCATACTTTCAGGCGTGTAATTCAGAATTTTATATATCATACTTTTGTCATTTCATTGAATCGAGAAGCCAAACTTATCAGTATCGTTACTAAACAGTACAGAATTTCAAGATACCCCTGGAACAATCACCAACAGCGAATTTATGTACATGCCCCTATTCCATTTTGTTGTCCTTTGTATACATTCTTAAGTGCAATTAGGAGGCAGAATTGCTATTGCTCTAAGACATAAAAGAGTCCCATCAGAATACAATCATTGAATTAACATAGTGTGATGTATTACTCATATTCAGAAACAATATTATCTAATCTGACTAAACCACTGTATGTACCTTGTCACCTGTTACCTTTGTCTTAATGGTTTGCCCACAGGGTCAACTCCTGACCCCTCTAGACTCCTGCTAAGTCTGATTATCTATCATGCGTTATACTCTCTTACATGGGCGGGATTACGGGGGGGCAAGAGGGGGCATTTGCCCCCCCACTTTTTCCCAGACCTTAGTTGTTTTTTTTTTGTCGTTTTTGCAGACAAATGTGCACAACCCTAATCGAAATTATTCCCCCACAACAGCTCTATCAAAATAGGCCTATTTGATTCAAATCTAAGTCGAATTTGTGATTAACATAGTAGCATGAAGCATGCAGAATAACTGGAGCTAGAGCTAGCTCATGGTTCGCAGCACAGGTTACGAATCCTGGAGCTAACAAACTAGCGATTCAATTCTGCATGTGATGAATCCGCGGAATGTGCTACAGTGCTAGCTTCAGGAATTGATTTGAGATTGAGATTTGAATTGAGAAACGATTTACGAAAGCCAAATTTGCATATTGGGTATATCAATAATTAAATTCAATATACTGACACATGACATCCCCCCCCCCCCCCGTATCATTCAACAATATGCAATGGCAATGCCGATGTAATTTCTTTACTGCTCGAAATCCTGGAATGATGCATGCAAATCGAATAATGTAAATTACAAATTGGCACTAACACAGCAACACATTAAATACATTGTTACAGTATACAGAACTCGGCAGTTTCGGTAGGGCCGATAAAATAATGTGTGGCTTCGAGTTCCGTTTTCGGATCTATTCTCGATGATGAATGAAACACTTACGTTTGGTTTTGCATAAAAGTGGGGGGGGGGGTGAAGGTATGTTCAGCCCCCAATATTTGCCAAGTGCTCCAAGAAGTGGGGACCGCGGGAAGAATTTCGAAGTGGGTGCTGAACATATTCTTGATCGGTCCAATGCACAATACACTAATAATTTTAGGGGGAAAGAACTGTCTAGATGTGATTTATTGTTACCAGAGGTGTCATATTTGCTGATCTAGGATTTCCTTTTTGCTTAAATTTCGACGCTCCTTGCCAACCGATGATGGCGCTCCGCTTAGATAGTGACGTATAACAAAAGTTGTACATCACCATCTGACCATATGTTATACTATCAATCCTCTTCAAATATTTAAATGATAATTAACTATCTGGATACAATTGCAGACATGAGATCCATATTTCAAGGATGGGTACATGCAGCTTAGAGCACTCGGGAAGTGCCGTTTCCGGCCATCTGGAGGGTTTGTAAAGCCAAAAAATTTCTTGTACGCTCCGCGCCGACGGATGGTGGCGCTCCGCTTAGATAGTCTTGATGGCAGGTTTGCCCCCCCACATTCACAACTCAAATCCCGCCCCTGCTCTCTTATAAATTTACCATCATTATATATAAGTAGTCTAGATCTGGATGCTGTGGAAGAAAGACATTAAAACAGCACAAACCTTCTACCATTTGTCTGTGTCTCCAATTTAATATTTGCGTGCAACATCACACATAGTACTTTGCGTTTATACTGCACATTATGCTGCAACTTATTACTTAGACACAGCAGTCACTTTTCAATGGTTCATAAACGCTCAGAGAAGTTGATATAATCTTCAAGTTGAGCACGAAAAAGTTTCAAAGCTATGAAAACAGTTTCTTCAAGTACTGGTATTCAAGCATGATGCTAAGATCTATTTCTCTTACCTTTTAACACTGATTCAAGCATAACTTCAGATTGGTCTGGTCTCATCCTGCACAGAGATTTCTTTGCAACGACGTTGTCGCCGCTGATAGATGTGTCCATTCTTTTCAGTTCCAGATTAGCTCTGGAGGAGCTGTATGGTATCTTGAAATCTCCAGAGGGGCCTAATTCCATTAATGTTCTGTGATCCTGTTTGTAATGATCCAATCATAGCTTAACAAAAGACGGAACTGATTGGCTGTAAGGGTTTGTATCAAATCATATTTCGACTGGATGGAATTAAGAATAATGATAACTTTGTAACCCATATATGCTCTCCTGACAGTCAAAATTATATGATAAAGTTAAAAGTGATATGTTATAGTCTACATTAAAGTTTTGGTGCTCTATTTTCCAGATCATTTTCTCTACTGATGTTGTTGGTTACTCACATCGTCAGTACTGCAATGGGTAACAAGTGTCTAGTGATACATAGTTGGTATAAAAATTAGATTACTTTTACAAAAGCAAACGTTACAATTTGCAAAGATCGCCCATTGGGAGAATTCAGACTTAAAATATTAACACCTTTAAGGTTATTGCATTGAATCTGTAGCTTGGTGCACTTTCAGTTAATCCTCTAGTAGCAAGATCGACTTAGTAATATGTCATGAAATATCCTATTGTGTATACTTTGGGGGAAGTACTAACCATGGTAGACTCTGTTGACATTTGCTCTGATAGTTGAGATTCAGTGATGGTACGGTTAGCAGTTTCATTATTCAGTTGCACCCTCTCGGAGCTGGTTTTCTTATCCATGTCAAGCATAAGTGCTCTGTTACTTCAAATGCTACATGGAAGGAAACAAAATGAGAGACATCACTCATGACATACAATCAATGAATGGGTGACAGGTTGAACATTTACTTTTGAATTAAAAATGAGCCCTAAGTTTACCATAATCCAAATGTTCATTCCTAAACTGTGGCATCAGACACCTATGCTGAAATCATAACGTGTTGGTGATGTTACTCTAGAACATACATGATATTGGGAAATGTAATTTTTTTTACTAAAAGCGGGCTGTAAACATTGTTTGCATCATAATGGGCCAATATTAAACCATGTGACAAACTTTTACCTATCAGGCTCATTCAAACGGTTAACAACTAACTGATAAGGCAGTCACATGGCTTATCCTAACTTTACTTTTTTGGTCAACAAATAGCCCAGCCTATGTTGCCAAATCTATGTGCATTGACTATGTCTATTGAATATTTTCTTTTCTGAATTCTAACTGCTGAATTGGGCCTAGCCTAGGCAAATCATAGTACCATTACGTAGTCTAGTACTAGTAAACTGTAGTATAGCCCAGCTAGTGCAAGGAATCTTAGTGTTAGGCTAATTTGCTTTGTTGTCCTTTTCCAACATCGTATTTTGATAGATTTTTACCGATTCACTGTTATTTCGACCGACGACAAAATCGCTGTTTTGCATTATTACTAGAACCAAGTTGTATTGTACATTCCGGTCCCTATGCTACTGCAGTGTATGACTATTACTACTACTAGTGAGGTCTACCATCCGTTTTAACTTCAAAATCTTATCTTACTGTGAATGTGATGGTTGGTCAAACGTTAGGCCTAACGTTAGGCTAAGCTAGGCCTAGTAATTGAACAACAATGTTCGCTCGTCTGTGCCCAAGCAACCACAACAAGAATGTCTTAATATTGAATATCGAACTGGTCTACCTGAATGAATAGCGTAAGTGTTGTACAGTCTAACTTTAGTCTACGTTACTGTAATCAAATATACTCGAACGTTTTTACTTGCAGTTACTACTAATACAGCAGGATTCCGTGGATACAAGTTTCGTCTGATCTGAACGTTGGGGCAATGCACCCAGCGCAGCGCAGGTACAGGTACGTAGGCATTTTCAACGTATATGGAAGGCCAGAAGAACATTGTGACATAAATTATGTAGCTCGAATCCGGGCACATTCCATTTACTTTCGGATGGGACAAGCATGGACTCAATATATATTTTCTAGTCGGATTGCGCTCACAATATTAGACGAGAGACTCAAACATGCCCTGGGTCTCCGAACATTACAAATTAATTTGCGTCCTCACACTAACATTTACAACAATTTCATGATCGCATTATCCATCGAAACAGTGATTATATCTGTTGGTTTTTAATAGAAGATCACAGATACCAGTGATACTGACATTTTGGTTTATCCCAAGTCATACCACATGCTCTGTAGAATCAACCAAACCAAATCAATGAGAATATTTTTACATGGTCTCATAGACAAAGATTTTTCGGGGACGAAACGGGGACGGCAGTGTAATCTGCTCCTCACTGCGAAGGCTTTCTTCATAAGCCATATACTTATCATAATGCGAGGTTTCCATGAACAAGTTAACGCTGATTAAGTGATTAATTGTGGTCTTAAATAGTAAACTCGTACATCGCACTAGTATTTGTATGTTTGGATCGTTAATATTTACACGGCTCTGTATTGGCCACTGGGAGCATGGGAACACGTGGCCTCTCCGATCTCATCCCCTCAATTTTTCTTCCAGATGACTTACACATTAAAACGATTTAATTTGATATCTGTCTGTTTTGTTGTTTTTTCGTTATGTTTCGATATCATGGTACTCAGTTTGACTTTGATGCCACTATTGTTTGTACATGCTGCGGTTGAGTTTATACAGCGCAACTTAAGTTCTCACGCAACAACGACAACTTGTTATACTTTTGGCGTTCCATACGTAATAACTTTCATCACTATCGTTCAAAGATCCTTGGCCAAATCTTACCTAGGCAAGAGATGGGATTCCTAGGCTCTGTGGTACTTTATATAACATTTTTTACTACCAGAATTATGGCTGTTTGTGATGTAACATAACAGCCCCGTAACTTTTTAAGAAATTCGTAAAGGCCAAGGCTAGTCCTGGATATGCATAGCCCTAACTTGTTATTCCTTGAGGCTTGACCCTATACAGTAATATTTTTTCTAGTCAAGTCTAAGCCTAACGTTAGGCGAGAGTATGGTCGAAATTGATCGTGTTATCATTCATGATGAATCCATTAAGGGTTTGATAATATATTAGAATATATACCAGTGTTTGCACAAGGTGACCATAGTATTTTATGTGACTTGTGAGACAAACTTTAAGGCTTCACAACATGTGAGCATTACATTATTCCCTGTGTTATTGTATAGGCCTGCATGTAAAAATAATATTATAATAAACATCAGAAAGTTACAACTTACATTTATCATGGGGGTCATCATATTTGGAACAAAATAAAAGGTAAGATCAACAGTCGTGACAGCCCTGTGACCAAATTTGGCCAGTGGAATTTAAATTTGAAGATGACATTTAATGTAGCAATTCTGGTGGCGGCTTTCATTCACCGTTTGATTTCAATGTTGGATGAAAATTAAATATTCCTCTGAAAGAGGCAAAGTGCTTCGCTATCCGTAATCAATAATCATGCTCCTCAGTGGATCTCTGAGAGATAATGCCTGAATAAATGAAATAAAATGATAGTTAGGCTATAGCCTACAGGGACTCAATCACTGAAGTCATTCACTCCCCTGGAGTCTTCAATTGTACTAAACAACTGCAGCTTGATTTTGCACTTAAAGGTTTGCTGTATAGACCCAACTATAGCAGGCTATCATGGAAAAGTTTCTTGAGCTTATGTCATCGACCTGCCTTGGTCGTAAAATGACCTCTTTTACCAACTTAGTCTGCAACGCCTGCCACATCTTTTTTTCTTGTATGAGAGTCTGTGCGAACGCTGTATGATTAACTACACTGTAGACATGAACATATTTCCACACAGTGTTTACACAAAGAGCCTAATGGTGTTAAGAAGCTATGCAGGCGAATTGAGGTCGATTTACGACAGTGGCAGTTCGATTACATAATCACAAAACTTTCCTAGCTATAGCAGGCTATAATTGTAGCCAATAAAGCAGAGCTTTAAGCTAATCGATGACTATAGGCATAACAACCTTGATTATTAAAAACCACTGCTATGAGTCAACACTGCATTTATAACACAATTTTACTTTATTTTTTATTTTGGGAGAATCAGCACAATTTAACTTAATAGGAAATTGCAAGATTTTCACTGCCTTGACACCTTACAGGGGGTCAATAAAAACAATGGACTAATATCGAATTTCAGTTAGGAACGGACTCAGGAGCCAATCACAGATCTAGCTGTGTATGAAGTAGCACTCTGAATACTTAGCATACATGTACTTTAAAGGCATTGAAGACTCTCCCCAAACCGCGTACCGCGCTCTGAAAAAGTTAACTTTCCGTTGCTTGCAAATGACGTTTTCTTGTCGCTACAAAATGCAGACAGTAATGAAACGTGATACCTTGTTATCTTTTGTCTAGACCTGAGATGCCCATCGCCGCTATATGTACACTGTGTTGTGGATATTGACCTTAGCTGTATGTATTGACTGTACACTAGTGTCTAATAACCGACGGTAGCAAGCTGTGTGTGTATTTTCTGGGACCGATGGTGGTGTCTAACACTTCTGTTACACCTCATTCGAAACTAGGTCAGATTAGCATCAGACGTTTCTTTGTGCGCAAGTCTTCACACCCTTTTGAAAAGTTAGTATCTTGAAAAGTGGAATCGCTTTATATAGCGGCTATGATCTTCTGCCCTCGTAATAATTATATTACTTTTATTATTTTTTTTTAGGCTTCCTGAGATGTCATCTTAAACCAATGGAAGAGAAGAACAAATTTCAAGATGTTAGCAGACAGAATAGTTCAAGGGAGGCAAGAGCGCTGACTGTTGAGGAAACAGAAAGACTGAAGAAAGATGACGTTTGCGTTTCAGAATTCAAACAGAATAAATTAGAGAAAGAAGCCAAGAAGAATTGGGATCTTTTCTACAAAAGGAACAGCACAAATTTCTTCAAAGATCGTCACTGGATATCCAGAGAATTCGCTGAACTGCTTTCAGGAGCATCCGAAAAGGTTAACTACTGTAGGAATCATAGAAAATTGGCAATACCAGTCGTTAAAATGTCATAGTTTACCATAACAAACCACAATCAGCCTGAAATGTCACCTGTAGTGTTTGGGAAACACCTTGTCTAGAAATTCCTTAAATAACAGAAAAATTCACTTTTTTCTGTTGAATTCTAGCTTGGGCAGGATCAGCTGTTTCAAGGAGAAATAACTTTGCAGGGAAATAAACAACTGGTTTTTATTTTTTTTAAAGTTGGATTATAAAACCATTGAGAATAAAGTTAATTGTATAAGTGGGTGTTATTGTATGTTGTCACTGTGTGATCAACTAAATAGTAATGTCAAATCAATTGTGTAGAGGTTCTCATTGCATCAGTGAAAAATAAAAGAAAAGAGTTTGATTTGTGATGTTCATGTATAACATCACAAACAATGTTTTTCCAATTGGCCATATTTGAATAAAATGAGTAAATTGTCAGCTTTGACCTCAGCAACAGAATGAGCTATCAATATGGGATGTGTTTCTTTTTACTTGCTCTGTAAATAACGATGTTTGAAATTTTAGACATATCTTTCCTTTGATATTTATACATTCCTTTCATTCTTTGTCAGGTTGAGCCCAGTGAAAGACTGACTCTGCTCGAAGTTGGGTGTGGAGTCGGCAATCTCGTCTTCCCTATTTTGAAAGAAAATCCGCTTCTGTTTGCATACGCTTGTGACTTCTCACCGAGAGCCGTGCAATTTGTGAAGGTAAGGTATTAAGAAATTGATGAGCAATAGTTTTGGAGATGACATAATCAGGACGTTGTTCTGTGTATGCCTTGAAATTAAAACTTCAGCACGTAAGGTATATTATGGTTCATATTGGTATCTTTAATAGGTTGTAAGAGAGGGATGGATATGTGGTGGGATTTTTGGGACAGTAGTTGGGCCACCCAGTACATAATCCTGTCAAAAGACCTGGGTGGATATGAGTCTGTTTTGACACCAATCCATGTCCACATATGTGTTAATATGTATGGTAGCGATATCCAGTGATTTAGTAATGGTACCATTACTTTTACTTCAAAATCTTAAATTACACAAGCACTCTATAATAGCTCCCCCCCCTCCCCAACCCCTTAAAAGTAGTTTTCAGTATTTATTATTGCAGATCAAATAAATGAAAGCGTTTTGTACTCAGATAAACATTTGGTTTGGCTAATGGCTATAAACTTAATGTATGTTCAAAATGTGCAGGAAATTACACATTACAGTAAAACTCCATCAATCGCCTGATATTGTAATATATTTATTGTAAAGGGGACATTTGTTAACATTGTGCAAACGTTAACATGGCTCAATGTTAGTCACAGTTCAGACTATTGCATGACAAAATTGATGAGCCAGGTATGTAAAATTGGTTGTTTGAAATCTTCATTTTTCTGTTAACACCATGTATTAAGTTTCTACTAAAGAACAAAATCCAGCAATCTAAAAGAAATTTTGAAGGCAAAAATATAAGTCGTTCCTGAATCATGTATACGTAAATATGTAATATGATATTTGTCCGTGGAGCATCCAGTGGACATAATTTGCTAACATAAAGGGTGATAACATTTCATAATTTGGTCCTGGGGAGCCCCCTACCCTACAAAATCTGGACTCTATATGATGTAATAGTTCTACTAAAAGTAATGCAAAAGTCACACGCTTTAAGTTTGGTCACATGATCTCATTTTAACTACACAGTATTACCTCATTTCTGGTCTGTCAAATACCCTGATACAGTGATGTGTATATGATAATGATGTATGTTTGTATTTACAGTATATATATTTTTTTGATTGTCAGGAGAATGAAGACTACAAACCTGATAGAATCAAAGCTTTTCAATGTGACCTGACAGAAGATGATCTGATAGAAGAAATCCCCTCTGAATCTGTCGACCTGGTTACCATGGTGTTTGTTCTGTCCGCAATTCATCCAGATAAAATGCTTTCATCAATTCAGAATATCTCTTCAGTGAGTGTATTTATGCTTGCCTTGTCCTTGAGTAGACACGGGCAAATCATAGGTGTATTATTTATCGGCCTGTACCTGCTATTAGTGTATTACCAATGAGTAACATTAGTTGGTGCATTAGACATTTGTGAAATGTATTAATCATGGCAAATGCAAGGCGTATAAATACAAAAAATAATAGACTAGACTTATGCTTTAGTCCTAAGGTATCAGGCCTTTGATATAATCCATGGTATGTTTAAGAAACATTGCTAACTGTTCTCAAAATTTCAATTTAACGTGTTGTTCAAATTGTGACCATTTGGGTATTTTCTGTCACATTCTATTTGTGATTGACAACATGTTATAGCATAGTCAGTATTGCTGACTTTGAACTTGGATTTTCCGTAAACTAATTATGGTTTCGGTCACGATTTCTTTGTTTATTTTCTAAATTTTTTACAGTTAAGTTTTATTTTACATTTGAAAGGGTTTAATTTCTAATTGGAAAGCCGTTGAAGTGTGGCTAAATAAGCACAATTAATGGTATGCAGGCATCACTTTGGTGTGATATTTAAACGCAGTATGCTCCTTTTAACCCAGGTGGTTGAGTCTAATATCAGTACTAACACCAATTAACAGTTGATATCTCATACACATCTTACAGATTGACTATTTTTCTGCATTTACAGGTTTTAAAACCAGGTGGTAGAGTGTTATATCAGTAATCACCCATTAACAGTCTCAGCGTATAATCGGTGCTCAATTACCATGGTTAGAGTACTTGTATCATGACAGGGTCTGCAATAAATTGAAACAAATCGTGCAAGACCCAACACACCCTTTGTTTGAGCACTCTGGACTGCGTTTATGCCCACCACGTACACTTAGGGGCAGCTACAGATACTCATTTGTGCCTAATTCTATCCATATATTTAATTCACAAGTGAGAAGATAATTTTCTTATTTGTAGGACTTGCTGTATATTTGTATTACTGTATACATGTGTATCGCAGTCTATTGAAACTTGTACTATTGCTTTCCTTTTTTTTCTTTTTGTTTACGACCTGTGTAACAAAGTGTAATCAAGAAAATTACACAAGAGTTTCATCATTGTTCTAGGCAGTTAATTGTGGATAGGTCACAGGGTCAATTCAAATTCAATTCAACACCACTCACAGTTTTGATGATTTTTCTGCACCTTCAGGTCTTAAAACCAGGTGGGATGGTTTTATTCAGGGACTATGGACTGAATGACCATGCCATGCTGCGTTTCTCCAAAGGACACAAACTGGCAGATTCCTTTTATGTCAGGCAGGACGGTACTCGGGCTTTCTTCTTCTCATTAGGTGAGTCCCGAGAGGACAGAATCCATCAGACTAACGTACATAAATTGCAAATTTTTAAAATATAGCTAAAGGAGCGAAATAAATCCATTTACTCTACCGGCAATAACTAATTAAATCTAAAAGTTGTTATTTTAAATTGACTGACACTAGATTTTTACAAGAAAAAGAGGATTATATATGGGTATTTGTAAGTTTTTAAGAGATGATAGTGTTATATGACAGGAAAACGTTTGTTTGCAGGGAAAAAATGTTGATTCTTTGTCTTGTACATTGTTATTACATCCTTGTGGCCCGTTTGGGGTATTCACCAGCAATTTGTAGTTTATTGTGTATACTACGTAAGGATGAATCACGAACGGTATGCAACCAGGTGGAGCACTGCCCAAAGAAAGATAGAATAAAAATGGTGTCGAGTCGTGGAAATAGTTTGTTCGTTGTTGTACTGATCAAATGTCATCTGTTTGCAGTGACATTTTTTCCACGCTCGTTTCATTACCCATCTCGGCTTCTGTTCAGAAAGTGTTAGTGCATCACCGCCTATGTGTGTGCAATTTATATTCCCCTTTTTCATCTTAAACCTTCAGTTTTTCTCGCTAAGCTCTTCAGCGACGCCGGCTTTGAGGTGGCAGCTAACGAGTATGTCTTGAGAGAGACGGTGAACAAGAAGGAAGGGCTGTGCGTGCCGAGGGTGTTTGTTCAGGGCAAATTCATCAAGAAAGGGTGAGAGAAATATCCCAGATCAGAGAGTGAGTCAACCTTTTTTATTCACCTTTCTTACCGAAATAAAAATCTCTCCTCTTCTGACTGTTATTGTTTAATTCAATGGGTCTGAATCAAGTTGGTGTGTGTGGGTGTCTGTGTGTATGTGGTGCCCTAGCTTGTAAACACGATATCTCAAGATAGGTTATCATATTTGGCATGTGGCTTCCCATAATTAGTACAAGAACCCTATTGTTTTGGGTGGAGGTCAAAGGTCAAAAATTTCAAAAAAACTGATTTTCTCCAGAAAAGCTCCAGAACCTGAACATCAAAGGAGCTCATATATGTATGGTAGTCAAGCCTTATTTTGTGTAAAGTTTTTACATTGTTCTGTACTACTGTTGCCTAATCTAGTATAATAGGTGGTTGTCATAGTGGTGGTGGTTATATTCCCATTTCTATATCACATTCAACAATGAGGATAGTGTACATTACAAAATTCAATGTCAAACAGGGTTCAAGCAGTCCACACATATACAAACGCTTTAATGTGTGCACGGAAGTTACAAGATACAAGTTGTAAATATTTGTTCATCAACAGACCACAGAGATCTTAATAGTATGGAATACTTTAAAGGCCATCAGTATTGTTAAAGTTAAGCATATTTTGAGCTGCAAAGGGCTTTGAAATCTATCAAATCTCCAAATTGTTTCCAGATTGTGTGAGATTTTATGAACACCTGTCTTTCTCAGTCCTTACTAAACAAAACAAATGCTGGTGTTGAAAGCATGGGGACATTCTTTGACAGCCGTGCAAACAACAATGGGCTATTGTTCTGGATGAAAGGCATTCAACAAATATAATATCGGACCTGCTAGCCTTGCATACTATTTATTATATTGTAGTTTCTGAGGTTCAACTAGATAAAATTCTCGATTATTAGGTGTTCATCAAATTATGATAATATTATACTTGGGCATTTGGTTTCCATAGTTACTAGTGTCAGATGGCTTTTCATTCTTTTTCATGATCTAGTTTAGCTTACAAAAGTTTCTACAAATTTTGTTAACTTTTACATCACAGTTAACTGGTTAAATCATGACATTGATACAGTAAAGAGCAAAATGTAGACTCATAGATGCAGGCTCTCTCCATACAGTGTTTATAATCAAATAATGAGGTTGAAGTAGATATATCTCAGCATGAGTTTAATTTTTAATTTTGGTAAACTTACAAAAGTAGTTTTTCCTGTCAATAATTCCTTGTGAAAGGTGAAGTGTTGACTTTGGCTTGCAAATTATAATTATTACTCTACCATACAACCATGTCATAATCCTAATATTCCACTTTTATGAAAATGTTTGAATTTTATCCCCATGTTTCCTCTGCCCTGGTACTTGGAAGTCAAATTTTTCCCAGTTTCTTCACTGCTTCATCATACTTCTATTAAGGCAATAATGATGTTTGTGTCCAACAATGACAAATTTTTGTTTACTTTTTGTTCCTCTTATTAACTAGAGGCAGAAGAAGCAAAATCCTATGCTAGTGGAAGGACCCTAGCAGATTGAGAGTCTCTTTGTGAGAAGTCTCCCACGCTGAGGGACAGCTCTCAAGATGAAACATCAGAACATGAAAAGCTTGATGCATTAAGAGGCAACGAACTGCTCAACAGGAAGAGACATACTCCAGAAAGCGCACTTCACATACACATGCAAAGTCTGTTTTGCTGACCAATGTTTTGATGAGCAATTAATGATACAGTTAGACAAAGAGTTAATGCTTTTGTAAAATTTTATACATATATTTAAATGAGAGAGTACAGTTTTGAAGAGTATGTGCAATGGCTGACATCACAGACCACACACTGTGGTCCACTGGGGAATAAGGAATGCCTGAATGTAAGTCAAAATAGTTTACGTTCACTTTCAACACATCTCTTGGAAAAAAGCGACAAGGGAATTTTCAGGAGTTGCAATTCAACAATGTTTGCCACTGGATTTATACCCATTTAAAGACTCTTCAGAGTCTGAAAATAGAGTCACAACTTCCAAGATGGTGCTTTCAAGAAACTTCTAGCTGTGGTGGTATGCTAAAATTGGAGCCAGTACTGATAACCTTTAAGCTCAAAAATGTGATGTGTGATACTCTCTCCTTGGGTTCATATTATCAAAGTTACATTGTGTTCATAACAAATTGTAATCAAGAAAAATGTACAAGAGTTTCATAGTGTATGCGTAGTTTGCTCATTGTTCTTGACAGTAAATTGTGGTTATGTCACAGGGTCATACTTCATACTATAATAAATCAAAATATTAGTAACAGACTCTCAACTGCCCATCCTGCCATGCATGAAGTACTGTATGTTAATAACCAACGTTACCGACGGACCATAACGCATATTTTGGAAAACAGGTCTTTTCAGCAATCTATTGTAGTTGTATCACATGACCATGACGTATCATTATTTTGTACAATGAGAAGACTTTAAGAAACAATAACCTTAAACTAGCAATATGATTGGTTATAGTCTTGGCCAAGATGGAAGTATGTGGAGGGAAAAAATAAGGAGCTACATGTCATTTCCTTTGTCGATTTCACTGCTGTACTGAAGACCTCATAGCTTTCATGCTGTATTAGAAAATGACTGATTTCTGATTTACATTAAAAAGAATTTAAAAAAAAAAATTGTTTTCTTCTTTTCTCTTTTGTTGCCTCTCATTTGAAGATTGACATAGAATTACATTGAAAGCAATTTATTTTTTACGTTAACACATATATATTTGTGCTATGTCTCGTGCACAAGTTGTGCAGGGCGTCCCACTCCATATGAATCTTCACAGACTCGACAGTGTTGTAATTCACCAGGCCCCATTTTTTTGTCAGTCTTCATTTTTCATTAAGTATATTATAAAAATTATGATATGTTATTCCTTATCTCATACTTCTCTGGGCTCCATAGTTGACCCAGGGGTTGTAAAACCCTCTGGTATTTCCTACCCCGCCTCCCTTCTTGTCAAATTTAGTCAATCAGAAGTGGAAATGAGCATCTTAATGTCTAATCTGGTTTGTAGATGAGGATAAGTGCCCCCCTGCCTCTTGAAGAAAAAACTCAGTTACGAGCTTTTTACTTCACCCATGAAAGAAGTCACCCCGCAGAAGAAGACATACTTTGAGTTGTAGTCTAGAAGCCTGTGGCTCAGCTGGTGGAGTCAGCCTGGGAATGAGTACCAGTCATGAGGGGAACATAACAAATGCCACCAAAGGAAATTGCCCTAATATGGTCAGGGGGCTCTTGGAACCCAGATGTACACTTCTGCAATTGCTGGAATGCAACTATGAATCGCACATTGAAAAGGCCCTTACATTTTCAACACCGATTTCCCAGCTAGCTAATTGAACAGTTGTTGCGTATGTATTTTATCTTGAACATGTGCTAATAGTACCGTCGATATGTTATTACGCAACAACCCTGGAAAACTAAAACGTTTTTGATTGGTCAATTTGTGACACACCTCTTCAGAATTTCTGGGATTTTCCCTGTAACTGTTAGTAGGTGCTGCGGCTGAAATGAAGTGTTTGAAGAAATACCAACTTGTTCCACGTAAGTCTTCTACCTAATGCACAAAGTTTGAAATTAATGCTTATCAAAGGACTGAAGAAAGGCACATCGAAACGTGCTATAGGAGATATGTACGTTGCTTCTGGATTTGGTCGCCCATAGTATCTCCACCGAATTTCTACTCTGCAGCCTAACGTTAGGCTTTAACGTTTAGGTTTATACTAACAACGTCTTTTCTACGGCCTAATGTTATCAATTTGCCAGCATTGGCATACTACAGTACAGAGTTAGTGAATGTTTTAACGACCATTTTTGATGCTTGGTTACATTGTGTATGTACAGTATGTCAAATCATTGACATCAACTCAAAAGCATCACGTCCACAGACCAGTAGGCTTACATTGTGATGCAATCAGACCAGTTTGACTTGAGACAGTGATGACACTAAAACACAGACATGCAAAAGAGGTTACACCAGTACAAACTTTTGTAGATTGATTTTCTTTTCGTTTTTTTGGGGGAACATTTGTACAAAGAACAGTGCATGTTTCTTTGCTTTGGAGGTCTTCAATTTGGATCTACCTACAGTAAGAAGAGAGGTGTTCATTTATCCCCCTCCTCGCCCCCCCCCCCCAAAAAAAAACAAAAACAAAAGCACCACAAAATTAATGCAGCTACTATAGTACAGTCATTCTGCTCTAGATGATTTTGTTTTAATCTCACTAATGGACATTGCTGAAGTAAATTTCCTTTTATACCACATAGATAAAGTATTATCAATAACACAAGTTCAGTATGAAGTTTCTGAGAAGTGACATATGCGGCCAAAGCCTTCTGTCATGGTCCCGCATCAGGTCACTGTCTGCATCAAGGAGCAGAGGGAACCGACTGATTCTCGGCATTGAAACTAGCTGTGATGAGACGGGAGCAGCAGTTGTAGATGAGAATGGCCGACTGCTCGGAGAAAGTTTGAACTCTCAAAAGAGGATACATGTAAGGTGAGCTAAATTCTGAACTGCACCCAGTAGGTGTACTTCCCCCACCCCACCCTCCCTTTTCAACAAAAATTAAAGGTAGTTATTAGCAAAACCTTGCATATATAGACCTAATTTATCGCATAGAATTCCTCAGAATGCACAATTTCACCTCTAAAATTGTAATTTGTTTCTGAGCAAGGGCTTGCATACCCTCCAACATGGCAGTTGGTCTCAACACTCCATGACCACAAACCCCCTTCCCCCTATTTTAAAATCCTGGATTGCACATGTAGGATGGCTGAATATTAAAAAGGCTTAAATGTAACTTCAGTTGTTCAACGGTTGATCTTCTTTGGCTCCAAGGACGGCAGTGAGTCATTTCTTTGTCTTTAGTTCTGATATGAGTCATTCACTAAGCTTTATCTTCTGATTCCCACTTAAGTTGGATCCATGTTAACTCAATAAGCATAATTTTTCAAGGTCGAGTAAGACACTTTTTGAATGTATATATGTGCAATTGATGTTTTTGGTGCTACACATATGTGTAGCACCAAAAACATCAATTGCACATATATACATGTAGCTGATGTTTTAGTTGGGGTGTGACAGAACATAAGTACAATGCACACTAACCAGAATTGGTACAGTGATTGCAGATAAATGTAACGATCGTTGGAAGGCATTACAGCAGCAGAAAATTTATATAATAAAATAAATAATTAATGCAGCTCTCTCCAAAAAAATTTGTGGTATTATATTGACTTTATCAAATTCACAAAATATTGGAAGATCTCAGATATTTTAAATAGGAATTAATATCAAAACAGCAGATTAACCTCAGACTACCTTTTTTCATGTGATAGAATGCAATGCTTATAAGCACCTTACCGATAGCAATGGATGTTTATACATAACACACATGTTCATCTTTTTTGTTATCAGAAATGGAGGTGTGATACCTTCATTGGCCCAACACTTACATCAGCAGTCCATTCGTGATGTTGTCCAATCAGCATTAGCGAAAGCAAAGACGTCCTATCAGGTAACCTTGAATGATTATATGTCACATTAACAACACTGTCCTCACTGGGCAAAATAATAATGTACACTGTAGGAGAGATGTGTAGGTTTGTTCGATAGAATACCAGCTTTGGGCCAGTAAAACTCCCCTTTGGTTGGATCAAACTAGGCCTACAGTACCACTATATATATTGTTTTATTTCAGTATCTACAAAGTGATGGGTTTTATACCAATGTATCATCTTACCTATTTGGGGGAATTAAGTCGAAATGCAATTTGAATTTTATGTAGGCAACCAGTCGTCTGTTGGAGGACTAAGTAAGTTGATTTTGGTCGTCTGAACAGAAATTTGGTCGTCTAGGATGATCAGACGACCAATAAAAATTTACCATGTCTCTCTCCATGATGACTACAGGGTTTAGAGTAAGTATAAAAACATTGAACACTTACCCCAATTTGTAATCCTTGGATCATCAGGGCTGAAAACAATCCGCTGTACTCCTTGGCTTGGCTGACCCTTAATTCCAAACACCTACCCTGAGAATTAGCTTGTTATAAAGTAAACACAACCAAGTGGAAACTAAACATTGAATCCCAAAGCAGGGGACTGACTGGTCCCATTCTACAAAAGCTATGCCTCTTAAAATAGGCATTTGGTAACATAATTAACTTCTGCTCTTTGTCAGAGAATAAAGTACAAAGTGCTGTCATGCAGCAAACTTTGATAGGTTTTAAGCCTAAGTCTAGTTGTTGTCCCTGCAAGGTAGGTCTACTAGCAAGTAACTTTAATATGACTAGCTAGACTAAGGTCCTTAAATCAATATGACATTATTTTGATGTAGTAGAAAAGTGATAATTATAAAGATATATTTCACTTGCCCTAGAGCAGTCAAATGATAAAGATTCAACATCTTTCCAACAACAGGATAAAAAGCCATGTGCTTCTCTTATAACTCTGAGCAAGCATATATATACTACATGTACAGAAAGAGAAATTTTCCACCATGAATATTCATGTATCAGTTTTTAATATTACAAGTAGCAGTCATGAATATTCTAATGATCAAATTAACATTGGAAAAGATATTCATGAAATTTTTAAGGAATTCACTACAAGGGAATAATTTTCTTTGGTATATATCTCAGCAATATGCTGGGGAAAAGATAGCCAAGGTTGTAACAAATTTGGAGAAATTTATAGCAGGTTTTGCATACAAAATCCTATTATTCTCACCATTAGATGGTAAAAATAAAGTTTCTGAAACCTCAAAATCTGCTGTGAAATTTGTACATCCTCATTTTCAGGTTTGAATGCATTATAATCCAAGTAATGAGTAACATGACTTTGAATCTGAACATTGTAAAACTATAGCCTACTTTCAAAATAGGTCATTTTAATTTAATACTGCAAACTTCATTTACTCAAACGTTGGTGTGTTTGATATCCCAGGACCTTTCTGCTGTTGCCACGACCACCAGACCAGGTTTAGCTCTATGTTTACAAGTTGGCTTGGATTATACCAAGCAGCTGGTGGCGGAGACTGGACTTCCTTTCATTCCGGTCCACCATATGGAAGCTCACGCTCTGACTGCACGCATGGTGGACAACAGGTAGATATTTCTGAATATTCTTTCAATTATTTAATTAGTCTCCGACTCGGTTTCATTTACCGAGCATTGTCTTGATGTTGCAAGAACAATGTTTGATCCATAATGGGAAGTCTTGGAAGATGCTGGTGTTAGAGAACTGAATGTGTTGTGAACCCTAGACCTTCAAATTAAATAAACGTTGTTCAAAAGAACATACCTTTTGGACATAACTTTCTAACATGGTATGCCAAATACATTTAATACATAAACTGTTAGCATGTAATGTCTGTTAAAAGTGTACAATTTCTTATCATTTTTTAGCAATTTTAAGATGCCGTCTGCAGTTTGTTTTAATTGCACATTAACTTGAGAAAAATGAAGTCAGAAAGAAATCCACAGTTCATTGTATATAGAATTATGATTATAAATTTCTTCTTATGGATTGCAAAATCATGTAAATTAACTTAAATTGTATATTAAATGTAAAGAGCCAGTGATTTGGAATGTTCATGGAGGATGGGAGATGGACAACGTTTGGAGACAGCTGGTGGAAGAGGGATGCAAAAAATATCAATTTTTTTTTTTTTCTGACAGCGTGTCATTCCCCTTCCTGGTACTTCTGGTGTCTGGAGGACATTGCATTTTAGCTCTCGCCAGAAATGTTGGAGATTTTGTTATCTTGGGTGAGACTCTGGATGGAGCACCAGGAGAGGCATTTGATAAGGTAAAAAATCTCAACAGGATTTTATGGTGGGGGGGGGCAGTGGCGGAGTGTCCATACAGTCAGGGGGGCGGATGCCCCCCCCCCGACTTACTCAAATGGACTGCTGGCACCCTTTTCAGCTTTTTTTACCACATTTTACTTATTGCACGATTATTGACTTTTTTATTGCGCTCTCATCTACCTATTGACATTTGTCACATTTTGTTGGTGTAATTTTCTGACAAAATGCTCTAAAGGCGGTCTTTAATTTATCCGCACTTCCGTTGTAAGAAACTATTTCCAAGCGCACGTACTTTCAACACCCATATAAACTTCCAAATTGTCACGAATGGCGATGACACCTATTTATTCTTCATTTATCTGCAAATTAGCCAGGCCTGGAAAGGATAATTTCCGGCGATCTACGGAGTATCTTTACTCAAAAAATTTCTGTACGCTCCGTGCCAACCTGTGGTGGCACTCCGCTTAGATAGTGTCAAAGCGCCCCTACAGACCATTCTCACCCCCCTGACCAATACCCCTAGCTCTGCCACTGGGGGGTGGGGTGGGAGAAAGGGTCAGGGGGTCTTGAGTGGGGAGGCTGAGGGGTGGTGTCAGGAGGTCTTTGGAAGCACAGATGTCTACTGTTGTACTTTCTGGTCTTACTAAATGTAAGGTTGCTCGGAACACTTCATATTTTTCAACCTTTGATTGTCAGTCCAACACCTGTTTGGATCAAATGTCAGAGATGTGACAGATCATCGTTTTCGTAGTCGGTTGATAACTTTCCAAGAAAACTTTCTCATGTTGTTACAAAATTAAAACTTGTCCTAATGAACATCTGATAGCTGCAAATAAACTGACGATTTATCAGCCACCTAGTGATTTATGGTTACTATGGTGATAACGACCATTGACATCGACATTTCTAATTGTAATTATGCTTTACAGATAGCAAGGAGATTGAAACTGCAAGAGCACCCTCAATGTAAAGGTATGAGTGGTGGTCAGGCTATCGAAACATTGGCAAAGGAAGGGAACATTCACCTCTTGGATGGCAAACATCTGTTCCGAATGCAAAGAAAAGATTGCAACTTCTCATTTATCGGGTTCAAGCAAGCGGTGTTTAGATTGATTCAAGAGGAAGAGAAACTACAAGGTACGAACACTGCAAACCTTCGAATCATTCCGTCAAAAATGGTGTTGTTTTTGTATGTCTGTCCTTCTGTCATGGCTTTTGTGACCTGCAATTATAGATATTGTTAATAACTGTGTGTATAGATGGGGCAAAAATTATATATTTAATGATAGATTGATTAAGCAGGATGTTGGAAACCCTCTCTAACTACTGTAGGTCAGGAGGTTACGATATTGAACTGCTTAAAAACAAAACTAAACGCATGATGTCATCTTTGTCTAACATGATTATTAATGTGTTCTGTCTATGATTAAATACTGTATACGTAAAATGTTTGCTATGACTGAATTTACTGAAATGATAAGTCTTATATCAATAAATCATACTGCGATTGGTGAGATAATACTCCAAGTCTTGTGACTAAATATGACTACAGTGGGTGATCAAGTGGACTAACATTCTACCTTGTTTGCAGGTACGAGCAACATCCTTGAGAATGTATGTGACATTTGTGCCTCTGTCCAGCATCACATCACTAGACACCTGGTAACAAGAATTCTGAGAGGCATTGAATACTGCAAGATGACTGACATGCTCCCACAGGAGAAACAAATTTTAGTAAGAATTTAGTTCCATTTATTTATTTTATTTTTTACCAGGGCCATATCTCAAACTGTTTCAGCTAGATTGCTGCATGCAAGGAAATTGTTTCATACAGACCTACCTCATGGAGTAAATCTGTGGCAAAACCTCTCCCATGTACTAAAACGATGGTCCATTGATCTTCAGGCCATTATATAGCTTGCGTAGTTAAAGTGAAATAAATTTTTAGATTAGAGAATAGTATAAAATTTCAGGTAATTTGCATGCAGTGATGGTTTGGGAAGCCTATGATAATGATTACAATCTCAAAATGAAAACAACTTAGTTAATTGAAACAATGCAGTGGTATAGTGTCTGATTGTATTCAAATCAAAGGTATACTGAGGGCAGGTGCAGATCCAGGATTTTAAATGGAATGGGTGTGGCCCTGAGCCTCTTTAAAGTCAACTGTTATGTAGGGGGGTCTGGTGGTCAATCCCTACCCCACCCCCACCCAAGAGAAAATTAACATTTTAGAGGTGAAATGGTTCATTCTAAGGCATACTTGTAAATTAGGTATATGTGGAAGGTTGTGGTACTAATAACTATTTACATTTTTGGGGGGTTGGAAAGGAGGGGTGTGTACACCCCACACCACCCCTAAATAAAGACATTTATCTATTGCCTATATCCTCACAGGTTGTATCTGGTGGTGTGGCTAGCAATGGTTACATAAAGCATGCACTGGGCAGGCTATGCGATCATACAAGTTATAAACTTGTATGCCCACCTCCAAAACTCTGCACGGACAACGGTATCATGGTAGCGTGGGCCGGTATGGAACACCTTAAGCTGGGTCCTGGATTCGCAGATAATCCGCAAGAGGTCAGATTCGAGCCAAGGTAAAGTAGATTATCAATATGAGAAAGAAAGAAAGGAGAGAAAAGCATAGGTTGGATGATCATCTCCGGTTATAGAGTTATTCCAATTATCGTCTCAGATTCGTACTGCTTGAAAATGACCCAATTTTTTGCACGAGATGTTTAGAAAGATCGGGTATCATATGGTGTGACCTAATAATGATAATGAGATAACAAAAATGGTTTTATAGTAATGTAGATTAATTACATATAATCAACACTTATTTCCCAGTCAGTTAAATTCCATTGTTGATTTGTTTTGTAAAATAAAGATGGTAGGATTGATGGACTTGATATTAGTGATACCCCTGATGGTTAGAGGACTTAAAGGGTGTGAAGACTCACGCACAAAGAAACGTCTCATGCCGGTAATCAGACCTTGTTTCGAATGAGGTGTAACAGAAGTGTTAGACACCACCATCGATCCCAAAAAATACACACAAAGCTTGCTACTGTCGGTAATTAGACACTAGTGTACAGTCAATACATACAACTACGGTCAATACCCACAACACAGTCTACATAGCAGGGATGGACATCTCATGTCTAGATAAAAGATAACAAGGTATCACGTTTCATTTTGTAGCGACAAGAAGAAAACGTCATATGCAAGCCACGGAAAGTTAACTTTTTCAGAGCACTGCACGCAGGTTGGGGCGAGTCTTCGCTGCCTTTAACATATGAAACGGTGATAGAAAGAAGATGTACTATATATATTTCATAAACCAATATTTTGTTAATAAAAACATGGAATTATATTGTATGCGAGATATCGAATTATTTTATTTGGGAATGATGCATATTCATTTTCATATTGCAGAGAACCTTTAGGGGTTAACATCGCCAACGCGGTAGCCGAGGCTAGAGTCGACATCAAAAGATTCAAGTTCTGGACGGATGGATGATCAATCAAATTGAAAGTCTTCAACGAAGTTGTTGATAGAGGATGGAAATAGCAGATGACACACATCATGGATGGAGAGATTAGAGATGGGAGAAATCAGTTCAAATGAATGTTGCTGCTCAGGAAAGGAAGGGTGCAATACATTCAGTATAGCAATGCTGCTCAATGATCAGGAAACTGAAGCCAGTTATTGTAGCAGCAACCCAACTGGACAATTGGTCATGTACTCATTAGTCTATTGATAAGGGATGACTCCCTTTCAAGTGTATTTACGAATTGTGAAAAGTCAAGATAATGGACAGTTGCAAATATTGAACAAATATTTTTTCTTGCTTTCTTTAAAGTAGGGGTGCAAGTGCAACCTTGTAACCTTTCCAAGTGGAGGGACCTTAGCCTCCCCCTCCCCCCCCCCATGGATGGAATCATGGAGGGCTCAATTTGTCCCCCCAAACCTACCACCTTGCAGAAAGAATATTCCAAAAAAAAAACAAGTACACACAATAACAGAATGATATGACATTTATGTACAGTACAAGCTAAGTGTTGAAAAAATTGTATACATTGTTTCAAAAGTTGCAAAATTTAGCAGCATTTTGCATGTAATCTAAGCAACTTCCATTTTTACCAAAATTTCTCACCCCTCCCTTAGACCCCTCCACTGCTTGCTTGCTTGTAACATTAACTCAAATGAGTCAATTTTCCATGTACAAGTATATGTTTTACACATAAATGACAAAGTAATGTTGTAATGGGTGCGAGACACTTGATTAGTTTTGATGTCTTGTCACAAGACCTGCAAGTCCCAATTTATACACCTGGGTGAAGAGAGGCAACGGAGATAAAGCGCCTTGCCAAAGGACACAACGTAATGATCTGGCCAGGGCTCGAACCTGTAATCCTTAGATCACAAGTCCACTGCCTTAACCACTTGACCGCAATGACGAAAAAGAGAAAGTACCGTGGCATACTCATGTTTATTGCAATACTTACTATTCGATTAATCGGCAAAGATCACGCGAAGATCAGTGAAAAGTTTACTAACTAAAGAAGAAACAAGAGTTTGAAATTCCATGTTCAATGAAAATCATAAAACCTAGGAGATAATTCTCATCTCATTTGAGAAGTTACCTGGTCCTAGTAGGAGGGCAAAGGTAATCAAATGAAGAGTGTAAAATTACTTAACCCACCAAATGAAATACAAATTAAAAAATATTTTGTAGACACATCAGATTTGTTTATAATGAAAAATATAAGGAAAGAGATGACGCTTTTGCTTATATTTGTGGACCAATTAATACTCTCCCTTAAATCGAAGGGAATGCAACTTCGGCGAATACCTTTTCATTTTGTTTTCTTGAGTTGACTAGTGATTGTCTATAAAATTTCATTTAAAGCAAATAAAAGTGTCTGAAGCATACTCGCCCCCCCACGTTCCCCTTCCCCACAATAGATGAAATTGTCAGCTATTCAGTGAGAGAGTTCCACAGTTCGAATAACTCAAAATGATACTTCCCACAAAGTTAATGACCCTTTCACAATGCTCTGAAGGATGGTGACTTTATGAATTTAACCACAACTTTAATGTTCACAATCTGTTCACAATGTGGGTGGTAGCTGGTGACAATATGAAACTACTGAACAGTAAAATTTAATCAACAAGAAAGAACTTGTTGATATAAAAAAAAAAATATTAAGTTTTTTTAAAATGATGGAAGATAATGATGGCAGCATTTTGGAATACTTTTTGTTTCAATTTTTGCATATAATTATTGATCAACCGGTATATATATATACATATATATATATATATATATATATATATATATATATATATATACATATTACATATTTACTTTGAAGATTAAAAGAAATAATCCAGCCTGTTGGCGAAATACAGTGAGTTTCATATTATTCTCTCTCTCTTTTTGCTTTCATCTGTTTCCATAGCAACAGTACATAGCAACTAGTGAAGTAAAGAGTGTAACTTAAAAAATATGAAAATATATACTTTAAGGATTAAAAGAGAAAATCCAACCCGTTTGCGACATGCAGTGAGTTTCATATTCTTCTCTTTTTGGGGGGCTTTCATCTGTTTCCATGGCAATAATACAAGTAACTTGTGCAGTTACGCTTACTTATAGAGTGCAACTTTACAACTATTACAATATAAAACGAACAATTAAATCTTATGGCATACGCACGTATTTGGGATGACGTGTGTTAAAATAATCCATTATAAAACTATTTCTTCTCATTTCTTTCTTCGTTTTTTCATAAATGCATTTTTTTTTTGGTCAAGACCCCCATTACCAAGTTTGGGGTTGCGTATTATATAACCTTGACGACTGTTTTATTCCACTTTACAACTTTTTAAGAAACTTTATCGTAACGTAATCCGTCGAAGACTTTAAAAAAATGAAGCTGACATCAATTAAATATTGGATGGATTTTTTTTTTAAATATTCGTATATGATTTTCTGCTTTAGCCCTGAGATGGTAGACATTAAAGCCCTTATTATTTTATTCTCGAGAAGATTAAATAACGACCGGTATATTTGAATTATTACGATTTGCGTCTTTATAGAAGAAATTAAATCCAATCCCCCTTCCTTTAAAATATTCCATTGAAATGATCTACAACGAAGAATTCATCCAAAGCTAAGAAATATATCTGCTTCCTTCCTTTTGAATATATTATGATTTAAGAATTGTTTCCGGTGCCGTTGTATAAGATGTGTGATGTCATACAGTTACTTACGTAGTAAAAACATTTCATTTTCCTTCAGGGTCGCCACCACCATTTTCAGAGAGAGAGAGAGGGGACTAGATGGACTGGAGGGGGAGGTCTAAAGTGTCCCCCTTTTATCCTTAATTTTTTTTTGGGTAAAATGGAACTGGAATGCATAACGATGCGATAGTTATTGCAGCATTTGAAACAATTTTGTAGATTATTTTAACCGCAGAGGCATGCAGTATACACTCACTGGCGGATCCAGGGCCTTTGTTTGGGAGGGGCCAAAGTGGCATTAGAGTGATATGGGGGAGGGGTCTAAGGGGAAGGGGTGCGCCCCTCCCCTTTGGAAAATTTTCTATTGCTGAATGCCCTCAGATGCAATTTGGTGCGACAAAAGTGTACAATGGTGATGTTAATTTACTTCTAAAAAAAATGTTTCCCAGGTGTAATTTTCTAAAATATTTATAAAACAAAGTTGGGATCATCTTTCTCCAGGCGCGGCGGAACGGAAAATTATTGGAGGGGGGGGGGGCGCTAATGTGTGGAGACTATCTAAGCGGAGCGCCACCATCGGTTGGCGCGGAGCGTACAAGAAAATTTTGGGATATTTCAAACCCCCAGATAGCCGGAAACGGCACTTCCCGAGTGTTTTATGCTGCGAATACCTAGCCCTAAAGTATGGGTCTCAAGCCTGCAATTTCTCAGATTGCACGTAAAAGTCTGTAAAAACATTGTAATTTGTATATTCGATGGTGTTTTAAGAGAGTAGCTATTACTCGTAGTGTACTCACAAAGACGTTTTGAGTGTAGTAAGGGCAGTGGCGGAGCTAGGGGTAATGGTCAGGGGGCAAGAATGGTCTGTAGGGGCGCTTTCGACACTATCTAAGCGGAGCGCCACCACAGGTTGGGGCGGAGCGTACAGAAAATTTTTGAGTAAAGATACTCCCTAGATCGCCGGAAATGACCCTTTCCGGGCCTAGCTAATTTGCAGATAAACGGAGAATAAATAGGTGTCGTCGCCATTTTGTCGGAAAATTACACCAACAGAATATGACAAATGTCAATAGGTATATGAGAGCGCAATAAAATAGTCAATAATCGCGAATAAGTAAAAAGTAGTGAAAAGCTGAAAAGGGCGCCAGCAGTCCATTTGAGTCCGTCAGGGGGGGGGGGGGGCATCCGCCCCTGACTGTATATATGGACGCTCCGCCACTAAGTAAGGGGATGTTGGAGAACTGGCTGAAATGAGGCAAGTCATTAGCCTAAGACGAAGTTGTGGTACGCTTACCGGTACTCACACTCACTGCTTCCACATTTCACGGGGCGTGAAGACGCGGTTGGGTGACAATGTGGTCTATAGCCAGGGGACGGGCCGAGGGTCCCCAGCAATTACTAAAATTATTACACCTATATAGTATACGTGTGCATCGGACAAATCGACAAGTATGCATTGAAAAATGGGCAGATGCACGTTTCGGAGCCTTGGTAAATATTGGGGGGCTTATCATGCATTTGCCCCCTCAACTTTTCATTGGGAGCTGAGCCCCCCCAAGCCCCTCCCCCCCCGGTTCCGGCGCCACTGTCTTTCTCAAGAAATTTTATTTCTCATAGGTTATAAATTTCTTACAACAAGCCTGTAACTGCAAAATGGTGTTAAACTGTAAATCCTCATGCTCATACATTTACATAGCTCCCAACTCTTGAGAAGGCAAATGCTGGTTCATGCCACGAATCGCCGTCCTGGGGAGGGGTATAAGGGGAGGGGGTGTCCCCCTCCCCTTTTGATTTTTTTTTGGAATCCTGGTGATGCCTACATGTAAAATGGTGGCACTTAGAAAGGCTTTTGTCACCCAAAATTTTCTGAGAAATATGCATTTTTTTGTGTGTAACATCAATAAATTGAATAGTAGGTGATAATTCATTCTTTCCCGTGGCATGAAAATGTTCGCTGCTCGCCCCAATGAAAAGAAATATAGGCTAATTTGAGGTTCAAATGATGCTGTAAAGGAGGTTTTATACTCTATTATGCTAAATGCTACAGAAATGATGGTTGCTAAGTCAAAATTTGATGCAAATTTTTTTATGTATACTTGACAATTACAATGCGGATTTTTCGGACGCTTGTGCCGGTCAGCGGCTTTGGGTGTTAGAATGCGGGTCTAATTCCCGCGAATTGCGGGTCAGTTGGGAGCTCTGCATTTAATTTTAAACCAGAAAACGAAAAGGTTTAGACTAGTCTACCACTGCTATTCCTCTCGATTTTTTAAATTTCCAGTCATATGATTTAGCGGATGTTCGGAAACACTTTTTGGCTCACCTTTGGGGGGGGCCATGGCCCCCTTGGCCCCCCCCTTGGATCCGCCAGTGTATACACTATAGCTTTGTGTATAGTAATATCAGGGATGAGACTGGGCCGGGGAAAAAAATCTGAAATTTACCGATCGCCGTCCTGGGGGAGGAGTTTAAGGGGAGGGGGTGTCCCCCTCCCCTTTATAATTTCATTTGTCAGGTAAGGAGGGCTTAGATGCAAAATGGTGGACTCTAGATGGAATCTATCACATCACGTAACTCGCCAAAAAAGTGTGGAATTTCTGCTTGTATAATTTATCCATTAGCTTTTTTGAACCAAAAAAGGCTTTTTTGCTTGCTTTGTGCTACTTGATTCCACCACTGGTCAAATTCGGTGTTCCTTCCCTTCACAGTCCAGCATGTTCGGCCAAAAAAAAATTAAATCAAAAAAATAATAAAAAACGCGAATTACGAGAAAAAACGCGAAAATGAAAAAAAAAAAATCGGAAATCCGCGTTTCCGCTGAAGAGTCTCATGCCTGTAATATGGTGTCTGCTCATGATTACGCCGCTGATGTTTTTTCTATTGTTTTTTTCTTTTTCTTTGGTACTTTCAAGGTCAACGTAAGCAGTGTTGAAAACTATTACAATGTCAGTATTATGTCATATTGGAACGGTATTTTCTCTACACAGTATAGTTGTAAACAGTATAAGGTGGACTAAACATGTTTTTCCAAATTTTAGGAAATGTTTTCAAACAAGGCAAACAATCTTGCATATCCTGGGGTTCACAGTTTTTTCATATTTTGTTTTTAGCTTTCCGGTTTTAATAAAATCAAGCACGCTTTGCAAAAATAAGATGAGGTAAATAGAAAACAAAAAAAGAGGGGGGGGGTGGTGGTAAGCAAGGTTAAAATTGTAGAATTTTAAGAACTAGTAAGCGTAAATACTTCGCAAAACACGCGTAACATTTAAAGAAATGACATGACAATAAAGGAAATGCTTTTCTCACCCAAATAGTTATTTCTGTCTAATTCGTATATAATTTCAATCCGTCAGAAGAAACAACAGCGAAATGAACAATAAGAAACCAATACCAGTAAACAATAAAATGTTTAAACAATGAGCAGGCATTGCGGTGGGAGGAGTGTGGAACGGACGTTGCTAAGGCAGTTTCTGAACACAATGGGCGGGGGGGGGGGGGGGAGGGCACACTAGGAACTCACATACAGTGGTATTAACTCTACCATTAGCTGGTAAAAGGAAAAATCGAAATTTTTGTGGTTCAGTTGAGAAATCCGTTCAGAATGAGTTTATGCTATATAAAGTACAGAATCCAACTTATTGAAGGAATAGGGGTTAAGGATGCGTACTGGTGTACGAAACTCAAGTAACGATACAATATGGGTTTTTCTGTTTACTTTGGTGAGCGATAGACAATCAGTGTGCTTGTATACTCACTTAAACTTGGTCATTACAGTCGGTGTCAATGATAATTGAAACCCGCACCCACGAAAGAAAAAAATGCTAAAAAAGAATGAAAACAAACAAATAAACAAGTAAAAAAACATTTACAATTGCAACATAAGATGGAGAAAGTGGACTTTTTAATATCCACAAAAAATATAGCCTATACCTTAAGCAAAATACCAAAGGGGCGTTTAAACACACCGATTTGTTGAAAAGTATCACGGATATATATGTTCAGTAATATCGCGTCTACATGTTCAAAGAAGCGCGCGGATATGTTAAAAGCTAATCATTTTTTTTCTGTGTAATCTTCGTCATGCAAGTATCAAATTATGACACGTATAACTCATCATAAGTCATTACATGATACAACATGCTGATATATATGTCGACATTTCCATTGAAACATTGTCATCTCATTTTTGTGTACGATATTTAGCCTATGAAAAGTTTGGCTCTCCTTAAAGACACAAACCTTAGTCCAAGACCCCATGCAGTATACTTTAAGAGTACGTTTTTTTTTTGCCAGAGCACTTTTAATTAATTCAGACTAGATTCCCTTTGTACATGGACTATTCATTATTGCAGCTGCGCAGTTAAGGACTTCGAGCTGTCGAGAGTACGGATGAACATACATACAGACGCGCTAGGTGATAGACTAGTTCAAGGTTTCACTTGTTTACTTTGTCCGAATGAAAAAAAAAAAGGCTACAAAAGTCAAGTTTAGGTTGACTTGAAGGTTCGAAAATATGTATCAAAAGGATCTCCTTTTCAATAATAACGAACATAATAGTATATTCTTCTGATGATCAACTCACAGTACCGTTCCAAACGATCTGCAGCTAGTCAAGTTTCGCGGAACTAGATAGAACCAATATGAAAGCGCCCTCTCTGTCTAGTTTGGGCGATGCTGCAGAGGGAGCCCCTTTTCCATGACTTATGTTAACAATCCAATCTCTCATTAATAAAATAAAATAAAAATGGAATCCAAATAATAGAAAGCAATATAAAAACCTTTTGGAAATGCCAAAAACTGAAGTAGAAAAAATAAGGAACCAAAACATTCCTTAACTATACTTACATGGGTGTCTATTATATAGAACAGCATAGATTTTACATAGAGGTATAACACTCAAGACCAGCTTTAGTGGGATCCATGGTATCTATACACATATCCACCTGGTCAGACCAAAGAACACCTTTGCTGTTCTACTTCGTTCTCAATGTCAACAAAGGTGTCATCATCAATATTAGGAACCGTAACAATCAGTGGCATTGTGAGCCACGTGAGGACCAGGCTGGCCCCTATGCTGGGTCACCGGGCAACCCTTAATGAAGTCGTCTTTTTAACTGAATTGAATTATGAAAATGGGAATATTTTTTATATATGTAAATGTTCCCTGGACCCCAATTGTTTTTAGCTAATTAATCATTTAATCATTTTATTTTTAAAGGGGGTTCGTTATCCAAAAACTCGATGATTTTTCCCATGAGAGTAAAAAGTAAATTTCTGAATGTACTACTCTAATATCACAATTATAGAAAAATTGTCAATAGTATACAGTAGTAAATATGGGGGATTAAAAATTGAAAAGTAAAGGGAACTGAAAATATGAAAGAAACTCATTCTGGGTATGTATATATATATCAACCCTTTTCCAATATTATTGTGGATGTCGATAGTCAACAAACTCTAGTCAGCCTATGCACAGTCTACATTAAACTGACTAATCATGCTTATATGGGTAGATGAGAGCGCAATAAAAATAGTCAATAATGGCGAATAAGTAAAAAGCTGAAAAGGGCGCCAGCAGTCCATTTGAGCCCCCCTGACTGTATGGACGCTCCGCCACGGCTCGGCGGAGGTTGTTCGGTTGTTCCTATAAAAGAAATTACAAAAATACGTAATAGAATTGTTATTTTTTAATAAATTGTTTTCATATCGACAATGCAGACTTATGATCAAAATGCTTATGAAAAAATATATATACTTTGAACGGTCATTCGTTTGTACTTTTATAGGTGGTGTCGTTTAACTAACTACCGCCAAATACATTGTATGGGATATATTACGTAGAAGTGTCTCTAGCCAGTGGCGTGCACAAATTTTCAAAAGGTGATGTGGGAAGGGGAACGAGGAAGGGCAGGGGTTGGTTCCCCTGTATTATATCATTTGTTTCTAAACCACAGATTATGTAATCCGTTGATTTGATTACATGATATCTTCATACCTTGACCTGGACATACAGGTATGGACCCAGTTGTTGTAGAGAATGCTTCTGCACCGTTAATGATTTCCATAGAGGAGGCGATAACCCGGAATTCGAAAACACCATCAGAAGCCACGATGCTCGCTGGAATGGTCACGTTCACAGCGACTTGCGTTGTCGTCATAGTAACATTCGGGAAGGCACCGATATAGCTGGAATTATCCGATATTTCTAAAATAAAATGTTCATGAAAAAAATATAGCTCTCTCAATTATCAATTCTCTTGAAGAAAACTGTTACCAGTGAATTATTATTCGATATTATCGAAAATTAAAATTAAACAAAGATGAAACCTACCGCTAATTAAGAGTGAAATAATTTCGGAATAGTCCTCGTCTCCACTGGCGACATCGATGACGACTGTAGCGGAAGAATTTCCTCCGGAAATTTTGAAACAAGTCTCTTCGATGGTAAGGATCGGTAGATCTGCTTCCGGTGTGATGGATACTGGCACATCGACACTCCTGGAGACGGTGACGCCGTCTGCGTCCGTCACTGTTGCGTTCACAGTAACAGTAAATTCGCCGGAGATATCCGGGATAGGGGTAAGAACTAAGTTTTGAGCCTGTTCAGTCGGGATAATCCAGGCCTCTCCTTCGCCTAATTCTTCTCCTATGTTTGCCTCGAACAGTCCTGCGAGATTTTCCAATCGGAGCTCAATGTCATCATCGAGAGTTGGATTCACCAGCTGGACAACCAGTGGGAACTGGAATGGCATGTCTTCCACACCGAACGCCGGTGAGAAGCCAATAATCGGTGGTTCCTTTGGTGGTGTGTCTGAATTTGTTGAAAGTTGAAATTTATACAAATGCGTGTTGATAACATAATAATTTCTTCTTTGTTTCAGATTAGAGATTACTTCATTGATTTCATAACCCTATATTTAAACTAGACTGGGTACCGAGACGGAAGTTGGCTCTCCCCCAATAAATACTTGATTAAAAACACCTAAACTAGTGGTCATTTAATTTTTTCAATGCTGTAGGCATTGTAGGTATTATTGAATGCAGGGGCGTCGAGCCAAATCGGGCCCCATATTTTGAAGCCATGGTTTCCCTTGAGTTTATTATGAAGATGAAATTAAAATATTCTTTGACACATATTGTCTCGGGCCCTCTAACTATGCAGTTGAGTCGGGGCCACGGTGTTGTAGCTCCCTGACAAGCACCCCTCCTGTCCCCTCCTCCACGTAAGCAAACCATCTCAAGCCTGGTTCTGTATACTGTTAAGACCAGTAACTGCAGTTGCCTAGTAATGTTTTGACTGTGAACATAATGAAACCGGCGGGACAGTCCCCCCCCCCCCCAACTCCTCGGCCTGTTCTCTGTCTATCTGGGGTTTTTTGTGTCATGCTCCTGGTTTGGATAATTTAAGACTGTGTCAAACTTACCTTGGCTGCAATCGTCTCCGTAGCGGCCCTCAATACACTGACATAAGTTATTGTTAGTGCAATTACCAGCCCCAGAACAGTTGTTGACACCTGCGCAAGACACTGTTTGGTAACAAGGGGGAGAAAAGCAACGTTCAACTACTAATTTACTTTCTACAGCAGAGATTTTTCTATGATAAAAAGGCCTAGACGTGATCAACACAGGCAAAAGACATGCGGAACTAGAAGAGTGTAATAAAGAAAAATCGTTATGCAGGGAGGGGGAGGGGCAAACATGTGCACTATTTAACTTATATTGTACCGTTGCGTGGTACTGATCAACATCGTTGAACCCACGCGCTGGAAGGAAGCCTCTAGTTGCCGTGAAGTTCTGTGGTATATGACATTACCGGAGCAGTTGAACTGCTTGGAAGCGCAGTAATGAGAAATGTAAGTGTGGAATGATACAAATCTCTTGAGCGACGGCCATGATGGTGTACCGGCATTCTTGCATACAATTATGAAACTGTCATGGATAGACGTGCTTTAGATAAGCCGTGCTAAAGCATCAATGACGTCATCCTGAATGCCTTCATTATAGTATAGATACAGGCATATGCCAAATAGGATGATATCTTCAGTCTTTAATATATAAATAATTATATATATATTTAGAAAATACATAGCCTAATTAAAATTGAATTGAATTTATTAATTTTTAAAAAATTAAAAAATATAATTATAAAATCACGTAGAGGTTGACCAACCCGAGAAGTCAAGTTTCATGAGTTTTATAAATCAGACGACATTTACGCTTTTTAGTGTCTGCGTCTTCGACAAATACGGTTAGGCCCTATTAATAAAATTACAATTCTCGATCTCCATTTTTTTTTTGTGAAAGTGTAATAACGGAACAATTTACAGAACATGGTTTGCCTAAATGATAATAAAGGATTTCAAATCAGAGATGAAAATAAACACTGAAGCGAGAGAGACAGATAGAAAGTACTAGGATAAAATCCAAATTATATGCACTGCTTGAAAGTGTGCTCATGAAGTCATGAACTAAGATTTCAAGGAGCAATATTTAGAGCAAGAGAACTCGTGAGTTTCGGACAGCGTACAGCGAATTTGTGGGAAAGTGGGAAAGAGTGTAAGGAAAAGCCAATAATGCATAGAGAAGGAAAATGTATTATTAATAGAATCATCGTTACAACAAGATTGAGTCCTATATAGATTATGTTTAGAAAGTGATGATAGAGAAGAAATTTGATAAAACTAAGGTAAATTCCAAAATGGTCGGAATATATCAGTTTTGATTTTCTCTTTAGGCTTATATTGAACTGGAAAGGATTTGTTTTCGTTGTTTTTGTGTGAACATGCACTTACCTTCCGCGAAGGGAAAGATGACCGTCAGCGATGACGCACCCCTAGCCGCCGACCGGAAATTACCGACGTTATCTTCAGGTTGTAGGACAAGTTTATAAGTTGCACCACTAGGCACATCTAACACGACTGTCCGTTCGTTAGATGCACATGACTTCAAGAAACTGAGCTTGCCATCTATATAGCGGAGGAAACCAAAAATGCAAGGAAGTCATTTAGTGTAAAGTATAGGTTTCTAGCGATAAAGTTGAGCTAACAAATTGAATCAATCCTCAACTCACGACATGCACATGCAGCATTAACAACTAATTCCAAGTTTGTATTTTACAGGCCTCTGAATGCTATAATCGGAAGTAGTATCAGCCTAGTGGTAGAAGTAGGTATAGGAGACGTGAGGAGTGACGTCAATAATGTTATTTCGTTTAATACACTTTGTTAGTTTGATATGAGCCACAAAAAAAAATCAATCAAACAAAATAAGGGTTCAGTGACCCATCAGTTATGAAGAGATGGAGAGAGTGACCAAATTGAACAGGATAAAGTAATGAAATCAGGAGGAGAAGATGGAACTGGCTAGGACATGTGCTGCAAAAAGACAGGGCAGGCAACAAGTACATAGCCCTGGGATGGACCCCAGAAGGTTGAAGAGCAAGAGGAAGGCCTAAAACAACATGGCGGAGGACAGTAGAGAAAGAGAGGAGGAGAGCAGGCTGGAATAGTTGGAACGAAGCCAGGACAACAGCAGCGAACAGGAAGACGTGGAGGGAAGACGTCTCGGCCTTGTGTGCCTCTTGGCACAGAGAGCGTTAAGAACATGAAATATGATAATCGTAGTTCATTTCTGCATGTACATTCGTTTAACGATACATCATCACAAACTATGAATGTCAAACGAATAGATAGTCTTGCTGCAAAACTGGAGACAATGTGCGTTTTAATTATTTATATAAAGTCTGGCAATTTTCGTGACATAACATGGTCTCATTAAGATGCGTCGAATGTTTCACTTATATAGTTTTAAGTCTACGAAATTGAAATGAATTGGTGATGATCAACGTTACCGGTATCGGAGTAAATGTTAGTAGTTTTTACACCGGCTCCTACGTCATTCAGTTCGAAAGAGAGCGCGAGAATGCCAGAGCTGATGACGTCATCGACTACACTGATATTGGATGCAACAGGAGAATCTCTGTCGATCTGATTAAAGGAAAGAGTACAAACTTGAATCAACTTGTCTTTGAAAGTTGCACTTCCTAACATAGACGGAGATGTAAAAACATACGAGAGATGGTAACACGTGTTATTATTTGTATACTATGAATCATATATATATATATATGATTCATGATATACAAATAATAACACGTGTTACCATCTCTCGTATGTTATATATATATATATATATATATGACTCATAAGATACAAATAAGGAGTACTGTTTTAGAAATTATATTGGAATGTTCGGTCCACCTGGGACCTTCATCAGCAAAATTGGCAGTGCCGAATGAAAAGTACAAAATGTAACAAAATTGAAAGTATGACGCTAGATAAGTGTGATTGGCACTGATGGAATTAGTACCAAATAAACCATGACTACACAGTAAGCGGATTAAGGAGCACAGAATAGGAAGAACGGATTACAAATATTTGTGGAACTAGTAGTTATTTAGTGGTCCCAAGTCTTTGTTGAGGCCGGTGATGTGGGACTTAATACGAATGATCCAAACCATTTCTTTCCGTACAGTTCCAGACTTGCAGTTAGAAGCAATTTAAATACATTTTAGGTTGTTGAGAGAAATTATGTGAAGATTTAAATATTCCGAAAGGAGGTATTCTGTAAAATTTTCAAGAATTGACTAAAAATCAATTCGTTATTCTTTTGATTTTTTTAGGTGTATACACGTGTAGTTTCTTTATAATATATTATACTAATTAAATATTCAACTGATGACAAAAAATGTAGATTGTCGAAAATATTGAATAGAAATACAAATTAATGTCATTAACATATCATTTCAAATCAGAACGAAGTGTGTTGCTAGTGCATGTGCATCTCAGTATTCATACTTCTTCCGTTAATCTTCAATGTACATTACCGTGTTAAAGATAGCTTCAGTATCAATTGGATCGTTGTTATCAAACACTATCCTAGCCTCAGCGTCAATAACGTCGTACGTTTTGGACGACGAACGAGGCCGCACAGAGTACGTCACAAAGCCTTCTCCGTCAGTTCCATTTTCCATGTTTGGTGGCAGAAAACCGATTCCGGGATCGACTGGAGGCTGACCTGTCCATATATTGGTATAAAGTATCATTTCAATGAGTTTTAATTGTCTTTTAACACTGTAGTAACACTCACATTATGGATCACTTGAAACCCTCATTACATAGGCTACCATGTAGACATTTTGACGAGGCTGTTACAAGTTTTGCCCTTTTCGGGCAAAGGAGAAGGGAAGGAAGGAAGGAAGGTAAATGAGAACCAGAGCAATGAAGAGGGGGAGGGGAGGGGTATTGGGAGTCGAAGGAGATGCAGCATGGGTGCCTTACACATGCACGACTGATTTATCTACATGATCGGTGCTTCCAAAATCTTGAATCAGGAATCAAGTCGACAGTTACAAAATCTATCAAAAGTTAGATTGGGAACGATAATTGTTTCTTGAGTCCTGGAATGGTGTTTTCAATGCCTTTTTATTTTTACTGTTTTGATAGATATTTAAAGCTCATTCATATATTCACAGGCTAGTTTCTGTTATAGCATATATAGTTGATCGTGCACCTAATAACTTAGCCGGAGCATTTAATTACACTGACCTGTGTCAGGATTCAGTGTTTGAAGTTCCCACGTAGCTCTTCTGTTGACAAAATCGAGTCCAGCCGTAACCCGAACGACATATTCTCGATCATCGTCGAATTGAAGCGTCGTCTTAATAAAGGCAAAAGAGAAAGACAAATTATGAAGAAGAAGGAAAAATATTAGTTCACAAAAGAAATGAGCTTACACAACAAGTGAAAATCCACTTTTCAGAAAATGACGTAACCTCGTGTGGTTATGGCGCATCAATAACATGCGACATGATTGCCGACATGATTAGGCTGCCCTGTTTGGCATTGGATATGTACCAAAAAAACGTTCGCCCAATTTGCCATGTGAGTACGCATATATAAGAGAGGTTATGTATGAATACTTATAACACTGACAGTTATCTTATAGTGAGCAAACAGAGAAAAGGAAAATGCGTACAGGTATGCATGATCTAAAATCTGCAGATCTAACTTTTATTTTCGTGAGTCCTTCAGATCAATATACTTTCATGCGAATAATAATTGTAAAACCTAAACGTCATTTACTCGCAACGCGGAAAAGAACATCGGTACGGTCAGAGCATTTAAAAAAAAAATTAATTGTGATGAAATTGCCATGATTATCTTATATTATAAAATACCTGTAATAACGAACTCGTAGAGCCGAGTTCGAATGTAAAGTTGCCAAATCCGAAATTACCCAGACGAAACGTTGCTATGTCGACATCGTCATCCAAAAATGTGTCGATGGTCACCAGTTGGGCAGGTGCCGTTGCATTTGCCATGTTTTCAAACCTTATACGATATTCAAGAGTATCGTCTGCTGCAATGAATCGTGCATCGCCGAATCCAGACGGTCCTATAATGTCATTCTGCAAATGATAGTATAAGAGTATTAACTAAAACTGTGATCCGCTCACAGATTTTCTACCGGTCATAGCTATAGTTCATAATAATGGTGGGCTTTCGTTTCAATTTGTTCGATCGTTATAGTGCTGACGTACATTGGTCAATAGTGTTGGGCTCCCGACCAACGGTATGTTGTCAGAGCTAGGAGCATATTGTAAGCACAAAATGGTCAGCTAGATTTCTATTTGTTTTGTAACGACATTCAGTTCTTAATGTAGTTTGTTGAAAAGAATTTATCTGTAGTTCTTCGAAACGACTAGGCCTATATGTGTTTTCTCTTTTCTGTAAATGTTACAGATCTTGTAGAAGAATTAAGTATATCAAAGGAAATGATGGATGTCGTTAGTGAGATCTTCAAAGCAGCAACGTTCCGATGTTGTACATCGCTTGCAAAGTCTCGAAAACGGTACACAGGAACTTAAAGCAAATTTCAACTGAATGCAAAGACTGTCAGGCTGCCTTACTCATAGGTCTTAAAGGGCATGAAGACTTTGGAATTTTTTTGCATTTCCAGGTGGCCTCAGATGCAATTTGGTGCAATATAGCACACTTCAACACCCACTCCATTTTGTAAAGAATTTTGCATTTTCACCTGGCCTTAGATGCAATTTGGTGCTTCAAATGAGATTTTTTTCTCATTTGGAAATGAAAAAGGGGTTTTCTGACTTGCGGAGCGGGGGGGCGGAACGATACTTCCGCCCCCCATATTTTTCACTGGGGGGGCTGGCGCCCCCCAGCCCCCCCGGTTCCTACGCCCTTGCTAGTGTATACAGTCAGTACATACAGCTGCGGTCAATACCAACAGCACAGTGTACAAACGATACAGCGACGGACATCTCGGGTCCAGCTAGAGATAACAAGGTATCATATTTCATTACTGTCTGCACATTGTAGCGACAAGAGAAAAAATTCACTCGCAAGCAACGGAAAGTTAACTTATTAAAGATGGCGGCACGCTGTTTGGGGCGAGTCTTCAATGCCTTTAACCATTGATTTATCCTTTAATATACTAGCACGAAGAAGAGGGAGAGCACAGCATGGGTATTAATAGAAAGTTAAAATAGTTTACGGGATCAATAGAGCGAACCCAGCGAAGTTCATCTTCAAATTCGTCTATTCCGTCGACACCCATCCTCCTCTCATCTTCTTTTTCAGGTTTCTTTCCTACAAGATACAAAATCACCATGCAACAATCATCAAATCAAGACGCCGTGGAAGACTTCATGCGTAGCCTCTTCATGCACGTTGGCTTTTTGCCCATGTATTTGCACGGTTTTAGTTAAGCTATCCTGTCATTCTTTTGGCTCTGTTTAGAATATAATAAATGGTTTGAAATATACGCCTAATTATTACCTCCTGTAAAGAAAATATAGCATTTCCGGTGTTGACCTATATATCACTAAACCACGCAATGTCAAAAGGCAACCAGAATATTTTTATTCAAAGAGGCAATCTTTCTTAATGATATTATTAGTAAATGTTTGCAACGTTTAAGGAACTGAGTGGTTCTTTGGTGTCAACATTTGAAAACAAAACACATTCCAAAAGTCCTGGCCACCTCGATAGTTTGAAATAAAGATGATATTTTAACATCAATATATTAAAACATAACATGCAGTAGTTACCTGGGAACAAATGTGCTTCACCAATTTTCGCAGTAACTTTCGCCGCTGTTGACAAGTAGGATTTGGAAGTTGCTAACGAAGCTACCCCACCAATCACTCCATGGCTAAGCGTTGAATATGAATTAAATTCTGCGTCAGAAAAAAGGGCTGTCGATACATCTCCTAAAGCATTTCCGACAAACTCTTCCGTAAACTTTTGTCCTCTTTCGGAACTTACTAATCTCCGAGCTCGAGAGCCTGTTCGACCAAAGAAGCGGCGTGTGGATCTTAGAAAGTTTGAATTAAATGCTCGTGTTAATGGCACCCTCGAAACGGCATTTCGCAATAACCCATTCAGCCTCGGAGCCAACCCGACAACTTTTCCAAGCGGTACTGCACCTGTTACAGCAGCCCAAGCTGCACCTTCCCAAGTTAGGCTTTGACAGGCTACTGTTTGTGAAACTGCGTAAGTTCCTAATCCAACAACCGCTCCAATAGCAGCTTTACCAATGGCAGGTAAGAATGGTAGAAGAAACGCTAATGTTCCTTCTGGATCGACAAAGGAATATGGATTGTTCTTTGCATAGAGGTACAAATTTCTGGGAGATCCTTCGAAACCGAAGACATCTGGTGAAACGAATCGCCCAATCTTTGCATTATATAGGCGGGTTCTGGTAAGATAAAGCCCACTTTCTCTCAAGGATAGTACTCCGAATTGACCAGAGAACTTGAAGAGATTGTTAGATTTACCGGATCGTTGTATGATATTTCCGAATGGATCGTATGAAAATGAAGATACCACTGCACCACGTGCATCGACAATGTCTGCCACGGCTCTATAAAATAAAATATAAAACGTTCATCAACTAACCAGGGATCATTGCTACGAACATATTGTACTTCAATCATAATCAATGACAGAAGATATATGCAGGCAATTCTGCATGATAGCAAATGTAAATCCAAAGCAAACATTCACTTTCAACTTAATGTATAACGCATTGTAAGCAGTAAACTACTTTGAACTAAAGGACTAAAACAAAAAGCATTTCTGTACTCATTATGTGTACTAAAAAAGACATCTTTTCTACCACCCGGCAGTCAGTGGCCGTTTTGCTCAATTACGCATTATACCTAATCGATCCTCTTTGGGTTGTGTGTCCCATAATGCTGTAACGTAGTCCCGGCACTGTTCTGTCCAAGGCCATTTCTCTCTTATATCATTCCAGGACGTACAACCTAGCTTCTTGAAGTACGCATTAGATGTGTATTTTGCATGTGGAATCGGAGACACCATTAGATATCACAGATATGAAGATAGAGTGTTTGGGAGCAAATAACCCACCGTAAGAGATAGTATACTAACCCCACGCCGTCGAAATTGTAGAAGAAAAAGTCACTCCCTTCTTGGTAGCCGACAAGACCAATGTTAGATGCATGGAAATAGTTTATTGATTTATCTTCCGACACCTTGAAATGAAAGGCAACAAAAAGTTCACTGCTATGTCATTACGAAACAACAGGCATGAAGTAAACTGTATTCTTGGAAAAATAATGTTGACATGAAAGTAAAGGGGTGTTTAATGTCACGTAAGTTGTGTGGTGATATGATCGTTAAAAGTATCATATTATATTTTATTATATGGTGTCTTTGAGCAAAATCTAGGCTTATTTATAGTCCATGCATGGAAAAGATTTGAGCTTTGTTAACGTTTATTTAGCTGTTCTGTTCTTCAAGATCATCCAGCTTTAATGTATGCTAAATCACTGTAATGCTCCATTACTGGTTAATTGATGACCTATGTGCCCCAATAAAATGTTAATGTTCATCCATTGTCTTATGAATGATAAAAATTCAATCGAATCATGTTCTGATTCAAATATGAAACAGAGCCCCGCGCCCACTTTTATTCTCCTCTGGGGTCCTAAGAACATTCCTGCAGTTGATATACTCTTAATTAACATTGATAAAATAATTACCTCGATTAATACGTTCGCGTCAATTTCTCCAAACAGATCCATGTAGTAGCGTGTGCTTACCCCAGCGCAGATTGTTTCGTGTAAAACACCCATCGCGTTGTAATTATACACGCAATCTTCACCACCCATTTGGGATGATGCTGTTATCTGATTGTACACATTAAATTCATAACTAGCAGAACTGATTGTGTCTTGCATTTCAATGATATTTCCATTTTCATCGTTCATAACTGCCACGTCTCCGATCTGCTCATATTGGTTAAGACTGTTGACAACATATGAGGTTACATCACCATTTACATCCATGGATCGACGATTACCGGCACCATCATAAGCAATGCTCACTTCATTTCCCTGAGGATCACTCCAGGAACGAATCTGATCAGCGCCGTCGTAGCGAACGTTCCATGTTCCCTGGGTAGTATTGATTTCTT
Source organism: Apostichopus japonicus (assembly GCF_037975245.1). Taxonomy (NCBI): domain Eukaryota; kingdom Metazoa; phylum Echinodermata; class Holothuroidea; order Aspidochirotida; family Stichopodidae; genus Apostichopus; species Apostichopus japonicus. The sequence goes on from NC_092578.1 coordinate 5,396,756, forward strand.
GCCTAAGAAATCGTTGATTGTAGCCATAATCAAATTGAGAGACAACAGTAGATCCGCAGAAATTCAAAACTCGGGTAAGAATTGATCCACCTGTCTTATAGGCATAGGATGTTTCACATCCGTTTGGAAATGTTCGCTTAGAAATAGGACCACGCTGATCATATTCAACATTAACGAGGTTTAATCCAGTTTGCCCATCTGTAACATTGATAACGCGATTGAGCGTATCATAGGAATACTTGGAATGGTAGCCCTCGCCATCACGGATAGCTATTCGTCTGTCCTGATCATCATAATCGTAGGTGAAGGTTTTGCCGTCTGGGTACTGCACCGTTCTTGGCGCACCAGAAGATGTATATGTTATCTTGATAGTGCCGACACCATTTGTGGCTTCAGTCACTAAACCTCTGTCATTGTACATGAAGAATACATCATCGTCTTGCTCATTGGCTCTTTCAACGGTAATCCCTTCCTCGTTTACTTGAAAGGATGATGTTAATCCGTTTCGATCACGCCCTCCAACCAAAAATCCGTTTTCGTCGAAGGTTCTGTTTTCAAATGTACCATCTGGATAAACAATTGATGCAGTATTCGTTTCCTCGTCAAGATTGTATTCATACCGGTTATTATTCCCATCTATATACTCAGTAAAAGGCTGGAAAGATGTTCTAGTGAATGTAATTACGTCGTCATTACCATCGTAGACACGATGGATATTTTGTTCGATATCGTACTCGCGTCTCTCGGCAACCTGAAATATTGAAGAAGAAAAAGTATTCACAATTATTTGTAGTTCATCAATGAATTGTCCAATTTAATGGTGCAATATTGTTTTTTATCAGTTTAGAGTTTATATATTTTTCAACAAAGATAAAAACAAATATTGCTAGTTGTAATATAATGAAAGTATAAATTGCTTTGGTTTATGCCTTAAAGGAAAGACATAGCTAGACCATTAAGCTTTTTTTGTATATATATATATATATATATATATATATATATATATATATATATTCGTAACATTTACATATAACATTTGTACTTGTTTACGACTATTTTTACTCACATGATCACCTATAAGAGTCGTAGAACCCCCATTGTTATCTTGAACTACCCTCACAGCACTTTCGCCTCTGATGTGAATATAACCAGTGTTACCCGAGATATCGTAGGTGAAATCTGTAGTCAGGTTGCTTGGATAGTCGATAACATTCACTCTCCCGTCTCGCAAGTCCGTTATAATCGACTCGGCAAAAATTTCGCCATTGGGATCCAGGACTTTCACACTATCTAAAATCCCATATGCATTGTAAGAATAAGCTGCCTTTACACCATTTGCGTCGGTAAATGATGAAACAGCGCCGTCACTTTCGTAGGTATACGATACTGTGTCGCCATTGACGCTAGCCGATAGTAGGAAGGATTCAGTAAGGTCGTAGGTATAGCTGTGTTAGAAGCATAGAACGATTATCATTACGTGAAGAAGCAAGTTGGATTGCTAGATAAGAACTGTTCTACTAGATATACGGAGTATTGTGATCAACCTATGACTGTAATTGATCGAATTATGGTTTCCGTTCTTTCAGTCAGGCCGGGTCTTTAATCACTATTGATCGCACGGAAGCCCAAGATTACATTCATTTCAATTATTAAGAAATGTTATTTAACTAAAGATTGCAACATTAAATACAACCAATCAATTTACTGTAACATGTTCTATAACTTGAGTGGAAAATACATCTAGAAATCACACTTTCTGTCGCCTAGTTAACGCCTGTTACATTTGCAGAACCTGCAAGCGTCACTGCATTTAAATGGATTCTATGTGTTCTATTCACAGAATTTGGAAATCTGAAATTATTTGGACATTATTTTGAACTACTAACCTAGCCGAACTGTACATATTACCGCGACGGTCCCAAGCCTCTACTAGTTGTACGAAACCAGACGCAGTGTAGGATACGGTTAATGAAGAGCCAAAAGATGAAATCACTTCGACCGGTCTGTTGTCTCCATTGCACTCAAAGGTTAATCGGGTATCGTCCTCGAAGGAGGCAATGTACTTCAAGGCCAGAGTTGTGGAATCGAATGCATACAAATACCCACCTAATGCAATGGCATCAATGTAAAGGAAGTCTGAAAGGGAATCGTGAAAGATAGAGTAAGTATTAATCAAAACTTTGGGAGAAAAGGCTGTTACAGACGTTACGATATATCTTGGAGGTTATATAAACGCATTTCTATTTATATGCACCAAAAAATGTTTGGAAGTCATATAACGAAAAGTATAAAGTAACATAATATCATTTTCCTTTAAAAAAGGAATAATAACATCGTTCAGATAAGTTTCTCAACACATTCTTTCAGCGGTTCAACCACCCATCTGTAAAGTGAACCGGGCATACTCCATTAGTTAAGTAGTTATGCATATTCACCACCACCATACTTTGTGTTTGAAAGAGAACGTCCGAGTTTCGTGGTCCATGATTAAAAGCTTGGGCATATGGCATTACTAACAGTACCTTTTATAAAGATCAAGTATACATTCAATATGAAAATTATAAAAAAAATATGTAAGAATAAAAAGAGGCTGTAGGTGTGGATTAATTATTCCTAACGCCGTAGACTTCGTCTCAGCTTGCAGCGTGCCGTTCATTCTGCGAGCAAACATCCGAAAACTATAACACAACATTTCAGAAGTATACTTATTCCCCTCCCCCTTACCCTTTTTCTCAGAAACACAGTTTATTTGTACCTGTTCCGTTAAGAATAATGGAGCCCCTGCTGCTGGTATATGGTCCATCGTTATTCTCTCTCTCGAACTCAAAAAAATTATTTTCCTGCTCCAAGATCAAAGATGTTTCTTCCACGGATACTATCTTTAAATTCCTACGATAAAAAAGATAACAGTTTACATGGGTTCAACACATTTTAAACTTCGCGTGCAATTTTAAACAAGTACGTACAGTTCCTTACAGACTTACAATTCCTTTCAATGGACTATATGTCTATGAACTTTGGGACAATATAAAGTGCAAATGAAATAGACAGTGCAAACGAAAATCTAACTGTATAATTATATTTTATAATCAATGACACAAACAGGTTTTCGTGGCTTTTACGTGTGGCCTAAAAGCATGCCAAACGCAGTTGAAATTCATCTGACCAATATCACTTAATCATGTTTGTCATTTCAAAAAGGTAGCTAATTCCAAGTTGTCTAACTACAGCTATAATAAATAAGCTAAACTGATAGGATTCAGAGTTACTTCTGAGAGTCACATGGAAGGCATTTCACTTAAAATCCATAGCAGATAATCATAGCACAAGTGTTATTTTTTTTAAAGAATGGTCTTCATGATCTCAATGAATGTTACTAATCTATATGGCAAAAAAAGGTAGAAATCTAATTACCACCACAATGACTTCCAGCCTCTTCCAAATGCTCCAACAACTGCTCGACTTGACAAACGCGAGTCAAACGTTCTGGTATACTCTAACGTCAACAGCCCCTTTTCATTTCGAAGTTCCTGTATATCTACTATGTCAACATCAACAGCACTGAGATCCCCAAAACCGTCGATTAAATCAAGTTGATATGTCATAGCCTGCTCCAACAAAGGAGCTCTGCTTCCGGTCACGGCAAGTTGGTTCAGTACATTAGACATTTGCCGCATAAAACTTGCATGAGATGGGCCTGTGGCTTCAAGAAATGTATCCCACACCCTGTTCCAGCGTTCATCACTGTACATTAATGGACGATAAAAATCTTTGTCGTCGGCGTACAAATTTGGTATCGATTCGTCGTCAGAAGATATTGATGAAATTTTAACATTCACCGTTCCCATTGCATCCAACAACCGCACCTGAAAGGTGTACCTTGCAAAAGATCCAGGAATTAAGACACCAGCAGGGCCTTTGCTAGGAGAGCCAAAGAAAACGTGAGAGGGTGACCAATCAGCAGTTGGTCCTCCATTTATTAAAAGCGCTTCTCCGGGGGTTGTAACACTTAGAGTTAAAAGAGGGGAAAGGACATCTGTATTGCCGGTATTTGAAATAACAACATCAACAATGCCAACTTCAAAGGGCCTTAAACGAGTCGGATTGTTTACAGAAATTGTCGTTGTGCCCTGTGTTCCATTGATCATTTCTAATGCTTCGGAAAATTCGGCCACGTTGTTCAGAATTAGATCAAAAGATGACCCGACGTCTGTACTTGACAGATCAAATGTTGCAAACAGTTCCTGAGAAGAAAACCGGAAGACTTCAACTGCGTCTAATTCAAATCCGGATGCCCTATTTCTAATTTTAGCATAAATGTCTTCTGGGAATACAGTCCCTTCCACTGAAATGGTCACCATACCGAGAGGGGCGACTTGTCTTGGCTTAATGTCCATAATTTCAAACGCTGCAATTTTTGCAGAAAGCGTTATGGTAGATGGGTTGTAAGATTCTCTGTTATCTAATACACCGTTATTCTGCACTAAGAGGTAATACTCTCCTTGCCTAGTCGGAGTGAGAACGACTGTTTGGTTGGCAGAGAGTTGCCCTTGGCTTGCAGAATCAAAAAGATGCGGAGAAGCAACATCATTGAATCGAAGAAACAAGGAGTTCACGCCAAAATTAGATGTGCTTTCTAAACTGACTATCAGGGTTTCATCAGACGGTACTGATGGAATGCGGTATGCTAAGCGCTGCATGAATTCAAGTTGGGCAGAGAGGGGTACCTCAAGTTCCAGGAGCGGTAGAGATACAATCACTACGTTGTCGTCAATTCCGATGTTGTTCTCTAAACGCAAGTCTCTTACATTGCTACGTGTTCTAACAATTGTGTATAATTCCCCGGAAGGGACGAGTGGTACTTGGGCTTCGAGTGAGACGATATCTGTGTTCAAGGGAACACTTGACAATCCATCAAGTAGAAATGAGTTACAAATACGCCCGACTTCATAATCCATGATGCTCCATTCTTCATTATCAGACAAGTAAACCGTGTCACATTTGTAGCCCCGCACCATTTGAAGACCAAGATTTTCCACAACCCAGTCAATGGCAATCGATGCCCCAAACGAAGCTGTCACTGGAGCATTTACTGAGGTAACTGCAAGGTCAGACGAAAATCCGCCGCGTATATCAAACGTCATTTGGTCTATGTTGTTATTCTCATCCTCTTCAAATACTTCACCTCTGCTATCTATATCAACAATAAGATAGTACGTCGCCGCAGGGAGGTCGAATGGAAGGAACACTTCTACGTTTTTCTGGAATGTGTCTCCAGACGCCAACGTTGCACTAGTGGGTGATGATGAAAGTCTAGTATCGAATGGATCAACACTTGAATCTTGGCTGAGATAAATGGCATCAATCCATGCATTCTCAATGGTTGCAGGTCCAACGTTTGTCACATTGTAGCGAAAAGTGAAAGGTTCACCAGAACCTAAATCCAAAGCGCTAGAAGATATGGCAGCTACAAGATCACCCCTTGGTCCTTCGTAGAGGTTAAACTGGCTGCTAAGTTTAACATTGTTTTCACGATTTGACTCTCGTTCCTGCAATGTCACGTCAGTAGCAACCTGAATTTGTGCCAAACCGTTCAAAGCAAAGGGGATTCTAAACCCGACAGTGGTAATATATTTGTCTTTGGTGTCTAAAACACCAATTCGTGTGGACTTTACAACTAGTTCTTCAAAGAACGGTTGAACCAGGTAAATACAATCAGTCCAAGATGACGATGTCGTTGAAGCACCCATGTTTTGAACCTCGTAACGAATTGTGATAAATGACCCAAATGAAACATTCAAAGGAAATCCAGTTATATTAGTTACAGCAAGATCAGGTATACCAGGTTCTGGAAGCGTCAAAAGCACTCTACTTTGGGCTACAGCTGTGCCTAGTGGTAACGGTTCTCCAGGGACTAATTCGTATGTACTTGTGACAGCAACGGATAGAGTACCAGCAGCATTTTGAGGAACTGGAAGTGTCTTGGAAGTGCTGTAAGACTGTCCAGTTTCCATCTGTCCAATAGTAGGAAAAACGCCAAGGCTGAAGGAATTGTCTGTACCCAAACCCATGTCGGAAACTATAGTAACTTCGTCATACCATTCGGATTCAGCAATCATTGTATTTCCTACATTTGTCACCCGCCAACTGACAAAGATGGCCGTTCCAGACTGTAAGATTTCCCAGCCGACGTTGGAAACCTCTAAGCTAGGCGTTGGCGGCGGATTAATGGAATATGGACCAAAGTATACTGGCGAAACAGAGACACAAACAGACTCATCCTGTTCATAAGATACGGTAAATGAGACAATACCATTCACAGTCAGTGGAAGACGAACCGAAATATTAACTTGTAAAGAGTCACTGGGAACAAGAGCAGATGTCAATAGCACATTACGAAGAGGATGGCGTTTTTGAGATACTAACGACACAATCGCAGTTACACTGTTGGTTAACGCTGTGAGGTTACCAACATTAACAGTAAACCATGTTAGTTTAATGTCTTCTCCTGCAGTGAAAGAGTCTAACTCATCAAATGCGTTAGAAATTGTCAAGTTACGTGTTTCCAACAGAGGTGACAAACATGGTATGGTGAGGAAAATATCGATCACGTTACTACCAGTCCCGCTTTCCAAACCATTGAACGATGTGGTAATTTCAATCCTAATGTTTCCACTAATTTCACTCGGGATAGGAAATTCTCTATTTGCTATGTTGTAATTGGAATCTGGAAGAAGATTCGTCATAGTAACAACGCTTTCAAGAGTTCTTCGTACGCACCTGCCATTACATTGTATCACTACCACTGTATCTATGATGCGATCGCCGCCAGTCGCCCCTGGCCCAACATTTGTTACAGTCCAGTTCAGTACGAGGACAGATTCCCCACTGATAAGGTTCAGGCTAACTGTACCATTTGCATCCGAAATTACTAAATCCGCCAAGCTTTGGACAATTTGCATATCCTGGGAGGCCTCGTTGTTATTCTCATATTCAAATTCAAAGACTGTATTGGTTACATCTGTCGCCACTTCAATTTGATACATTCCAGTTGTCCATATGTCACGTACGAAGAATGTCGTCGATCTTTGATAAGACGAGGATGGAGATAAGTCTTCTGATATAAACCGATAACCAAATGTCTGCAATACTCGACCATCTGCTTGTTTTATCACCTGCAGAAGAAAATGAAATGAGATTTGATTCAGTACTGATAATCACGGCCCATGAGTGTTGCAATTACTTGTTGACGCACCTATACGTTACTTACTACACACTGAATATGGACTACATCGATGTTAGCAGAAAATGAAAGTAGAGAACAAGTCGACAGTACAAACAAACAATACAGCTTTACTAGGAGAAATACAAGAACAAGTGTCACCTACCACTGAATCGTACCAAAAGCTAGAATCTGGAAGTCCATTTCCAGCATTTCGCACTTCCCAGCTTACGTTTACAGCTTCTCCCGATTGTGCTCTTTTAGGCTGAACAGTTACGTTGGTGACAGTGAAATCAGCAGGGGGACTCAGAATGACAGAAATATTCTAAGGGAGTGGAAAAAATAAAGAAATGCCATTATAATTATTCTGATGACATTATTTCTCATATGAAAAAGTGTAAACCATATAGTCAGTGGTTTGGTGCTTACTGCAGGTTTTTGATAGTCTAAATGTGACGCCATTGAGGCTGACACTTAGATATGTACACCTCCATGGTAACAGTCGTACAGTGTAGGTACTTAGTAACTACTCAGAGTGGATTCATTTATCTGTTGTTGTTGTTACTATTAGTTGTTAAACTATCTTTCATTTAAACTGTTCTCTTTGACCTTAGAAAAGTTAGACCTTCTGAACTTCACACTCACCCGAACCCCCCCCCCCCAACCTTCACCTTGTTGTGTTAGCAAGGGTAACAACATGGACTGAGTGAAATAAACAATTCCTGTACAAGTAACGGATGATTGGCAGGGATGATAACAAGACGTCGTTTTGCCAGTGAGAACCGTTATAGCAAATGACAGAATCATATTAAATTTGTGGAATATTGTTTCTTTTTCACGGTCTTCTTTGTGTTGCACGTATCGTGATGGACAATTGACAGGAATGGAGCACAGAAAGCCGTCTTTGCCTATACATGGTAGAAAGAAAAAAGTAGATTACCATGGAGTTCAGTTCATTGTTGTTTTCAAATACGTGCTCGTAAATAGAACTGAATACGTCAGTTTCTACGATGACTTGGAAGGTTCCAAACACACGTTCTGGGATCGTCACTGTAGCAATACCGCTGTAGCCGCTTCCAACAGAGAGGATACCGTCGTGTCTGACCGTCGCAAGTCGATGGTCTTGTCTGTCCAGAACCCCATCGGAGGAAAGGGAAATTTGATCAAACCATACGGCGCCTCTGGTGACACCAAAGCCAACATTATCCACAGACCATCTAACTTCAATTTCCAGTCCTGAAGAAGAACAATATGTGGCATAACCATTTTTGACGAAACCGATACGTATAGTTACTCAATTTTTTCAGAATTGGTGAAGAAAATTGGCTTTCTTGTTGTTATTCATTAAAGTTCCAACACTTCAGTTTCAGGAAAACACAATTGTAACACTATTAGAGTGACTATTGGCGGTAATTAATACAATATTATTATCATTATGCCGATATAATCCCATGTTATATATTCCTACCTCTATACATTTTACGTTTAGGTAAGTCGACTGGAAGCTGTTTAAGGCAATGAGTGTTTTAAAATTGTTGCGAAAAGATTCAATTCAATTTATTTCTCATATGTACATAGGTCACTGGCGAAAGTAGTTGTAACAAAGAAGACAAAGAACTTACTGTTTAGATCTAGAAATATGAAGAAACTTACCAGAAAATGAAGAAGATGGTACAATTACGTCGGATACCTGTAGGTCTGGGGGTGGCGTTAAGCGTATCTCAACCGTACCGTCTGAGCGTATTAAGTTATTTGACCTATCGATGTCTTCCACTGCTCTTCTTACATCAGTTTCAACAAAAACAAAGTAGGTGCCAAACAAGTCTTCTGGAAGTATCCATGTAGAGGTCACAATATGTCCATCACCCGGATCAACAAATCTTTCCACATATTCAAAATTCGAAAATTCTAAATCAGTGGGGTCTGGTAATAACGAAAAATAGACGTAGTCTAATCGGCCAGTTCCAGGTACTCCCATTTGCCCAACATTGCTCACCTCCCATGAGATCGCAATCGCTTGGCCTGAAAACGCAAAATCTGGTATGACGATCTCACCGACAGTTAAGTCAGGAAAGCTTCGAGTGATAAATCCCCAGATAGGACTTGGTACAATCGTGACCTCACCTGCGATAACGTATTCCACTTGCCATAGCATCCGTGCGCCATGCGGATAGGGAGAGGAGGGTCGATACATCAGTTCAGTTGTTTCTTTTGCGGGTTCCATTGGACGTTCATCTTCATAACGCCAAATGTAAACTCGATGGCTTATTGCACCTGGATAACTAGGCCAACTTAAAAAAGCTGTCAGAGCCACATTAACTTCTCCATTAGCGGGTGATTCTGGTAACACCAGTTCAAGTATTTGGATGCGTTGTTGTGCTCCAACTACATTACCACAGTCATCCATAACCGTCCAAAATCGTGTGAATTCAGAGCCACACTGCTTCACGGCAACATCATCAGAGAAGGTAACTCGAAGAGGATGACCACAAGGGTGAAAAACCGGTGTACCGAGCTGTTGTGGGTTCAAAATATCTAACTCAGATTCCAGATTATCGTCACACGCCAGTAATCTAAAGGTTGGAATATTGATCTGCGGTGGTAAAATGATATCGATGACAAGGCTTTGACGTGAAGTAGCTGAGTTGCCTGCAGCATCGGTTGCTTTCCAAACGCGACTGATGGAACAGTCAGGTGTGAAATCGTCGACGAACGTTAGTAACGGAGCAAAGTCTTGGTTATCGGTGACGATCGGAACACCGGTGATATTTGGATGAGTAGGTGCTCCACATGTTACAAAAGCGGTAGAAAGATTTGAAACAACTGGTGCTTCGTTATCTGAAAGAAAAAGCCAGGGGTATTATATTCCAAACCATCAAGGTAGCGTTCATGCCATGCAGAAACAAAGTTCATGAAGGCAAGATTATGCTTCTAGCCATTGTAATAGGTCACGACGTTACACGTCAGTCTTTAAGATAGGATACGTCCAAGAACTTTACCTGTTGTCATGAACCTTCTCGCAAATAAATTGTTTACACGGCACAGCAAAAAAAAAAGATTTGTCATTAAAACATGAAAATTAGACGTCGTTGCAGTCTTTAGATAGTTATGAATCATTCGCATACTGCTCTGTAACGTCACTATAAAGATCGTGTTCTTAATGTTGAGAATAAAATGCTCACAAAGAAAGCACATAATCGCAACATCATTAAAACAAAGTCTTGTTACTAATCGGTGAAATCAAATGTGCGACACATTGTTTTCCTTTTAATGTTTGTCCCTTCATCTTATATACATATCGTACGAAATACGCTAAAAGAAGCCGCAATTTTGCAAGTGGAATTCAGTTCCAAGCTCAGTGAAACTGATGAACTCACCCACAATCCAGGAGATGGTGACTTCTTCACCAGTATTACCAACATCATCGGTAGCGATCAGTGAAAATTGATACTGAATGTTATTGATCAGTCCAAATATCATGTACGGACTTGTACAAGGATGATAGTTTGGCTCAAAATTGGAACTGTTATAACCACATACGAATTGGCAAGTGTCCCGGTAAGAAGCGCAACGGAAAGAAAGTAGTTCGTTGGTATTGTTGGAGAAATCCGTGGGCCGCATTAGTATTTCAACCTCTGGTGCAGTTGTATCTACAAGACAGATTAGATAAAACAGTTTTATCATAAATTCTGTCTGGGATTTAACGCTGTCATCGTTATTATACGAATGATACCATTGCCGTTAAAATTTCTCCCTGCACCTTTCCAAACGATTTTTTTTTTCAAATTCCAAACATTAATTGATTAATTTCTTCTTGATATCATTTGTTAAGTGCAGCAATGCAGCTCATATGGTAGTGAAGTTTCACTCAAAATAACGAAGGAAAAATGTCGCCAATTTTTATTTCAACTTTCTTTTGACAGATTACCGACACTGATACGAACAAGTATCTGGAGGGGGGGGGGGGGACGAACTGCTTCGAATCAAATAAAATACATTATTTACTTTCACTGAGTGAAGAAAGCAATACTTAGTACAATGATGTTGGTCAGGGGTGCAAAGCTGCATCGTAAAGTCATTTGGCAGAATCCATTGTGTCGTTTCTCCTCTGTCCCCAGCAGTAACACTAAGTAATCCTGTGTAATACATACCAACGAACCAAGTGGTCTGCCTAGTCGTGCCGATATTTCCAGACGTATCCGTGGCGGTAACATAAAGCGTATGGAAACCCTCTCGTAGACTATCGCCTCGCCATGACTGACCACAAAAGACAAGACTTGTCCCACTAGGTGATGATAAGGTACAGGTGCTATTTGCTGGTTCATTAACGCTCCATTCAATGGTAACGTTTTCATTTGATCTAAATAGTACATTGTTGAAAACAAGCACCGGGGGTGTCACATCTCCTGCGAATGACAAGTTTAAATGCTTATTTGGATGTAATGTTCCTGTCTTAACAATTCATTCATGTCCAAGGAGCAACTCCTTGCAAATACCTAACACGTAAATCATAAAACAACTGAGCACAGTCTGGGAAAAATTGTGAAGGAGCAAAGATATCTTAAGGATAACTTCCATACCAGAGCCATCATAACTTAAAGCCATGAGTTCACTAAGTGATTTATCTACCACTTAGTTATTAAATGAAAAATGAGAGGAAGGGGAGAGGGGGGAAGGGAGGATTGTGGGTGGAGGGAAGCCTGAGGTTCCTTCTGTGAAAGTACAAGAAGCACTTACTTATCGTGAACGTCCAGAGGGTAACGTCAGTGATTTGTGGTGATTCAACGCCACAGAATGATGTAGATTTTGCAACTCCGGGATCCATTAGAATATAGTAGGTAAGTTTCTCTACAAGGACTCTTCGTGGGATGACAAATGCAACATTACTGTCATCGAGAAATTCAACTTGTTGAGAGAATTCAGCATCCAGTTGGTAGACGAGCGAATCAGTTTCGTCATAAACTGAAATATAGGTCGGTCTTGTGGGTCGAACAATCTATAGTGCATGTAGGCAAAACGCACATGATTACCATAGTGAAGTGTTGGGGATCAAACTTAAGTATAGTGAATTTCACTGCTTTCATTGCTTTCGGGAAATGATGGTTTGACTATCGATAAGCTTAAAGTGTTTCAAATTGATGCAAATTAGGTTATGAATATTTTATATATCAGGACAATGAGGTTTCATATATTTAGCCTGATGTGTTCATTATGTAGTAGAAGACGAGTGAAGCCATCAAGTCTTACCTCTTGGTCAAAAGTAAATACCACTGAAATGTCATTTGGGATGAGTAAAGCTCCATTCGGTGGTTCCAAAGATGTAAAGTTTATTTCTGGCGGATTAGCTGGAAGAGATATAACAAAGAAATATATGTTTATAGCTATACATTCATGATACAAGAACCTGTTGAATATTTGAAGTTTTATATATAATCTGTCAATACGACGCATATTAAATACATATGAAAACAGTCTTAACCTGAATGGCTTGTGAATGAAGTTTAGTTTGCTCCTATTCAGTCTTTTTTCGTTACATGTGAAAGCGACTGTGATATCAAAACAACTTACTCCCAGTGACCAAGGTGATACAGGATTGTATACCCACGGATCTGAAATGACAAAGATATTGAAGATGTAAAAGGCATGCATTATCAAACGTTGTCTGAACATTTTAGGTTACCTCGTCGTCTTATGTTTGTAAAGAGAAATATCATGCTATTATGCTATGCAGTACATACTAACATGAGTAAAACAAATCAAAGAAAAATCAAACCCAGCTGGCAGATGCAATAGCTGAGCCTAACGAAGTCACATGAAGTAGAAGTATTTTTCTTTCTATTTGAGTTCGTTGGGGGGGGGGGGGGGCCTTAGCAGCGGTCTTTATCTGTTAGTTCTATAGTTATAATTGCCTTAGTCGTCACCTGATTCACAAGCGTGTATAAATCACAGTATTCCATAATAAGATAACGTAAACAATAGAAATGAGAAACAACATAACACATCCGTACAATGAAATAACTTATAAACCGATGTAATTGACGCTGTTAAATGGACAACAACAGACACATTTTAACACATGTCACGTATATACTACATATAGGCTGCTTATAGACAATCATTTAACAGTAGTTATAATCACTTACCAGATAGTCACGTGACTTGGTGATTTCTTGCCAATATGAGAAGAAACTTTAGATACAAGATTCTAACGAGCTGAATTGCTGGGCATAAATGGCAAGTCTTGCAGAATTGAGTAATACTTACCTATGCAAACAGGGTCGAAGGTCAAACAAACTTCACTTCTGCATAATAAGACTTATTATGACTGTAACCAACAATTGACATTCAACGACCTTCGACCTCCATGGAAAACACAAGAGCCCAAGGGCACTATGGTTCCTTGCTTATAAAGACTAAGCTCTATCCTAAAATTGTTATTTCCGGGTTTAATGTACACAAACAAGACGACTGCTATAAATATCACAAATCAATGATTGGCCATTTTGTTAATCTGTTGACTTTTGTTAGATTTGTTTATAGACTGTACTTAATAACTTTGGTTGCACATTTACCCATGGACAAGTTTGGTTACTCATGGACCCATAGTTTGGTTACCCATGGACAATTACAATATGGCCACCAAAATTCAAATATTCAACTTAAAAATAACTAATACAGGTCACTGGAGGCGCTATTCCAAGGTTATGTGAGGTCAACAGAGGTCCACCTCTCAAAACCAAACAAAACCTTGACCTCTGCTAACGTTGCACATGAAGATCGCACAGGGGCCAACCATGGACAATTTTGATCAGTTTTTAGGAGATTGAGTTTTTGACCCATAATTGACCTTTGTTGACCTTGGATCACATAACCGTTATGTTCGGAAACAATCGCTTACCCTATTCACAACTAATCCCAAAATGTCAATCATGTCGGACCCCTTGAGTGGCAGTTTCACCAGTTATTGCCAAAAAAAACCACACATTTTGAGCCATAATTGACCCTTTGGTGACCTTGGATAACATAACGGTTATTTTTGGAAAACTTCATTCACAACTTGTCCCACTATATCAGCCATGTCAGACTTCGTCACTGGAAGTGGTTGCAAATATTAGCATGTGGGCATTTTTTGCCCATAAGCGACCTTGAATCACCTTAGATGGCATGACGGTTTTTATGAAAAATGTTCCCCTTGATGATGTGCACTCGATCCTAAACTTGTTATACACTCAACCCATGGACAATCATGATCGGAAGACCATTTGCGATCTGAATATGGCCACAAAAATTCAAAGAAACTAATACAGGTCACCAAATGTCAACCTTAGGTCAAAGGTTACAAAGATGCGGGTCGACTAATGGATTACAATAGCGTAACTCCCAACCTTGAAGGACATTTCATTCTCAAGTTTTCTCAAAAATACTAGTTTTTGACCTCTAATTGACCTTGTTGACCATGGATCACACGACTGTTTCATTTGAAAACGATCCTCTACCCTATTTACAACTAGTTCCAAAATAACAAAACATCTCGGACCCTTTCAATCATGGGAGTTATTGCTTTGTTTATTATTTTGGTTTTTGGCCCCTAACAGACCTTTGGTGACCTTTATAGGCACCGAAAACAATAAGACACACCTTCTTACTATGGCGCATGTAAATACCAAGTTTGAGTGAAGTTCAACATTTCCTAGCTGAGTTACAGTGTACCCAAGCAAGTGTTACAGACACACACACGCACGCCAAGTTGACTACATGTTCCTTTTGCTAAAGCAAGGAACCAAAAGGGATCATTTGCTCACCAAGGGCTACCAACATACAAAGTTTAAAGTTCAAGAAACTTCAGTTCTTGCGATATCATGCATACAAGTTTTTCAGACTTTGACCTCTGGTGACCTCAAATGACTTTGAACTCCATGAAAAACACTAGGGATCATCTGCTTACCAAGGGCTACCTACAAACCAAGTTTAAAGTTCAAGCAACTTCCACTTCTTGAGATATCGTGCTGACAAGGGTTTCAGACAAACTTTGGCCTCTGGTGACCTCAAATGACCTTTGACCTCTATGACAAACACTTGGGATCATCTAATTACTAAGAGCTACCAACATACTAAGTTTAAAGTTCATTCAACTTTTACTTCTTGAGATACCATGTTTACATAGTTTTCAGCATTTGACCTCTGGTGACCCCACATTACCTTGGACCTCAATGAAAACAATAAGGATCATCTAATTACTAACAGCTACCAACATACTAAGTTTAAAGTTCAATTAAATTTTACTTCTTGAGATATCATGTTTACATGGTTTTCAGCTTTTGACCTATGGTGACCTCAAATGACATTGACTCCCATTCAAAACCATAAGGTTTACCTGCTTACAAGGGCTTTCAACACACTAAGTTTAAAGGTCATTCAACTTTTACTTCTTGAGATACCATGTTTACATAGTTTTCAGCCTTTGACCTCTGGTGACCCCAAATTACCTTTGACCTCCATGAAAAACAATATGGATCATTTGCTATCCTAGGTCAATCCCCAGTTAAAGTTTAAAGTTCAAGCATTTTGTAATTCTTGAGATACCGTGTTTACATTGTTTTCCGCCCATGACCTCTGGTGATCTCTCAAATGACCCTTGACCTCCATGAAAAAATAGAGAACATCTACTTACTAAGGGCTACCCACATAATAAGTTTGAAATTCAGAAACTGCTACTCCTAGAGATATTGTGCTTACCAAGTTTTTCAGACTTTCACCTCTGTTAACCTCAAATGACCTTTGAACTCTATACAAAACAACAGGGATCATCTACTTACTAAGGGCTACTTACACACCAAGTTTGAAGTTCATTCAACTTAAACTTCTTGAGATATCGTGTTTACGAGCCAAGCGTCACATACACACACACGCATACACACTCGCGCCATCACCGTCGCATAGATTCCTTCGGCCTTCGGCAAGGAATCAAAAAAGTACTTTCTACCTAAGGTGTGATACTGTGTGACTATGGGGTCACGGCACACCCAACATACTTCCTTTCTATACCTAATTCTACGCGTAATGGAAAATTGAGTCCGTCACATGTAGCTTGCTTTCCAGTTGTTAATGATTTTCCCAGAAAAATTAACATGAAGTACCTAGTATAACAAGATATAGATTGCCTTCACTACAGGGGTTTTGTTTGAGCAACGAATGCCTATATCAACCGTAATGGTGTGGATGTCTATGTCATCTACTTGAAATGCGCGAACGGAAATTACCTTTCAGGGTATCTCACGGCCTAAAACCTATAGTATATATATGCAGAGTACAACCAATAGAGATAAAATATACTTACCCAACGTTATCACGTGGAGTGAAACATAGTATTTCCTCTACACCAATGGTTTGAGGTGTCCATGTTACATTCACATGATAGTCAGTCGGTAGGCCACCAGGATAAGGCAAGACACCTGATTTTAGCACTCCTGGTGGTGATACTGTGTCAATATCTGCAATACTGTCATAACGAGAAATATATCATACCTTTGTAAAATGGTTTTTATACACCTCACTGCAAATGAAATTAATAAAAATATATATATTATCATTAAATTTACTCTTTTCAGCAGCAAATCAGCTTAATGTGTTTTCCGATCAGTTTGGGTGTTTGTAGGCGATATATTTTCGTGTTTGTATTGTGTTGTGCGTGTATTTGTTTCTCCCTTTTGTTCAGGGAGTGATCTACTCCTGCATGCATGTCTTCCTGTCACATGACTGCTTCATGTTCTTTATACCACTTCGTTTCTGTGTGATACGATGAATCAATTGAACTGAGTATACCTGACGTCTTCAGAACCAGTTCTTGCAACAATCGGCTCATGGTAAGTACTGTTTGCAGGTACGCCTACACACGATCCCGAACTTCTTGTCGGAGGAATAAAAACAGGCTGAGAGACACACGATTCATCGCTAGAAAACAAATCAACCAGGAACTGCAAAGGTATCTCACTGAGAACCTCTGTTGAAGATTGGGTGGCAAAATCCTTAATTTCAAGAGCAACTCCGTACAATCCAAGAGAGGTGGATGTATCGACATCCCAGACGAGTTCACAAGTTGTCTGTAACATGATTGCAGGACTGTGTAAAGAGTTGTGTTCAAGAATTACAAGGAAAACGCACGTTAGGGTATCAGTATAGGACGTTACTATATATCAGCGTGTGAGGACGAAATGGGGGGAGGGGAAGATGCCGCAAATATCAAAGTTATTTTGAATTTCTATATATTGAGTGCGACATTAAAATTATTTTAGACACAGACCAGCTGCCCCTTTATTCATGCATATATAGATGAAAGGGGAAAAACAAGGGTAGGTTTATTACCTCAATCACTTCGAACCCACCTCGTTAGTTCAAACACTATTTGTTTCGTGCTAATGAGCAATTACTGTTTCAACAGTTAAGGCCAGTTTAAACTAATTCATCCATTAATTTGGGCACAACGTTAGAGATAAGATTCACAAAGACTTAAGCAATTTATCACCTAGCAAGGTGCTATAAACGCATCTCTCGGCCAAAGGGAAGCCACGTCATGGTGTAATGACATTTAATTAGAAATTAAATAACATATACTGCGTAGGGAAGGTCGTGGCCGATTGTTTCAAGATGATAATTCTGTGCACACTGCAGGTGTCGAATCGCATTTCATGTTTTAAAAGGTTAGTTAAAACTAAAGTCATCGTGTGCACTGCTTATTTAATTCCAACTGTACCCTTTTTTGCTTGTTTTGGGGGATTTTTTGGGGGTTTAGGGTGTTCCTTTTTTTTTGTAACTGGGGAACTGCCTGTAACAATACATTTGATTCTGCGTTTCCAAGTATATAATCTGGGTGTTTACTTTGTTATTACCCTTGAATAAAATACTATTCTGAACTGAAACCATGCACTTCCTTTGCACCGTTGGAAGACAATAAAAGCGTCGGGTGTCACGGTCTACCAACGAAATCAATTACGGTAACGTAAAGTAAATGACACGCTGTATAGTTGTGAAAAGGCTTCATAACCCTTAAAAAGATACTACTTAACCTTGAATTTCGTGGTTGACAAAGACATGCAGTTACTTTTAACAACAATGATGCCTCAGTGCTCTCCATAAACCTTATTGAACCCGTCTGTTTGCTTTAATTGGTTTGAAAAAAATTGTTTACCATTCGAAACTAAAATCTCACAACAGCACAATCTTAAGCGCTATTTGTTCGTCATGCCATATAATGAAGAAAACTCCCCCCCCCCCCAACCAAAAAAAAACAAGTGTTGTATGATGAGTCCAGTACTAGGTGATAATTTCTGTAGGTGACGATATGTCATAAGGTAGAATGAAATCATAAGACTTTTTCTATTCGTTTGGTGACAACATCTTGCTTGCCGTAGATGGTGATCATACACTAAAAGTTTCTCTACACATGCATACATATATTAATGCATACATAACACTGTTGACTGGCAGTGACTTCAATGTTGTAACTTTAACCTGAATGGTTAGCGACCATACATACATGAAGGCATTTGCGCAACGCCACTCAGCCTAGGCCTATATATAGTCTAGAGCAGAATTTGACATATCCACCAAAACTTGTGTAACACGCACTGCATTATAAATGAAGACCGACAGAGTGGAGAAGGAGGAGGCTCTTTTGTATACCCATGGAGCTATAAACAGCTCCATGGTATACCCAAGTACCGAAACCTCGTGTTTCATTAGCCGCCGCCCATCGTGGGCGGCTATATTGTGCTTATACAAATGGCTTCTTTGTGAACAACACGGCACATCGCTGCTCACAAGACAAAAGATATTACATACTTCATTCAAGACCGCTCCTGGTAAACGGTTGCAGATACCCCCGCATCTTCTTGTGGCCCAGAAGCACCTTACGTCATCTCCATCCGGATCATTAACTGACGCAGATAAAAAGAAAATATATTGTGAAAGGTTACCCAAATATTCTTCTCTTAATAAAGTGCCGGAGAAGCTTGTGTCTTAAAAGCTTGGTTTTTTCTTAGGTTGTACGATTATGCAAACGGTGGGAAAAAAAAGGAAAATAGGAAGATAATATAGCTTTTTGACACGTTTGTCGGATTTTTTTTAATTAGAAGTTGAGAAATATTGAATGAGCACAGTGTACATGGGGCGTAGAAGGGATAGCGACAGCAATAAGTTGATTTTACAGGGTGAGCGCAACTTATGGGAATCAATATGCTTTCGGGAAGTCATTCTAACAAGTGTTTCCACACAACACCTCATCTCTTTCAAAATGTGCACGAAATGATACGAATAATATGTCACAGCTACATTTGTAAAGAAAATCTCGGGGTGTGTAAGGTAAACACCCAAGTTTAAGAATATATTACTCCAGTTTCACAGAAACCCGTAGAGCGTTGTAACTTGTTCTTTTATTGACATAGGCCTATGCAAACGTGATATAGCTCCTGGACAGTTATAAAAATGCAAAAACAGTGCAATTTAAACTGCTCGATGTATTTAACTTATTTCCATATTACAAAAGCTTGAGTATAGTCCTTTTGTGAGAGAACTCACGTTATCATAAATAGAAAGGCTGATTCTCGAAAATACCAACGTGTCCTTTAAACGTTAAGGCTGTGAGTATTCCCCCCCCCCCCTTCCCTCCACCCGGCCACTCTTTCTTGGGATGGAGACATTCAACATACAAAAAGTTAGTCCCAATTATGGTAAATTTATGTTAAGATTCATTATATGTATAATGCTTAAAATGGAATATGCATTTTGAGTTGGACTACATAGTCTATAGCTTGATCACATTGTCCTCCTAAATCCAATCAATTTATTAGTTATACCCTCAATCAAGCTAATTTGCTTGTCACTGGTTTACGAATTAGTAACTGGTTTGATACATCCCACTAATTTTAATGCATTCTTTCATTGAAAAACAAGTATGCCAATTTTAACATCTTTCGTGTGGTTGTGGTGAAAAGATTACATCTTCAGATACATGCAGGTCTTGTCTTAGAAGTTAAATAACGTACGGTACGTGGTAACGGCAGGTTTGTAGTAAATCCAACACAAAAGGACACTATTATAGTGGTTTCGCGAATATTTTATAAGTAACCGCAGACGGAAATGCGAACCGACTATAACTGAGCCATGCAATGAAGTCAAGTTTACGTGTCTTTACAAACATAAAGTTGTTAGTAGCTGGTGTTTTGGGTAATGTAAGTATTTCGAAATAATTTGCACATAACCCAACGCATCGATTATACGTATTAAAGATATAAACTTTATGCTGGATATTAAAATGTCCTAGGAGGGTCATATCTGATTTCCTAGTCGAAATGTACAAAGATTAGGCAGATTAATGGTCATCTTCAAATATCAAAATTAAATTAAAATAAAACAACAACCATTATCCAACAGCTTATCCACTTGTGTGAGCCTGTGTACGAGAATTAACCTATCAGTATTCTGTGCTTGTATTTTGTCCCTTGCAGTTTATGATACTTGTCATTCAGCATCTGAAGAAGATCCTGGTAGGATCGAATCATCAGGCCAACTCACTTTTACAAATCTTCAAATATCATATGATAATGATATGCGGATGTGAATAAAATACTCGGCTGTAGAATACCTCACATGCAGTAATCGAAGAATTAAAGTTGCTTTAATTTCTAAACATCTGTTAAACCAGGGAGGATTTAAAAATGAAACATGCATGCATGCAAACCTAGCTTTCTTATTCTTTATAGGTTAAACAACAAAGCGTTTCCGAGCCTACCAGTGTTTACTTACTGGTCAAATGTAACTAGAACATTTTAATCGGTGGCTTAAAACACCTCAAAATAATTCGCATTCCGGCGCTATAAGATAAATACCATCGATGCAAATATTTCGTGAACATAGATTAAAATATTAAAGTGTTATGCAAAGTATGTTTAACGGTCCAATAATTTCTTTGACGCTCTACCAATATTAGCTTGCGAATTTAAGAAACGCGGTTTTACCTGGTATTGTGATGGAGTTATTGCATTCACGTTGAAATCGCACAATAGGCATTGTGGTTGTAGTCGGTGATGAGTTGATACGTCCGGTGTCGTTTCGAATCGTTAAATCGATTATGGCACCTAGATTCCAACCTGACCCACCATTTCGTAAGGAAATCCAACAGCAGCCTGAAAACCTAATGAAATCGTTCACTTACTAATGTACTCTGTAGTCAGTAATTCTGTCAGCGGTTGGGATACGCTGTTAATGGCTGGGTGCAGGGGCCCACCAAGAGGACAAAACGCTGGTGTGTGTTTAGTAAGGGGCCAACTCAACAAAGTTGATCAGCGTTTTCAGCTATTCATGTTTTATTACAGAAAACGTATGCATCACGCTGTACGATTGATGTTAACTCGCGAGCGATTTATAAACAGAACATGACACAGAAGCAAGGAAGAATAACATAAATAGTGCAGTAACCGTACAAAGAATAGCTATATTTGAAGCAGCAAAGTCTCAAGTTCTCCTGCAAATTGTCAAAATTGTGTAAGATAAGGAACCTTATTATCAAATCACAACATAATTGGTTTTGCCAATTAGTTTTCGCAAGTCACTGATTTTGTTTTGTTTTGCCGACCTCGGTTAACCTTAGACAGTTAGACCTGTTCATCTTAATCTGTAAAACGTAAGTAAGATCCGTTATATTACAACCTGTAGAACTATGAAACTGATACTTTTTAAACTAAGACTAAAACTAGGACATGGAAAAAAAGCAAAAAGAAATTTAAAGAAGAGTAACATAAATAGTGCAGTAACAGTATAAAGTATAGCTATATATGAAGCAGCCGTTATAACTCTATTTCATCTTTACATTACGTTTCCATTGAAAACCACTGTTAGAAACTGTTAGCATATCACATCTGTTTTATACAAAAATAAATTTGATGAAATAACGTAACGATGTTATGCTACTATATACAACGAGATTTGTTGGCTATATAATTATACTGAAAACTTATTTAATATACGCTTCAATTATTTCATCTAGTTATGTTAAATGTAATACTTACCATACTTCGAATGTTGTTGTCGAGGGCTGGTACTGAAATGAATTAATTCCAGTAGACCAGTCTTCTGTGCTACTGAAATCAGTACAGATATAAGTCAATCTCTGAGAAAGACCAAAACATGTACATGACAAGCCTCCTTCCCCAGATATTACTTCACGGTTGGCAATGCTTTCGTCAGTGCAAAAATGTCCACCAGCACTCCGTCTCCACGCCATACGGTATGAGACTTCGATCTATTCAGACAAGAAATGTAAGCATTTTGTATAAAATGTGACTACTTTAAGAAACTCACTTAACTCAGAAGAATATCTTGAACGGAAGCCCGTCTTCGAAATAAAGCTCTCCGTGTATATGATTCACACAAGTGCAACCATTATATATTGCTACTATCTGCAGCACCGCAAGTTAAACTAGATTTATATCAGAAAATGCTTTTCCTGAAAGAGGAGTCACATAAAGTGATGAATTCGTAATTGATACTTTATAAGTGCGGAATACATATAATTTTATTTTAACTTAATTAAAAATTTTCGTCTAGATTTATATAACATTTTCTGAAAATGTTGAAATGATTAGGACTAATACAATAAGTTCAACTGTTTGCACCAAAATGGTAAGATATTTTCGCTTTTGTAATTAATCAATTAACGACAAAATGATTATCTCACACAATTAAGTGATTGTCTCCTGCAAACTGCAAATTATTAAAATTTCGAAGTTTTTTTTTTAGGTTACAGTGCAAGATAAGGAACCGTATAATCAAATCACGGAGATTGTGAATTGAAGGAAATAGGTTTGGCAAATAGTTTTCGGAAGTCACTGTTTTTTTTTTGGCGACCTCGGTTAACCTTAGACAGTTAGACCTGTTAATCTAAATGTGCAAAACTTAAGTGAGATCCGTTATATTATAGCCTGTAGAACTATGACCTTTTGCAACTGATACTTTTTAAACTACTGTAAGACTATTAAAACTAGGACATGGAAAACTATAACTTTGAAACCTGTGGAACAATGGCTTATAAAACTAGTACTTGTCGAGCTAAGACCCTTAACTAAGACTGTTAAAACTAGGACCTGTTAAGCTAGGAATTTCAAAATTTCTGAAAACATGGCTTACAAAACTAATACTTGTGAAGCTAAAAAACCTGGAAAACTCATGCTTCCAAAACTAGGACCTGTAAAGCTAGGAACATTAAAACATGTGAGACCATGGCTTATAAAACAAATATACTTGTTAAGCTAAGACCCGTAAACTCAGACTTTTAAAACTAGTGCCTGTGCAACTAGGAAATTTAAAACCTGTGAACCCATGGCTTATAAAACAAATATACTTGTTAAGCTAAGACTCGTAAAACTATGACCTGCTAAGCTAGGACATTTAAAGACAAATATCTTAAATTTGTTCAAATAAAAGTACTATCTTTAAGCCGTAAAGGGTGAATGTAACTATGATTGAGATTTGAGATTTTCCCGCCATTCAACAATATGGACCCTATGTGACTTAAATATGGCCTAATTTTTAAGAATAAGAGAAACAGTCACGATTCACTTACCAGTGGTAGAACATTGGTCTGATTGTTGTCTGATTGTATCAATGGCCGCCATGATATAATTCCACCTCTGAAATGAGAAGCTCCTGCCTCATTCGCGAAAAGAGATATCCACAAAACGAAGACACATGTAACCCCACTGGACACCATTTTGTCTGACGAGTGTACGCATGTTGAAGATATACGGATATATATATGTCTTCTTAAATTTACAAATATTTGTACGGTCCTGTGAAATCAGTCGTGCGTGGATGAATACTTTTTAGTCGTAAAGTAGTTCGGGCCATGCGTGATTGAAAGAACTTGCTCAACTCAACTTAATTATAAACATTACGGCTATAACTCACACCACAAGGAAGCCGAAAAGAAGGAACTTTATGTCAAAAGGCATATATATATAAATATTAACAGTTGGAAGTAGGTCTGATCAGTGGCATTATACGAGAGGCGCATCAATTTTTCTTCATAAGAAGTTAAGCGTTGACTATATAGGCAAACTTAAGTTTTATCAAATATGTTGAAACCGAATCCATCGAACACAACAATAATCATTACAATAGCACGAACGGGTGGTAATTCTCCCAAATTTTTAGGTTTTATTAAATTATTATATTTTTTTACCCAAAATCAGAACCATTATGAAGACTCAATCGACTGGGAAAAGAATGCAGGAACAATTGTTTCGAAGTAGCCGTTGGCATACTTTAAATTAATGGAAAATCAATCAGCTTATTGAATTAAAGGTGTAAACAATGGGCACGTTAAATTTCGCAACAGCTAATTAACTAATAAGTGGCGTGCCCAAAAGGAGTGAGGGAGAGAGTGGGGCATGCCCCACCTCAAACGTCAGTGGGGGGGGGATAGTTCAGTAGGGCTCTCCTTTCTTGGCATACAATAGAGAAAGATAATAGACCGTTATACTAC
This sequence comes from Apostichopus japonicus, assembly GCF_037975245.1. Classification (NCBI taxonomy): domain Eukaryota; kingdom Metazoa; phylum Echinodermata; class Holothuroidea; order Aspidochirotida; family Stichopodidae; genus Apostichopus; species Apostichopus japonicus. The sequence continues at coordinate 5,421,514 of NC_092578.1, forward strand.
AACGGGTGTACACCCCCCCCCCCAACACTCCTCCGACCCCTTCCCTTTTGTCAATCTCACACAATATTTATTAGCACAACCTTGCGTTTAGAACTACTTATATAGAAATACTCTTTGGTCTAAATCTGCCTCTGAACGAACCATTTGATGTCTATTTTTATCTGGGGAAGGTCTCTCCCCCCCCCCCCACAAGTATGCAATGACCCTAGGCCAGCACCTACACCTTCATAGGATCCTGCAGAATTAACCTAGTATGGTTCTTCCATAAAGGTTAAGTCACCTACTTCAAATCAGTTGGGGGAGAACTTTGAACCCACCTCCTCTATATCTCCTTTTTCAAAATGAAATAAAACTGTTAACAAACTGCTTATCCACTAGAGAGCCTGTGTAGAAGAATGTGTAAAAGTAAGTTGGCCTGACGTTTCGATCCTATAGCAGGATCTTCTTCAACGGCTAAAAAAAGGTTCGAAACGTCAGGCCAGTTTACTTTTACCATGGAGGTAAAAACAGAGTTTCACCTCCATGATTTACACATATATCCTGTTTAGCAATCATGTGAATGCCACTGTAAATGGCTGTTTTCCGTTATTACTATTTATTTATTTATTGCAGAAATAAGTGTTAAAATGAACTCTTTGCATTTGCGGTTGTTCTGAAAGGACAGGCGGGTTGGAGACAAATGGCATATTTCTTTTTAAACTTGTGATCAAGTTGCATGTAACGCAGCAACGCTAGACAACGTGATGTTTGTCACGTCATAACATTCTCGTAACTTGTCAACTAGACCAATATCATACCAATATATTTTGACGTGTTTTCAACACTTTAACAAATTTCGTCAAGATATGACGTTAGCGTTATTTCTAAATTCAATAAAAATCATATTTTTTGAAACTTTTTTCAAGTTATGTACAACGCAGCAATGTGACAGTTTTCATAAGGATGTAACTCGTCAACTCGACAAAACTATGCAAATTTGTCGTTTTGAACAAACACGAAAGAAGTCTGCCACTTAATTACTTACATGTCTACTCGATCGGAACCACCGTATGCATTTGAATGTTGTCGTTCGGACATTTTACACATAAATATATTGGCATATACGAGAGGCGCATCCAATACTTCTTCATAAGATTATACAGCGTTGACTATAGGCAAACTTTAAGTTTTATCAAATATGTTGAAACAGAATCCACCGAATACAAAAACAACCGTTACAATAGAACGAACGGGTGGTAATTCCCCCAAACTTTTTAGGTTTTATTAATTTATTATATTTTTTACCCAATATCAGAACCATTATGAAGACTCAATCGACTGGGAAAGGAATGCAGGAACAATTGTTTCGAAGTAGCCGTTGGCATACTTGAAATTATTGGAAATTCACTCAGCTTATTGAATTAAAGGTGTAAACAATGGCACGTTAAATTTCGCAACAACTAATTGACTGATCAGTGACTTGCCCAAAGGGAGTGAGTCGGGGGGGGGGGGGGTAGTTCAGTAGGGGCTCTCCTTTTTTGGCATACAATAGAGAAAGATAATAGACCGTTATACTACAACGGGTGTACACCCCCTCCCCCCCCCGACCCCTTCCCTTTTGTCAACCTCACACAATATTTATTAGTACAACCTTGCGTTTAGAACTACTTATATAGAAATACTCTTTGGTCTAGATCTGCCTCTGAACGAACCATTTGATGTCTATTTTTATCTGGGGAAGGTCTCCCCCCCCCCCCCCCACACAAGTATGCAATGACCCTAGGCCAGCATCTACTCCTTTATAGGATCTTGCAGAATTAACCTAGTATGGTTCTTCCATAAAGGTTTAGTCAACTAATTTAAATCAGTTGGGGGAGAACTTTGAACCCACCTCCTCTATATCTCCTTTTTCAAAATGAAATAAAACTGTTAGCAAACTGCTTATCCACTAGAGAGCCTGTGTAGAAGAATGTGTAAAAGTAAGTTGGCCTGACGTTTCGATCCTATAGCAGGATCTTCTTCAACGGCTAAACAAAGGTTCGAAACGTCAGGCCAACTTACTTTTACCATGGAGGTAAAAACAGAGTTTTTACCTCCATGATTTACACATATCTCCTTTTTGGCAATCATGTGAATGCCACTGTAAATGGCTGTTTTCCGTTATTACTATTTATTTATTTATTGCAGAAATAAGTGTTAAAATGAACTCTTTGCATTTGCGGTTGTTCTGAAAGGACAGGCGGGTTGGAGACAAATGGAATATTTCTTTTTAAACTTGTGATCAAGTTGCATGTAACGCAGCAACGCTAGACAACTTGATGTTTGTCACGTTATAACATTCTCGTAACTTGTCAACTCGACCAATATCATACCAATATATTTTGACGTGTTGTCAACACTTTCACAAATTTCGTCAAGATATGACGTTAGCGTTATTTCTAAATTCAATAAAAATCATATTTCTTGAAACTTTTTTTCAAGTTATGTACAACGCAGCAACTTGACAATTTTCATAAGGATTTAACTCGTCAACTCGACAAAACTATGCAAATGTTGTCGTTTTGAACAAACACGAAGAAGTCTGCCACTTAATTGCTTACATGTCCACTCGATCGGAACCACCGTATGCATTTGAATGTTGTCGTTCGGACATTTTCCACATAAATATATTGGCATATACGAGAGGCGCATCCAATTTTTCTTCATAAGAAGTAAAGCGTTGACTATAGGCTAACTTTAAGTTTTATCAAATATGTTGAAACAGAATCCACCGAATACAAAAACAACCGTTACAATAGCCCGAACGGGTGGTAATTCCCCCAAATTTTTAGGTTTTATTAATTTATTATATTTTTTTTACCCAATGTCAGAACCATTATGAAGACTCAATCGACTGGGAAAGGAATGCAGGAACAATTGTTTCGAAGTAGCCGTTGGCATACTTGAAATTATTGGAAATTCACTCAGCTTATTGAATTAAAGGTGTAAACAATGGCACGTTAAATTTCGCAACAACTAATTGACTGATCAGTGACTTGCCCAAAGGGAGTGAGGGAGAGAGTGGGGCATGCCCCACTCCAATCGTCAGTCGGGGGGGGGGGTAGTTCAGTAGGGGCTCTCCTTTTTTGGCATACAATAGAGAAAGATAATAGACCGTTATACTACAACGGGTGTACACCCCCTCCCCCCCCGACCCCTTCCCTTTTGTCAACCTCACACAATATTTATTAGTACAACCTTGCGTTTAGAACTACTTATATAGAAATACTCTTTGGTCTAGATCTGCCTCTGAACGAACCATTTGATGTCTATTTTTATCTGGGGAAGGTCTCCCCCCCCCCCACACAAGTATGCAATGACCCTAGGCCAGCATCTACTCCTTTATAGGATCTTGCAGAATTAACCTAGTATGGTTCTTCCATAAAGGTTTAGTCAACTAATTTAAATCAGTTGGGGGAGAACTTTGAACCCACCTCCTCTATATCTCCTTTTTCAAAATGAAATAAAACTGTTAGCAAACTGCTTATCCACTAGAGAGCCTGTGTAGAAGAATGTGTAAAAGTAAGTTGGCCTGACGTTTCGATCCTATAGCAGGATCTTCTTCAACGGCTAAACAAAGGTTCGAAACGTCAGGCCAACTTACTTTTACCATGGAGGTAAAAACAGAGTTTTTACCTCCATGATTTACACATATCTCCTTTTTGGCAATCATGTGAATGCCACTGTAAATGGCTGTTTTCCGTTATTACTATTTATTTATTTATTGCAGAAATAAGTGTTAAAATGAACTCTTTGCATTTGCGGTTGTTCTGAAAGGACAGGCGGGTTGGAGACAAATGGAATATTTCTTTTTAAACTTGTGATCAAGTTGCATGTAACGCAGCAACGCTAGACAACTTGATGTTTGTCACGTTATAACATTCTCGTAACTTGTCAACTCGACCAATATCATACCAATATATTTTGACGTGTTGTCAACACTTTCACAAATTTCGTCAAGATATGACGTTAGCGTTATTTCTAAATTCAATAAAAATCATATTTCTTGAAACTTTTTTTCAAGTTATGTACAACGCAGCAACTTGACAATTTTCATAAGGATTTAACTCGTCAACTCGACAAAACTATGCAAATGTTGTCGTTTTGAACAAACACGAAGAAGTCTGCCACTTAATTGCTTACATGTCCACTCGATCGGAACCACCGTATGCATTTGAATGTTGTCGTTCGGACATTTTCCACATAAATATATTGGCATATACGAGAGGCGCATCCAATTTTTCTTCATAAGAAGTAAAGCGTTGACTATAGGCTAACTTTAAGTTTTATCAAATATGTTGAAACAGAATCCACCGAATACAAAAACAACCGTTACAATAGCCCGAACGGGTGGTAATTCCCCCAAATTTTTAGGTTTTATTAATTTATTATATTTTTTTTACCCAATGTCAGAACCATTATGAAGACTCAATCGACTGGGAAAGGAATGCAGGAACAATTGTTTCGAAGTAGCCGTTGGCATACTTGAAATTATTGGAAATTCACTCAGCTTATTGAACTAAAGGTGTAAACAATGGGCACGTTAAATTTCGCAACAACTAATTAACTGATTGCATCTGCACCCGGCGGCGTACGTCGCCAGTTTCGATTGGGTGTATAGCGGCTTCGAAACCGAATAGCTCTTTTGAAACCCCAATGCATAGGCTGACCGAGCAACCTTTTGAAAAATACTCCAACAACACCGGCAATTTGTTTTATCATAAAGCTGTTGCATTTATAAAAAAATATATATATTTAAAAAACTGTTGCATTTATAAAAAATTAAAAAAAAAAAAAACTGTTTCTCAGAGCTCTAGTGGCGATCCAGGGGCAAAGCCATCGAAGCTGCAGCAATGTTAAGCATTTCTTGTTCTCTGGCAGCGAGTTTAAGGGTCACCAGGATTGCTTCCAAATATGCTATAAATTCAGATAATGGTCACCCATGATCAAATTTCAACAAGCAGTTTACTGTCCACTTTATAACGTAACTTTACATTGCGACATTGAATGGTCCTTATTAACACATTCCTGAATATCTGTGAATAAAAGTAGAAGAATCAGAAACTCTAGGCAAGTATGCTGTTGTAAAATTCTAGCAATTCTTAGCGTGCTAAAAGTTTAGGGCCAATGCTGATAAACTTTTTAGCACAAAAATACATGATAGAAACAGAAATTCAATCTCTCTGGAATTAAAGTTCAAAGCCGCTGTGGATTTTCTTCCCCTTGATTTTTGCTTTATTACACTTACGTTCATCGGTGTAAGACCACGCGGAATTTGGCTACGATTTTGAGATGGCCCGGCATCGATTTGAGACCAGCTTTGATTTTCATTGCGGCGACGGGGAGGGGTGGGTACCACAATGCATCCACCTGTCGCCTGTATGTACGCCCCTGGCTGGGTCGTATCGAGAAAACCCGTTTTACTTCGTTGTCGTTCAGTTCATTTCGCTTCAACGATCATTTGCATTTGTAGTTTAGTTACTATGTTGCTTAATTACAATATAACCAACGGATCAAAGAGATCACTATACCATGCAGCTGTCTGCTATATATATATATATATATATATATATATATATATATATATATATATATATATATATATGCAGCTACCTATTATATCGTTAAGTAAGCTACCCTGTCATGCACAGTCTATCATTGCAACACATTCACATGGTATATATAATTTTTGGATTTCCAATAGGCTACTTCCCCCTTTGAAAATATATGCAGTCAGTCACTAAATATTGCAAAGTGTCATATTAAAGGTTCATTGGTGACATCCAGATAATCATTATACAAATTTATACGAACATCACAAACAAGCGGTTGCAACTTTCTGCTTACCCCCCCCCCCACACCCCCTCTCCATTTTACATCATAAACCAATGGAGTCTGTGTTATGCAATATGTCAAGAGTTCAACAATTAAAAGAGACCAGTCCTGTCTTGTCCTGTCTTGATCTGTGTTTGAATATGGCCTACGACGGAACATTCCTCCATCAACATGTTTGGTTCGTCTAGGAATACTCTCCTTTGCGTTGCTATGCCTTGTTTCTTTAAATTGTATTAATAAATGTACTCCGTTGTGATTGAATGGCAGAAATAAACGAGACGAAACGAAAAATGTAAAGAGAAGGCTCCATAATTTCTTTCACTAAAATGTAAAATATGTTTCGCTATAACCGATTGTTTCGCTCGAAGTTCCCCAAAGCTCCTCCATTCGAATGGTTCAGGATTGAATGAGATTTAATGTTGGCAAGTTACAAACCCAGCCGGTTGAACAATGACGGAGAACAAAAAAGAAAAAAAAAATGGAAAACGTGAAAGAAAACCAAAGAATGAATAAGTGTAAGAAATCAGAATATTCAAGTTGTCTCTTCTTATTTCTTTGTCTCAACAACTGTATATAACATTTATATATAACTGGAATATTAACGTTAATCCTTTACAGTGATACATTTAATTACTTATTGTGCCTTGCAGCTTGGTGATTTACTTCTGGTGAACATTTATGCCTTTCTTCTTCGTCTTCTGAAGACTACGGAATGTTACTCAAAATGAGATTACAATTTAGCAACCTCAAACAAAACTAGATATATTTACCAAATGAATATAAGTGAACAAGCACTCAAATGTCACCACTATGTGCCTAAACTTTCTGAAAGCTCTTTAGATTTAATCGTCATACCCTTCCGGAAGTACCGACAGAGTTATTCCCCGATATCAGTTAAGGATCGTTTAAATTTGAGAATGTGACGGTGAAGATGAATACTTCGAGAGTGGGGAGGGGTGGTGGGAGGGGGGGCATGGGTTTAGAAGGTTAAGCATGAGTACATGTCGATTATTCGACTTTCTAGAATATTCAATGCGACCAATGAAGTTGACCGCTCATTTAATTTAAAATCGAAGCTCAACATTTAGACGCCCAGACTAGCATGAATGACAAGCAAATAACTCATAATGTGAGGGGAAAACATCGTTATTTGAAATGCTGCTTGACTATAATGAAGGTAATGAATGAATTGTTTGTTTTGTACGATTTTAGAAATATATGGACTCAATTTTTATCAACATCAACTCAAACAGATATGTCAGCACAAAGGAATCTGTGTTATCGTTAAAGACAGAGCAACTAGCTATCGTAAAGACTCAAGTTGAAAGTTTCCTAATCGAACGAAAACAGAAAACAGAAATGCATTAGAATAATTTAACAAAACATGTCTTCCAAGTGGTATACCAATTAACGTTGTATTTTTCGTGATTAATTTCAGCCCTCTGTTCTACTTTTTCTTCTCTCTTTTTCAAATATATTTAGTAATTGATTCAAAGAAACATACTTTGGACGGTCCAAGTGAGTTAAGTGTACACCTCGGCTCATGCCAGAGTTGTTCGGCAAACTTGTCACAGCAAAGTTCATCATGGGTAAATTGGGAAAACACACTCGCAACAGATTTCGAGTAGGCATATAGTCTGAAGCGGTTCATTAAATCCTTGGCATTTTTGTCATGGACCTAGATTATTAAACGGCAAGATGTAACATGTCGAACAGAGATGGATGAATCTACCAAATGAATGACCACATTGAGTATAGTGAACTATAATAGTTGTATATCTTGTCCTGTCTCTCAAACTACATAACGTCAGTCCATCTTTAGTGTGCGTGACAATGCTTTCAGTCTCTGCATCAGTTGTTGCTTCTGCTGAAGTAAGTTTTCTTCCAATGCCTTTGCTTCTGAAAGAAGTTTGTCGACACGATTTGGGCAAAAATTCTCAAATTCTTCACTCTCCCTGTTTTAGCAAAAAAGATTTTGTTTCAAATTTATTTGTACCAGATGTGATCAAGTGACATAAGGTTGTTTACAGGGATTTACAGAAAGAGACTTAATTTTAATATTTGTCGCATCAACATGAAGTACTTCATATATTTTCAAACAATCCTCGACATTGACGGGCGTTAGGGGAAGAGGATTCAGGGGACAGATGCCCCCACCTTGGGTGGGGGTGGAGGGCTCAGCCTGGGGATTTATTTTAATATTCATTGCAACAAAATGTATTCTTCAAGTAAGCTAAATGAAGATATTCTATATGGTCTTAGTCTGTAAAATTAAAGAGTGAAGGAGTAATCAGTGATGATGCCATGTTACGTACCTTCCTCTACACGAACTTAATTATCATTAATGAAGTAATCACTGTGAATAACATTATATTTAGTAACAGATGGTGTTCTTATTCCAATAAAAAAGAATTTCAAGAATCTTGTTATTACTACATGTCACTTTTAAAACAACTTTTTAACTTTGTTGTCGTTTGTACTTTTTCGTTTTCGGAAAAGTTGCATAAACAGTTGCATAAACATAATAAATCGATGATACTCTAGCAATTATTAGATCATTCACAATTTTTTTTTAAAAAGTCCTATTGAAAACATTTGATATGACTTACTTGAAAACATGTATCCACTGAAGGCATCCAGATTTCAAATCGTTACCAGCATCTGTTATTGCCATTGAACATATAGAAATGGGTTTGAATGAATCATTTCGTTAAATGTAACTCTTAACTGAAGACCCTCTATTCCCCGTAGACCATACTGTCAGGCGTGTAAATCAGAATTTTATATATCGTACTTTTGTCATTTCATGGAATCGAGAAGCCAAACTTATCAGTATCGTTACTAGTCAGTACAGAATTTCAAGATACCCCTGGAACAATCACCAACAGCGAGTTTAAGTACATGCGCCTAACCATTTTTTTGCCTTTGTTTACATTTTCAGTGGAATCGGGAAGCAGAATTGCTATTCTGTTTTAAGAAATAAAGAGTCCCATCATTAAATTAACATAGTGTGATGTATAACTCATATTCAGAAATTATATTATCTAATCTGACTAAACCACTGTATGTACCTTGTCACCTGTTACCTTTGTCATAATGGTTTGCCCACAGGGTCAACTCCTGACCCCTCTAGACTCCTGCTAAGTCTGATTATCTATAATGCGTTATACTCTCTTATAAATTTACCATCATTACATATAAGTAGTCTAGATCTGGAAGCTGTGGAAGAAAGACATTAAAACAGCAGAAACCTACCATTTGTCTGTGTCTCCAATTTAATATTTGCGTGCAACATCACACATAGTACTCTGCGTATATACTGCACATTATGATGCAATATATTTACTTGGATATAGCAGTAATTTTTCAATGGTTCATAAACGCTCAATAAAGTTGATGTTATCTTCAAAACTGAGCACCACAAAGTTTCAAAGCTTTGAAAACAGTTTCTTCAAGTACTGGTATTCGAGCATCATGCTAAAGATCTATTTCTCTTACCTTTTAACACTGATTCAAGCATAACTTCAGATTGGTCTGGTCTCATCCTGCACAGAGATTTCTTTGCAACGACGTCATCGCCGCTGATAGATGTGTCCATTCTTTTCAGTTCTGGCAGATTAGCTCTGGAGGAGCTGTACGGTATCTTGAAATCTCCGGAGGGGCCTAATTCCATTAATGTTCTGTGATCCTGTTAGTAATGATCCAAATGATAGCTTAACAAAAGACGGAACTGATTGGCTGTAAGGGTTTGTATCAAATCATATTTCAACTGGATGGAATTAATTATAATGATAACTTTTTTACCCATATATGCTCTCCTGACAGTCAAACTTATATGATAAAGTTTAAAGTGATATGTTATAGTCTACGATACATATTTGGTGCTCTATTTTCACGTCATTTTCTCTACTTATTTAGTTGGTTACCCACATCACCAGTACTTCAATGGGTAACAAGTGTCTAGTGGTACATAGTTGGAATAAAAATGAGATTACTTTTACAAATTAAGCAAACGTTACAATTTGCAAAAGATCGTCCATTGGAAGAATTCAGACTTAAAATATTAACACCTTTAAGGTTATTGCATTGAATCTGTAGCTTAGTGCACTTTCAGTTGATCCTCCAGTAGCAAGATCGACTTAGTAATATGTCATGAAATATCCTATTGTGTATACTTTGGGGGAAGTACTAACCATGGTAGACTCTGTTGACATTTGCTCTGATAGTTGAGATTCAGTGATGGTACGGTTAGCAGTTTCATTATTTAGTTGCACCCTCTCAGAGCTGGTTTTCTTATCCATATCAAGCATAAGTGCTCTGTAACTTCAAATGCTATATGGAAGAAAACAAAATGAGAGAAATCACGCATGACATAAGATCAATGAACGGGTGACAAGTTGAACATTTACTATTGAATGAAAAATTAGCCTAAGTTTACCATAATACAGGTGTTCAATTCTAAACTGTGACAGGTGGCTTCAGTCACCTATGCTGAAAACATTGTATGCATCATTAGCTCTGGACCAATATTAAATCATGGGACAAACTTTTACCTATCAGGCTCGATCAAATGGTTAACAACTCACTGATAATGCAGTCACATGGCTAATCCTAAGATTACTTTGTTTGGTCAACAAATAGGCCAGCCTATGTAGCCAAATTTATGTGCATTGCCTATGTCTATTTTCTTTTCTGAATTCAAGCTTCTGAATTGGGCCTAGCCTAGGCAAAACATAGTACCAGTACGTAGCCTACTAGTAAACTGTAGTATCGCCTAGCTAGTGCAAGGAATCTTAGTGTTAGGCTATATAATTAGCTTTGTTGTCCTTTTTCCAGCATCGTCTTGTGATAGATTTTTACCGATTCACTGCTATTTCGACCGACGACAAAATCACTGTTTGCATTATTACTAAAACCAACCTAGGCTACTGTAGTGTATGACAAAGAGTGAGGTCTACCATCCGTTTTAACTTCATAATCTTAACTTACTGTGAGTGTGATGGGTGGTCAAACGTTAGGCCTAACAATACATTAGGCTAAGCTATAGGCCTTATAATTGAACAACAATGTTCGTTCGTCTGTGCCCAAGCAACCACAACAAAAATGTCTTAATATTGAATATCGAACTACTCTACCTAAATGAATAACGTTAAAGTTGTACAGTCTAACTTACTGTAATCAATAGTACTCGAACGTTTTTACTTACAGTTACTACTACTATAGCAGGATTCCGTGGATACAAGTTAGGCCTACGAGTCTGATCTGAACGTTGGGTCAATGCACCAAGCGCAGCTCAGGCACGGTACAGACAGGTACGTAGGCACTTTCAACGTACAGTATATGGAAGGCCAGAAGGGCTTGTGACATAAATTATGTAGCTCGAAATCCGGATACATTCCATTTGCTTTCGGATGGGACAAGCATGGACTCAAGATATATTTTCCATTCGGATTGCGCTCACATTGTTAGACGAGAGACTCAAACATGCCCTGGGTCTCCGCATATGACACATTCATTTGCGTCCTCACAGAACATTTACAACAATTTCATGATCGCATTAACCATCGAAACAGTGATTATATCTGTTGATTTTTAAAATACGATCACAGATACCAGTGATACCGAAATTTTGGTTCATCCCAAGCCATACCACATGCTCTGTAGAATCAACCAAACCAAATCAATGAGAATATGATTACAGGGTGTCATAGACAAAGATTATTCGGGGCGAAGCAGGGACGGCAGTGTAATCTGCTCCTCAGAAGGCTTTCTTCATAAAGTTACTAAACATAATGCGAGGTTTCTATGAACAAGTTAGCGTTGATTTAGTGATTAATTGTGGTCTTAAATAGTGAACTAGTACATCTCAGTCCATTTGGATCAATATAAAGAAAAGAGATACATGCGTACACCTACCCACACGTACTTATAAGTATTTGTATATTTGGATCGTTAATATTAACAAGGCTTTGGCCACTGGGACCATGGGAACACGTGGCCTCTCCCATCTCATCCCCTCAATTTTTCTTCTAGATGACTTACATTTTATAACGATTCAATTTGATATCTGCCTTTTTTTGTTGTTTTCTTCTTTATGCTGCGATATCATGGTACTAAGGTTGACTTAGATGCCACTATTGTTTGTAGATGCTGCGGTTGAGTTTTACACAGCAGATAACCAATGTTCTTTGGTTCTCACGCAACAACGACGACTTCTTTTTCGCTTTTGGCGTTCCATACGTAATAACTATCATCAATATCAATATCGTTCAAGCTCCTTGGCCAAGTCTTACCTACTATAGGCAAGAGATGGGATTCCTAGGATCTGTGGTACTCGATAAAACATATTTTTTTCACTCCCAAAATTATGCCTGTTTGTGATGTAACATAACAACTCCGTAACTTCTTAAGAATTCGTAAAGGCCTAGGCTAGGCCTGGCTATCATGCATAGGCCTAACTTGTTATTCCTTGACCCTACAGTATACAGTAATAATAATAGCCTATCAGTATCACTCACTCAGTTTAGCTAGGATATGCTGTGAATTGTTAACTTTTCAGGCCAATATGAACAATATGATTACCTGTTCAGTAGGGCAGAAGCTTATAACGTAAGGACTACTGGTCCTATAGGCTATAGTCACAAAACTTTCCTAGCTATAGCATGCTATAATTGGAGCAAATAAAATAGCTAGTAATACTAATGGATGAATATAGACAAAGACCTTGATTATTAACAACCACTGAGCAGTACACTGCATTTCTAACACAATTTTATTTTGAGAGAATCAGTGCAACTTTAATTAATAGGAAATTGCAAGATTTTCATGGGTGTGACACCTACAGGAGTCAATAAAAACAATGGACTAATATCGAATTTCAGGCACGGACTCAGGAGCCAATCATATAGCTGTGTATGAAGTAGCACTCTGAATACTTAGCATACATGTACTTTAAAGGCATTGAAGACTCGCCCTAAACCATGTGCCGCGCTCTGAAAAGGTTAACTTTTTGTTGCTTGCAAGTGAGGTTTTCTTCTTGTCACTACAAAATGCAGACAGTAATGAATCGTGATACCTTGTTATCTTTTATCTAGACCTGCTATGTACACTGTGTTGTGGGTATTGACCATAGCTGTATGTATTGACTGCAAACTAGTGTCTAATTACCGAAGGTAGCAAGCTGTGAGTGTATTTTCTGGGATCGGTGGTGGTGTCTAACACTTCTGTTACACCTCATTCGAAACTAGGTCAGATTACCGGCATCAGACGTTTCTTTGTGCGCAAGTCTTCACACCCTTTTAAAAAGTTAGTATCTTGAAAAGTGGAATCGCTATATATAGCGGCTATGATCTTCTGCCCTCGTAATAATTATATTACTTTTATTATTTTTTTTTAGACTTCCTGAGATGTCATCTTAAACCAATGGAAGAGAAGAACAAATTTCAAGATGTTAGCAGACAGAATAGTTCAAGGGAGGCGAGAGCGCTGACTGTTGAGGAAACAGAAAGACTGAAGAAAGATGATGTTTGCGTTTCAGAATTCAAACAGAATAAATTAGAGAAAGAAGCCAAGAAGAATTGGGATCTTTTCTACAAAAGGAACAGCACAAATTTCTTCAAAGATCGTCACTGGATATCCAGAGAATTCGCTGAACTGCTTTCAGGAGCATCCGAAAAGGTTAACTACTGTAGGAATCATAGAAAATTGGCAATACCAGTCGTTAAAATGTCATAGTTTACCATAACAAACCACAATCAGCCTGAAATGTCACCTGTAGTGTTTGGGAAACACCTTGTCTAGAAATTCCTTAAATAACAGAAAAATTCACAGTTTTCTGTTGAATTCTAGCTTGGACAGGATCAGCTGTTTCAAGGAGAAATAACTTTGCAGGGAAATAAACAACTGGTCTTTATTTTTTTTAAAGTTGGAATATAAAACCATTGAGAATAAGTTAATTGTATAAGTGGGTGTTATTGTATGTTGTCACTGTGTGATCAACTAAACAGTAATGTCAAATCAATTGTGTAGAGGTTCTCATTGCATCAGTGAAAAAGAAAAGAAAAGAGTTTGATGTGTGATGTTCATGTATAACATCACAAACAATGTTTTTCCAATTGGCCATATTTGAATAAAATGAGTAAATTATCAGCTTTGATCTCAGCAACAGAATGAGCTATCAATATGGGATGTGTTTCTTTTTACTTGCTCCGTAAATAACGATGTTTGAAATTTTAGACATATCTGTCCTTTGATATTTAAACATTCCTTTCATTCTTTGTCAGGTTGAGCCCAGTGAAAGACTGACTCTGCTCGAAGTTGGGTGTGGAGTCGGCAATCTCGTCTTCCCTATTTTGAAAGAAAATCCGCTTCTGTTTGCATACGCTTGTGACTTCTCACCGAGAGCCGTGCAATTTGTGAAGGTGAGGTATTAAGAAATTGATGAACAATAGTTTTGGAGATGACATAATCAGGACGTTGTTCTGTGTATGCATTGAAATTAAAACTTCAGCACGTAAGGTATATTATGGTTCATATTGGTATCTTTAATAGGTTGTAAGAGAGGGATGGATATGTGGTGGGATTTTTGGGACAGTAGTTGGGCCACCCAGTACATAATCCTGTCAAAAGACCTGGGTGGACATGAGTCTGTTTTGACACCAATCCATGTCCACATATGTGTTAATATGTATGGTAGCGATATCCAGTGATTTAGTAATGGTACCATTACTTTTACTTCAAAATCTTAAATTACACAAGCACTCTATAATAGCTCCCCCCCCCTCCCCAACCCCTTAAAAGTAGTTTTCAGTATTTATTATTGCAGATCAAATAAATGAAAGCATTTTGTATTCAGATAAACATTTGGTTTGGCTAATGGCTATAAACTTAATGTATGTTCAAAATGTGCAGGAAATTACACATTACAGTAAAACTCCATCAATCGCCTGATATTGTAATATATTTATTGTAAAGGGGACATTTGTTAACATTGTGCAAACGTTAACATGGCTCAATGTTAGTCACAGTTCAGACTATTGCATGACAAAATTGATGAGCCAGGTATGTAAAATTGGTTGTTGAAATCTTCATTTTTCTGTTAACACCATGTATTAAGTTTCTACCAAAGAACAAAATCCAGCAATCTAAAAGAAATTTTGAAGGCAAAAATATAAGTCGTTCCTGAATCATGTATACGTAAATATGTAATGTGATATTTGTCCGTGGAGCATCCAGTGGACATAATTTGCTAACATAAAGGGTGATAACATTTCATAATTTGGTCCTGGGGAGCCCCCTACCCTACAAAATCTGGACTCTATATGATGTAATAGTTCTACTAAAAGTAATCCAAAAGTCACACGCTTTAAGTTTGGTCACATGATCTCATTTTAACTACACAGTATTACCTCATTTCTGGTCTTGTCAAATACCCTGATACAGTGATGTGTGTGTATATGATGTATGTTTGTATTTACAGTATGTATGTTTTTTATATTTGTCAGGAGAATGAAGGCTACAAACCTGATAGAATCAAGGCTTTTCAATGTGACCTGACTAAAGATGATCTGATAGAAGAAATCCCCCCTGAATCTGTCGACCTGGTTACCATGGTGTTTGTTCTGTCTGCAATTCATCCAGATAAAATGCTTTCATCAATTCAGAATATCTCTTCAGTGAGTGTATTTATGCTTGCCTTGTCCTTGAGTAGACACGGGCAAATCATAGGTGTATTATTTATCGGCCTGTACCTGCTATTAGTGTATTACCAATGAGTAACATTAGTTGGTGCATTAGACATTTGTGAAACGTATTAATCATGGCAAATGCAAGGCGTATAAATACAAAAGATAATAGACTAGACTTATGCTTTAGTCCTAAGGTATTAGGCCTTTGATATAATCCACGGTATGTTTAAGAAACATTGCTAACTGTTCTCAAAATTTCAATTTAACGTGTTGTTCAAATTGTGTCCATTTGGGTATTTTCTGTCACATTCTATTTGTGATTGACAACACGTTATAGCATAGTCAGTATTGCTGAATTTGAGCTTGGATTTTCCGTAAACTTATGATGGTTTCAGTCACAATTTTTTGTTTATTTTCTAAAATTTTTACAGTTAAGTTTCATTTCACATTTTAAAGGGTTTAATTTCTAATTGGAAAGCCGGTAAGTGTCGCTAAATACAGTAAGCACACTAAATGGTATGCAGGCGTCACTTTGGTGTGATGTTTAAACACAATATGCTCCTTTAAAGGCATTGAAGACTTGCCCCAAACCGCGTGCCGCGCTCTGAAAAAGTTAACTTCCGTTGCTTGCAAAAGTTTTCTGCTCGTCGCTACAAAATGCAAGCAAAACATGATACATTGTTATCTTTAGCTGGACCTGAGATGTCCATCGCTGCATCGTTTGTACACTGTGCTGTGGGTATTGACCGCAGCAGTATGTACTGACTGTACACTAGTGTCTACTTACCGACGGTAGCAAGCCGTGTGTATATTTTCTGGGATCGATGGTGGTGTCTAACACTTCTGTTACACCTGATTCAGGTCAGATTAGCATGAGTTGTTTCTTTGTGCGCAAGTCTTCACACCCTTTAAGTCCAGGTGGTTGTGTCTTATATCAGTACTCACTCATACACATCTTACAGTTTAACTATTTATTCTACATTTTCAGGTTTTAGAACCAGTTGGTAGAGTCTTATATCAGTAATCACCCATTCATAGTCTCATACACCACTCACAGTTTTGATTATTTTTCTGTACCTTCAGGTCCTAAAACCAGGTGGGATGGTTTTATTCAGAGACTATGGACTGAATGACCATGCGATGCTGCGTTTCTCTAAAGGACACAAACTGGCGGATTCCTTTTATGTCAGGCAGGACGGTACTCGGGCTTTCTTTTTCTCTTTAGGTGAGTCCCGAGAGGACAGGATCCATCTCAGACTAACGTACATGAATTGCAAAATTTTAAAATTTAGCTAAAGGAGCGCAATAAATCCATTTACTCTACAGACAATAACTAAATAAATCTTAAAAGTTGCAAAAGTTGTTATATTAAATTGACTGACACTAGATTTTTACAAGAAAAAGAGGATTATATATGGGTATTTGTAAGTTTTTAAGAGATGATAGTGTTATATGACAGAAAAATATTTATTTGCAGGGAAAAAATGTTTGTTCTGTGTCTTGTACATTGTTATTACATCCTTGTGGCCCATTTGGGGTATTCACCAGCAATTTGTAGTTTATTGATTGGGTATACTACTTAAGGATGAATCGCGAACGGTATGCAACCAGGTGGAGTACTGCCCATAGAAAGATAGAATAAAAATGGTGTCGAAATAGTTTGTTCGTTGAACTGATCAAATGTCATCTGTTGGCAGCAACATTTTTTTCCACTCTCGACTCATTACCCATCTCGGCTTCTGTTCAGAAACCTGGTGTTAGTGCATCACCGCCTCTGTGTGTGCAATTTATTTCCCCTTTTTCATCTTAAACCTTCAGTTTTTCTCGCTAAGCTCTTTAGCGATGCCGGCTTTGAGGTGGTAGCTAACGAGTATGTCTTGAGAGAAACAGTGAACAAGAAGGAAGGGCTGTGCGTGCCGAGGGTGTTTGTTCAGGGCAAATTCATAAAGAAAGGGTGAAAAAAATATCCCAGAACAAAGAGTGAGTCAACCTTTTTTATTCACCTTTCTTACCGAAATAAAAATCTCTCCTCTTCTGACTGTTATTGTTTAATTCAATGGGTCTGAATCAAGTTGGTGTGTGTGGGTGTCTGTGTGTATGTGGTGCCCTAGCTTGTAAACACAATATCTCAAGATAGGCTATCATATTTGGCATGTGGCTTCCCCATAATTAGTACAAGAACCCTATTGTTTTGGGTGGAGGTCAAAGGTCAAAAATTTCAAAAAAACTGATTTTCTCCAGAAAAGCTCCAGAACCTGAACATCAAAGGAGCTCATATATGCATGGTAGTCAAGCCTTATTTAGTGTAAAGTTTTTACAAAATTTTGGTCATTGTTCTGTACTACTGTTGCCTATCTAGTCTAATAGGTGGTTGTCATAGTGGTGGTGGTTGTATTCCCATTTCTATATCGCATTCAACAATGAGGATAGTGTGCATTACAAAATTCAATGTCAAACAGGGTTCAAGCAGTCCACACTCCACATATACAAACGCTGTAATGTTTGCACGGATGGTACAAGATGCAAGTTGTAAGTATTTGTTCATCAACAGACCACAGAGATGTTAATAGTATGGAAGACTTGAAAGGCCATAAGTATTGTGAAAGTTAAGCATATTTTGAGCTGCAAAGGGCTTTGAAATCTATCAAATCAACCAATTGTTTCCAGATTGTGTGAGATTTTATGAACACCTGTCTTTCTCAGTCCTTACTAAACAAAACAAATGCTGGTGTTGAAAGCATGGGGACATTCTTTGACAGCCGTGCAAACAACAATGGGCTATTGTTCTGGATGAAAGGCATTCAACAAATATAATATCGGACCTGCTAGCCTTGCATACTATTTATTATATTGTAGTTTCTGAGGTTCAACTAGATAAAATTCTCGATTATTAGGTGTTCATCAAATTATGATAATATTATACTTGGGCATTTGGTTTCCATAGTTACTAGTGTCAGATGGCTTTTCATTCTTTTTCATGATCTAGTTTAGCTTACAAAAGTTTCTACAAATTTTGTTAACTTTTACATCACAGTTAACTGGTTAAATCATGACATTGATACAGTAAAGAGCAAAATGTAGACTCATAGATGCAGGCTCTCTCCATACAGTGTTTATAATCAAATAATGAGGTTGAAGTAGATATATCTCAGCATGAGTTTAATTTTTAATTTTGGTAAACTTACAAAAGTAGTTTTTCCTGTCAATAATTCCTTGTGAAAGGTGAAGTGTTGACTTTGGCTTGCAAATTATAATTATTACTCTACCATACAACCATGTCATAATCCTAATATTCCACTTTTATGAAAATGTTTGAATTTTATCCCCATGTTTCCTCTGCCCTGGTACTTGGAAGTCAAATTTTTCCCAGTTTCTTCACTGCTTCATCATACTTCTATTAAGGCAATAATGATTTTTGTGTCCAACAATGACAAATTTTTGTTTACTTTTTGTTCCTCTTATTAACTAGAGGCAGAAGAAGCAAAATCCTATGCTAGTGGAAGGACCCTAGCAGATTGAGAGTCTCTTTGTGAGAAGTCTCCCACGCTGAGGGACAGCTCTCAAGATGAAACATCAGAACATGAAAAGCTTGATGCATTAAGAGGCAACGAACTGCTCAACAGGAAGAGACATACTCCAGAAAGCGCACTTCACATACACATGCAAAGTCTGTTTTGCTGACCAATGTTTTGATGAGCAATTAATGATACAGTTAGACAAAGAGTTAATGCTTTTGTAAAATTTTATACATATATTTAAATGAGAGAGTACAGTTTTGAAGAGTATGTGCAATGGCTGACATCACAGACCACACACTGTGGTCCACTGGGGAATAAGGAATGCCTGAATGTAAGTCAAAATAGTTTACGTTCACTTTCAACACATCTCTTGGAAAAAAGCGACAAGGGAATTTTCAGGAGTTGCAATTCAACAATGTTTGCCACTGGATTTATACCCATTTAAAGACTTCAGAGTCTGAAAATAGAGTCACAACTTCCAAGATGGTGCTTTCAAGAAACTTCTAGCTGTGGTGGTATGCTAAAATTGGAGCCAGTACTGATAACCTTTAAGCTCAAAAATGTGATGTGTGATACTCTCTCCTTGGGTTCATATTATCAAAGTTACATTGTGTTCATAACAAATTGTAATCAAGAAAAATGTACAAGAGTTTCATAGTGTATGCGTAGTTTGCTCATTGTTCTTGACAGTAAATTGTGGTTATGTCACAGGGTCATACTTCATACTATAATAAATCAAAATATTAGTAACAGACTCTCAACTGCCCATCCTGCCATGCATGAAGTACTGTATGTTAATAACCAACGTTACCGACGGACCATAACGCATATTTTGGAAAACAGGTCTTTTCAGCAATCTATTGTAGTTGTATCACATGACCATGACGTATCATTATTTTGTACAATGAGAAGACTTTAAGAAACAATAACCTTAAACTAGCAATATGATTGGTTATAGTCTTGGCCAAGATGGAAGTATGTGGAGGGAAAAAATAAGGAGCTACATGTCATTTCCTTTGTCGATTTCACTGCTGTACTGAAGACCTCATAGCTTTCATGCTGTATTAGAAAATGACTGATTTCTGATTTACATTAAAAAGAATTAAAAAAAAAAAATTGTTTTCTTCTTTTCTCTTTTGTTGCCTCTCATTTGAAGATTGACATAGAATTACATTGAAAGCAATTTATTTTTTACGTTAACACATATATATTTGTGCTATGTCTCGTGCACAAGTTGTGCAGGGCGTCCCACTCCATATGAATCTTCACAGACTCGACAGTGTTGTAATTCACCAGGCCCCATTTTTTTGTCAGTCTTCATTTTTCATTAAGTATATTATAAAAATTATGATATGTTATTCCTTATCTCATACTTCTCTGGGCTCCATAGTTGACCCAGGGGTTGTAAAACCCTCTGGTATTTCCTACCCCGCCTCCCTTCTTGTCAAATTAGTCAATCAGAAGTGGAAATGAGCATCTTAATGTCTAATCTGGTTTGTAGATGAGGATAAGTGTCCCCCTGCCTCTTGAAGAAAAAACTCAGTTACGAGCTTTTTACTTCACCCATGAAAGAAGTCACCCCGCAGAAGAAGACATACTTTGAGTTGTAGTCTAGAAGCCTGTGGCTCAGCTGGTGGAGTCAGCCTGGGAATGAGTACCAGTCATGAGGGGAACATAACAAATGCCACCAAAGGAAATTGCCCTAATATGGTCAGGGGGGCTCTTGGAACCCAGATGTACACTTCTGCAATTGCTGGAATGCAACTATGAATCGCACATTGAAAAGGCCCTTACATTTTCAACACCGATTTCCCAGCTAGCTAATTGAACAGTTGTTGCGTATGTATTTTATCTTGAACATGTGCTAATAGTACCGTCGATATGTTATTACGCAACAACCCTGGAAAACTAAAACGTTTTTGATTGGTCAATTTGTGACACACCTCTTCAGAATTTCTGGGATTTTCCCTGTAACTGTTAGTAGGTGCTGCGGCTGAAATGAAGTGTTTGAAGAAATACCAACTTGTTCCACGTAAGTCTTCTACCTAATGCACAAAGTTTAAAATTAATGCTTATCAAAGGACTGAAGAAAGGCACATCGAAACGTGCTATAGGAGATATGTACGTTGCTTCTGGATTTGGTCGCCCATAGTATCTCCACCGAATTTCTACTCTGCAGCCTAACGTTAGGCTTTAACGTTTAGGTTTATACTAACAACGTCTTTTCTACGGCCTAATGTTATCAATTTGCCAGCATTGGCATACTACAGTACAGAGTTAGTGAATGTTTTAACGACCATTTTTGATGCTTGGTTACATTGTGTATGTACAGTATGTCAAATCATTGACATCAACTCAAAAGCATCACGTCCACAGACCAGTAGGCTTACATTGTGATGCAATCAGACCAGTTTGACTTGAGACAGTGATGACACTAAAACACAGACATGCAAAAGAGGTTACACCAGTACAAACTTTTGTAGATTGATTTTCTTTTCGTTTTTTGGGGGAACATTTGTACAAAGAACAGTGCTTGTTTCTTTGCTTTGGAGGTCTTCAATTTAGATCTACCTACAGTAAGAAGAGAGGTGTTCATTTATCCCCCTCCTCGCCCCCCCCCCAAAAAACAAAAACAAAAACAAAAGCACCACAAAATGAATGCAGCTACTATAGTACAGTCATTCTGCTCTAGATGATTTTGTTTTAATCTCACTAATGGACATTGCTGAAGTAAATTTCCTTTTATACCACATAGATAAAGTATTATCAATAACACAAGTTCAGTATGAAGTTTCTGAGAAGTGACATATGCGGCCAAAGCCTTCTGTCATGGTCCCGCATCAGGTCACTGTCTGCATCAAGGAGCAGAGGGAACCGACTGATTCTCGGCATTGAAACTAGCTGTGATGAGACGGGAGCAGCAGTTGTAGATGAGAATGGCCGACTGCTCGGAGAAAGTTTGAACTCTCAAAAGAGGATACATGTAAGGTGAGCTAAATTCTGAACTGCACCCAGTAGGTGTACTTCCCCCACCCCACCCTCCCTTTTCAACAAAAATTAAAGGTAGTTATTAGCAAAACCTTGCATATATAGACCTAATTTATCGCATAGAATTCCTCAGAATGCACAATTTCACCTCTAAAATTGTAATTTGTTTCTGAGCAAGGGCTTGCATACCCTCCAACATGGCAGTTGGTCTCAACACTCCATGACCACAAACCCCCTTCCCCCTATTTTAAAATCCTGGATTGCACATGTAGGATGGCTGAATATTAAAAAGGCTTAAATGTAACTTCAGTTGTTCAACGGTTGATCTTCTTTGGCTCCAAGGACGGCAGTGAGTCATTTCTTTGTCTTTAGTTCTGATATGAGTCATTCACTAAGCTTTATCTTCTGATTCCCACTTAAGTTGGATCCATGTTAACTCAATAAGCATAATTTTTCAAGGTCGAGTAAGACACTTTTTGAATGTATATATGTGCAATTGATGTTTTTGGTGCTACACATATGTGTAGCACCAAAAACATCAATTGCACATATATACATGTAGCTGATGTTTTAGTTGGGGTGTGACAGAACATAAGTACAATGCACACTAACCAGAATTGGTACAGTGATTGCAGATAAATGTAACGATCGTTGGAAGGCATTACAGCAGCAGAAAATTTATATAATAAAATAAATAATTAATGCAGCTCTCTCCAAAAAAAATTGTGGTATTATATTGACTTGATCAAATTCACAAAATATTGGAAGATCTCAGATATTTTAAATAGGAATTAATATCAAAACAGCAGATTAACCTCAGACTACCTTTTTTCATGTGATAGAATGCAATGCTTATAAGCACCTTACCGATAGCAATGGATGTTTATACATAACACACATGTTCATCTTTTTTGTTATCAGAAATGGAGGTGTGATACCTTCATTGGCCCAACACTTACATCAGCAGTCCATTCATGATGTTGTCCAATCAGCATTAGCGAAAGCAAAGACGTCCTATCAGGTAACCTTGAATGATTATATGTCACATTAACAACACTGTCCTCACTGGGCAAAATAATAATGTACACTGTAGGAGAGATGTGTAGGTGTGTTCGATAGAATACCAGCTTTGGGCCAGTAAAACTCCCCTTTGGTTGGATCAAACTAGGCCTACAGTACCACTATATATATTGTTTTATTTCAGTATCTACAAAGTGATGGGTTTTATACCAATGTATCATCTTACCTATTTGGGGTAATTAAGTCGAAATGCAATTTGAATTTTATGTAGGCAACCAGTCGTCTGTTGGAGGACTAAGTAAGTTGATTTTGGTCGTCTGAACAGAAATTTGGTCGTCTAGGATGATCAGACGACCAATAAAAATTTACCATGTCTCTCTCCATGATGACTACAGGGTTTAGAGTAAGTATAAAAACATTGAACACTTACCCCAATTTGTAATCCTTGGATCATCAGGGCTGAAAACAATCCGCTGTACTCCTTGGCTTGGCTGACCCTTAATTCCAAACACCTACCCTGAGAATTAGCTTGTTATAAAGTAAACACAACCAAGTGGAAACTAAACATTGAATCCCAAAGCAGGGGACTGACTGGTCCCATTCTACAAAAGCTATGCCTCTTAAAATAGGCATTTGGTAACATAATTAACTTCTGCTCTTTGTCAGAGAATAAAGTACAAAGTGCTGTCATGCAGCAAACTTTGATAGGTTTTAAGCCTAAGTCTAGTTGTTGTCCCTGCAAGGTAGGTCTACTAGCAAGTAACTTTAATATGACTAGCTAGACTAAGGTCCTTAAATCAATATGACATTATTTTGATGTAGTAGAAAAGTGATAATTATAAAGATATATTTCACTTGCCCCAGAGCAGTCAAATGATAAAGATTCAACATCTTTCCAACAACAGGATAAAAAGCCATGTGCTTCTCTTATAAATCTGAGCAAGCATATATATACTACATGTACAGAAAGAGAAATTTTCCACCATGAATATTCATGTATCAGTTTTTAATATTACAAGTAGCAGTCATGAATATTCTAATGATCAAATTAACATTGGAAAAGATATTCATGAAATTTTTAAGGAATTCACTACAAGGGAATAATTTTCTTTGGTATATATCTCAGCAATATGCTGGGGAAAAGATAGCCAAGGTTGTAACAAATTTGGAGAAATTTATAGCAGGTTTTGCATACAAAATCCTATTATTCTCACCATTAGATGGTAAAAATAAAGTTTCTGAAACCTCAAAATCTGCTGTGAAATTTGTACATCCTCATTTTCAGGTTTGAATGCATTATAATCCAAGTAATGAGTAACATGACTTTGAATCTGAACATTGTAAAACTATAGCCTACTTTCAAAATAGGTCATTTTAATTTAATACTGCAAACTTCATTTACTCAAACGTTGGTGTGTTTGATATCCCAGGACCTTTCTGCTGTTGCCACGACCACCAGACCAGGTTTAGCTCTATGTTTACAAGTTGGCTTGGATTATACCAAGCAGCTGGTGGCGGAGACTGGACTTCCTTTCATTCCGGTCCACCATATGGAAGCTCACGCTCTGACTGCACGCATGGTGGACAACAGGTAGATATTTCTGAATATTCTTTCAATTTTTTAATTAGTCTCCGACTCGGTTTCATTTACCGAGCATTGTCTTGATGTTGCAAGAACAATGTTTGATCCATAATGGGAAGTCTTGGAAGATGCTGGTGTTAGAGAACTGAATGTGTTGTGAACCCTAGACCTTCAAATTAAATAAACGTTGTTCAAAAGAACTTACCTTTTGGACATAACTTTCTAACATGGTATGCCAAATACATTTAATACATAAACTGTTAGCATGTAATGTCTGTTAAAAGTGTACAATTTCTTATCATTTTTTAGCAATTTTAAGATGCCGTCTGCAGTTTGTTTTAATTGCACATTAACTTGAGAAAAATGAAGTCAGAAAGAAATCCACAGTTCATTGTATATAGAATTATGATTATAAATTTCTTCTTATGGATTGCAAAATCATGTAAAACTTAAATTGTATATTAAATGTAAAGAGCCAGTGATTTGGAATGTTCATGGAGGATGGGAGATGGACAACGTTTGGAGACAGCTGGTGGAAGAGGGATGCAAAAAATATCAAATTTTTTTTTTTTTCTGACAGCGTGTCATTCCCCTTCCTGGTACTTCTGGTGTCTGGAGGACATTGCATTTTAGCTCTCGCCAGAAATGTTGGAGATTTTGTTATCTTGGGTGAGACTCTGGATGGAGCACCAGGAGAGGCATTTGATAAGGTAAAAAATCTCAACAGGATTTTATGGTGGGGGGAGGGGCAGTGGCGGAGCGTCCATACAGTCAGGGGGGGCGGATGCCCCCCCCTGACGGACTCAAATGGACTGCTGGTGTCCTTTTCAGCTTTTTACCACATTTTACTTATTCGCGATTTATTGACATTTATATTGCGCTCACTCATCTACCTATTGACATTTGTCACATTTTTTTTGTTGGTGTAATTTTCTGACAAAATGCTGTAAAGGCGGTCTTTAGTTTATCGGCACTTCCGTTGTACGAATCTATTTCCAAGCGCATGTACTTTCAACACACATCAAAAAAAATTCTGTACGCTCCGCGCCGACCTGTGGTGGCACTCCGCTTAGATAGTGTCAAAGCGTCCCTACAGACCATTCTCGCCCCCCTGACCAATTCCCCTTGCTCCGCCACTGGGGGGGGGTAGGGTGGTGGAAAGGGTCAGTGGTGGTGTCTTTAGTGGGGAGGCTGAGGGATGGTGTCAGGAGGTCTTTGGAAACACAGATGTCTACTGTTGTACTTTCTGGTCTTACTAAATGTAAGGTTGCCCTGAACACTTCATATTTTTCAACCATTGATTGTCAGTCCGACCTGTTTGGATCAAATGTCAGAGATGTAACCGATCGTCATTTTCATAGTCAGTTGATAACTTTCTAAGAAAACTTTCTCATGTTGTTACAAAATTGAAACTTGTCCTAATGAACATCTGATAGCTGCAAATAAACTGACGATTTATCAGCCACTCAGTGATTTATGGTTACTATGGTGATAACGACCATCGACATTGACATTTCTAATCGTAATTATGCTTTACAGATAGCAAGGAGATTGAAACTGCAAGAGCACCCTCAATGTAAAGGTATGAGTGGTGGTCAGGCTATCGAAAAATTGGCAAAGGAAGGGAACATTCACCTCTTGGATGGCAAACATCTGTTCCGAATGCAAAGAAAAGATTGCAACATCTCGTTTATTGGGTTCAAGCAAGCGGTGTTTAGATTGATACAAGAGGAAGAAAAACTACAAGGTAGAAACTCTGCAAACCTTCGAATCATTCCGTCAAAAATTTTGTTGTTTTTTTATGTCTGTGTGTCCGTCTGTCTTGGCTTTTGTGACCTGCAATTACAGATATTGTTAATAACTGTGTGTAGACGGTGCAAAATATTGAAAGATAGATTGATTAAGCACGATCTTGTAAACCATCTCTAACTAGGTCAGGAGGTTACGATATTGAACTGTTAAAAACAAAACTAAACGTATGATGTCATTTTTAGTCTATCATGATTATTAATATGTTATGTCTGTGAATAATACTGAATACGTAAAATGTTTGTTATGACTTAATGATAAGTGTAATATATCAATAAATCATACTGCGATTGGTGAGATAATACTCCAAGTCTTGTGGCTAAATATGACTACAGTGGGTGATTGAGTGGACTAACATTCTACTTTGTTTGCAGGTACGAGCAATATCCTTGGGAACGTATGTGACATTTGTGCCTCTGTTCAGCATCACATCACGAGACACCTGGTAACAAGAATACTGAGAGGCATTGAATACTGCAAGATGGCTGACATGCTCCCACAGGAGAAACAAATTTTAGTAAGAATTTAGTTCCATTTATTTATTTTATTTTTTACCAGGGCCATATCTCAAACTGTTTCAGCTAGATTGATGCATGCAAGGAAATTGTTTCATACAGACCTACCTCATGGAGTAAATCTGTGGCAAAACCTCTCCCATGTACTAAAACGATGGTCCATTGATCTTCAGGCCATTATATAGCTTGCATAGTTAAAGTGAAATAAATTTTTAGATTAGAGAATAGTATAAAATTTCAGGTAATTTGCATGCAGTGATGGTTTGAGAAGCCTATGCTAATGATTACAATCTCAAAATGAAAACAACTTAGTTAATTGAAACAATGCAGTGGTATAGTGTCTGATTGTATTCAAATCAAAGGTATACTGAGGGCAGGTGCAGATCCAGGATTTTAAATGGAATGGGTGTGGCCCTGAGCCTCTTTAAAGTCAACTGTTATGTAGGGGGTCTGGTGGTCAATCCCTACCCCACCCCCCACCCCGGAGAAAATTAACATTTTAGAGGTGAAATGGTTCATTTTAAGTCATACTTGTAAATTAGGTATATGTGGAAGGTTGTGGTACTAATAACTAGTTTAATTTTTTTGTGGGGTTGGAATGGAGGGGGGTGTACACCCCACACCACCCCTAATTAAAGATTTTTATCTCTTGCCTATATCCTCACAGGTCGTATCTGGTGGTGTGGCTAGCAATGGTTACATACGGCATGCACTGAGCAGGCTATGCGATCATACAAGTTATAAACTGGTATGCCCACCTCCGAAACTCTGCACGGACAACGGTATCATGGTAGCTTGGGCTGGTATGGAACACCTTAAGCTGGGTACTGGATTAGCAGATAATCCACAAGAGGTCAGATTCGAGCCAAGGTAAAGTAGATTATCAAAATGAGAAAGAAAGAAGCAAAAAAAATATATTTATCTGGATAAGTTGGATTATCATCTCTGGTTACAGAGTTTTTCAAATGATTGTCTCATATTCTTACTGCTTAAAAATGACCCAATTTTTTGCACGAGATATTTAGAAAGATGGGGTATGATATGACCTATTAATGATAATGAGATGGATTTTATACATCAACCGATCATGGTTGATAGTAATGTAGATTTATTACATAAAATAAACTGTTATTTCCCAGTCAGTTTTCCATTATTGATTTGTTTCGTAAAACAAAGATGGTAGGATTGATGGACTCGATATTAGTTCTACCCCAGATGGTTGGAGGACTTAATATATGAAGCAATGATAGAAAGAAAGATGTACTACGGAGTATTAGCTCAGTGGTTAACGCTGGTGCCTTCCAGTCATAAGGTCCACGGTTCAAGTCACTCCAAGATTAATGTATGTCGTCCAGTTACAGAGTTGTTGACAATTCATAACCATGGACATTAAATATGAATGTAAGAGACTGACTTCGGTCAGCTTGCGGCTTTGATAAGCCATTGAGGCTTCTTCGCGAGTTCCTGCTTGCAGGAGGATCTAAAATACATGCATACATACAAACATACACACATACTATTTATTTCAATAAAAACATGGAATTTTTATCGTGTGCATCATATCCAATTGTTTTTTTTAGGAATGATGCATATTCATGTTCATATTGCATATTCATATTGCAGAGAACCTTTAGGGGTTAACATTGCTAGTGCAGTAGCCGAGGCTAGAGTGGACATCAAAAGATTCAAGTTTTGGGCGGATGGATGATCAATAAAATTGAACGGAGAAAGTCTTCAATGAAGTTGTTGATAGAGGATGGAAATAGCAGATGAGACACATCATGGATGGAGAGATTAGAGAAATCAGTTGAAATGAATGTTGCTGCTCAGAAGAGGAGGGGTGCAATACATTCAGTATAGCAATGCTGCTCGATGATCAGGAAACTGAAGCCAGTTATTGAAGCAGCAACCCAACTGGACAATTGGTCATGTACTCATTAGTCTATTGAAAAGTGATGAATTCTTTTCACGTGTACTTACGAAGTGTGAAAAGGCAAGATATTGGACGGGTTGCAAATATTGAATAAATATTTTTCTTGCTTTGTTCAAAGCTGGGGTTTAAGTGCAACCATGTACCCTTCTAGGGGGGAGGGACTTTACCCCCCCCCCATGGATGGAATCAGGGAGGGGCTCAGCTCATCCCCATCCCCCCACCCCCTTGCAGAAAGAATATTCCAAAATACCAAGTACACAAAATTGCATAATGATATAACATTTATGTACAGTAAAAGCTAAATGTTGAAAATAATTTCTACATTGTTTCAAAAGTTGCAAAATATTGCAGCATTTTGCATGTAATCTAAGCAACTTCCATTTTTTAACAAATTTTCTCACCCCTCCCCTTAGACCCCTCCACTGCATGCTTGCTAATTTAATTCAAAAGATTCAATTTGCCCTGTACAAGTATATGATTATAAAATAAATGACAAAATAATGTTGTAATGGGTGTGAGACATTTGATTAGGTTTGATGTCTTGTCACAAGACTTATCGCAATGATGAAAAAAGAGAAAGTACCGTGGCATACTCATGTTTATTGCAATACTTACTATTCGATTAAACAACAAAGATCATGCAAAGATCAGTAAAAAGTGTACTGACTGATGAAGAAAAAAGTGTTTGAAATTCCATGTTCAAAAAAAATCATAAAACCTGGGAGAAAATTCTCATCGCATTTGAGAAGTTACTGGGTTCAGTAGGAGGGCAAAGGTAATCAAATGAAGAGTGGAAAAATTACTCAACCCCAACAAAATAAAATGATTATTTTTTTGCAGACACATCAGATTTGTTTATATTGAAAAATATAAGGAAAGAGATGACCCTTTTGCTTATATTTGTGGATCAATTAATACTCTCCCTTTAATCGAAGGGAATGCAACTTCGGCGAAAATCCTTTTCATTTTGTTTTCTTGAGTTGACTAGTGATTGTCAATAAAATCTCATGGAAAGCGAATAAAGTGCCTGAAACATACTTGCCCATCCCTCCCACATTCCCCTTCCTCCATAATTGATGAAATTGTCGGCTATTCTGTGAGAGTTCCACAGTTCGAATAACTCAAAATAATATTACCCACGAACTTAAAGACCCTTTCACAATGCTCTGGTAGAGGGTGACATTATGCATTTAACTTTAACAACCTGTTCCCAATGTGGGTGGTAGTTGGTGACAATATGAAATTCCACTGAACAGTAAAATTTAACCAACAAGAATGCACTTTTTGATATTTAAAAAAAACATTATAGAAGACAATGATGGCAGCATTTTGGAATTATTTTTGTTTCAAGTTTTGCATATAAATATTGATCAACTGGCTTAGGATGTCATGGTAATCTAAATGGGATTAACATCTACATTATTATGTAACTATATTTGTATACATATATATATATATATACAGTGGAATTACGGCCTTCGTTACCGGTTTCGAACCTCTGGATATACAATCAGCGTCCATAGCCTAGTGGTTAGGGTGTCAGCATATAAAGCGGGAGGCCAGAGTTTGAATCCCGAAGGAGGCTGGAAGTTTTTTCACTGTTCTTGATTTTCCAACTCATTATGACTTCAATTACATATATATATAATCAACTAAAATGGCAAAGGATAGTTATTATGAAACCTTTATTCAAGCCATGATTAGATAATGCTTTGTACTGCTTGTATGAAGAAAAAATAAATGCTTCCAACAATAGCTGCCTATAAATTTTATTACTGCATTTTGAAAAATATGCAAAACATTTTACACAACATCGTCATCGAAAGCTAGTAAGATAACAAAAATTTATATTCCGCAAATAAAGAAGTCATGAATCATTAAAATGGTTTCAAGGATTCTTTAAGGTAATTTAAGTTAAGCTTTTTCACACCCTCTTATGTTTTGTTTTTTATTAAAATGCTCTTATGCAAATACAATGTACACTAGTGTTAACCATCAGCAAGTTGTGTTTAGCATAACGCAATCTAACGTTTCATATTCTATTCAGCATACAAATGTAAAAAAAACATATTTCAAACTTGAAAAAGAGAAATACAGGAGATGAGAAAAAGAAAAAGTAAAAAATTTGAAAATTACACAAAAAAAAGAAGAAAATTAAGTATTTGAAAGACGTTTATAATCTTGAAAACATATTTTGAGACAATCTGTTTAGCTGAATACAACAAAGCAAAAAAAATAATACATGAAAACCAATGCTAACCTTCGTCAGCTCACTACTGGCCAAATTTGATTTCTTTGACTGAATTTTAAGCACTCATAAAATTCTCTTAAATTCTAAAATATATCCAAATATATATAGTTTTATCTTCAAGGTGTAAAACAAGTTTATATGTAAAGCAACCCTATATTAAGTTAAAAGTTATGCGCACTGTATGTAAAAAAATAAAATTCTAGCAACCTCTCTTTAGTCTGGAATGTTTTTATATATGCAAAAGATCAGCTACTATTGGTAGGATGGAATAAATGGGGGTGGGGGGGTATACAAAGAAAGAAGAAAATTCTCAACATGATTCCTCCCCCCCAAAAAATGGATTATACCACACAATCCAATATTCTTTAAAATTGTTTTATAGTAAATTTCATAATTAGAAAGAAGCATCTTTCTTTCTTTCTTTCTTAATTACCAATATCTTGCTAGAATAACACATATATATATAAATATATAGTAAAGCAACTCTATTCTTCTCAAAGCAACTCAATAATACACTACCAGCTGACTTGTCCTTATTCCACATAATACCAGATGTACTTAACCCAGTCTAATTTATATAATGCCATTATTTGTACCAACACAAAATCATTTAGATTACCTAAAAAACAAGTAGGATTATTTTGTTGTTTATGAATAGCCTCCCTGACGAAAAAAATTCTTTCTCTTGTTTTAATATACAACGTAGCCTGTCGATCATGAATTGCTGTTTTATTGAGTTATCAATCATCTTTTGTGACAGCGATACAAGCAGCTAAAAAAAAAAAAAAAATTGCTTCTCGTATGTATTTACGCTGATATCACGATTCAATCTAAACTGATCAACAACAAACAAAAAAAACTTGAATTACTGACTTATCATTTAAAGTCTCAATGTGTGTTTGCCAAATTTTAACTTCGACCTTTTCCAGCTTACTGCCCTAAAAGCTTGGTGAAAATAACACTGTTCCAGGCAATTTTCATATCATTATTCATTATTTTTATTGAGTTACCTGTCGTTAAACATTTTGAGCTGAATAAAATTTGCCAGATTTATTAACGGCGAGTCTGTAGATTCTACAAACTTCAATCAAAATTTGCTAATCCCACCCAAGAGATAATGCGCCAATCAAATCTCTCTGTTTTGTTTACAACCGTTAGACGGCTTAGGCCTATGGGCGGTCGTAGTGATTTTATGGTAAATCGTTCGTTCGTTAAATTTCTTTCTTCGATTGCAACAGCTTTTTTAAATTAAACCCACCTGGTCAGAGTGCATTTAGAATAACAAACACTGAATCTGCTTCGGAAGTTTGTTTTCCTAAATTCATCAGCAAACAAGTATTGGGACTTTTAAACTATCTAATTACCATTAGTAAACATTCACATGTTTACATACAAACCCTTCACTATTTACAACTCTTTCTTTTATACTTGATTGTCACTTGAAATTCCCATAAAATGTCTTTCCTTTTCAAAAGAACCCAATTGAAGGTAACTCATTATTCATCACTAACATGACGTTTTTCAATTCGAATTATAGGGTAAGAAATTATTCAATAATCTGGTTTGCCTTTATCTGTGAACAATTAAAAATCTCTACATTTTGTAGTGGTGGACAAATACAGCTAACATTCAAGCTGTTTCTACAAACGAAAAGGTCAAATATGTAAATTCGAAATTATTTTGGGGAAGTCTTACAAAATATTCTGTGATAATCCTGCGACAGCACCAAAATAATCCGGGGACATTTCAGAGGACACTTTTAATCTGGGGAAGGTACACAACCTCAGGGGACTGTCCCCGGAAATTGAGTCACCTTACACCAATATCATTAATCCTTTCCATGAACTTGGTCCAAAATTGCAATGAAATGTCTTTAGTTATTTGAGAATACTACACTCCAGAGAGCTAGAAACCACCCACCAAGCCAACCAAATCACATATGTATGTCCAGAGCAGGGTTTTCCTAACTTTATCCCACCATGAATCCCCTGTGGATGTCAGAGTTGTCCACGAACCCCCAACTTTTCGAGACATGATCTGAGTCATTATTATACTATAATACCCATAACAGTACTTCGTAAAAGATCAAGTATCACATGCATGGTACGGTACTACTATGGCAACATATGCGTATGGAACGCAAAAGAGTTTGTCGATAGGTACGACTTTTGTACATTACTAAATTATATGACATATCAGATGTTAGCTCAACAAAAAGGACTCTAGTTTTGACTTTCAGAAACGTCTCACAAACCACCTGCGATGGAATCACGCACCCCCTGGAGGTTCATGCACCCCAGTTAGGGAACCCCTGGTCTAGAGAATGTTGCTATCAATGAAATACAAGTGAGTAGTCACTTTCAAATCTCTCTACATAGCATGATTTCATTAGAATAAATTAAGCTAACCTTCCAACTACGATGGCTAGCGGCACACCTATTAGGTAAGAATTCATAATTGCATTCGTAAAACTGGTCTTACTACAAACAAACAAATATTAACAGGATGAATAATTTCTTGCATAAAGTAACAGTTAATTCACAATTTTTCACACGACCAATCATCGAAACAAGAAGTACCTGCACGGTTACTATACTAGAGTGATAAGTTAACAGTTTGCTTCTCCCAAGATTATTTCATATCCTAATCCCACGCTACCTTCATTTCGGACTTCTTCGTCCTGACTTTGTCCCCGCTTCCCTTCTCTTCACCCCCTTTTCCTACCCTGGTATCTCCAGATATCTTGATGGCTGGAACTGGACGAGAGTCTCGCGGTACGGCCGGTGCAGAGGACATCCTTGGCACTCTGATCATTGTGGTCTTTCGGTCGTACACGCCCATACTCGTGTGTGAGCGAAAACCTTTGGCAGATTGGCCTGGCGAGAAGAATGGATAGATGATTGAAGTCAACCAAATACTGGTTATGTTCACATAAACCAGGCAAAACTATTATGCTTTACATCTCCTGAATTAAAAAAAAAAGCAAATATCCTAAACATATCCAAATAATTTTTGGAAGTCTTTAACTTTAATTTCACTTGCTGTTTGCATAAGATCCAATACTGTCATACAAAATGCTTGAATAACGGCCACGTCTTAAAGTGAGATGTCTTTGCCATTGATAGTTCACCAAATGGAATAAGGTAACCTGAGTTCTTCATCGCAGTTAGTTCTATCACATACAACAATGATGATGGTTGGATGCTGTTCTCCTTTAACACCACTTCCCCCCACCCCTACCCCTTTTTGCCTCAATATTAATCCTGAAACCGCAAGTATAGTCAATGAAAGTACAGTATGGTTGTGCTGATGAATATCTTTACCCCTTCCAGTCTTTCTTGACAGACAAAATTTCACGTCATTTGGCGATTTTTGATCATTTCTTTAACAGTGATGTATTCCAGACCCTGCAGCTGGTATTTATAGCTCCGCAGATTAAACATAAGAATGGTACATACCTCTCTGCCTTGAGGGTGGTATGACTGGTGGACCTCCATGTTTCTCAAGGCTGCGTAATAAATCAAATAAATGAACGATTTCACTTTTCGATGTTGAAAGGTGCTAATTGCTGGCTTAAAAGGATTGTCCAAAGAAGAAAATGTTTATATTTGACCAAATGAAGAAGAACATACACTATGCATCTTGGTGAAATGTTCATGCAATTCTTACATTGCATTTTCAAGATATTTTGAAAATCGAAATTTTCACAGTTTGTACCAGAAGTGAAAATTGAAGCAAAACCAGATGTGATGTCATAGCTGTACAATGACAGCAATCAATTTTGTGTTTTTCTTTCATTTTTTCACTTATATTATATTAAACTTGGATTGGATAGGGTTCTAACTTTCCTTTGTTGGACACAACAGGTTGATGAGGAGTACTCCTTGGATCCTATGTTAATACTCAAGGTGGTATTAAACAATGACAATGATATGGTGCCCAAGCTTCTTACAGTTCACACGGATTGCTATGGTGATTTTGAACAGAAGAAAAAACTGGAACACTGGTAAAACCGGGCACAAATAACATCTAGGATATGCCCACGAGAATTCAAAAGGATATTTATCAATCTATTCTGCACAGCAAATATGATCGTAAGACTAGCTGATAAATATCAAGCAAAGTCTGGATGGCTAGCAAAAAGAAACACCCTGTATAGATAACTAAAGGTCATAACGTTCTCAATCTTCTAGACAGATTGGGTGGTTAGGATGAGGAGGTGGAGGAGGAGGGGGAGGAAGAGGAGGAGAGGGTAGGGACTTTGACCAGAGGTGAAGTACTCGGTGATGCTACATGTACAAATCCATCACAACTACACAGAAGTAAACAGATCTTTTCAAGATTAAGACATTGTTTTCGATACCTTAAGGCTGGAAGACCGACAATCTGTTGTCTATTAAATTCCTCGGTAAAATCGCTGGCGATCTTGGCATCTTTGTCGATATTGTCCATGAGCCTCTTGTAGAGGCCGGGGGTATTTCTGGTCGCGATCAGAAGCATTCGTGTCGCCGTTCTGTTATAGGTCAGATACCCTAGGGCCACGGCAGCAGCAGCCCGGACCTCGATATTCTCCGAGAAGAGATGTGTGATTAGGATGTCGACAGCTCCAGAGGTGATGATAGCATCGGGAATACCAGCTCTTGTGTGAGCCAGACTCGCTATTAAACTCCCTGGAGAAACGAAAATGGAACGAACCTGTCAAAATGCTGAAGCAGTTTCTATTGGTTCATGAAAATCAACACAACCTTTTTAAAGTACTAGCTTTATCACAAATACACTTCTAATTTAGCATTTATTGTAAAATACATTTTACTTCTATGCACAATGACCCCCCCCCCCTCCCCCTCAATCTGGTACTTAATGATCTAGCATTCTCTGTACTCTTGAATGTTTTCCGACCTGTGAATTCTGTTCTCTTAAAGAGCGCGGAACTTGTGATACAAAATAATGTTTTGGAATGAAATCTTGCTCTGTTCTTTTCCAAAGTTGACCTTCAGAGAAGGAGACATTGCGTTGGTTTGCAAGGATTTTGAGTCCATGGTGAGAATGTACCAGCTTCTGGTAAATTCAACTTACTGGTCCCAAGTTTGAGGAGGTTGTTTTGCCATTGGTTGACA
Source organism: Apostichopus japonicus (assembly GCF_037975245.1). NCBI lineage: Eukaryota > Metazoa > Echinodermata > Holothuroidea > Aspidochirotida > Stichopodidae > Apostichopus > Apostichopus japonicus. Next base: position 5,457,786 of record NC_092578.1, read on the forward strand.
ATTAGTAAGAGGCTGTGTCAGCGCTTAATTTTATGATTTAATATGATGATTCAGTACTAATTATTCTTACCTGACAGTATAATGGTTTCATCTTTGGTGGAGTTCAGCATGCCCACCAAGGTCGTGACCCCTTCTGCGGATAATGACACCTGATCTCTGTCCACAATAACCCTTGCTAAGATTACAATCTAAAGGTGAAGCAAAAAGGAAAGGCCATTTATAACTTGAGATATATAGAAAGAATGGGATTTCCATCCAAAAATATTTCATACAATGCACTTTATTGATAAAAGTATAAACTAGGCAATGCCTCCAGGTAATTGATTGAACCGATCAAATCAAAACACCTTTCTACCAATTTTAACACACAGCGCAAGATAATTAATAGCGAAGAAATAATTATTCCATTTAATTTCAAAGAATTCCACTGCCCAGACTCTTTACCATTGATATATAGATATATTAACCACTGCATAAATATATATGTTTTTTTGGACTAGTCTTTTCATTCTCTGAAATGGAACTTGTATAGTCAAGAAATGAACAGAATAATGATGGGGAGGGGGAAGGGTGAAGGAGGTTAGTATAGAGAGTAATTACAGTTTGACCACAATCAGCTCAAGGAGCTGCTCTCAATATTTAATAATTTTGATATAATTTATATTTTATTTACTCACCTGAAATGCAGCGTGAGCTTTGTATTCTTCGTTCTCCGAGTCCAGGAACCTCTGGAAGGCACTCATCTTTATTCCACCAGCCTCTCGTATCGCGTACTGCTGGGTAGTGTTATTGAAGGCGAACGTGGCCAAGGCAGAGCCGGCTCTTAATTGGACAGCCTAGAGAGATGTGATAAGATGAGAAGAATATAAAATGTATAATTGAAATCATAGTGAGTTGGAAAATCAAGAGCAGTGAAAAAGCTTCCAGCCTCCACCGGGATTCAAACCCGGGCCTCCGGCTTTATATGCGGACACCCTAACCACTAGCCTATGGACGCTGATTGTATGTCCAGAGGTTTGAAACTGGTAAGGAAGGTTGTATACAGTATATATATATATTAATATATAAATATATATTTTTTTTTTTAAATCACAAAATTCAGAAAATATTTGAAAAATTCTTTGCAGATATTCATTGCAAAAAAGAAAAAAAAATAGAGAGGTTTGTGTACTTCTCCATGTGGTATCATGGTCATAACTTATTGGTTCTGGTCAAGACAAGGTGGTGATGTCTTTCCATCTCCTATCTCTTTTTTCTGCAAAAGAAGCTGACTTTTTAACAATACTACAGATCCAATAGTTGTGGCACCAAAACACCAACCCAAACACCCCCCCCCCAATAAACACTTAAAAATTGCTTTAAACCGATAAAATATTGGTGTAGTACCGTATCGGTGGAGTAGAGCAGATCCAGTAGCAGATGGACACTGAAAGCTGACTCATCTAACAACAACTCCTGGTTTTTCTTGTTTCCTAAGATGATGCAGCCCAGTGTGATAGCAATCTCCACCCTGATGTATTCATTACGTGATGCCAAGAGCAGCTGTACCAGGGTATTGATGGCACCTTCCTCCGAAATCTTCTCCTGGGTCACCTTATTATTCCTGTTGGCGACACCTGGGTATCATCAAGGGTGTTATCAAACGGGAAAGAAGACCGAAATAAATTTAAAAAAAACAAAAAAACAAATACAAGCATCAAAAGAAGACAACCACACTTTTGAAGTTCTTATTTGATGAAAAAAAAAATTCTAATCAGATGACACCAAAGAAAAGAATTAGTAAGTGTATAACATACTTAATTTTTAAAACAATGGCTGAATTATAATTAGTTGATTTTTTTATACAACCACTGCTTATTACAATCCATGATGTATAAAACATGGTCACGTTTCTTATCTTTTTAGCTCTATCAAAGACCTGCGAGATAACTTTGCCTCATTCAGGTAACAAGGAATTAACAATAATAACAACTAAGGCACTTTGTCAAAGAGTAAGATGCTGAGGGGGGCTGCAGCATCCTGCAGCCAGGCTGCGTAGGATGTATTAACCATTTGTGATGTGTAGTTTCAGACAAGTGGACCCTGTAGTCTATGCACACAATAGGCACTGCTGAATTGCCGAGATAATCTACATTGTTAGATGTCGATGCAGCCTTGCTGCAGGGGAGTATGCAGCTGCTGCAGCCTTTCCTTTTTAACGTATGAATGTATGTATGTATATTAGATCCTCCTGCAAGCAGAAACTCGCGAAGAAGCCATTATTGGCTTATCAAAGCTGGAAGCTGACCGAAGTCAGTCTCTTAGATTCATATTTAGCATCCATGATTATGAATTGTCAACAACTCTGTAACTGGACGACATACATTAATCTTGGAGTGACTTGAACTTGGGACCTTATGATTGAAAGGCACCGGCATTTACCACTGAGCTAACACTCCTAGGAGTGGTAACTTACCCAAACAGAGAGCGCCCAAAGCCTGAATGACTGTCAGCAAGACTCTCTCAGAAGTCTTCGTTGACCTCAAAATCCTTACGAGAGGCAGGATGCCGTTCTCCTCCTTGATCTTATTCTGATAGTCAAAACTTTCTCTCGTGAGAGCGATGGTGGCTTTACATCCTGCGGGCAGAAAAGGAAAAGACTGAGAATTAAGAAGGAAGCAAGAATGCTTGGTGGGCTCAAAACAGACAGAAAGAAGCAACAGATGAAAAGTAATAAAAAAAACACCTAGAAAACAAATAATCATTAAGCAAATGAGATTTCAGTTTAGATTTAAAGGAAAGTATAGTTTCGGCATTTTTTATGGTACTATCTAAACAATTCCATATGCCGACACCTGTGTTCATAGATAGGCGGTGAAAAATTTCTCTAGCAGTAAAGTTTGTATGAAGATCTATAGAAAAAATGTGTGTTATGGTTATGAATATCAGTTATAGTTAAAGTATGCATAAAACAGTTAGGACAGGGCCAAGTTTTAATGGTCTGTTGAGACGAGCAAATTTCTGTCCTGCAGACTACAAGTTATTTTATACATCTAACTAAAATGTTAAGGTCTGGCATATGTCATAACATTTAATACAGCTTGATATTACAAGTATTCATCCAAGTCTGTCTGTCTGTCTATCTGTCTTTCTGTCTATCTGTCTGTCTGTCTGTCTGTCTGTCTGTCTGTCTGTCTGTCTGTCTGTCTGTCTATCTGTCTGTCTGTCTGAATAAAGTCCATGATTTCTCTTACCGACGTGTTTAAGCCTTTCTGATTTCACGATCAAGTCAATGATTCCACTGATTCCTATACACTCGGCGATCATTTTCTGTTGCGGTCTGGTGTGACCTGCCAGGGCCCAAAGAGTACAAGCTGCCTGTTCTTTCACATCTAACGCCCATATCTGTAAAAAACGAGAGTGAACTTCCCAAAATTGTTTAACTCTACCACGTCAGTAAAGGAAAAAACAGTGCTTAAAAAAAGAAGAATGCCATGTAGATTCAAATCACTTTTTTTTTCCTCACCTCTAAATTATGTTATAATAAATAAATGTTTTATTATCATACCAACGAATATCAGTTAAAAAAAGTGATAAGAAACATAAAAACAACACATAAACAGTTCCTACATCCTAGGTAAAGAATTCCTTGGCACTTCTGTACTTGTCAGGGATGAGCCTGGGGTAAAAAAAAATTACCAAACTTTGCAAAAATTGCGGTATAGGCTCCAGTTTGCATATGCTACAGTGTGTTAGGATAATAGTTTTTGTCCCCAAGGTAGAACAGACATCACGGATATTGCGCAAATTTGCGGAAAAAGCTCATGTCTGACTTGTAAATGCTCATGTAACAGATGAACCTGCTGTGCATTATAGTCGTAAACAGAAAGAGCTTCCACAGCCCTCGTAGTTGTTAGTGAAGTAAAAGTGGAACCTTGGAGTACGCAAACTATTTTTCTGACCTTGAGGAGTCGTATCAGGTGAGTTGGCGCATCCAGGGCTAGGATGGCCTCCTGGCTGTGTGGGTTGCTCTCGGCTAGAGACTCCAAGGCCGCTGCTGCCTTCACCTGAACCTCCATGTTACGCAGTTTCAAGAGACCGACTAACGGCTTGGCAGCGTCTATAGCAAGATCTTGATTCTGTTTATGGTTATGTGTGATGGCGGCTAGAGCAGCCGCGGATGCTGCCTGCAGTAAATCTGAAAAAACCGTAGAAAACGAGAAAAATAAAGGCGAGTTCGATATCAATCTCTTCATTAGAAGAAAAACGAAAAAAAAATCCAGATCAAAATGTGAATTATTAAGAAGGATGTGATGGAAAAAGAATATCTCATGGGGGGGGGGGGGTGGGGGGTGCCAAGAAGGGAACTGGGAAATTTCACATTTGCTTGTCCGCAAAATTAGTCTTTCATTGACAGACCAAGAACCGAGAACTTTTTTTTTTTTTGTATACAGCTTTTCTTGTCACCTCCTTTTGCAAAAATTTCCAGAATCTATTTTGAAATTTAAAGATGAACGATAGTGATTTTTCAGCATCGACGAAAAAATACGATTTTATTCAAGAGTATTCTAGTTGGTTTCCATATTACACATGTGAAAATTCAAGTCAATCCGATGTTGGGAAAGGCTTAAAAAAAATTCCTAAACTCGTTGATTTTTTAAACAAAAATTGGGGTTTTCGCGAACAGCGATATGATGATCACGTGATCTACAGTGACATGTGACGTCATTATGATGATAACAAAGTGAGCTCGGCGTAGTGTACTTCAGCAGTGTGCACTTAGTGTAAGTTTAGTTGCAACCTTCTCTATATTGGACTCTACAAACAACCTAAACCAGAGAGGAGATTTGATACACTGCGTGAGACATTTTAAGATGAACGATAGTGATTTTTCAGCATCGACGAAAAAATACGATTTTATTCAAGAGTATTCTAGTTGGTTTCCATATTACACCTGTGAAAATTCAAGTCAATCCGATGTTGGGAAAGGCTTTAAAAAAATTCCTAAGCTCGTTGACTTTTTCAACAAAAATTGGGGTTTTCGCGAACAGCGATATGATTATCACGTGATCTACAGTGACATGTGACGTCATTATGATGATAACAAAGTGAGCTCGGCGTAGTGTACTTCAGCAGTGTGCACTTAGTGTGTAAGTTTAGTTGCAACCTACTCTATATTGGACTCGATAAACAACCTACACCAGAGAGGAGATTTGATACTCTGGGTGAGATATTTAACGGTCTAATTTTAATAAGGTGTTATTGTTCCTGCTTTTTCTTGTCGTTTTAGTGAAGCCGACTGCCCCAATGTAAATTACGGAATAATCGGTCATAGAGCCATCTTGGGCCCAATTGAAATTTGCGTGTGGCAAGGTCACTAAAGTAAAAAAGTTTGAAAGATTGATGCTTTTATGCCGCATTATTTATATATATCCCGATAAATTCAACAGTAAATGTTGGAACTGGAAGACATGTCAGACGCGAACAACCTAATGACTGTGTGAGGAGAGAATCCACGTGCAAATTTCAATTGGGGCATGGACGTCGCTTAGGCAGAGTTTTTTTGGGCAGAGATGTGTTCATACCCTCCAAACCACTTTAAATGTAATACGAATAGGAAATGTGTGTATGCTCAAGCGAAACAAAACATCGTGTATTACTTACGGTAGCGCACACTGTGACTTATCTTTGCACAGTGTGAAAGTACCGTTTGCGGACCTACGTGAAGTTGGGCTAGAATACGATTCCTCCTGAAGCCCAAACCACGAGGCATGCATGTGAATAAACGCAATAGGCATTGCATGTAGTGAGAAAATTGTTCGAGCTAGACTAACTACTCGATTGAGTTCAAATGCGGTTGTATTTCAAGCTCAATGAAACCTTTCTGTTGGATTTAATGACGCACGGAACAAGGAACGTTTATGTCTTACAGTAGGCCTAGTGCATACAAGCGAATCTACTTTGTTTAGAACTTTGGATTTTCTTTTGGATGTTATACTAAACTACGTTTGAGACTATCATCACTATTGTTATTGTGCCAGTTTGACTGGTAAGTGAGCACATTCATACATCACTCTGTGTAAAACCCGCCAAAAACGTGATCTTGAGATTTACGTTACTTTGGGTCAGCTTGCGAAGTTGCGAGTTACCTCTTCAGATATTGGGAAATCGTTGCGAAATCGCCGCAAATTTCGTAAAAAAAAACTTGTAAACACGTGGTGAAGATATCAAGAAACACCAGGATATTCATTATCTATTTATGTCTTGAACATTGTTACGAGGGCCCATTGTAGCCTAACGCTAGTTAACTGCTAATGAGAAACCTAATGTTATAATATAGAAAGTATTGAAATTGCCTACGTGATAAAACAGTATTTGAGAAATTAGGTCGGGTTACCGTGTCAGAATGTTATGATACACGATTGTTCTAGTGTATTCCTCATGATGACGCGCTGGTCTCGGGTTGACGTCGGTTTACGTGAGATCGCGTGTAAGCTGTACACATCGTGAATTCTCTGGAACGTTCGCAAGAGATGCAAAGGACTTCCAAGAATAGAAAAACTGGGTCAGGTGTATCGAGAAAGATCTAGATGATTCTTGACATGGCGAATCGTATAAAAACCCGCCCAGATCGGAGAGTTTCTCAGTTTCTGTACGAATACAAGCGACGACACATATTATATCATTCTACTATATATCGTCAGTGCTCAACTACCAGTATTTTCTGAAGGATTGAGATATCGATACCAAGATTGATTCTACACTTCCATTCAGAAGTTTGAAGAGGACTTTACTGTGATACTACAGTTTTCAGTCGTTATTGCGGAGAAGGTGAAGAATTTCTGTCTCCGTTGAGGAAGTTCGTTACGCCAGGAGTTGGTGGCTATAAAGCTGATTTTGGACTGACTCTGGTAATATTTTGTCGGCGAGAAGTTCGACTTGTGCTTCACTCTATTGTGGCTGGAAGTCCGTCTTCTATTTTGGAGCATCGCCGGAAAGAAGGTGACTGCTGTTTCTGGGATCGCGAGAAACTTCGTCGAGGACCAGTGAATTTCGCGGTACAACGGACCGAGAATCGTCGTCATCGAGGTCGTGGCCGCTGAGGGATATCGCCGTTGGAAGAGACCAGCGTGTTTTAAAGTGTATCCTATCTTGTTAAGTTTGTGAGTAATTTTCTATATATTTGTAATTACCACTTGTTGTTGTTGGTTCGAAATCCATTGTTCAATATAGTTTACGTTCTCATTTAAAATCTCTAGACTCGTCAATTTGTCTGTGTTCCTTACGGAAACCAACCCAGGCTTGTGTCTCGTTAAAGAATTAGTTATCGAGACCTCTCGCATTCCAACATAACAACATTACGCCGGAAAATAACAGTTATGCTGACACGAAATGCACGCACATATGGAAAGCCGTTTTAACATTTAATAAGGAATTTCAGATATCTCGAAATAATTTCAGATATCTCAAATTAAATTACAGATATCTCGAATTCAATTTCGGATATCTCGAATTCAATTTCAGATATCTGAAATAGAATTTTGGATATCTCGAATTCAATTCCAGATATCTCGAATTCAATTTCAGATATCTGAAATAAAATTTCAGATATCTCGAATTCATTTTCAGATATCTTGAATTCAATTTCAGATATCTCGAATTCAATTTCAGATATCTGAAATAGAATTTTAGATATCTCGAATTCAATTTCAGATATCTCGAATTCAATTACAGATATCTGAAATTTCCCGATTAAATGTTAAAATGGCTTTCCATACATGCCATTTTAACATTTAATTGGAAATTTATGCATATGCATTTCAGATATCTCGAATTCAATTGCAGATATCTCGAATTCAATTTCAGATATCTCGAATTAGAATTGCAGATATCTTGAATTCAATTTCAGATATCTCGAATTGAATTTCAGATATCTCGAATTGAATTTCAGATATCTGAAATAGAATTTCAGATATCTCGAATTCAATTTCGGATATCTCGAATTCAATTTCAGATATCTCGAATTGAATTTCAGATATCTGAATTAGAATTTCAGATATCTCGAAATCTATTTTAGATATCTCGAATTCAATTTCAGATATCTGAATTAGAATTTCAGCTATCTCGAAATCTATTTAAGATATCTCGAATTCAATTTCAGATATCTGAAATAAGAAACAATTTCAGATATCTAAAATTCCCGATTAAATGTTAAAATGGCTTTCCATACGCACAGCTCCGTACTGAACAGTTCACAACAGAAAAGATCATCACAGTGACGTCATTCACTGATCTGAGGGCTGTTCAAGGTCGTTGCAGTGTTTGCAAATTCCTAAATTACGGAGACGAAAAAACGATGTTTTAATTCCCTTTTTTATAACTTTCCGGTGTGCTATTTGGAAAATTAAAAAAATATGTTGCTTGGTAACATATAAACTACATTATATATGAAAATAAGAGATTTTTTTTCTGTCACTATCGTTCTACTTTAACGGTCTAATTTTAATAAGGTGTTATTGTTCCTGCTTTTTCTTGTCGTTTTAGTGAAGCCGACTGCCCCAATGTAAATTACGGAATAATCGGTCATAGAGCCATCTCGGGCCCAATTGAAATTTGCGTGTGGCAAGGTCACTAAAGTTTGAAAGATTGATGCTTTTATGCCGCATTATTTATATATATCCCGATAAATGTAACAGTAAGTGCTGGAACTGGAAGACATGTCAGACGTGAACAACCTAATGACTATGTGAGGAGAGAATCCACGTGCAAATTTCAATTGGGGCATAGACGTCGCTTAGGCAGAGTCTTTTTGGGCAGAGATGTGTTCATACCCTCCAAACCACTTTAAATGTAATACGAATAGGAAATGTGTGTATGCTCGAGCGAAACAAAACATCGTGTATTACTTACGGTAGCGCACACTGTGACTTATCTTTGCACAGTGTGAAAGTACCGTTTGCGGACCTACGTGAAGTTGGGCTAGAATACGATTCCTCCTGAAGCCCAAACCACGAGGCATGCATGTGAATAAACGCAATAGGCATTGCATGTAGTGAGAAAATTGTTAGAGCTAGACTAACTACTCGATTGAGTTCAAATGCTGTTGTATTTCAAGCTCAATGAAACCTTTCTGTTGGATTTAATAACGCACGGAACAAGGAACATTTATGTTTTACAGTAGGCCTAGTGCATACAAGCGAATCTACTTTGTTTAGAACTTTGGATTTTCTTTCGGATGTTATACTAAACTACGTTTGAGACTATCATCACTATTGTTATTGTGCCAGTTTGACTTGTAAGTGAGCACATTCATACATCACTCTGTATAAAACCCGCCAAAAACGTGATCTTGAGATTTACGTTACTTTGGGTCAGCTTGCGAGTTACCTCTTTAGATATTGGAAAATCGTTGCGAAATCGTCGCAAATTTCGTAAAAAAAAAAAGTTGTAAACACGTGGTGAAGAAATCAAGAAATACCATGATATTCATTATCTATTTATGTCTTGAACATTACGCCGGGAAATAACAGTTATGCTGACACGAAATGCACGCACATCTCCGTACTGAACAGTTCACAACAGAAAAGATCATCACAGTGACGTCATTCACTGACCTGAGGGCTGTTCAAGGTCGTTGCAGTGTTTGCAAATTCCTAAATTACGGACACGAAAAAACGATGTTTTAATTCAATTTTTAATAACTTTCCGGTGTGCTATTTGGAAAATTAAAAAAATATGTTGCTTGGTATAAACTACATTATATATGAAAATGAGAGATTTTTTTTCTGTCACTATCGTTCTACTTTAAATGTACCACATCAATTCCTTGATTTTACTGCAATCTAAATCAATCAATCTTCAATCTAAAATCAATCTAAATATCATGAAAAGTACACGTACCTGAGTCTGTCTCCAAGAATTCTGTCAGAGGTTCGATGCCACCGTGCTTGGCCACCAGGGTCTGATTGTCTTGGTTTCCGAGGCATATCACCCTGATGGCGTTGACCGCATTCACGAGTACGTCCTCCAGTTCGGAATCTAGCAGGTGTATCAACGGAGGGATGCCGCCCTGAGAGGCGATGGCGGACCGGTTGTCCTCGAACCGCGCGAGATCGGCCAGGATGATGGCGACTCTGGACTGGATGTCGTCGGTCACGGATCCGAGAAGACGGATCAAGATAGGGATGGCGCCCGAGGCGGCTATGGCAAGACAAACCGATTCGTTTTCCTTGGCCATGTTGCAGAGCACTGCTGCCCCCAACGACTGCATTTCCTGGTGTTTTAGCTTCATTATGTTGACTAAGGCTGGTATCCCATCTGAAAAGGAAAGGAAAGGGCAATATGTGTTTTCTGTAAGTTTGCTGCTTTGATCAGAATTCCAACATTCCTACCCCATAGCCAGGGATGGATCCATGATCTTAGGGAGGATGTGACCCCTGTGGTCGTCAAAGTGGACTCCCACGTAGGGACTCTCGAGGTGGGGCTACCTCCCCCACACAAGAAAATGATATTGGAGACATCATATGGTGCATTGTGAGGATTCTTTAGACTAAAAATATATAATTAGGTCTCGGGGGGAGGGGGTATAAACCCCACAACATTAAGTATAAGATAGTACTAACTTGTTTTTACTGTGTAACATTAACACAGAATGAAACTCACTTGCTTTCAGTATTGAATTACTGTGTAACATTAAACAGTGTGTGGTACTCACTTGCATTCAGTATTGAAGTACTGTGTAACATTAAACACAGCATGATACTCACTTGCATTCAGTATAGAATTACTGTGTAACATTAAACATAGAATGATACTCACTTGCATTCAGTATAGAATTACTGTGTAACATTAAACACAGAATGGTACTCACTTGCATTCAGTATTGAATTACTGTGTAACATTAAACACAGTATGATACCCACCTTCATTCAGTATTGAATTACTGTGAAACATTAAACACAGAATGGTACTCACTTGCATTCAGTATTAAATTACTGTGTAACATTAAACACAGAATGGTACTCACTTGCATTAAGTATTAAATTACTGTGTAACATTAAACACAGCTTGATACTCACTTGCATTCAGTATAGAATTACTGTGTAACATTAAACACAGTATGATACCCACTTGCATTCAGTATTGAATTACTGTGAAACATTAAACACAGAATGGTACTCACTTGCATTCAGTATTAAATTACTGTGTAACATTAAACACAGAATGGTACTCACTTGCTTTCAGTATTGAATTACTATGCTGCAGACTGGAAGTTGTTAAGATTTCTAGTGATCGAACAGCACTGTCTCTCTTCTTAAAGCTTTCGGAATTCAACATTTCTTGAAAATGAAAACGAAATAAGTAAAAATACTTTAAGAAAGGCATTTCTTTCACCTTAAATAATTTGAATATCCTTACTCTCATACAAGGGTACAATTACTTTAAGGTGATTATGCTACACTTTATCCTCTAGGCCTAAACCCTTGAGTTCAGCATAACTTTCTCAAATCATTGGACACTGTACTTACAATGGTACATTGAAACAAGCTATTGGTTAAAAACTTGATTCGGTAGAATACTCCTGTGTCCTTGATGATAGGACTGCAACGAGCCCATCACAGATATCATATCACCCATATCACTCACTGTTACACAATTGACTGCTTCACACCACAAAACCAAAATGGTTGGGAATGTGAGACTTTTTTTGCATGCAAAAAGCGTAAGTTTGACACGATTTGAGACAGAATTGCTCCTTTTTAATTCCTCTTCAAACACTATCACAGGTTTCTCCTGGGAAAGAGTGTGGAAACCCCACAACACAGGTTGACACAGGGAATTTCTGACAACCTATGGTAAGAATTTCAATGTGTGCATATGTGTGTAATTTGTAATTTGTTTTCTGTGACAGAATTTTCCCAACTTTTCTATGTATTGTATAATACTTGGATTGGATATTCTCAGGTTTGCCACATGTAGAAACACACATGTTGACACTTGGTCACATGTGTCACATGCACCTGTTTCAGGCACATGTGAAAGCATGTAAAAACATGCACATTTACCTGTGAAATGGCCGGCTACAGAAACACAGGATTACAAAGGCCGGTTTTATGCATGTCTTCTTTGGTGTCTTACCTGTAATCACACCTAGTCACAGGTGAAGGGACGTAACCATTATAGAACTACTTGCTCTCTGTCAACTGTGTGTTTCATATTCATTCAATTGAACTGGTAAACTCCTTGATCTTGTCAAGTCCCACTCGCAGGCTTCAAACAAATTTATCACTGCTATTCAAAACCCTCATATATGCCTTCGAATATGCAGAGATTACATTACTTGCTAATAACAACAACAATAGCAATAACAATAATAATAAATATAATGATTAGTTCGGCAATTTAATGTATGCCTTTCCTGTTTATTCCCCTTAAAAATACATTTTGCACCAAATTATCCCAACCATCCAAAGTATCCAATTTATGTTGATGACATCACAATCACATGTATCAGTAAACACTACCTATGCCATCGCTCACCTACTAACGTTTCCCAGACCGGAACGTCGGGGTTATTCCACTGGATGAAGTGCTCCAGAACGTTGGTGTGGAACCTCAGGGCGGCCAGGTGAATCATGTTGTCACCCTGTTGGTCGGTCTTGGTGATGTCCGCTCCCAATGCTATCAACAGACAGACGGACTCCAACGCTCCACTGCTCGAGGCGATCAGAAGGGGCGTGTGGCCCTCCCTGTCCAAACAGAGTGTACGATACGTTAACATGTGATACTAATATATACAGTAATTATCAACATTACAGTATATGAGGCCAACAGTGTAGTAGTGTATCTAGGTAGTGCATGTCTAAATTGCCAACCACATCACCTTACATGAATGCTAATCTTCTGAGATGACTCTAAGGGAAGCTTGTGAAAGAGTTATGGTGGGATATCATTCGGTGTTAGATGAGGGTACGAATAAATAATGAACAAAGAGGCAGAGCGCAAAACAAGAGACGTGTGTTACGATGCTCTACTACATTCTAATCTTCAAATCTCTCCGTTATCTTCCAATACCGTCTATAGAGTTGATTACAGAAAGGTGGCGCTATACTAATTTACATGTTTACTACATTACATATGGGATGCTACAATAATCGGTTACCAAGGTCAGCAACTGACCAAGAACCTACTGACACACTTGACTTGACCAATTATGCAACCAGACTGACTGTGTTTAATGTGAGAGTGCTACCATTACCTAGGAAGTGACTGACAGATGTCTTACATGTTACAGTCAAGATCTGCCATGTCTAGGAACCTCGTAATGTTACACAATTGTTTACTGGTATGATACTAACTTCAACAAGTACACATTTACAGAACAGTGTTTACATGTTTGGATCATGGCAAATTGTGAACTTTTTATCAAATTTTCTGCTTCTTAAACACTGAATAATGTTTAAATCTGTTATACTATGTATTTCTACTACAGGGAAAAAAAAAGGCGAGACATAATGAATCTTCTCTTCCTTTCATTGTATGTTGCATGAGGAAAAACAATGGTCAAATTCAGGCACACATTTTCAATCTTCCAACACCCCCTCCCACACCCTCCCTTTCCCTCCTAGACCCCATCGTGGCCAAAAAATTATTCCAAGTCAGGAGCAAGAACTTACCCATCTATCGTTTGAAATTCTAAGAGGTCTTCCGCCCTCCTTATGATCATCCGCAGTATGGGTGTGTGATTGTAAAACGCCGCGTGGTGAACTGCCGACCAGCCGCTCTTGTCACAAAGGATCATATCGGATCTGTTCGCCAGGATGCAGAGGGCAGCCTCAAGGGAACCGCTTTTTGCTGCAAGGTGAAGTGCTGTTGTGCCTGGAGGGCGGAAACATGATCATGACATCATTCCCGGAGGATTATGAGAGGTAGAATAAAGAATCGAATATAAACTGGTATTATTATAACATGAAGATTAATTTAATGAAATATTTTTTATCATTTGCAAATTCAATTATAAAGCTTGTCTCTAGACATGTTCATTTCGATATATATATCAGCCATGTAAATGTTTGAATATAGTAGCCACTCATCACTGCTGTACATAAAATAGTTTTTACATACATAGACCGTCTGTGTCACACTAACAGTACAAACATTGTGAACACTGGATCCAGTCTTTGACAGCTTCCCATACCAGGGATGAGCCTGGGGTAAAAAAAAAAATCACGGAACTTTGCCAAAATTGCGGTATAGGCTCCAGTTTGCGTATGCTACAGTGTGGTAGGATAATAGTTTTTGTCCCCAAGGTAGAAAAGAAATCACAGATATTCTGCAAATTCGCGGAAAAAGCTCATGCCTGCCATACACACTCTTAGATCTTACTTTAAATTACCGAATGAAGGAAAGAGAGTGCAGTGAATATTTTATTGTTTATCATTTTGCATGATATTGCATGATATTGCATGCATATTGTGCATGATACTTTGCAAAATAAGTGCAAAGATGTATAGCAGATTGTTTGTACACCCGAACCATAGTATTTCATTTATATTTCAATATCCAGAGCCTTCAAACCGATACACAAAATCTGAACATAAAATTGATTCCCTGGAGTTGACAAAGTCCCAGATGTGGGATAGAGGGCATGGTACTAACAAACATCAGCAATTTTAGAGGGTTAGATAGATGAGGAGAGTGTACAAGTAGACTGGAGACAGGTAAGGGAGGAGCGAAGTAAATGAAAAGGTTTCGAAAACTGCTACTGGTAGATTTCACCAGAGCGGACTAATGGATGGCTGTGATGTAATAAACATTGGTCATGCAAGAAATAACAAGAGTATACAAGATACATGCAAAAGTGGTCTGTGGCACACGTTTACCATAGCCGCAAAAAAACCCACAAAAATGCACATGCTTCAAGAAATCTACCGGCTATAATCAACTTCTCACTGGCCTTTTTTCCTAAACTACAACACACATCAGATTATGTATAGGCAGCTTTTGACAGCAGCCCAATGATAATATGTATGTATGTATGTGTGCGTGTATGTATGTATGTGTTTTAGATCCTCCTGCAAGCAGGAACTCACGAAGAAGCCTCATTGGCTTATCAAAGCCGCAAGCTGACCTACGATGTTGACTTACGATTTTCAACCAACTTACCATGTGTATATGTTTGTTATGTCTACTGTCAGAAAAATGCTATCCCCCTCACCCCCCTCCTGTTTCTACTGGCAAATAGGGGAAATCCACTAGCATTTGGTCAAAATTTTGAGGTCAGGCAAAGAGTCACGACAATCTTAAACATGACACAGATGAAAAATACCTCACGCATCAACATGAAGTAGCACAATGCCATTTGTAATATACAGTATTACTTTGATGACAAGAATCTCATGGAACCACATGCAAAGAGAACACACAAAGCCAAACAAGACAAATGAAAAAGAAAAATTCAAATGATGTGGTAAAGGAAAACCGAAACAAAAGACATGCATAAGAGAAAGAATGCAAAGACATTGGCTGGGTCCAATGTCTTTGGCCTCTTTAGAGCAAATGGGGCTAAAAACTATAACAATTGCAAAAAGTGATTGATTCCGATAAAGTGACTTGATCATGTCCCTTAACACCATTATTTTACAAGAAACATGCCCAACTTAAAAGACTACAATTGTGAAATTTTGGTAAAGTACATAACATTTTCAGTTTTAAAAGACCAAACAAAGGCTCTGAACCAATCTGGGTGTTGTGATATATCGCAGAATACTGGACAAAACACTGTACCACACAACATGGAGAAATTTCCGTTTTATGGTTGGCAGGTGGGAGATGGACTTGTGAGCCTCTCTTTTATGAACGTAGTTTCTAAAACCTATATTTCAAAAATTGCCAAGAAATTAACACAATCTTGTGTGTACATGCATACAGTAAATTGTAATATCTCAAAGAATTGTCTTTAAGTAATCGATGAATGTTCTCGGCAAAACTGCAACGATGAAAGATGGAATGCGACATGACTGACATTTTCTGTAATTTACGAACTAATTTCTCTACCTACATGATACTATAGACTAATGGCTGAAGTCATGAAAACACCCACACAGGTGTCACGCAGTGACTGACGCACACACTTACCACCAGTGATATCTGTGACAGGAACTTAAGAAGACAAAAAGTTTAAAGTTAGCTATCGAGTATTAAAGATCTGCTTTATTGGCTCCGATTATAGCACGCTATAGCTAGGAAAGTTTTGTGATTATGTAATCGACCTCAGGCTCTACAATTAGCCTGCATAGCTTCTTTAACACCATTAGGCTCCATTGTGTAAACACTGTGTGGAAATATGTTCATGTCTACAGTTTAGTTAATCATACAGCCATTCACACACAAAGACCATCATACAAGACAAAATATGTGGCAAGCGTTGCAGACTAATTGGTAAAAAGAGGTCATTTTAGGACCAAGGCAGGTCGATTACGTAATCTCAAGAAACTTTTCCATGATAGTGTGCAATAGTTGGGGTCTATACAGCAGACCTTTAAAAACTAGATATGAATGTGTGCATTCAGATATTGCATGAGGAGTGCTCTTTTAGCGAAGGAACATTATAATTGCAGTGATGTTATTTGTCGTGGGAGGACAGAAGATAACAGTAGGGTAGAGAGGATTGGGGGGGGGAGGGAGGGGTGGAGTAAGATAGGGTGCAATCAAAGGGAACCAGGAATGTTGTGTTTAATCATCTGTATGAGCCGAGTGGGTATATACAACGGTATGTAGCTAGGGATATTACATCACTGTAGTTTTTATTATGGTTATAAGAAGTGAACATTTGTTTGATCTTCACCTTCTAACACAAAGGTTTTTGCAGACCTCCAGTTCAGTCCACACAGCATTGTGCGAGAAACAGTCCTTTGAATTTGCAACATTGCTTAATAATGCAGATGGTCGTGTTAACATGTAAACGTCTCCACAATGGCAGAGATGTGGTTAGTTTGTTGCGTTACTGCCCGAGAGATGCTAACAAACAATGTTATAGCTAGAGACTGGAGCTATCCAAGGATTTGATGTGGAGGGACTGTGGGAAGGGGGTTGGGGATGAGGGGGATTGGAGAAGAGGGGAAGGGGGATTGGGGATGAGGGGGGTGGACAGAGAGTGGTTGAGGTGAGAGGTGAAGTTGAATATGGTTGTGTATGCTAACTACGAAGACATGTATACATTTTATGAAGAATTATTAAAGAACCAACTGCGTCCAAGATTGTAATCACAACACACACCAAAGATCAGACAACTGAACAGTGTCCCTCTATAGGAAGCCCGGATTCTGTTTCCTATTTCGTTTCATTCTGATGTTAAATTCCTTGCTAACATTAAGATACCCTTTCTCTCCACTTGATGTGATTGTCTTTTAACTTTCACAAATTTGGCCAACGTAAAAATTAAAATTAAATCCTAAAGAATTCAACGGTCACAAACCAGGACTATTGGTAAGACTTTTTTCCTTTTTCAGTATTGAGGTTATTTTGAGGTACAGTTTGACAGAATTCTCTTTTGCATGTCCCATTAGCTCTCAAATTCTTATCAAGTTGTATTCAGAAAATAAACCTGGGTGCAAAACAATTTCCTTTTGTTTTTAGCTTTTCATGAAGTTTAAAATTGGTCTCTCAGGATTGACTTACCCACGGATGAAGTGAGGTGAAAGCGGCGAACGTTCAAATCCTGACCTTGACCGATGAGGAGTTGAAGTATCTGTGGCCGGTTGTACAGAGCCGCATAATGAGCCAACGAATAGCCGTCCTCATCTTGCTTCCCTAGTTGAGAGGGGGCGCTCTTTCTGGCAAGAGTGTAAAAAATGGAACAAAGACCCCTGATAGCAGACTGCTTCAAGCCAGCATGATGATTCTGGTGGAACGATAAAAGTTTAAAAAAAACAATAACAAAATTGTCAATCAAGTGATGCATCCATAAAGGGACAAGCCAATATATTTAATAATAATATTTTTTAATGTAGGAACTTTCATTTGAAGATTAGCTCAAACTTGAAGTTTGAACTTCCATTTGCACGTTTTAAGTGATAAAAATTTTGAAGATGGGGAAGTTACACCAGTTCTGTAAATAATTTGTAATCAAATTTACTGAAACCTACGAGAAAAGGAGATAAATATTGTTTGAATTTGTCACAATTTTCAAGTAATTGTAAATAGTTCTTAAAGGTCTCAACTTCTCAATGGCACAAATACAAACAAATACATTCTCCTGAAATTCATCCAAATCTGTGACAACTTCAATTATCAATTTCTCAAATAACGCTACGTAAGAATGGGTAACACATTTCAACAGAATACTTAGAATATGTTCCTCTTTTTGTCTGTCAAAGATATACTTCACTTTTTAAGCTACATAATGATTACAAAAACAAGAAAGAACTACTCCTGGTGATAGCTTCATAACTCTGCAAAGATTAAAGTTAATACACAACTCAGTTTGGCTACCTTATACTTAATGGCTTGCTTGTAGTTGTAACGTTTCTTAAATTGTTCGTGCATCTGATTATCGGCTAGAGGTAGACGCTTCGGTTTCAAGTCCTTGATCTTCTCGTAGAAAGCATGCACCCACAGAGGTTGAGCTGGTGAAACACGGTAGTAGGTTTCAAACTGGATGGCAAAGAAACAGTACCTGTTGAATAAAATACATTTGAATAAATTTAATACTAAGTGAAGAATCTGAAGTAAGGGGCTTCGTCTCTCTATTAGCAGAACTGAACAGTTACAAATACCACTTTAATTTTATAAGTAATACATGCACTCACTCCTGTACATAGCTTTATTTATGGCAAGAAGTGACGCTCTCTGTTATCCAAAGTTCTGAAGAAATTCTATCTGTGCAATCTTGCGAAGCAAAGACTTCATTTCACGAGAACAGTCCAACGAAAAAAAAAAAATGGATGTACTAGAAAGTTAAAGTCAGTTGAAATTACATTTTCAGTTAGCTAGCTAATTTTACACAAAAGAAATTATCAAATTTGTTCAGTATTGCTCAAAATAAGATTATTCTATTAAGGATTTCTTCACAACAAGAAGTTAATTAGCCAGCCTTAAGAATCATCCCATTTCATCAAACTTTAAATTTTGTTGAAAAATTAATTTAATTTGTTGAAAATGAAAACTCGACCGAAATTGCATTTTTGTGAGATTTTAATATTGATATAGTATCAAAACCTACTACGGGACAGTGCTAAATAGAAAAAGCTGCAGCAGCTGCAAGATGCCCTGCAGCCAAGCTGAACTAACACCAAACTGTAATCTCAGCATAATCTCAGGAGAACAGCAGTGCCTATCATGTGTAAACTACAGTACACCACTATTTTGTGAAACTCCACAGACCAAAATATTACACTCAGTTTCTACACAGCCTGGCTGCGGGATACTGCAGCCCCCTCAGCCACCTACTTTTCACAAAGTGCCTTACAAAACTGTCTTACAATGCTTTGACAGTACTCTGCTTAACTAATATCTATACACTATCTCAATTGATCGATGTCATACACAATGAATCTAGGACTTTACACTACAAATTCATTCAGACATTTACCATTATTTTTTTATTCATTTAAGTTTTTCAATCAAACATTGACCTAATCGTAACGTGAAAGGGCATGCATATAAAATCCTATTGATACTCTAGTCTTGTTTCCTCCAAGGCTTTACATATATATATAAGACATATATGTATATAAGATTAATTGTTTCAAATTTGAGTCGTGCTCTATACTTTTTGCCATTTATCTCTCGCATCGGAAGTGGATAACTCTCCTGGTACGGGTAGCTCCTATCCGTCACTCGTTTCAAATAAGCGATCGCTTCCCGCTCGATTTCGTCGTACACGGCCCGGATGTCCTCCGGGAGATCCTGAACCTCATCCGATTCGATGTCCACCTGGATGCCTCCATGCAAGTGGAAATACTTGTTCCCAAAATCAAAGTTTGGGCAACGAAAATCCGGAGAAAGCATCAGGGGTGGGAGTTCTCTTTCTGTCTTGCAATCGTCGGCTAAAGATACGAACAAATGAAATTGTGGATGTTAGACAGGTTCGACTATGAATACTTCGGTGAATAGAACGGTTACTAAAATATTTGACATACATCGTGTTCTATATATCAATCTTAATTCTCTTGACTAATTAGTATTTATTTAATTGATGTATTTACGGTATCAAACACTAGTGCATTGTTTGAATACTGTTTGCTTCTTCAATATGATTTAAAGGCATTGAAGACTCGCCCCAAACTGCGTGCCGCACTCTGAAAAAGTTAACTTTCCGTTGCTTGCAAGTGAAGTTTTCTGCCTGTCGCTACAAAATGCAGACAGTACAGAAATGAAATGGATACCTTGTTATTATTTAGCTGGACCTGAGATGTCCATTGCTGTATCGTTTGTGCACTGTGCTGTGGGTATTGACCGCAGCTGTATGTATTGACTGTACTCTAGTGTCTAATTACCGGCGGTAGCAAGCTGTATGTGTATTTTCTGGGATCGATGGTGGTGTCTAACACTTCTGTTACACCTCATTCGAAACTAGGTCAGATTACCGGCATGAGACATTTCTTTGTGCGCCAGTCTTCACATACTTTAAATGAACACGTCTGCCAAATCTATGTAACCATTTATACAGTAACAAAGCTTTCTAGAAATGAACCCACCTGGCAGAGGGGGTAAAAGTTTCTCGATGTCTGGTATTTTGTTCCTCCGTCTCATTCCCATTAGAAATGGCACCAGGAAACTGACCAGTTTCATGAGCTCCATCTCTTTGCGGGTCTCCGCCTTCCTTGCTAAACTCCTCTGAATGACGTCGACGTGAGCTTGCAGTCTCGTCTGAAGACGCTCGAAGGTGTCCCGCTTGACCTGGTCCTCATGCAGCTTTATGATTCCGGCCACCTCGGACTTGGAATCGACGAGGAAGACGTTATCCTGCTGGCTGATGGAATCCTGCCGCCAGGTCATGGTCAGCCCCATCTTGTCGACGTACTGCATGAACAACTTCTTGTCCTGGTTGGCATCCTTCTTGCTCATGGGGAACAGTCGCATGTCATCGTAGATGGTAGCGTAGTCGGGGTCCCGCGTGATATCTATCATCCCTTTTCATAGTAGCCAAGAACATAAATAAGGTCAAAATTGAATTTTACAAACTTTTTCTATATCAAAATAAAATAAAACTGTTAGCAAACTGCTTATCCACTAGAGAGCCTGTGTAAGAGAACATGTATCCTCTGAAGAAGATCCTGCTAGGATCGAAACGTCAGGCCAACTTACTTTTACACATTTTTTCTATATCCTCAGATTACAGAGAACCCATGATTGCGACTAAATGCAATAGCCTGTGCTTTAAAATCTATCAGTTTCTTTCTAAAGGGTAGTAAAGCTGGTATGCAATCTTGACAGTTGAGACATCTCTGAAGATATTCAGCCTTGATTCTTATATGCAAAGTATCAACCGTCCTCATATATTATGATATATATTTTGTCTTGAAACCTTGACCAAATTTATCAAGAGCAAGCATCTGTTGTAACAAGCTCATAATGAATATTATGTTGCAGTTTATTGGTAAAGTCCAGACATGAGAGGATGGTGCCATGCAAAACAGGAACCTTACCCTTGCACCGAGTTATTCAAGCAATTTAATGCACTTGATCTTGATGACCGATTAAAACAATAAACTACTCACTGGCTCAATGCTTCTCCATTGCCAGGTGTACGGTACATAACATTTGTACATGTACATTACATTTTGCACATATACATAACGTTCATTTGTACATGTACATAACATTTTGCACATGTACATAACAGTTGGCACATGCACATAACATTTTGCACATGTACATAACAGTTTGCATGTGTAAATAAAATTGCACATGTACATAAAAGTTTGTACATGTACATAACAGTTTGCACATGTATGTACATAACATTTTGCACACGTACATAACTTTCGAAGGCTGTCGAGAGTTTCTTAAAAAAAGCAGTTACAAACCTGCAAGTGCAAACTCTGTCGGTATGATCTTCTTGGTCTCGGCAACGCCCAGCGCGTTGACATTCAAACTCGATCTCCATTTCTCCGCAAACTTCAGCCTCTTCTCTTTCGGGAAGTATGCTCCGTGCCAGAGAGCTTTCATCATATAATCGATATCGATCAGAACCTGTCCGACTTTAGTATCGGTGTAGGCGGGCGGAATCTGACAACTGGTACTCTGGTCAAAGTTTGCTTCCAGAGTAATGGAAGGCACTTGGTTCAAACAGTAAAGTCCCATCACAAGTTCCCTCAGAATCTGGTGGACCTCCCTGAAATCTATGTTCTCCTCCTCCTTCGACCGATCCGCCATCGGTAAGACGATGACACATTTGTCCTTAGAGAACGGCTTCATACCCATCACAAGGCCGATAGGTGGCTCTACCGGAAGGCGGTGCTCCTCTTGAGAGAGGAACCAGTGGAAGGAGGTCTGAGCTAGCATTTCCTGAACTTCAAATCGCTCGTACTTCTGGAAAAATTGCAACGCCATGCGGTTAGCAGTTGCATTGGCGACAAGGGTAGGGTCTTCTAGCCCTCCGGAAGGGGCAGCTTCAGCCTTTGTACCCATTTCAACTTCTAAAAGGATGAAATTAAAGAAATATATACTAATACTGTATGTTAACAACTTAATGTTTAACCTCTCACCTACTGTAAACATATCATAATTACATGTCTGTTTCTACATGTGTAGACTTACAAAGCTTCTGGAACTTTCAATTGGAATCCCTTCCCTGCTGTGAAAATCTCCTAATTTTATAAGATGAAACTGTGGGAAATCCTCAGCAATACAGCATGTCTACACAAAATGCTTAAAGGCATTGAAGACTTGCCCCAAACCGCGTGCAGCCCTCTGAAAAAGTTAACTTTCCGTTGCTTGCAAGTGAAGTTTTTTTTCTTGTCGCTACAAAATGCAGACAGTAATGAAATGTGATAGCTTGTTATGTTTGATCTGGACCTGAAATGTCCATCGCTGCTTTGTACACTGTGTTGTGGGTAGTGACCGTAGCTGCATGTATTGACTGTACACTAGTGTCTAATTACCGACGGTAGCAAGCTGTGTGTGTATTTTCTGGGATCGATGGTGGTGTCTAACACTTCTGTTACACCTCATTCGAAACTAGGTCAGATTACCGGCATGAGACGTTTCTTTGTGCACGAGTCTTCACACCCTTTAAGTAGCAGGGAGCAGCAGACACTAGCTGGATAGCTCAGTTGGCAGACCACACAATATATGGGCTCTGAAAGAATCGCTGATCGTTAGTGCTCACAAGCAAAATAACACCAAATGTTAAGTTTAGGGTAGTGGTTTAGGGGCATTTTCAATTTTTCCCTGGCAATTGTTGCCCTGCTTGGTAATATTGTGAGAATCCTGTCTGCAGAAACCCTGTATATTTACTAATATTATCTTCACGATTTAGGGCATTTCTCTTTAGGCTATTCATCCTTCCACAGGAGAATAAGACGATGGGCGCCTAGCCTACTACATTATTGCCCCTGCTTCAAGGCAAATAGGCCCAGCTAAAAGCTAGGGACAACTGTGAAGTAAGGAGTCTCATGCTTCTTGTCTAGACTGTAGAAACATAATTACTAGCCTAGTTAGGCCAAATATATATCAAATTACTTGATGTTTTAAGAAAATGGAATCTGTGCAATACTTTGCTAAGTCTGGCAAGGTTTCCATCAGTTTCTGCCTGTTTGTTTCTGCCCCTAGAAAAACAGAAGATTCAACCATAGAAACAAAATGTTCACAGGCAAACATCCCCCCCCCTCCCCGGCCCCATCGGCACTTTGGCCTAGGCTAAAGTGGCATCTTCAGTGTTAGTCACAAGTGGCATTCGTAAACACATCTTAGGCCTACTCTTCTTATGTTGGGCCTAGCTTAATGTTACTTGTTATAAACGTTGTTTCTTCCAAACTTCTGTCTAACGTTCGTTCGTTACCCACACAGGCAACGCATGTGTATGCTAAGCTGTAGCCTACAGCACTTTCTAAATTCTAGGCTAAATCGAGTAGCTTACATATAAGTACATATGAAAAACGTAGGCCTAACTTAAGCCTAGGCCTATGCTTATCTGGTCGGCTGCGTACAGGTGGCTGAGGCTCAAAATAAATTATGTGCTTTTACTTCTGAGCTGTAACATACCAATTAAGTTGTTACTGCCCTAAGATTTAATGATATGTCCCAGATCACATTTTTCTCATTAGTTACTCTAACGTTAGTCGAATGTCGGACTAGGTCCAACAACAGTTAGACCTAGGCCCTTGGCCTAGGTTTGGACCCCTCTAGACTGAGGCCTGACGTTACGAAGGCCTACGCTCCTGAAGACTAACTCTTTCTGGCCTAAATTAATCCATGATTATACTTTGGCATTTAGGAAGTCGTAGCCAAGTCTCACCACAGTGCCTTCATACACTTTAGTTAGGATAAACTATGTATCATGATCCTATGTTCCATTCATTTGTAACTAGTAAGAGTGTCCCTAACTTCAAAGTTAGTGTGTATCGTACGTACGCAAGTAGCGTATGCTGTAGCCAAGTCAACGGTAATATAACTTTGATCCAATTGTTTAGTAAAAGCACAGACCGGGTTAAGTTTCAACGGAAGAGACACTTTCACTTTGACAAAACTGTTATAGCGCCACCCTATCAGCCTAAGTTTGTGATAAACCGAAAGAGTCGTTTTTACTGGCATTAGAAACTCATCATTTTGATAATAGTGTATATAGAAGGAAATTGTCCGGAAACTCTTTAAGGTCAACAGTATTGCTTCCAAATTACTAGATAATTAAACAAAAACATAAAAATTAAAGATGTAGTACCAAAAACATTTGTCACTCTAAGATACATTTTATTCTCTAGCTCATCAATTAATTTGAATTGAAATTGAATGAAGAGTTGCTTTTGCAAGTTCTGTAGTATTGCTATTACTTTAAGTAAAGCTGATGAACTTTCCAAATGCTACCTGTTCCACGTACTATTTTGATGAGTTAAAAGTGAACGTTATCTAAAAATCATGAGACAAACACATTGTAACACTCAGTAATAAAAGTTCATTGCACGGTTAATGCTGCTAGAAGTAAAAGAACAGGTGGTATTGTCACGAACAAAATTAACAGTTCTCCACATGGAACCGATCATTAGCATCCCCCTCTGGAAGTCATTTTGTCACGTCTATCAATGCATAAATTTGGTTGTGGCATCTGAGGTAGGTGTTTTAGTGTGCCAGTCACGCTTTACTTATGCAGTATAAGATTTGCTTGATCATTGCTCGTAGGTGTCTCACAGTGTAGGACGCTGTATCTGATACTTTCTATTCGGAATGGATTTCGGCAATGAACGTAACTTTCCATATGTAGGAGCTAATCGATATTTTAGTCATTGGCACCATTAAAACAATAGTCACCCATGCCAATATTAATACGACCCGCAGCGTTAGGAATTTCTTAGGCATTTAGGGGTTGGAAATGTCAAGGGAAATTACTTTCCTGATATGTACGTATATATATATATATATATATATATATATATATATATATATATATATATATATATATATATATATATATATATATATATATATATTACCAGATGGTAAAATATTATATATTCTTATCCAACGTCCTGTATGAGCTATTAACTGTAGCCCACTAAGGAAATTTGCCATGGTAATTATATAGTTCAGTGACATCAATGCGGGTTTCTGAATATCAGGTTGAGCATTATCTCATTGTCCCATCAATTTTTGCTTATAATTGTTCCGTTTGTTAGTTTGCGTTTACAAAAATTGGACTTAAACTATGAAGTTCACATGGAGTGTACACTATATTGAACTGTTTGAACTATATAGCCTACTACGTTAGAAATTCAGTAGAACTAACATAAATCGGTCGTGAAGCCTAACCCCCACCAAAGGCGTGGGTCCAAAGCGTGCATGGGCGGCGATCCGTACTTCCGATTGGGGGGGATATGACCTTGTTCACTATCTAAGCGTAGCGCCACCATGAGTTGGCGCGAAGCGTACAAGAAAATTTTGGGATTTACAAACCCTCTAGATGGCCAGAAACGGCACTTGCCGAGGTTTCCAAGCGGCATATACCCAACTTTAAAATAGGGATATCATGTCCGAAATATCTCATAATCAGGATCCAAAATACTTTTTTTTTAAATTTCGGGTGTTATTTTGGGAAAATTGCACCTGTCAATCTTGTTTCAGGCGCTACGTTAGAATGTTCGAGAGCTCTTTATATTATTCGATGAAGAAACTGGCTCATGCAGGCTATTATAGACCTATACACATGCAATACACATTTACACATAGTTACATTCCTAGGTACCGATTGCTAGGGCATCCAGGTGAAACGTACGTGTATTAACAGGGGCGTCGGAAGCTATTTGGGATTGGTACGGAAGATCAGAGTGTGGCCATCTACCATAATTATCGGGGGGGGGGGGGGGACGTTTGGAAGGTCAAACTACGCTACGCGCCACCAATGGTTGGCGCGTAGCGTAATGGAGAAAATTTTGAAAAAATGCCTCCCAGATTGCAGGAAATGGCACTTCCCGAGCTTTTCTTCTGTGCATTCTCCCTTGTCTGTTTTTGTACCCGATTAATCTTCTGAAACACATTTTGAAGTATGTTTCATTTTGGTTCTTTATTTTTTGCCTTTTTTTATTCTTAGTATACTACTTTTTTTCTCCCTTTTTTTTTTGCGCCGTGAATATCGGTCCGGCGAACCGCTCCGACGCCCCTAATTGAGCATTACCCTGGTACCATGAGATTCTCAGCTGTTCGAGGGAACATGTACGTGTGTAGGCCTACTATAGGGCCTATATGAATACTATGAGGGTGCATATATGTACTATATCAATACCGTGGGCGCAATAATACATTTTGCTGTTATAGGGCCAATGAAGCCTACAGTCAACTATTCTTGCTTTATAAAGACGGTTTATTTGAAAAGATCGCACTGCGTTTATGGTAGGCGAGAAATGAAGCTAAAAAAGAGCCGTACATTCACGATGATGCATAAATGAAGGCATGAAAATATTCTTATTCCTGGCATTTGGTGGGGGGGGATATGGTGTATTACATCCCCTCCACCCATTTTCATGGGGGGGATATATCCCCCCCAGGATCGCCACCCATGAAAGCGTGTAGGGTGTACACCCATCAGTCCCCCCCCCCCCACCCGTTTTTTTTTTTAACTTCATACAAAAATTCAAAATTAGCTATTGGTATAACCCTGCGTTAGTTTAGATCAAATGAAAGAGTTATATTAATAGTCTAAAATATGTCTCAGAATATATCATTATTGATTGTCTAAATGTTTCAATTTTTTGAGGGAGGACTTCCATAACCCACCCTACCTGGGAGTCGGCTCCAACGACCCCATTGCTACACCCGCCCCCCCCCCCCCCACTTTTGTAAATCCTGAATTCGCTCCTGCCGTACAGAAATATAACATTGTTCTTCGAAATTAATATCACTATACAGCCCCAACTTGTAACGATAACAGGATGTAAACATTGAACGGTTTCTACAGTACGTTCCCACAGGATTGTGAGTCTCCAAATGTTTCCCCGGATATTGATCAACGACAGGGGGAAATGCTTACCAGCTGATATTCAAATAAATCATGCTGGAGTTTCAGTGACTATTATTTGACTTTATAGCAATAAATATATATATATTTATGTATTTTGAGACTGAGTTTTTTTTTTATTCATTATAGCTCATGTTCAGTTTAACGTGGGAATTTGGGAATAAACTTTTGTTTTTTAATTGTCGACTCCCCCTGCCGATTAACATGACGCGTATAACGGACTTGTAAATGTCACAAAGTTGAGTGGGTGTGAAAGGGGAATAGCGCCATATTCTCACAAGGTACTCTCTCGGATTAAGGGTCAACTAGTGGCAAAGGTGTGACAAGGTTGAGAGGATAAAGACATCAAATGTCATCATTATGGATGAAGATGCAACGATTGATTTGATTTTTTCTCCTGTTTTATTATGTCCACCGTTTCTTAACATAACATGTGAACAACATCCAAGAAAAGATTATATTTTGGTAGGTTACAGACATTACCGTGGTCCGTATGTGCGTCTAAACAACCCGTCTTAAGATTTGCATTGTAAAATATGCGTCATGTTATAGCTGTATAGTCCACAAGCGTCTACACACTCGATGTTTATTCAGATAATATGCGTGATCTATTTTATCCACTCTTTGAAAATTGAAATCATTTCAGCCCCTTCCCACCAGGTAAGTTTTGAACATGTTAGTGATGATAATGCCGGATATCACAAGGAGTTATTAGCAAGCAATTTAATATATTCAGATGGAGGATGTGCCCATAGCTCCTGCATGGGAAATCGGCTTCAATAACTCTCACCCCTCCCCTCCCCTTCCTTCATATACAAAGGGGTATGCCCTTCAAACATAACGGACGGTACGAATATCCTACAACTATTTACCCAAATATAAACTACAGTGATTGGTCGCAATGCCGTATTGACTTGCAATATGTATCTCTGAGTTGCAACATTATGAGTTGCAGTGCACGGTTTGTGAGTAGCCAGGAACCAGTATCCCGCGTAGCGTCCCTAATTATTCCTTCCTAATCTCATAGTTCGGGCTGGAGATCGTGAAAAGGGAGCCGGCTACGCAGGCAACTTGTTGTCTCGGGAATACAGAGAAACACCAACGTCGTATACGTATTGAGAAAACAGTTGGTTAGGTACACTGATCTGTACACTAGAGTACAGATCAGTGGTTAGGTAACACGGTATTGTCAGTTATCATTTGTTTCATATACCAAACGCATTAATACCAGTCGCTGGTATATCTTCACGTACTGTAATTGAAACCACGGTGGCCGAGACGTTACATAAAGAATCCCCATGATGAGGGAATTGAAGGCGAAGAAACACGAACACAGATATGAAATAAAATAGCATATCCGGCAAGAAAACAAGATTAAAGGTCATCAAGGCAAATAAGATACAGAAAGACCAAAATTATGCAGCAAATGTGAAGCTTTCATATACCGTCGTTTAAACTTCTGTATATATATATAATTGAAATCGTAGTGAGTTGGAAAATCAAGAACAGTAAAAAAAACTTCCAGCTTCCACCGGGATTCGAAACCGGGCCCGCTTTATATGCGGACACCCTAGTCACTAGGCTATGGACGCTGATTGTATGTCCAGAGGTTCGAAACCGGTAAGGAAGGTCGTTATTCCACTGTATAGGTGTTTGTTACCTGTATCGAACAATGCTAGTTATGTTCTACACACACATATATATATATATATATATATATATATATATATATATATATATATATATATATATATATATATTTATATATACAATATGTATAATATAGAAGACGGTACAAACTATATAAAGGAGTCAAATCACCAACTATATGTTACTATATGTTATACGCTATACGTATTAGGCAATGTACTACACATAGGAGACAATACACACAAACATAGGAGACATAAAGGTGGTTGCGAATTTGATTCAAATTAAAAAAAAAAGTCCGCGTAGATACATCCGTCTCTCTCCCTCTTATTTTGTATGCAAATCTTTCCGTTGGCGTTCGTGCCTCCCAACGTTGTCAAGGTAACACAGCTGGTACAATTAAAGCCCCCCATCGTTAACAAACTGCCGAAGATGTAATACTCCATGCATAAGCACTCATAACCAATATTTAAAAAAATGAGATAACGTCTGTTTTGCCAGTTGCTATGTTTACTGCGAACAGGTGTTTTCATTAAATCTATTTTTTGTAGTGTTCGTATTATTTTTTTATGGTTGTTTTACGTTGATGTTTTACGCGTAAACCCGGTTTCATGTTACAAAACCTACTGAGCGATCCAGTCCGTCTGAACTTCTGACACGGTTGGTATAGAGTGTTACTTGGTTTGTATCAACTCCACGTTATTTATGATATTATGGAAAACTTCCAAATTAATATCCAGCCAGAAATTGTACAAAAGCAAAGGCTACTAATATACACGGGCGGGTGGTATAACATGTACGTAATAGACACTGGTATTTTACAGAGTAAAAATATCGATGTTTTTGTCTTGTTTGTCGATATTCCTATAAATTTTAATCTTTGATGTTATCAATGGCTGGCAAATCGCTTTTCCTATAACAAACCTTGCTTCAAAGTCATCCATACTGCCTCCAAAATTGAGGTTTCTTACATATTAGGATAGGTTTCAAAGGTACTTTCAAGGGCGGATCCAGGCATTTCAATAGCAGGATGTGACCATAGGGTCCTGCATGTAGGAGGATCTGAGGTTCTTTCCACAACAAAAAAGAGGGGGGGGGGGGGATAGTAGACATGAAATGGTGCATATATCTAGGTTATAAATTAAGTTTATAATTAAGTCTACAAGCAACTTTGTGAAATAATAACAACTTTTGAAATATTGTGTGGGGTTGGAAAAGAGGGGGGGCGGTTTCAGAGTTTCAAGAGTTTCAATAACAGTTTGTGACCATCGGTTTGTTGAAGGCGAATCCTATACATGTAGGAGGATCTGGGTTTACTTCCACAGCTACAAAAAAGGGCGAATAAAAGATATGGAAAAAAATTGGTGCATACGTAGGCATATATTTAGGCTATAAGGAAGTTTATAATTAGGTCTACAAGCAACGATTTGCAATAATAACAAGTTTTGATATACTGTGTCGTGCTATATTGTGTCGTGCCACTATCAACGGCGTGTCTCGGTTACTGGGGGCAATTTGTTTCGGTGGCCGTGAAAACAATGAAACATGGGTGACCATAACTCGACCTTCTAGCATATTCGGCGTCGGAATTAAGAAGAACCTCTAAACAAAATTGATGTGTGTCTTACCGATACGTCATGAAAGTGTACTGTGTACTCCGTGTGTTTTTTATGATCAATGTACTTCATATAACCATGTCTCATAAAAAAAAAAAAATTCTGTGCAATTTCTTCACCAAACATTATTGGTGAGGATATGAGGATATTTCACAAGAAGCTTAAAAACTAGATTCTTCTACGTTGATATGTGACGTCATCGAAATAGGTGGATGCACAATTTCACCAGGATGTTTTAGGATATGTGCATCTTTCATCAGACAAAAATAAAGTAATTCCTGGACTATACCACTTGTTACTAGGGACAATTATGCTGCAGGGTGCAAGTGGTTCCAATATTCAACGCATTTAAAATAAAAACGTTTTTACAAACACTGGAATTGTATCACGGAACTGAAAAAGACATCACATTTTACTACTTCTGTCTTTCATTACATTATCTTCCAAAAATCACTCTCCCCTCCAGCCAACCCCCCCCCCCCTGCCTCCACCCGAAAAAAATCTCTAAATTTCTACTGACACACACACTCATTTCCATATGAGCAATGAATTGAAAAGGACTTGTCACAAAGGATTTTGCAAGTCGGTGCCGGAAATGTCCGCGCGAGATTATTTTCCAAGAACCCAATTACAGGGCGCTTCGACGGAATACTCCACAAGCAAATAAATAGATCCAGGGCACTAAAAAGGAGGGAGTGTAGCCCTGGGGTCTTTTAAGCCGGTAATGGGTCTTACCCCAGAAGAAAGTATATTTTGAAATAAATTAAATATATATGAAAAAGTGGTGTACACCCCCCCCCCCCCCCCCCGATGCACACCCCTGAAGCCGTGCTTGTTATTATCCAGGTAAATTTAGTATATGGGTTCCTAAAAGGCGACCGGCGAATCGAATCTGAACCGCAATCAACTCTGGACTCTTGCCTTAATTGAGTATATGTGGACCCTTAATACAAGTGTTCAAATTAAGAAAAACACATATTTCGACACATGTCTTCTTATCATATATATCCATCCAAGTTTACCGGTATATCTTGCAATCGAGTAGATTCTGTGGGTGGTGTACCGAATCTCGCTGTAATATACTATACGTGTTCTATATATACACACAGGCTCACAAGCCGGTTTGCTATTTTCACTTACCTATATATTAGAATGATTTCGTAAAAAATAAGAATAAGAATTGATTCCCACAGGCTAAGTTGTGTTATACCTTTTTTGACACGAGATGTTCTTGGACCAGCACTTATACGCCTAACTCTTTGGTGTATACTTCTACGTTTTGGAATTTGGTGTTCTAGAAGACGTCATCAACTTTCTGAGACGCCATATTACAGGAAACATCTATTCATAGCCGATAACATGTTTGTCTGAACAATATTGATATGTGTAAACATGATATACGGTATACCACCTGCAATCGTCTCAGCACTACCCATGTGCAAGAATGTTACCCATCCACTACTGAAGCGTTTAGGTGCCATCGGGATGATTACATTCATCCCTGGTTAGGCTGGTTTCCAAAAATTGTTTGCTTGTTAACAACAATATTCACCTTCATAATCCTGGCTACCTTCCAAGGAGGTTGTTGTGGCCTTAACCCCTGATCAGTTTGCATTTGATTAAAGGTGCTTAGTGTAAAATTGTGGAAATATCTTGCAACTTTTGAAGCTACTTATACTACCTCCATGCTTATACGTTCATGATTTTATCCAAGGACATCAGTGAGTGGTAAATTGGTAGCTCATTGTACTGCGTAGCATTTTGTTCCTTTAGGTTTCCCAATTATTGTCAGGTTAAATAAAAGCCAACATCGGATATTTTCGATTTTTTTCCGAGAAAGTTTGAAATTTGGGTAACAAACTTCGATTAAACCGCCTTATCTCCTCAAACTTACAAGGTCAGTTAAGCCTCTTAGCAAGTTTTGTAGCTTTCCAAAAGGTCATTTCAATTCCGAATCGTACAGTTCATTCACAAACGTCTGATGGTATCATTTCTCTAATGTTGATGGCGCCTTACCTCTTCCATGAACTATGTGTATGGGCTAAAACACCCCCCCCCCCCCGCACACACTATTTTGCTCCTTCAATGAGACGATTGGTCCACCGGAGGGAAGAACAAGTGTTGACAAGATTTGTGAGAAATTGCATTCCATGTGGAGAAAAATCGTAACATTTTAGGCAGTGATTGACAGCTATATGGCTCTTGATGCATACCAAGTCACCACCTGTGTACCAAATCCTAACAAATTTTGTAATACAGTACTCCTTATCTGTCAATTATGAGTCATATCTTATCTTTCTGTTCTGGTCTAATAATAATTTCTTTTAGAGGACACGTGAAGTTTCTTTTATAATATACCGATATCATTCTAGATTTTAGATCTATGCTACTATTGTATATTTGAAAATTTACCGAATGTCTTTTCTGCAAGCTGTCTAAAAGTTTTAGCCACCCCAGACTGTGTATACTGTGGGAAGAAGATTTTCAGATCCTCGTAACCATATTTGGTAACAATTCATACATCAACTCATAAATAATGATATTCTTTATTATATTCAATGTGGTATGAGGTTAACGTGATTATTTGCAATGAGTTTATGGATAGCCTCATGACTTATACAGGAAGTAATTATATGGGGTACTTTTTAAGGTATACTTTACAGGAGGATAATATAGAGGCCCAATGAGAAAAGAATGGATTTGCGATGTAAGGATGGTAGGTTCTAGTAGGTTCGAGAGGGCAAGGCACTTTATCTTCCTTGCCTCTCCAGTTCACCCAGCTGCATAAACGGGGACATGTACATATATATATAGTTGCGTGCGCCGGCTCGTGGCGGCACCTGCTGCACCAGGTCCCCCTCCCCCTCCCACACCCCCACCCCACGCCCTTTTCTCGGAGGAAACGTTAATGTGGCGAACTGCATTGCCTAAAGAGCAAA
Organism: Apostichopus japonicus; assembly: GCF_037975245.1. Classification (NCBI taxonomy): domain Eukaryota; kingdom Metazoa; phylum Echinodermata; class Holothuroidea; order Aspidochirotida; family Stichopodidae; genus Apostichopus; species Apostichopus japonicus. Next base: position 5,491,640 of record NC_092578.1, read on the forward strand.
TGTATGAATTGTGATAAGTAACCAACGACCATACCCGGGGTTTGCTGTTGTCAAAACGTGTGAGGAAGGCCTTGCCTTGATGAAAGAATGTAAAATTTCAACTTCCTGAGTTGTGGATGTTACAATATGTTGGTCGCTCATCAGCCGGTATTCAAGATTTCTGAGTTGGATGGGGTGTCAAAATTTGAGGAGGTGGTACCAACAATTGAAGAAGCTTAGGTGGTACCAACAATTGAAGGAGGTGGTACCACTCATCTTTACAAAGCGTTTGAGGCATAGATTGGATAAATGCTGAAAGGATTTCCATAGCTTTTTCAATGCTGTTTGATACTGAATTTTCATAACAATGGAGGTTCATTAAGTTGACTATATATACAAGACAATATTCACGAATTCATCGTAAAGACCGCGGTTATTGTCTCGCCCCGTCGCCGGGTTTGGCTCCCATTATAACAGTGATTTGTCCCCCAGATTAACTTAGTCGCTTGCAGTTTACAATTATCACCTCTTATCTCAGGTTACCTCTGCAGTTCTATAACTTAATAAAGACGATTTTCATTGAAGTATTAGTGCACTCCTCTACGTACAAGTTCATCTGGATTCACGCATAATGAGTTAATCGACAAAACATTCCAAATGAATTTTTCCACTTCCTATTCGAGGAAACCCGTTCCCGGTTATTTCGAGGTTTCAAAATACCACCACATATTTGGTTTCCTCTGAGTAACAGCATAATGAAGGTCAAAGTTTGACCTTCACCAGCATATTTAGTCTTTCCTACTTGGGAGCAACAATATCCTGTATAGGCCTATACTATGCGAGTCAGAAAACTGTATTACTTATCCAAATCATTCGATACAAGTTTTTTCATACAACACCATATAAGTATGCAAGCCTAAATAACTGATCGAAAAACCATAAATGAAAGTCTAGGTTTTCCTAGTGCAAGCAATTATGAAAAGTTTTGTGTGTCATGAATTTTGCATCTACAAAATGTACATAGTAAAAACATCATCATCATCATCATCATCATCATCATCATCATCATCATCATCATCATCATCATCATCATCATCATCATCATCATCATCATCATCATCATCATCATCATCATCATCATCATCATCATCATCATCATCATCATCATCATCATCATCATCATCATCATCATCATCATCATCAGCCTCCCTCTTCTACAATTACAGATTACTCTCAGCGAGTGATATTATTATTATCCTGCTGTTCGTTTGGTCACCTTCTGAGGTTGACATGACAGCCATGTCCATAACCACTTTCAAACTACTAACTTCCCTGTCGTGGTACCGCAGGAAACGTTACCAGGAAAGTAAGACTTTGTTCAACTGTAACCTCGATTATTAACCTAGGCGCCCTTCTTGGTTGAACCTGCCTTGAACTTACAAACTATAAACTTTACATTTCAAGGAAGAAGAGGAGTAATGACACTGTATGTTCGGGTTTATAAACAACTGTTTCTTTTCTTTAAACGTTTCCTAGTTGAATAACTTTCTTAGCGGTTGAAAATCTCCCTGCATAAACAGTAACATATCAAAGGTCAGTTCTTTTCAATTTAATAATCGGGCCTATAAATGATGAAGACGAAGGGTGTAACAACCGAGGTGACGAAAAATCCGGAGGTGATTTGAACCCGACTTCGAACCAGCTGTTCCACACGCCACCCCTTCCATTTTTAAAAGAATCAAAGTTTTATTTATTTATTTATTTTTTGGAAAAGAAAAAGAAACAAGATCGGGCAAAAATGCGTCAAATGATCTCTTCATTTGTTATGGTGGTCGGCCAGACAGCAGAGACGAGATAAAGAAAAAAAATCGTACTTTTTTTTAATCAAGTTATAGGCCTAAACCAACTTTCAAGAATTGATGTGTCTTGATGAAATTTGCCAACTTTCCGAGTTGCCATGTGCTGCAGTTGGCATGACAACGCTTCAAAAACATAATCTTTGTTGTAGCGTCCTTACGTACATGTTACCGTAAATATTTATCTACTGTGCGCTCGATATTTTGTAATATTCAGTGTGACATGCGCGGTGAGTGGGTGGGGGGGGAGGGGGTTGGGGCTTTGTTCTGGAGGGCTTAAACCCCTCTCCCAGAAGTATACGGGGTTTCATCCGTGCCCTGCACGAATCCAATGCTTTTGGGCAAAAACCCTGGATCCATGAAGATGACGCAAAAATCGAACGATTATAACATTTCCTCACCGCGTGATATCGAAACGATTGCTTCTTCAGTTATTCGTCTGAAACGAATACATTATTTTTTTCTCTCCAGAAATCTAATGACCTTCAGCGAGTGTTAGTTTGTCTGTTCAAGTATACAGAAAACTTTAAATACGTTAACCTTTATGGCGTGACACTGCAGCATAGGCTATGGGAAACAACAATTCACCTCGAGAACCAGTATAACTGATTCTCTATCAAATTGGAGTCCCGTACGGAGAACATGGGAACACTTCTGCGTGCTGTGAGCTGAACGAGGGACCAATGCACGTGCAACCTTGTTTGTCTTCAAACTCACAAACATATATAGCCTAACTACTCAATTGAGGCTAAAAGTTTGAATTTTAAGTTTTACTTTTCGAACTCGTTTTCAGGTCATGGAAAAGATTAAAATCACACCAATTATTTCCTTATTGATTGGGAAGGCCTTGGAGCAGTAATTTAAATCCACATGAACATTTGGCTCGACGTATGCATTTCTGGCATTTTTTCTTATGAGGGGCGTAGGGGGGGGCGGGGTCTATATATAATTTCAGTTTAGGAAGTTTGTGATATCTAATTTAATTTGGGTCCATATCGAGCAGGGAGTAAACAGATTGTAACAGGGTATGCTTTTCAAGAGACTCGTTCACAGGCGTGGTTCGACGGGAGCATAATAAATAAATGTGTATAGACCTAATGGCCTAAATATGCAATATAATCATGTAAAATTGCACGTCTACACATTTTTCGGGAGGGCAGGGGTGGAGGACCACCCTTCCCCTTCTTTCTAAAATCCTGGATCCGACCGTGGTTCATAGGAACGATAATAACGAGTACATAAACCTGACATTATGTATCAACCATGTTTTGGGCATCTATAAGTTCATTCGGTCACACCCGGAATCGTCTTTGATCAGACTCCCGACCACCTTTATGGGAACTGTAAATTTATAAACGCCATGAGCCAACATAGACAGTCACAGCAGGTTCCACTTGCAAGAGAAGGTTGTGACCGGTCACACGTAAGTAGTAGTGGCATTGACCTATGATGGTCACTTTGAACTTCCAGTGGGATAAAAAAAAAAAAACTGTTTGCTTTCCACTGGGGATAGGTTTGTCCTTAAAGAATTATTATCGTTGGTTATACAGATTCGAGAAATTCTAGTTATAACATGTCTTATACGACTATATTATGATCATGGTGCATGTTTGGTGATTTGCATTTACTACCATCGTCAATACAGGAATAGTGCATCAGCTTGAGAGGGGGAGGGGGGTGGGCGTATCAGGAGCGGGCGTAACAGGAGCGGTGTCATCAGCTAGGGCGCATCCAATTTATATCACGCTATATTGTCTCACCAAAATCAATAGTTATGTAGTAAAATGACCCTAAGGTCACGGGTTACATTTATTATTGAGCTCAAATATTTGTTGAGGTGTCTGGGTGCGCGCGCATGTGTGGCAAATGAACGAGGGTGGAAGGAGGGAGGGGGTAGGTTGGAAGAGGGTGTGATAGGCTGAACGGGGGTAGAGTACACGTTGCCCTAGCCATCATCAACTAAGGGGAAGTTCATCGCACATAATCTTTAACAAAAAAAACAAAAAAAAGATTGTGTCCTACAATAACGTTTAATTTTTAAATTTAATTTGTTATTCTTTTTATTTTTAACACTGCTGGTGGTACTTCGGTGAACTTTCCTTGTTAATGCTGACGTTACGTACACACATATCTGTGTACCCATGGATAACGCATTCCTTGGTGTAGTAACCGCACAAGGGGACGTGCCGATGTCGATATATATATATAACTCGCCGTCTGCCGGGAACAACTTTGAACCCTGTACTTTGGGATTCCGAAGAAAAAAAACAACTATCATATACAATTGTGTCAGACAAAACGTCAAAACGAAAATAGGAAGAAATGACACCCGAGGGAAAAGCGGGCACGACCTTTGTTACGAACCAACAAACTACCAGACCTGGCAGGCCTACCTTAGAGTGCTGGAGTTTTACTCTGCTGACTAGACTTTTACCAAGCAGACAGAAACGGACTGTCTGCCACACACTGCATTTGACAAAATAGTTCACTTCTCGTCACAACACAGGGACCCAAGGATGTATTCGTTGCTGCAAGCTACCGTTTGGTTATCCCTGTTGGGATTTGGATTCGGGAAACCGTTCACTTCTCAGGTATGATATGAAAAAAATTATTAAATAAATAAACATTTTTCGTTCTTATTTGGGGGGGGGGGGGGGGGTTAAAGAGAGAGATGCTAGAGGACGTCTGGAGCTTTTTGAAAATTACGAAATTTAAATTAGGCAGGTAACTTTCCACCTGTAGGCATGTATATGTAAATCAATTTGCCTTTTAATTTACATTGAAAAGGAATTTTGGTGACATAGTTTAAATAACTAATAACAACTTAACATTCTCAGAAGGAATCTTTTTTAAAAGTGAAAGGTTTGACGGAACATTTCGTCATATAATTTGTCGAGGGATGACCCTGTGTGTTGAAACATTTATTCTAGATAACAATGTATGTCCCAGCGTAAATCGATGAAATATATCAATTCATTAGCTATACATGCAACGTGTAAACGATGACGTCATATACGCAAACTACCTATGATTTAATTTGTGTATTTTACTTTGTTTTTTTAATTAATGATTTATTTTTTATATATATATTTTTTATGCCTTGTCATTTTTTTTCTGTCTCACCTGCTGACTACAACTTGACCTTTTAAGATACGTTTTTTTTTCTTCAAAACAACGGCAGTTATTTTACCACACACGTTTATCACAAGGGTATAGTTTGTTGCGCAGGTTTCCCATGCCTAAAGTCGGTAACTACTATCATACGGTTAGAGTCGTCCAACACGGCAACATACAGAATCGCTGTACTCAAAGCCGAAGCTTAGTTGGTGCAAATCCTTCGATCAGCAACGGCAAACCGTAGTTTCTCAAAAAGGTTGCTTTTCCAAAAATCTTATGGTATGCACTGTTTGTCACATTAGAAAGAAAAACAAAAGAAACCATTTAACAGTTTCAATAAAGTTATCAAAGGGACATTAAAATTGTACGTGGTATATTAATAATTTTGTAAGTTAGTAAATAGTAAATTAGTTAATGTTGATACTGTTATGTAGTTAGCATGTCTTTAAATGTAAAAATATGTTGTGGTTGGTACAGAAATTGTTAACCCCCTAACAATTGTTGATGTCCTGAAGCTTTAGTAAGTACCATTATGTTGACAGGGGTAACGTAAGTTGGCTTAAAATAAAATAAATAATAAATATCTATAATAATATATCTATAACGTAAATAACTGCATTCACGGCAGAATACGTATAACACACGTATTGTTTATGTAATCTGAAGAAAAAAATTATCGCTCGGCTACTCCAAAATGTATATGACATGCCAACTTTACGCATAATGAGTAGAACTCCTGTAACAAATCTTACGCGGTACAGGTAGGACCCTTGTAATGTCATCTGCGAATTAATCAGGTCACACAACCGGAGTCTATGCATGCCAAATTCTTCAATGCCGCCCTTATTTCCTGTCGGGAAACATTTCATACTGTAGTCTTGATTTTCAATACTTAACAATACGACTGGACAATGTTGTATTTTATAATAATATGCCGTACGAAGCCTATACGGACATCGATAGCATATGTCTGTGTGTGGATACCCTTTTAGTTCATATCAGAGAATTGATGGGACAAAAACTTAAAGGAATACTTTTCGTTGCATGTGTTCTCGAAACAGTGATCTCACGACAGACATACCTTCAGTGAATAATCCCGTTTTTTTTGTGCTTTTGTTTGTTAATACATAAATATGTTCCAAACCAATTACTACACAATATCCATACATGTCTTTTGCTGGACTTCAGATGGAGAAATATGCCAGATTCAAGACATTATTGACCACTAACGGAATTTCGATTCTGGTCACCTCACAATCGTGCAAGGGCGGCGGAACCGGGGGGGGCACAGGGGGCACGTGCCCCCCACTTTTCCTCAGGTTAAAAATGTGCCCTTTTTCTACATAAAAATTGAGGTGTCTCAAGTTAGCAAGAGGCTGCAGGGAACCAGAATGAACACTCGGGAAGGGCCGTTTCCGGCCATCTGAGGGGTTTGTAAAACCAACAATTTTCTTGTACGCTCCGCGCCAACCGATGGTGGCGCTCCGCTCAGATAGTCGTGCATACAACTTTGCAAATCCTGGCTACGCCCCTGACTTTTAATGAATTTCTGTGGGTCAAACTCAAAGCTATTTCGAATGGAAAACAATTTGTTAAGATATTAACAAGAAATAAACTCTTAATTCGGAAGATTCCTACATTAGCAACTAGCATGATTTCACCTCATTTTGTATCAAAAGAAAACTTTTTCCTTGTTTCCCAATTTGCACATTGGATATTGCAGTGCTAGTATGCATATTTTCCTTGAGAGTGTTGATGTAGTGATGTGTATACGCAAATAAGATAATACAATAAGAGTTATAAAGGGTACTAAATATAAGGCTGCATCAGTCCAATCGAATTTCTGCAAAGTGCCCTTTGATGTCGGTGCCCCCCCCCCAGATTAAAAGTGCTTCCGCCGCCCTTGCAATCGTGACAACACAATATAGTCATAATCGTACTTTTCCAAATATGTATGCAATGTCCTGGCATCCAGTGTTCTATAGTGTCTTGCAAACCCTTCCCATGCCGTGAACAGAGAACCGATTAAGAAACAAAGAAAGGCGGAGCAGGCCTAATTCACATGTCACAACAGGAATGTTCAGGGTGGTGAGTTGATATGATAATCGAGCTCTGAGTCACCTGTTTGTATCTCAAATAATCGTCCTAGTACTTCCTTATGACTTCCAGACAATACTAAGGCCTATGTCAGTCATTGTGGGAGTATAGAGCGCTGGCGTGTCAATTTATCAACACATCATCATGGGCATGTTATATGTGATTGACCCGTAGCATTATGGCACGCCCTAAACCTGTTGCGGTTAAAATACACACACACACATATATATATATGTATGGCAAGCCATATGGGACAAACACCGCATAATATATCCCCTCGTATTATACGAATATATATATATACGCATGTTAATTATCGAAAGTATATGTGACTGGGTGTGCTGAACTTTCATATGATTTCAGCCTTTTGAGAAGGCTTTAAAATTGTTAATAATTTAATGACTCTCGATAAGGGAAAAACTCCCGAGAAACTGTCATAGTGGGAGTAGAACCCTGCCGCCAGTAATGTTTGTAAATGATGGAGAGATGGGTGACCAATTCTATGACAAACAAGCATATGATGGAAATAGTGATCTTTATAGAAAGCTAGACATCCGCGGTAAGCCGGATATGTAATTGTTATACATCACGTGACGACAGACGTTACGTAATAAATACAATAAAACTACGATCATTGAAAATAAGTCGAGATCTCTTCAATGCATATTCTGGGTTGCTATCGCCAAACCTTGGTTTTGCTTCCTATTCACCTTGTCACTAATGTGTATGTGTTTTTTTGGTTTTAACTGACGGAAATGCATGATCATGCCACCATGCCTTTATTTATATAGCAACCATTGTCACTCGTGTTGTTAGAACCTCGGTATACCTAAGTTAATACTTTATTTAGTATATTTCACTCGTTCGACGGTAAGTTTTAGATCTTAAGTTGGAGACTGTTGAAGAAAAAATAATACTTGGATAATTTTGTCACCTGTATCAAGCTATTGGACCTTTGGTCGATAAAAATGATGTACCTCTGTATTTCATACTTCGAGATGTAGAAAAAGTAGAGTCAGCAATCATATTCTACGGAGGTTGCTTATTTCCACTTAACTCAGTGCTTCTCTGGCCGAGATTAAAGAAACAGGACACTATAGCGGCGATCCTCATAAGTGTGACACCCACTGGGTAGCTTATTATGTTCCGAGGCTTTAGGGATGCCATGTCAAAGGTCACTGGAGAACCATCCATAGGACACAGATTGATATAGTGCCTATATCCACATGTAACGCGACTGATTTTGTTTTCAGCTCAGGGGGCTATCATATTATGTGCCGACGTTTTTACAGGCAAAAACAGGTGACCCAAAACAAGAAACTAACTAAATTTTGGAGTTCAAGGCACGTCACACAAACATGCATGCATTTTAAACGCAGGAAATAAACTTACTGTAGCCATTTACAGTTTGGGAATACCTCAGATCGGACTTAAAATTCCTAGAACATATGTTTGAGGTTAAAAAAAGTTGTATGAACTATTGAGTTATTGGTCTTTGGTTGTACTGGCGGGTGGGTCAAAGAGAGTTATATAGAAGCCAGCGAGCCAAACTGTTTCTTTAATATTAAACCAATGCGTGTAAGGCTTATAATAGGGTAGTTTACCAGACAATAAGTATGTAGATACCACTCATTAAATTATGAAAGAATATCAAACAAATATATCAGTTAAGAGATCATGATGAATAATTACGATATCCTTTTTGGGGTTTGCCAAACAGATAATAACTGTTTTACATTGAGTGGATAAGGCAGTTTCAGTTAAAGGTAGTCAATATAGGCCCCAAATTACAGCTATAATTGCTAGAAGTTTTCAAAAAGTACTTTCCTGGAGGTCTTTACTCTCCAAATTGTTCTGAGACATTTTTAATGAACATACAAGATGGCTGAATGTCCCAGTGAGGAAAATTTCCTCAGTTTAAAAATGTTGACCAAAGGTGACCGTATTTGAATATCTAGCATATTTGGGGCCAATACAACATACCTTTAAAAGTTTGATATAATCAGCTGATTTTTGCTTCAATTTATAGTCCCTTTTATTTATTATAATCTGTCTGTTCTTATTATAATTATTATTATTATTACAGATCGAACATGAGGGTTCTAGAATGAAAAGGCAGATAGAAGGTGTTCCTTCTCTGGCTGACTTTGAGATCAGAAAGGCATCCCTGAATGCAATAGCAGACATCCTGGAGATCAAATGTAAGTATCGGCTATAGCCGAATATTAACTTTCGTCTCCTCCTATGCATGTGACGATAGCTGACTATCTAGTGGTCTCTCTAAAATGCCTGTGTGTACAAAGCAGGCGCGTAGCCAAAGGGAGGCGAAGGGGCGACCGCACCCCAACCCCCTTGAGCATATTTTTGTTGTATGTTTTTATGATATCGCTAGAATTTCAAAATAGAAAATGCTAAGATGCAACTAACAAGGCCTGGGAAGTGCCATATTCAGCGATCTGGGAGGCATAGTTTCGGCCAAAATGTTCTTGTACGCTTCGCGCCAACTTATGGTGGCGCTACGCTTAGATAGTTTGCAGAGTCATATGTACGGCTCTGATAGTGTGCCTACAGGTTCGCCCTTCCCTTGACAAATTAAATAAGAACGTAACAATACAACATATGATGTAGACCTATGATATAGGCCTATGCAACCATATCGAATTTGTTTGCCATGGCTTGGTGACATATCACGCAGTTAGTTTTAATGTTCTCACAGCAAAATGATAAGACCACTCTCTACTGCAAGCCTGAAAAATGTGAACCTTTCAATATGGAGGAGACAGGGGTAGGGGGGGGGGGGAGGCGGAGGCATACGCACCCTGTGAACTTCTCTGCGAACGGGTCTGGTATATCAGGTTTTCGTTCTTGTTTTGTAAGTGTATATCTGATGTTTAGGGTAAAGGAGGCAAAGAGCTGAAATCTACAAAACTATCTGACAGCCTTCGGAGAAGGACCCTATGTACAGAAGTAATCTTACGAAAAGGGAAAATCGATCATGTTGTTGTGCGTGTGTGTGTGTGTGTGTGGGTCAGGGTGTGTGTTACTTTAGCGCTGCATGATGGACATCCAGTTTGACCGTCACGTGGTATAAAGGAGATCAGACGGTGTTATTGAGAACTGGAACCGTGTTAGTTGTCTATATAGAAAAGGGCAGTCGAGACGTCAAAGTTTCGCAATTTTGTAAATAAGATAAAAGACGACTTGTTTGAACTTCGCAGTTGGTATTTTCAGTTCCCTCTAAACCCCAAGACCAAAACCTTCCCCCTTCGCTCCCTCCATATGTACGATATCATCTTAAAGGAATTGAAGACTCGCCCCAAAGCGCGTGCGGCCATCTGAAAAAGTTAACTTTCTGTTGATTGCAAGTGACGTTTTGTTCGTGTCGCTACAAAGTGCAGACAGTAATGAAACGTGATACCTTGTTATCTTTAGCTGGACCTGAGATGTCCATCGCTGTATCGTTTATACACTGTGCTGTGGGTACTGACCGTAGCTGTTATGTACTGACTGTACACTAGTGTCTAATAACCGAAGGTAGCAAGCTGTGTGCGTATTTTCTGGGATCGATGGTGGTGTCTATAACACTTCTGTTACACCTCATTCGAAACTAGGTCAGAATACCGGCATTGGACGTTTCTTTTAGCGCGAGTCTTCACACCCTTTAACCAATTAAGTGTTGTTCCTGTTATCTTTCAGTTTGCAACGACGATCATCTTGCTGGTGTTGTATGTCCCGGCGAGGAGGAATCGGACGATCCAATCTGTGCCTCCTGGTCAGAAGTTTGTAATGGCAGACAGGTATAACTACAAACAAGCACCTAATAGGTTAAACCTACTAACAAATGCTTAGAGACTAGTTCTATAAAAAAATTACTTTTAAAGAACCTCCAAATTTCCGATTATCCCAATATATTTTTATTTACACGCTGCTTTCATGTTATATATGTTTCAAAGGCAATTGTATACTAACAGTATGGGCAGTATGAATATCATGTTAATTACAAATAAAGGCAAAATAAAGTGCTTTTGAGGATGCCAGCTTAATACTTTTTAACATTTCGTGACCATTGTCTACCTTTTCGGTTTCACGAAAGGGAAAACTATGGAGCCACTCTTACCGACCTTGCAAAATTGGGGGGGGGGGGGCGGATTGCAAAGTCGGTAATGACTATAACGCGGATCGCAAAGAAGGGAATTACTATTACGGTTTGCTTCGTCTAAACACGACATTATACAGAAACGTTGTACTCAAAGCCGAAGCCAAAGTGAATTAATCTGGTCACATGATATCAGGAGTCTATGTATGCTAAGTTCTTCAATACCGCCCGCATTTTCTTTCCCCGGTGGGGGGGGGGGTGGAACATTTCATACTGTCTTGTACTTTTGATGGAGCTTATTTGAAGCAATACCGAGATCATCTTTCGGTAAAACCTTGATGATGTATTCACATGAACAGAATCAGTCGAATTTGAACAGAGGTGACAATTTCACGGCGTTGTTGACAAGTCTCGGGGCATGATCTTAAAATAACGTTTATGAATAATGTTTACTCTTGAATAATTGTTCTTGTTGTTGTTGCTGTTGTTGTTGTTGTTGTTTTTCTCCTCGAAACATCTTCCTCCGAACCCTCATTCCATGCTACGGCATGGAAGAAGGGTCAAATTTAAATGAAATAAAACGTGCCCAGATGCTTTAAATTATCAGTCCTATTTTTTGTTATCTCTCTCTATCTCTCTCTCTCGCTCTGTTTTGTGTGCAAAGTTTTGTGGTGCTGACGAGTACGACGAGTGTCTTCAGAAGACTATTGATGACTATGGTGTACCATGGTTTGACTTTTGTCGAGGAGAAGAAAAAGTCGACTACTGTCGCCTTAAAGACTTTCAACCAACTAGTAAGGATATAGTCGAATTTTCTGATTTCAAGTCCTCTCTATCTGCCTTCCGCTGAAATGATTATGTTATAATGGAACACTTGTACTCAAACTGCATATCTATATTCTGACTGGTTGTAAATTTTGTAAATGTTTTTTTTTTAGAGAAAGCGGCGTAGCATGCCTAAAAGTATATTGTCTGTTTAGAGATAATAAAAATAAACGTTATTACGCTTTAACATATATCTTTTCAAAGAATTCTTATCAACTTCTCCTTCTCCTTCTCCCCTCCTCCTCCTTCTCCCCTCCTCCTCATTCTTCTTCTTCTTCTTCTTTTCCTTCTCATTCTCCTACTTCTAATTAATAGGGTGCGGGGCTGATCTTAAATTGAGGAAGGGAGCTAAAGAAGTGAAAATTCTCTCACCAAACTATGACAGTAACTATAACAACAACGCCTTCTGTTTCTGGAGAATAACCGCCCCCGAAGGATCCAATATCAGAATTTCTTTCAAAGATTTCCGCACGGAGAAGAATTACGATTACCTCAACATCGGTAAAGGTTTAGATTATTTAACCACTGATGTCTCCCAGCTCATCCTGAACAAATTTTCAGGAGATGTACCTCCCGAACCGGCTGAATTCCAAACACCTAACAACGAAATATTTATCGCATTCATCTCCGACGCGTACGATAACGAGCAAGGTTTCAAAATCGGGGTGAAGGTTGCTGATGAGGGTAAGTTTGACAAAGGAGATTCTACGTAGTGTGTCATATTCCCTCCCATTCCCCTTCCCCTCCCCTTACCCACAGGCAACACAAATAGTTACATAAGTACAAAACCTGAATGATTCAGACGTCGTCATTATTGAGAGTGGTATATACTGTCTATCAAATTATCGATACAGAGTATGATGGTTTCTATGATTATTCTTCCATCAAATATAAAAATTACGTTCACTTCCATTTACTAACGATATTTTGTATATATTTGTTTCTGTTTCAGATGACACATCGGAAGTATATGAACCTCCAGAGCCAGTAATCAATAAAAGTATGTACTATCCCTTGTTCATTTTAAGACACACATTTTAATAAATTGTGGACCATTAGAAAAACACTGCCAGCTGTCCAGATTATATTTCTATACCACGTCTATTTTTTATTTATTTATTCCTTTTTGGGGGAGATAAAGCCCTTTAAACACATGCGGCTTATAAACAAAAGTGTCTTGCCTACACACAAACAGACCATTAGGTCAGCCTGAGTTTCTCAAATGCAACCCAAAACTCAATCGGAAAACTGGCCTCGATTAAAATATTTGTTAACAATGCATTCACAAACTAATCAAGGGCAAATGGTGTTTTAATGGTCATCCACGGCCGTATGGAAAGCCGTTTTAACATTTAATAAGGAATTTCAGATATCTCGAAATAATTTCAGATATCTCAAATTAAATTACAGATATCTCCAATTTATTTAAGATATCTACAAATAATTGCAGATATCTTAATATCAGTTTCAGATATCTCGAAATACAACGGAATTTCAGATATCTGAAATTGAATTCGAGATATCTCGAATTCAATTTCAGATATCTCGAATTCAATTTCAGATATCTCGAAATACAACGGAATTTCAGATATCTGAAATTGAATTCGAGATATCTCGAATTCAATTTCAGATATCTCGAATTCAATTTCAGATATCTGAAACAGAATTTTAGATATCTTGAATTCAATTTCAGATATCTCGAATTCAATTTCAGATATCTGAAATAGAATTTCAGATATCTCGAATTCAATTTCAGATATCTCGATTTCAATTTCAGATATCTCGAATTCAATTTCAGATATCTCGAATTCAATTTCAGATATCTGAAATAGAATTTCAGATATCTCGAATTAAATTACAGATGTCTGAAATACCCGATTAAATGTTAAAATGGCTTTCCATACGTGCCATTTTAACATTTAATCGGGAAATTCTGCATATGCATTACAGATATCTTGAATTCAATTGCAGATATCTCGAATTAGATTTGCAGATATCTTGAATTTAATTTCAGATATCTCGAATTCAATTTCAGATATCTCGAATTCAATTTCAGATATCTGAAATAGAATTTTAAATATCTCGAATTCAATTTCGAATATCTCGAATTCAATTTCAGATATCTCGAATTCAATTTCAGATATCTGAATTAGAATTTCAGATATCTCGAAATCTATTTTAGATATCTCGAATTCAATTTCAGATATCTGAAATAAAATTTCAGATATCTCGAATTAGATTTAAGATATCTCGAATTTAATTTTAGATATCTGGAATAGAATTTTAGATATCTAAAATAAGAAACAATTTAAGATATCTGAAATTCCCGAATACATGTTAAAATGGCTTTCCATACGGCCGCACTGCTGTTCACATGAATCTTTAAAAGGAACATGATTTTTTTTTAATTGAGTATGAAACTTTATGATGATAAACAATAAGGTTAAGGCCAGCACCTTCATGAAATTAGCCTTAAAGGAGCACTCCATAGATAGAGCATATTTTAAAGGTAAATCTGTTGCAAACCGGAACATACAGCCTACGTCACCAGCTCACGTATACTTCATGTTTTACTCGGACTTAAACATATCTGCCTGCAGTCACCTTTAAAGGAGATATAAGGATATATATTATATATATAAAATATATATATATATATATATATATGTATGTATATATACATATATATATATATATATATATTACGTAATTTATCATGTCATGTATGAGAGAACGCTTAATCAAAATTCGAGTACGCGTTTCTGTTCGTTCGTGTAACCCCTGCAGCTTGCGGAGAGCCAGAAGTGATGGAACTGGATGAGGGGTCAAAGGTTGTTATAACATCTCCAAACTTCCCTGACACTTACAGCCCAAACTCACAGTGTGACTGGCAGTTTAAAGGAGCACCCGGTAGACGTGTTGGTATAAAGGTCGTGCGCCTGGACACCGAGAACAAAGCGGTAAGTTGTATGTACTCGGTGAAACGTTGGAGGTATACAGGAGTACTCCGAGTACGCCGTTCCACAATTGGAAAGCGACATATTTGTTGTTGCATAATCACGTGTGCGAATTCTTCCAGTCGAGGAATGCGTGACTTCACTAACTATGGGGCACAGCAATTTGATCATTTCCTAATAAAGGACAAACGTGTTTGTATATATGTGCCGCACAACCTACGAAAGACATGTTCATGATACGGGTGTACGAATATAACATGGTCACATTTTCGCACGTAAACTGTTTTTTAGTCAAGCGATAGTGGACCAGACACTGACCTGTACAATGTTATCCGAAGAACTCCTCTATAACCGGTACTTACACCGTACCAATCGTGTAACATTTCTCAATTTTTTTTTTAACCATGCTAGTCAGTTGTGACATTATCTTCTAGTTCAAATGTAAAGCCCATGGGTCCATCTTGGATCCCGCCACCCATCCATTCCTACCCCCTCCCCTTTCAAAATAATGGTCTCACTTCAACAAGCGTTTTACTACCATTGAACCGTAAGTACTTCTCCTCACCGAAATAATTAAATATCTAGCTTCAAACACTCCTCAATGCCTGGAACTAATTTGCAGATACAGAAACATCAGGAAAGAACTTTAAAAAACCTAACAAGTTTTAACATGCTTAAATTTTGGCCCCATACTGGTGACCTTTGTACCTAAAGTGTGAAACTTTTCTGGCTGCTGAGAACTGATTGGAGGAAACCGTTTACTCGCTCTTTAACCATGTAAAATGCGTACGGTAATTTTTTTTTTTTAAATAAAAAATTATAAGGGCGTATTACTTTGATTAAGTATATTGACTCCAAAGGAGACTAAATATGATACCATAGCATGATTTGTTTTTCTCTGAAGGGAAAAAAAGTTATTATGTCAAAACCTTTCAAATTGAACAGTCGCGTTTTTAGTGCTCACTTCGCCGTTATCTCTCATATTTCACTATGTCAAATATGTAGAAACACTCTAAAAAAAAAGAGTTGGGCAATTTTTTGGGGCCCAATTTTGGCCCAATTACCGTAACTGGTTAATGAATTTACTCATAGTTGGGCATATAAGTTAACCAATTCATATAGTCACTATGAAATGAACCTACTGCCCTGTTGGGCAATTTTTTATCATTTGTTGGCGAAATGTCGAATACGCATATTAAATGTTTAATGGATATCCTTTACTCCCTAATTGGGTAACATTTGGAACTTTATTGATAGCTATTTCGACATCATGTAAGCATTTTCTCTCCGACCTTTATATCTTGGGCATAATGGATAGTTTATCAATAGGTTCATTATCTCTGTCTTTTTACACCGTTGTTTCGTTGCAAAAGTTTGTTTTACTTACCCCTTCCAAACAAGATCTTTTACATGATAGTTCGAAATGATTCAGTCAATTGTTTTGATTCCGTAGGATGTAGTGACTGTTGGACATGGTGAATCTGTCGGTAGTCGTGACAACATCGTTGCCCGTTTGGAAGGCAATGACATCCCAAGGAAGCCCGTCGTAGTTGACAGCGAAGACGTCTGGATTCGTTTCACCACAGATACAGCTATGGAGCGAACAGGGTTTAAATTTGAAGTCAGTGAAATACCAGCAGTAGGTAAGACGCTGAGGGTTGTTGTCAGTCAATGACGGGGGTATAGGGGTTTGGAGGTGGGGTGGGGTAGGGGAACGCGAGCGATAAGTATTGAATAAGTTCTTCATCATTTCATATCACTTCTTCTACATGCAAACATAACCAATTTCTATAGAACGGAGCTCACTCGTCGATTTACTTCATAGCGTACCTCATAGAGCAGGGTTGTCCAACCTTTTGCAGAGGAGGGCCGCATGGAATGATTATGATGAAGGAGGGGGCCGCATGAACCCTACGCTCGATTTTTCGATTTTCGCCCGAAGCCCAAGGCAACAAGATATGAGCACTGCGCGCGGAGCGCACTGATTTATTTTCCTTCCTGATAAAACATGAATAAAGTCCAGCCGCCCCCCCCCCCTCCGCTGAGAGAGTGTCACACAAACTGACCTGTATGCAGTTTTTTGGACCCAGAAGGTTCGAATGATTGATTATATAGCTTAAAATTGTTATCAATAAATCTGCTCACTAACATTTCGCACCGTAGAGCATCTCTGGCGGGCCGGACGCAACCATGCGGCGGGCCGGACTGTGGCCCGCGGGCCGTAGGTTGGACAACCCTGTCATAGAGTAACGTTCGTTTCGTTATCAAACGTATCTGCCGCTACTTTCTTTTTTTGGCCTGTAGGTTGTGGAGGAGACTTTAAGGTGCCAGAAGATGGGTCCATCGTTATTGCCTCACCGAACTTTCCGGACCTAGCCTATCGAGTTAACCAGAACTGTGAGTGGCGGTTTCAGTCGGCTCCTGGTCGCAAGCTGACGATGCAGTTCCTTGAATTCAAGACGCAGAGATACGCAGATGTCGTCAGTGCTGGGTTCGGTGATGAACCTGCCTTTGATTGGTCAGTTTTCAAATGTTATGGTCAAATTCTGTCTGCGAATCGAAGGTTATGTACTAATAGCTCTAAAACGTGACATATTTTATAATCCAGCTCAGCAAAACACGTGCCAATTGTAAAAGGATGGGAAGGAGGGGGTGGAGGGTGGAGGGGTGGAGGGAGGGGGTCGGGCCATTGGGTCGTTGAAGCCAACTTCATGATGTCTGGGTCCACCCTAAGAGTCTAAACTAAAATTTAAGAAGTGAAAACGGTGAAATCTAAGACATACTTTGTATATAAATTAGGACATATATGATTATGCCTGCATGCAAACTTGTGCTAATAACTACTTCTGTTTTCTGTTGTGGAGTGGCAATAATGAGGGAGCAGGGGGGGGGGCGGGAGTACACCCCAACATACCCCTCTACGTCCGCGTCTACCAAGTGGTTTAGACAATACATTGGGGTAGAATATTTCCTCATTGCAGCCTTCGTTTTCCTAGCCACTTCTTCCTAAAAATTCACATCTCAGTTAGACAATTTTTATTGCAATACTAAAAAAAAAAAAGTTTTCCTTACGAAAATACTTTGACGTCGACTGACAGCCCCTGTTATTTGTGCAACTTGCAGATTGTCCGCATGCCTCTTTTCTACGAGAGAGCCGTGTCGTCTCCACATTGTAACCTATCACAACTCGGAGATGTTTGGACAAAGTGCAGCGCACAATAATCACAGATATTCTTCGCGCTCAGAAAGAATTTAATTCATCCAACATTCCAGCATGCCGCTTTGAAAGAACGAGTGACAGATGGCTATGCCGATTTGTCCATTTATAAATGCACATATGACGAGTTCTCTGCCAATCAGAACAGTTAAACACTGACACGTGACAGAGTTCCCGGGGGGCTATGAGATTACAAATAAACCGCCAGATGGCAATTTTCATTTTGTGGCATCATGTCGACTTTTTTTTATGCCAAATCAGAACCCTACCGTCTAAAATGAGCCAATGAGATCACGAGGAAAACTCTCATTTGTAAGAAAATTGTCAAATGTCGATTTTCTCGTACACAAAGATAAAGTGACGGTCTTGTCCGAAGGAGAGTAGGATATAAAACTGGACATGCATGCCAATCCCAAATCGGCATAGTTGTTATGTCGATTACAGGACGTATGGCACGTTAAAGGTGCAGCACCTTTGTCCCTTATACCGTATATAGTTTCGGCAATTCGACGAATTGGCTAATGTGCACTGCATCCATCCAGAAACTATATTTGGGTTGAAATGTAAAAAAGACAAGGTAACCATTTAATTTTTTTGTATTCTTTATATGTTTCGCATTTTGGTTGTTTTTTTTTTCTTACTCAGGAGCAATTATGTTATAACTGAGCACAGTGGTGATGCACTGCCTGACCCTCCAGCGTTTGACTCTAGGAAACCATCTGCTTGGTTGTCATTCCGATCGGACTCTTTCATCGTGGATAGAGGTTTCAAGGTACTAGTCGGAGATACAAGTATCTATGGTACGTGCAAGTAGGTTCGATTGTAAGTGGGTTCTGTGGTATATGTTATCAACGCACTTTAGAGTGCTCAGTAAGCTGCTGCCACAACACATTATCCCTCTGACTTTCGCTCATTTTTCTTGATGTTTTTTACGTCTATGCTTTTCCAAGTTCTGCTTCATTGAGATATTCAACAACAACAAAATCATCGTTACACGTATTACTTTGTCTGTTTAAAAGCTTGGTCAGTCATTTTAGAAGTCATTGATGTGTACCACCATAGGCGTAGGAGGCGGGGTGGGGCTGGAGGGGATGCAGCTACCAACCAAATATTTTTGTGAAAATTCGGGCAATATACTGAGAATTTTTCGGGCACCCACTAAAAGAAAACTAATTTGCAATGTGTTTTCCCAATGGTTAAACCTGTATCAATTTTATCAATATTATTGTAACGACTTCCCCAATAATGATAACCAATGTGGAACGGTAATAACACGGGAAAATGATTGTATGCTATTGGCATGCGATGCAATAACCGATATATGCCTCTATGATATGCACATAAAGATGTTGAACGCGCGCGGAGCGCGAAAAATGTTGGTTATATTTTCGGGCAATTAGTTACAGCCCCCCCCCCCCCCCCAATCATATTAGGCTCCTACGCCTATGTGTACCACAGTACAACATATTATGCACACGTTAACATTCCTGCATGAAGTCTATAGTATATACAAGCTGTCTGAAGTTTACGATACTTAACTGTTATTTCTTTATTTATTTCTATCAGCGAGTGGAACGAAAGCAACGAAAGGAGAAGTTCATGAATTAAACTCAGGTAATCCTACATAGTCTACGTCATCACTAACTTTGAATACTCTGGGCTTTCTGATCAGGCCCTTCCCTTGTCTAGTTGTCAGTGACACCTTGCAATCTATACTTCAACACTAAATGTGAATATTCTGTGATTTCTTATCAGGCCCATTTCTTGTCCAGTTGTCAGGGACATCCTTCAGTCTATACTTCATCACTAAATTTGAATATTCTGGGCATTCTAATTACGTCAATCCCTTGTCCAGTTGTCGTTGACATCCTAATATCTAAAGTCTACTATAGGGCCTTCCTAAAATCGCTTTCGATTTGAGATATTTTTTATTTGTACAAGGGTCATTTCTTTTCTTTTCTAAACTATAGTCACTTTTCCGTCCGCTCTTAACGTCTTTTCCCCCATGATCATGAATGTTCATACTTATATATAGGCATATATGACTATGTGTGTATATATATGTATATATGTATATATATATATATATATATATATATATATATATATATATATATATACATATATATACTTTATATTAATGCAATGGAGGTATATAAATGAAAATCGTAATGAGTTGGAAAATCAAGAACAGTGAAAAAACTTTCAGCCTCCACCGGGATTCGAACCACGGGCCTCCCGCATTAACATAAAGTCTGTTCAAAGTATCTCTTTCGAGATCCGGCTTTAGGAATCACAAATGATTTTCGAGTTGGATAGCATCATGTTTGATCTCTAGAGTAGGGCAAAATATGTCACCAAAAACAGAACTAGTATTGTTCGATATAGGTGACAAACGCCTACAGTGGAATTACGATCTTCCTTACTGGTTTCGAACCTCTGGACATACAATCAGCGTCCATAGCCTAGTGGTTAGGGTGTCCGCGTACAGAGCGGGAGGCCCGTGGTTCGAATCCCGGTGGAGGCTGAAAGTTTTTTCACTGTTCTTGATTTTCCAACTCATTACGATTTTCATTTATATATATATATATATATGCATATGTGTGTGTACATATATATATATATATATATATATATATACACACGTATGTGTCTCTATTCTGTAGACTGCGGTGAGGAGTTCAGTCGCGAAGATGCCGTTAGCGAGATAGTAATCAGTTCACCGGAAGTAAGGGGATACTACACCAACCTGTTGGATTGTATTTGGGTCGTCAACATTCCATTCGGTGGCCATGTCAAAGTTCAATGGGATTCGTTTTATACCGAGCCAAACCGAGACTTCTTCACGTTGGGCAACGGTTCCGATCCCAACCTGGAGAGCAGTGTCGTCATCGACAAATTCAGTGGCTTGAGACCCCACCGGGAACTCGACGATACCTTCCAAAGTCTCTGGATTAGGTTCCAAACTGATCTAAAGAACACTTACAGAGGTTGGCAACTACGGATACTCCCTATGCCATATACAGGTAAGTTTTCATGGAATTTGTAATTATATGACAGATTTGTCGTGGTTTTTAATTGTGACACGCCTTTATGACAGCTTATGGTCTTACAAACCCTAAGTTCAGACAACGAATATATCGACACATCGACACATCGACATATCGATATATCGAAATATATCGATATATCGACATTGCAAAATGTACTGATGAGTTGCTTCTTGAGGGTATTACTACTTGATTCCAAAATATAACTGATCACGTGTTGTTCCCTGCTGAAAACGAAACATGGCGACAATTACAACTACACTGTATACCTTCTCTCAATTCTCCAGCATGCGGCGGACTCCTTAATGTACCAGAGGGCGGTTCTCTGGCAATAGCATCACCAGGGTACCCTAATGATTACCCAAACTCTATAGTTTGCAGGTATGTAACTGTTGTCGTTAATTGATTGGGCGGATTTTGTTAATTGTATCAGGGCGTCTACAGTTTAACATGAAGCTCGATATTCATATTACATTTGTCCTGTTTACAGTTGCCTATACAATATCATAATAATAAGAAATACCATATATTAAAGTGCTGTTATCATGAAATAAAACATGCTCAAGAGCACTGTACAAAAGAACCAATACTTGGAATATAAAATTACCAAATTTAAGAAAACCTAAAAGTAATAACAACAGCAATAAAAATAAAAAAATGATATAAAACAGGGTTATAAACCACAATAAGGAACATAAAAAACATAAAAATATAAATATACATAAAAAATGGGCAAGGTAATGTAAATAAAACAACGAATAAGAGTAACGCCCATACTCAAGCCTAAAAGGATCAGTTTTCAAATGCTTCTTAAAAGTGTCAATAGATCTGACATTTCTCAAGTGACGAGGAAAAGAATTCCAGAATATGTCGTTTGGAGTCTTGACAGTACTTGACCAACATGTAATGTACGTAAAAGTTACAATGAATGAGTCCAAAATTCCGCTTCAAACACTACACAGTAGCAGTCAAATCCAGTTGATCGAGAAATTGCTCAATTGCAACCTAGTTTTGGGGAAAAACAGAAAGAGCCGGGGGGGGGGGGATATAACTAGATTCGTAATTATTTAAAATTACTCCAGAATTCAAGTACCTTGTCAAACTAACCATTTTTGAGATACCAGAAGTTACGCAGCAGAGGTATAATTTGTTATAAGTTTATCTGTTAAATTTCCCTTACCTTAAAGATTTAATTATTAAGGCCTACTACATTTTTGTCCCCTTTTGTAATACCATGAGTTTTTTTTTTCTCTTTGTATTTTCTTGTGACAGATACACGATCCAGTCGACTTCTGGAACCAGACTGGCCTTCACTATTACCCAGTTCGATACCTCATACCAGGATTATCTTACCGTGGGTGAGGGTTGTTCTCCCGAAGATGGAGGCGATATCATTCTTGATAAGCAAGCTGTCACCAGACCCATCAACTATCAGTTCATCCCTCGTACTGCGGCAGTCTGGATGAAGTTTTCAACTGACGATTATCGTACTCGTCCGGGTTGGATGATTAATCTCGCTGACACAGGCGATTCCATCGAAGGTAAATCTGTCAGAGTTTTTTTTTTTTTTTTTTTTTTTTTTGGGGGGGGGCTTTTGGCTTTTGGCGATACAGATTGTGGTATTATTTGAAAGACTGGAGTCTGAAACGGAGACACGAAGGAAAAGTTGTAAAAATAGCGAGAACTTGTATCATTAAAACTCTAACTTTTAGCGGTACATAAAAGTGTATATACGGGGCTTATAGTATAGTAAACAAACAAACAGGACCGTATATATGAGAAGGGCTTGAGGGGGGGGGGGGGGAACACAAGACTATGTAGGGACAAGACTAAAATTACAATTATATAAGTTACGGTGAAAGCAGCATAGTGAAAATACTATACAAAGTAACTAGTCAGTAATATTCATAAAATATACGGACGGTACCAAAGTAACGTGTGCAAAAGTGAATTTTACATTATAATAAAAAAAAGATAAAAAAAAAGACATCAACCCCAAAGTACAAAAGACAAAAACGAAATTAAGGTATTTGTGTCTACATGCTATAGAAACAAATATAAGTGTGTTATCAATTCTCACAGAAAAACATGTTGTGATGATTGACAATAATATGTAACAAATACATATCAATGCTTCAAAAATGACATCACTTTATATGTCAAGGATAATATTCGAACAACTATGTTGTATTTTGTTTTGAACATAAAAGTGTTTACTGACGGTTTACAGTATAGTTTTGAGAGAGAACAGAAAAAGACAAGTTTGCAAAATATGTTTCACATTTGGAATGGTGAAGGGTTTGCGGGAATTGCGTATAGGAAGAATGCATCAATGTTGGCATACCCAAGACTCAAAGAGAGAGAGAGTTCATTCAAGTAGCTGAAGGGGTGTAGATTCTTGGTTCAAAATGAGCAGCACACATTGTTTATAGTTGAATCGGCAGGTGGACTACAGCCCGGTATTCATAAGTTTTAGCTTGGTTACCCCTTTGGTGTCAATTTTAGTGTCACTGCTTTGGTGTCAATGGTTAGTGACCCCAATTGCCACCTTCGTCAATCTTCAAGACCTTCCAATGACGGGTGTCGTGGCCTCCTGAGGAAGGGGTGTCCACGGATGATGTATCCCCACCCATTTGAGAAATATGTACATGATTAAGGATATTTATAGTTGCAAAATGATTGATTATATTTGATAAATTTTATGTTCAAGTTTTTTCAACTTAAATTCTCTTTTCTTTGCAACCCGCCAAGATATTTTGGTGACCCTTAAAAATGTCGCGAAGCCCGCTTTGAATACTTGTATATCAGTATATGTATTCGCGTTGACGTCAGAATATATCAATATCAGTATTTGCATTCGCGTTGACGTCAGAATACACCAATATCAGTATTCGCGTTGACGTCAGAATATACCAATATCAGTATTTGTATTCGCGTTGACGTCAGAATATACCAATATCAATATTTGTATTCACGTTGACGTCAGAATACACTAATATCAGTATTCGCGTTGACGTCAGAATATACCAATATCAGTATTTGTATTCGCGTTGACGTCAGAATATATATACCAATATCAATATTTGTATTCGCGTTGACGTCAGAATATATCAATATCAGTATTTGTATTCGTGTTGAAGTCAGAATATACCAAGATCAGTATTTGTATTTGACTTTAAGTCCTACTTAACCAAAGAACAACGAACTGTAATTTGCGATAATTGGAAATCTGGGTTATTATTACTTAAACAGGTCAGAGAGGATTTGGGTCCTGTGAGGAATATACTAGTGATCCCACAACTCAGCCTCCCCCTGAACCAACTGAGGCTGTTGAAGTGATAGAGGAGGAGAGTGAACCAGAGGTGGTTGACAAGGATGAAGAGGAAACTGTAGAATTTCCCGATTGGTATGACGAATTGGTAAGAATTAACTTAATTTTTGTTTCGGGTAAATTTGGGGGAAAAAATGAAGCTATTTCGGTAAATTTCCGTATAGTGCTTTACTCTTTGGCTCCACTGTTTTGATATATATAAATATTTATATATATACTATTCATTAAGATGCATAGATCAACAGAGGTACTTTAATGTTGGAATGTCTGAAATTTTATAATTGAAATCTATATGAGCCCATTTTGCCCATTTACTTATTACTATGTTCATTTTCTGTAATGGAGGTGGGCTTTGTAAATGAAAGAATATAAATTAGTACGGTCAGTAACGTTACCAAAAAAATGACATTGGTTTTAATGTCAATTACATGTTGATATTCTACCTTGACAATATCATACGAACAGCAGAAATGTTAACCCTAGTTGCGCAATGCCCCAAAAAAGTGGCCCAAAATTATAAAATGACAGCGGCAGGCACTATGTGTAAATTTTATGTATCCCTTAAACGGATTAAGGGTTTTCTCGAATTTATTTTGAGGGATTTTTTTCATCACAATGATCTCCATAACATGTTTAAAAAGTAAATGGGTCTGACGTTTCGATCCTAGCAGGATCTTCGTCAGAAGCTGAATAACATATAAGCTAAGGTATAATAGCCGTCTCCATTAAATGGCGGACATTACAACTGATGTGGTGCGGTGAATACATGCAAAGCACTCAGGTATAATGCTGAATATCAATGTGTATTTTTTATGAAACAGTTGGGATTTCAGATCACTTAAGATCGTAAGCCCGTGTATCTAAACAAAAATCGGCAGCCTGGTAGATTCATGATCATTACTTTGAAGTATACAGTTCTGTTAATAGTATGTATTGTATGTGCATTATTATCAATGCCGTCAAACTTTAGTAAATTAAGAAGGATCCTCGTATCAAAGTGTGAAGTCACGTGATCGGACATGACATTCCTTTTTATCAGGAGGACGAGGAAGAGGAGGCCAGGAGTAGCACCATGACGCCAATGGAATCAACCGATGCACCATTAATCTTCGAGCCAGAAGAAGGGTCAGGCTCAGTAGTCCAATAGGCCAGTTAATAGGTAAAGTGAATAGCTCATTTCCAATGCCCTGGCTTTGCCCCTGGAGGGCAGATTAATATAAGGGGTGACCATATATTTGTACAGGAAATCAGGGGATATGGTATTGATATCCCTCCCCGCACCCTGTATGTTGACATTAACAAAATCTATACCTACACCGAATATTGAAAGGTATAGGTGGCTTTTTGACGGCCCCTCAGTTCTTTGGTGATCCTTGTTTTAAGGATCATGATGGTCAAATGCTCAAGGTTAGAGCAGCACATTCAATTAAATTTGTCCAAGATAAGAATAATCATAATATGCTTACAACAACAACAAAAACGTGAATGTCACTGGGTGTTTTATTATTCATTACTAAGGGCAACATGATGCTTTACATGTGAAATTACAGCCTATTAAAGTTATTCAATGATCTTGGTTGCCTTTAAATGTTATTTTGTAAGCCATGTTTTACGTTTATTCTTTGGCTGACAATGGTTGTAGAAAACAAAACCACAGATTATGTTCAACTTAAGCGTTCTCTTTACGAATGATGAGATCCGTATGATGGTAGGTCAATTATTATAAGGACCTTCAATTATTACTAATTGATCTTTCATTGTCTTTCTTTACAGAGATTTCGCTATTTTTACATATGGATTTATTCTAAGCTCTTCATTATTATTTTGTCCACGTGATTGCCAACCCGGAAATGGTCAACAATTTGAAAGCAGCCCGCTACGGTTTCGTCAAGTCAGCTAAAATACATTACTTTCGCTGCTGATGTACTATATAAAAGGAACCCACAACTAATTGATAACCATTTATGTTTTATTCGACGGGTATGTTAATCGCATGTGCTGTTTACAAAGCATAACAAGAATCATTTTATATAAACTCATATGACCTCCCGTCTCCCCTGAACAACCTAAATTAGGATCACGTTAAGAGATTCAGTGAGGGAAAAGTTTATGTTAGTATAGGCCTATATGTCTTCTGATTTGTATTGCTTAGATTTGTGGTAAAATTGTCAAAAGTACGTATTAATGGGAACGTAAATTTCCAGTAACTTGCATGGTTCAATAAATGAGGCATCATTCTATGGGGCAATTTATCACTTGTCTTCAACAGTTCAATGTAGTTGAAACGAATACATTAATGGTGAACCGATACTGTTTCCGTTATAAGACGTGAATGATAGCTAGACACGCAATGTCAACTGTAAAATTAACGACATAACCACGTGTTTATCCAATTTTCTAAATGATGGCGTTATTTAGTAGCTCTTCAAACTTGTTCTCTTAAAGTAAATGAATCGTTCAGGTTTTAAGATTACTCTGCGTTAACAATGCACCAATAAAACTACGCTTAACAGTACCTCTTGTAATGTGTCATCTATCTATTTGTCTGTCTGTCTATCTATATATCTGTCTGTAAGTCTATATCTATGTATATATATATATATATAATGTATATATATATATATATATATATATATAATGTATATATATATATATATAATGTATATATATATATATATAATGTATATATATATATATATATATATATATATATGTATATATATATATATATATATATATATATATATATATATATATGTGCGTGTATGTGTGTGTGTGTGTGCGTATACAAATAAAGGATAAAAGACCCCTGTTGATTGATTCTGATTTAGCTTGTTCACACGTGGCTTTATCTATTAAATGCACCATATGTCTTATCTTGATTTAATATTTTGAAACATAAAGTGTTACCATGGTTACAAGTATCAATAAGCATCACGTGCACACATTGACTGTATTGTATCAAAGTTAGATATATCTAAATCAAGTAACATCATGCACAATTCTCTACAGACTGATTTAATTTGACATTTCACATCGAAAACCTTTCAAACTTGTACGATCCAAATGTTTAACTTGTATGTATTCATGAACGACAGGCCTACATTATGTCCAGTTGAAAATCTCTCGAAGCTACTCGAAAAACAAAGGCGAGCCCATATATAGATATTGCGACATAAAATGAGAATTAAGCAATGATCTCAGCAGTGCTTATATGCACATATGAACAGTTCACTCATTCAGGCGCGGCGGAACGGAAAAATTATTGAGGGGGCTAATGTGTGGAGACTATCTAAGCGGAGCGCCACCATCGGTTGGCGCGGAGCGTACAAGAAAATTTTGGTTTTTTCAAACCCCCAGATGGCCGGAAACGGCACTTTCCGAGTGTTTTATGCTGCGAATACCTAGCCCTAAAACATGGGTCTCAAGCCTGCAATTTCTCAGATTGCACGTAAAAGTCTGTAAAAACATTGTAATTTGTATATTCGATGGTTTTTTAAGAGAGTAGCTATTACTCGTAGTGTACTCGCAAAGATGTTTTTGAGTGTAGTAAGGGCAGTGGCGGAGCTAGAGTATTGGTCAGGGAGGGCAAGAATGGTCTGTAGGGGCGCTTTCGACACTATCTAAGCGGAGCGCCACCACAGGTTGGCGCCGAGCGTACAGAAAATTTTTGAGTAAAGACACTCCCTAGATTGCAGGAAATGACCCTTTCCGGGGCCTTGCTAATTTGCAGATAAACGGAGAATAAATAGGTGTCGTCGCCATTTTGTCGGAAAATTACACCAACAGAATATGACAAATGTCAATAGGTATATGAGAGCGCAATAAAATAGTCAAAAATCGCGAATAAGTAAAAAGTAGTGAAAAGCTGAAAAGGGCGCCAGCAGTCCATTTGAGTCCGTCAGGGGGGGGGGGGGCATC
Source organism: Apostichopus japonicus (assembly GCF_037975245.1). Taxonomy (NCBI): domain Eukaryota; kingdom Metazoa; phylum Echinodermata; class Holothuroidea; order Aspidochirotida; family Stichopodidae; genus Apostichopus; species Apostichopus japonicus. Next base: position 5,520,086 of record NC_092578.1, read on the forward strand.
CGCCTCCTGACTGTATATATGGACGCTCCGCCACTAAGTAAGGGGATGTTGGAGAAGTGGCTGAAATGAGGCAAGTCATTGGCCTAAGACGAAGTTGTGTTACGCTTACCGGTACTCACACTCACTGCTTCCACTTTTCACGGGGCGTGAAGACGCGGTTGGGGTGACAATGTGGTCTATAGCCAGGGGACGGGCCGAGGGTCCCCCAGCAATTACTAAAATTATTACACCTATAGAGTATACGTGTGCATCGGACAGATCGACAAGTATGCATTGAAAAATAGGCAGATGCACGTTTCGGAGCCTTGGTAAATATTGGGGGGGCTTATCATGCATTTGCCCCCTCAACTTTTTTATTGGGGGGGCTGAGCCCCCCCAAGCCCCCCCGGTTCCGCCGCCACTGCACTCATTACACTTACAGGGTATTCGACAAAGTGCTAAAATAATACATGTTCATTTGTTTACATGGCTTGACACTCCAACTCCCGAAAAAACAAAACAGTAGGATTCTCGTACTTCTTGTAGAGCCGTTTGCCGTGTTCTACTTTTATGTCTTGTCTGTTTGCACTCGAAATATATCTATAATTTACTTTTAACTATATGAACTTCAACAACTTTCGACCCCCTCCCCGCCCCTCCCCCCTTTCAATTTGATATCTTGGAGATTGTATGTTAGGGTATAGGGTCTTCGTCTAAGTTTTAAGGCAAACGACAAACCCGGAAACCACGGACAAACGACGATGAAGAGGAGAAGTAAGAATAAAACAAAGGTAAGTAATAATTAAACTCAAGTTAAATTGAACTAAATTTCTTCAAATATCAAATAAACTGAGTTATTTGGTTTTAAACTTCATAATGGTAACTCCTAAGTTGCGATTTGACATGCTAATCTGTTAATTATTCTGCAATAAAAATAAATTGTTGACTCGCGTAAATCAACAAAGTGCAGAAAATGTGTCTATTCGATCAGTTGATGAAAGTTTACCCAGGAAAAGGTTTTCAAAATAAATGACAAACTGAATATATTTACCTCCGCGTTACTTCGTAAAATCTGAACAGTTTCCCCTGCAAAAATATCCAGTAACTCATCCGCTCAAAACACAACAACTTGATATTTTGCTGAAAATATTACTATTCATCATTATATCCAATCATCTGGAGATGTATGGCGTTACATTATACATGCTGTTGTCATACTTAAGTAAACTATGGCATTCAAGATGAGAATATGATACGGTAAGCCATAATAGAATAATACATCTAGGTTTGCTCAAATGTGCAGATCCTGCTAATTCAAACATTATTTTATCATAAAATCAACAAGAAATACTTATTATCTAAAATTTATTTCATCTATATAAAGCTTTACAGACATTTCAAAATTGATATAATGATTATTATATTAAAAAGGCAACTCCAGTTATACACTGATAATACAAGTTTTGGCGAGAATGTTTTAGTACTGTTCAAAAAGATGGAAGCAGCAACATATAACTGATGATATTTATAGCATATTGCACATAACAACAAATGTAATAAATATAATACATAACAAAAAGTGTTTTCTTTAAGTCTGTACAAAACTGTTTGGTTCCACCAATGTGGGTGAAATCAAAGCTGACATCTGAATTCATCATTCTACAGTAAGAGTGAATATCCCTGATTCATTCTTTTATACAAAGTTACCATAGACAGTTCTTTGTAATAAATACTCTGTAATAATTACAATCTGTTAACTACAGTATCGGCGAAGTGGAGGCAGCCAATATTGTGGAGGATTTCTCTTCAGTTTAATGCTCATCAAGTAAAATTCAAATTTTGCTATAAATTAATTAACAAAAACTATTAAGTTCATTTTCTTTCTAAACCTGTGAAACAGAAAACAAACTATAAAAAATAAAAGACAAAGTACTCAACAAGATATTTTATTTTACTTTTCTTATTTAGCTCAATTTAAAGTTTTACATTTCATTATTATTTGTTACTTTTTAGTTCAAATTTAGCACCATTTTATCAATTGATTTATTTATGCAGCATTTTTGTCAATGTTTGTTATTAATATATAAGTTTTTGCAACAAATGTTCATTTTCAAACTATTTGCTTTGTTTTAAGATGCGTTTTTAATTTACCGCTGCTCTGATGACTTTTTCATTCCTAAAACTTTTTGAGCTTTGTGAATTGGGTTTCTCTTCTTTTTCTTCTTCTTAACAGTAACGTGCATGTCTCCTTTTTCTACATCCATCTCAGATCCGACCAGGCTGTCACAGTTTGCTTCGCTCAATTTCCTCTGGTATTCCATCTCTTGCTTTGCCAAAGCAGCCCTCTGCGGAAATGAAAACGTATAATTCACTAGGTACTGACCATGCCCTGCAACGGGTGTGTATTTTAAATACATACATACATACATACATACATACATACATACATACATACATACATACATACATACATACATACATACATACATACATACATACATACATACATACATACATACAAAATATTTAAATATGCACTATTTTATTACTAATACCCGTGACTCGAAACAAGACTATTATCAAATATGAGGTCTTATAACTCCCGGTACAGCTTTTCAGACCAATCTCCCATCTATTTCCTTTTTAGTTCATTGACAGGACTAACACAGTTAATGCATCATCAAGCACCTCCTGAGTTGAACAGAAATAACCACAAGCCTGTAATTACTTTTAATCTCCACTTACTTAGCCCTGGGAGAGATAAAAAAAAACGAAATTTGTTGGTGACTACTTTCAAGTTCATGCATTTATATACTATAGATCATTACTGAGTAGAATCTCCAGCAGCGATCTGATGATAAGCGATATGCGAAAAAACAAGTTTAGGAGGTGTACTCTATTGTAGGTTCATTTAAGTCAATTGGTTGCAATTATAAACCACAAGAAAAGGTGGGTATTTTGCAGAATACGGGAGGGGGGTTTAATAAAGTGAACCAAACGTAATGTTAAAATAATCACAAACAGTGAACACAAACAAACATAATCTACTTGCGCTATTCCTTAATGCACCATTACCAGTGTGGCAATTCACAAAGACTTGAAATCGCATCCAATGACATGAGAGCAGCTAGTTTTTCTGCTAATCACTTAATGTGTCTGGGCGAGCAGCAGCAGGCAGACAAAATGATTGACGTTTGTACAAAATGGCCTGCACTTTCATAGCAATAGTGCCACAACAGATGCATCACACACCCAAATAAAAATGAGTTGACTTTTCAAAATGCAAAAACCTGGTACTAAATCTATATGCCATACAGTGCCATTATTGATGTGAATAGATACTTAAAAGCAGACCGATGAACTAAACATGGTTCGCTCTTACCGTAAAACAATGGTCGTTTCACAATGTTTGAAAGCAATGCATTGGCTAGATTGTTGTAGCAATGAAGCACAGTCAGAAGCCTACTCATATACACTTGAAATGAAACTGTTCTTGTTTAATTTTATTGCACTTGGAAGTTATAGGGACCTGTAAACATGGTGTATATAATTTACAAAAAAGGACACTGTTTTCATTACAAAAAATTGTCCTTCCATGTCACATATTATGCTTTATATTTAAAACCTTGTGAAGACAACCTACTAACTCACCATTTCTTGAATTCTCCTCTTTGCTGCACCCAAATCCTCTGTCTTATTAGTCTGTATAAGTAAAAACAAGAAAAGGAATGACCATAACTGTGATGAGTTCTTAAAGCTTTCATTTTTAAATTGTCTATATGTATGAAAACACATCGTTACATTTTCAAGTATCTTTCAAATCAATTTAATAAACAAAGGTGTAATGTTTTTCTTTTATGTGTAATCACCACACTTGAAGACAACATTGACCTTGAACACAGTTCACACTATTACATGAAAGTAGGACTTGAAGTTCTGCAGAGGATTGCTTACAATCTTGTATCAAAGCCATATATGCAAGACTCCTTCTCACACACCATTATAACAGTCATTATTAACCCCTGCGTGGCAACTGGTACCTTGTCACACACACACACATGTACACAACACAGTGTGTGCAATTCAGCTAGTGGTCCCTTCTAGGGTACTACAGCTCGCCCTGTCTACCTGCCCCCTGTGGGGGAGGAGGGGGGAGACATCTTAAAGTATGCAGCCATAATTGGCAGTAAAAGTATCCACATTTATAACCCTGTAGTCCTTAGATCACAAGTCCATTTCTTTAACCACTTGATCAGAATGCTATCAGAGGGTTACATGTCCACATCATGTATGTATCCACATTTATAACCCTGTAGTCCTTAGATCACAAGTCCATTTCTTTAACCACTTGATCAGAATGCTATCAGAGGGTTACATGTCCACATCATGTATGTATCCACATTTATAACCCTGTAGTCCATAGATCACAAGTCCATTTCTTTAACCACTTGATCAGAATGCTATCAGAGGGTTACATGTCCACATCATGTATGTTTTGCAATCGCAGCGCAACTATAGCTATATTAGCTATGATCATGGACAGTTTAACTAATAGCTGCAGCTCTGACCAACTATTTAACACTTTTACTAGAAGCATGCAACAACCTATGAGCTAACTGTGATTTGAATAATACTAAGCCATGAGATCTCATGCATGTAACCTTATCAATACATGAGTTTCAATGACATGCTGTACGGTATTACTCGTCTGTACCTTGGTGACAATACTTGGCAGAAGGTAAGTGTGCTTTCCCACTTGGTACACTGTTCCTCCCCTCCCCCCTCCGCCCCCCCCCCCCCTGATGGCCACATGGACTTTTTCATCTAATGTTAGTTTTGTTGGTATAGCTATGAAGATATATACTGCAAACAAAGTGCTGTCATCCTAACATGATTAGACTGAACTGCCAATCATTTATAATTATCACTACATAATACTAATAATAATAATAACACAAAATTTTTTGTTAGTGACAAACAAACTATGATATAATTCTGGTAGCGCTTAACATAATAATAACAATTATAACATATATGCTTAGGTGAAAAAATAATGGTTGGTCAGATGTAATACACAGTAGGGAGTTACACTGTATCCACAACACATTATCACATGCTCAAGATGAGGCTGCTTATACAGTCACTTTTATACCAAAGTCACAGACTTCAGAATATAGAAACATTCTTCAAGGCGCTGCCGTGAAGGTAAACGTGAAATTAAATCTTACCGCTGATCCATGCTGCAGTTCATTTTCCACTTGAAACCCAAAAGCTAGAGGTCCGCAAAGCTTTCCTCTCTTCTGAGCCTGCAACAAAGAAAGAAGAGCATGTGCAAGATCTTCCATCTTTTACCTTTATTTAAAAATGCTATTTAATGAGAGTTGATGTAGTATTGTTTAAGAGTGAACTGAACACAAGACAAAATTATATTTCAAAATGGATTCATTTTTTTTAATTAATCAGTCACTTTTTAATTATATATCTGGTTTAATCTGGCAATATCAAGCCTTTATATGGCCATATAAAGCCAGATATAACTTGTTATACAGTTATTCCAGATATACAGATAAAGTTTTATCTGGCCATATAAAGCCAGATATAACTGGATATGTAGTCAATCCAGATATGCAGATTAAGTTTTATCTGGCCATACAAAGCCAGATATAACTGGATATGTAGTCAATCCACATATGCAGATAAAGTTTTATCTGGCCATACAAAGCCACATATAACTGGATATGTAGTCAATCCAGATATGCAGATTAAGTTTTATCTGGCCATATAAAGCCAGATATAACTGGATATAGAGTCAATCCAGATATGCAGATCAAGTTTTATCTGGCCATATAAAGCCAGATATAACTGGATATAGAGTCAATCCAGATATAAAGATAAAGTTTTATCTGGCCATATGAAGACAGATATAACTTGATATAGAGTCAATCCAGATATGCAAATAAAGTTTTATCTAGCCATACAAAGCCAGATATATCTGGATATGTAGTCAATCCAGATATCCAGATAAAGTTTTATCTGGCCATATAAAGCCAAATATAACTGGATATAGAGTCAATCCAGATATAAAGATAAAGTTTTATCTGGCCATATGAAGACAGATATAACTTGATATAGAGTCAATCCAGATATGCAAATAAAGTTTTATCTACCCATACAAAGCCAGATATAACTGGATATGTAGTCCATCCAGATATGCAGATAAAGTTTTATCTGGCCATACAAAGCCAGATATAACTGGATATGTAGTCAATCCAGATATGCAGATTAAGTTTTATCTGGCCATATAAAGCCAAATATAACTTGATAAACAGTTATTCCAGGTATACAGATAAAGTCCAATTGGAATGTGTCATTTTTCTATTATTATTATTTGCTACTGTACTGGGTTACTGTAGGTACTGCCTTTTGTTTGTATTAGACACCAACACCTCGCAATGCTGACTACGCCAATCCATATAGAACAAGAACTTTGTTATCACTTGTTTGCCAAAATGATGCAGCCTTTAATGTTTCTATGGACTCAAGTTAAATAATAAGATATCTTACCTCTGATTGTCGCTGCAGTTTGTTTTCTACCTTCAACTCTGAACTGTTAGGTCCACAAAGTTTTCCTAAGTTCAGAGCCTAGAAAGTAAATAATATAAAAAAAATTACCCATTTTGAAACATTTGGGGAAGGTGGAATGACCTTTCCTACAAATAACATTTAATAGTAGCATAGAAGCTTAGGAAATAAGAAACAGATAATGATCTCAACTTCATTCAAATTTCTTGATACACTGCACTTTCATTCTTGTAGAGGACAAACTCAAAAAGTTTTGGTATTTCTGAAATGATCAATATATTTCAAACTTAATTGTGAAAGAACATTAAAGCACAAATGATGAATAGATCCTTCAAAGTAAGGTGAATATCTTGTAAAACCAGAATAGTAATAGAAACATTACTGGCACTAAAATATTTCCTTTTACCTTGGACTTAAGTGTTTCACGACCAAATATTTTTCCCAGAGTCTTCCGACATATGCTTACGACATATTTTCAATGATGTTCATAAATGGAGAATACTGATGGATGTATTATACACACCATTCCAACTAGGTCATTTAGTAAAATAATGACCTAAACCCACCTGATCAGGCTTTGGTTGTTTATGGTTGGATACATAAGGTCTATCAGGTTCATAGATAGCTGGCTTGTAATTGGTCATAGCAGTAGTCCTTGGTACCTGCCACGAGAAAAAAGTCAATGCTGATGGTTATTTTTACAATTTAAAAAATAATAATAATGAAAGTCTATATAGCTATTGACTGATAAATTTCAGTGTGTATACAAAAATTGAGTGTTTGCAACAACTGGTAACGACACAAACCTGTTGAAATGTCTGATGTTTGTTGCTCTTCAAAGGTTTGATCCTTAAATCATCAACAGCAGTGTAGGTTACTCTCAAGTCTTCAACTGGGGTGTAAGTGACCTCATCCTGAAAAAAAAAAAAAAAATGTAAAAGAATTGTAATGCTTTCATTGCTTTATTTATTGATTCACTCCTATTTGTCTGAAAGTGTGGGGAGGGGGGAGGGGGGGGGGACTCAATATTATGCACAACAGAAACACAGATATATTGTCAGTTAGAATAAAACCATTCTGCTGATTGGAAATCAGTATTTGTGTCAGTAGTCCAATTATTGACATATTTGTCTTTGTGTAGTTGCCTCATTTATGAAGGAACATCTTAATACAAACACACCCAAACAGCAGCCTCAGTGAAACAGCCACACACTTGACTGTTTACAGCTTCAGAATTTACAAAGCCCCTATTAAGAAAGAAACCGATGGCATGGTAATTTTACATAGATCTATTACTAATCCAATTATAAATATTGAAGCGAGGATAAAATCTACAGGACCGATTGCCGTTATAAAGCAACAAGTTGATCACAAATTTGTTGATCAACTGGCTTCTAGATTGGGTTAAGGTCATATATGTATTGTATGTATGTATTTTAGATCCTCCTGCAAGCAGGAACTCATGAAGAAGCCTCACTGGCTTTTCAAAGCCGCAAGCTGACCGAAGCCAGTCTCTTACATTCATATTTAACATCCATGATTATGAATTGTCAATTGTCAACAACTCTGTAGCTGGACGACATACAATAATCTTGGAGTGACTCATATCAAACACATCTGGTTTGCTAATGAGCAAGTAAGTATAATTCAGGGTGATACTGTCATGCAATGAGAGTCTTTGAACAAAATGGGATATATATATATATATATTTATATATACCACATTTAATTTATGTTTTGAAAATATTTCAACTGTTTGATCAAAATGAAGTTTATTGTTCTTATGACTGATACATACGTCAAGGTATTTCACAGGCAGGTTCTTTGGTGGTGCAACAGGACAGTTAATCATGCTTTCCAGAGGAATTTTTATTTTCTGTAAAAAAAAAAAATGAATAAAAGGATAATAAAAAAATTAAAAAAGGATAAAAAAAAAATTAAACAAGGATAAAAAAGAAGTGAAAATCTGTGTCAAATCTGATAAATAGCATGCAATGACAAAAGAAAGTTTTTAACAGTTGCAAGTACTTACAAACATCAAATTAGGAATTGTTCCTATACCATTTCTTTAGGGGGTGTATAGTGCATATTGCATTTAAACATTGAATTTCAACTTTGAAAAGTTGAACAAAAACTCCAATTTAATTAAAAAGTACCAATTGTTGCCCGGATACCTAATAGTAGGGCTCTGACACCAAGTTTCCCAGCTTGTGTCACAGAGCCACACCAAAGCCACCAACAAAATGTCCAAAAATGGTCGAACCATGGGTACATCATGTATGTATAAAAGGCAACATTAGCAATGCCTATTAGAAACACCACTAACTACTTGAAGCTATGAACTGTGATCCAGTAAAAAGGTCTGTGATTTATAAATGACCTGGCAAGCGAAACATCAGTATCATGACAATTCTTGTTTATTAAGCTAAAATGAAGATCTTATGAACAACCACAAGTAACTGAATTTGGGTTCGTCCATGTTGCTGAGATGATTTTGGTGTAAGCAGATTCAGCCAACACTAGCTGCAGTTTTGTGACAAAAAAAAAATAACCTTGACATTTATGATGGGGAAAAGTATATCATATTTGTATAGCCTTTGCAACTGTTTCATTACCCATATCGATTGATGTGACTTTCTTAGTTAGGTCATCACTGAATGGGAGGAAGGAATCTTTGGACAGCTAAGGATATTAGTTAAAAAAAAAGTAGAAACAAAATTGTCTTGCATAGCCCCACATCCTGTTTTCATACTTTGACGACCAAAAACTCTCACAATCCAGAAGCTATAAAATAACATCCCAACTCTATTGCCATGTCAAAGAAAAAATCTAATTTGTACATGTTTGAATGATTTAGAACATTTTAGATGTCTGCATGGCAATTACTGAGTGGGTTCACGGTACATAAATACCATTAGAATTAATTTACTTACAATAGGTGGAAGTTTGGCCATGCAGTTTACCCTCTTATCTCCAGCGTAGTTCTTAGTTCCTGGTTTCCCGGTCATGAAGATGTCGTAAGTGCCCTTTGATGGTTTTCGGTCGTCGGTTGACTTGTTAGTTTTCTTAGTGTCATCCTACCAAACCGAACCCAAAAGTAGAAAGACTAAGATGAAAGACTGCTAGGTGACCTTCCTAATTGGTTTTATGGTACTCCATTTTCCTTTTTTCTTTGCTTTAGGGTATGTAGTTGGGGTGGGGTCATTTTTAGCTTCTCTGTCATCTCTTGATGTATTAATGTTTTGCTGTTACACTTTTCAGGTGTAAGTTGATCCCAAGTATAGTCACACCTTAACCAGTGAACATTCACTTTGTAGCAGCTAAGGAAATTGTTAATATCTGGTAAAACTTCGGTTGAAGGCCGCATTCTAGATAAATATATTTTGTATTTCCATTTACTGTAGCCTTTGACCAATGGCTAAACTCTAGAGCACTAATTTCAGTTAGTTACCCTTCAGGACAAATGGTCATAAGTTTGCCTGACTTTTGAATTGACTAAAGATGACAAAAAAGAATGAATTATAACTTTATTCATCATTTCTATTAAAGATAATTTATACAAAAGAAATAGTGCTTGCTAACCTTTGAACTAGCAGCAGGGTCATCTCTCTTAGCCAGGAAAAGGTCAAATGTTTCTGTGGTTGGTCTGTAGTTGTTCTTTGGCTGAAGCTCATTTAGGAACTCAAAGCTGACCTACAAAAGAAAGCAGAAACTAGTAGTGAAAGTACTAAAACAAAATGTTGCACTGTGCTGTTGCTTGAATTATGTTGTATAGAGTAGCATGTAGGGTTAGGAGAATATCTAACTGGAGTTTTGTGCATTTTTTATTTATCCTCCAGTGTGGGGCTAGGGGTGTATAAAATGATGCCTATACGCAGCAATTTAAGTAATTTATGGGCTAAGTGAAATGAAAATTAGCTAGCCAGATAGAGATTTGAGAAATGAAGTCTATTCAACAACAACAAAACTTAACATGTTTGTACACAAAGCCTGCTGTGTGGGGTTCTTTTGGGGATTTTGTAAATGAGTAGGGAAAGGAAATATTACATATATATCCAGAATAAATAGCAACATTACATACTGGATCAAAACACACACAACTAGGCCTGTTAGATTTGCTCAGTTCCATAAACACGACTTTCTAGCAAGTACACTGTGAATGAGCACACTGCAGTTTCCAACAATTAGAAATTTATAGATTCATAAATAAGGACAACTCTTCATGTGCATATTCTTCAGGCAAACACATTAGTAAGTATAAAAGAATATGGATGGAAGTCAATGTTATATTTCAACCCCCTAACCTTATTGGTTTTAAGGTGAAATGGGAAGAAGGTGTTAGTAGATGAAGGTCTGATGAGCCACAGGAAAATGAAGTGTCCAAGGGCAACAACCCCAACATCAAAACCAAATATAAATTTGGCCCTGTGGGTGAGGTTAGAGGAAGAAGGAAAAATGTTAATAAAATATGACATCCATTTTTTGTTGTTAATGATATTCAATGGGAGAGAGACAGTCAACAAATCAACACAGAGAAACTTACCAATTAAGATCTACATAACTGCAAAAACTACAGATTAACCGCAACTTCAGGTCAGGTTTATTGCAAAGGTCGAATATCCCCAAAACTCTGTAGAGTTACCTTTTTAAAGCATAAATGTTAGTAACAGCTGAGGGCTCTTTGTGCAGTTGTGTTTGCTTTTAAGATAAGATAAGAATTTTTTCTTTTTGCCAGATGAACACCCAGACGAAAATAATTCCTGGCTTTTAAGCAAGAGTCAAGAAAACCCCGGGTTTCCCTGGATATCCAAGCTTTATTCCTGCCTCAGGTAGCCAGAAAAAGCCAGGACTTTGAAAGTCCAGCCTTTTCCTGGCTTCACCCAGCCTAACAAGTCCACACTAGGCAGGAAAAGCGAGGGCAATGCTGTCCTGGCTAGGCAGGAAAAGCCAGGATTTTGAAAGTCCAGCCTTTTTCCTGGCTTCACCCAGCCTCACAAGTCCACAAGAGGCAGGAAACGAGAGTGGAATGCTGTCCTGGCTAGGCAGGAAAAGCCAAGCTTGCCTTTTACCCAGTATTAGCTAGTTGTAAGATGGTCAGCTCTTACATAAAGTTTTCTTTTGTACTATAGTTTTACTTGTTTATTAGTGCAGTGCTCACTGTACAGAGGGCTATACATTTGTACAGTATATTTGTAAGTTGTTTTGTGGTCGGGGGGGGGGATTAAGATTTCTCTCTTCTGGGTTGCTAAGCAACTATCTTTGTTCTTCCTGGAAATTAGCTCTCACAGGAAAAGGGGTCTGTGTATATATATATTATAGGAACAAAAGAGTTTTGTGAGGGTATAGGGAGTTAGGCAGTTGGCCATGAGTATTGGAGCAAGACAGTTGCAAAAGACGAGAAATATAGTTTTAATGCTGGATAGTTTGTTTTAAACCTTAATTTATAAAATCAAGTTACTGTAGTCCTTATTATTTTATGGAAGGAGTGATATTCACCTGACAGTCTGGCACGTGTTTTACTATAAAGGACATTATTTACTATAAAGGATATTACTTACTTAGAGGATATTATTTTACCATAAAGGATATTCCGGGACACCATTTGTTATTACTGACATTATTTTACTGAAAGGACACCCTGGGACACTATTGCTTATTAATTAAAGGATACTATTTTGTTGGGATCGGACATTTATCATACAATTTATTCTGTTCAACTATACTGATGTCGTGGAAGATCTGATGTCGTGGAAGATCTGTACCTGATGTCACCAGCACACCAATCACCAGAACAGATTTATAAATTAAGTGTATTAACTTTAAAATTTGGGTGCACCTCTCGACTTTAAGTCGTTTTATTTAATTCTTTGACTGGGATCAGATCAGCTGTATATTGTTTGTTATTCATAATTATAATTTATTTTGATCTAATCCAGTTGAGTGTTCCATTTTTATGTGTCTTGTTCTGTGTTTGGTCATCACACCAAACCCAGAGTTCTCTGATCAAGAACAAACGTTTATTTTCAGTCGCTAACACCCTTACATATACATATAATTCATGATTTTAAAGTTATGAAAATTTCCTATACCAAAAACACACTAACCTCCTATACGCTAAAAGTAACTGCCAACTTAAGCCAGCAAGATAATTTATATAGGGTAAGCATGGACACCTGGCTTTTTCGGTTTAATACTGGGTATGTATACCTGGCTTTTCCTAGCTCCTCACTGATATAAACAGGGACCTGGCTTTTCCTGGGTAATCCTGGGTTAACCATCCAGGCTTGTCCGGCCTTAACCTGGCTCTAAATGAGTTATATAAACCAGGCTTTACCAGGCATTTCCTGTCCGAATTACCATTTTCAAGCCCAGGAATTTCCCCGGATTTCCCTGGGTTAAATCCAGGCTTTTCCTGGCTTATATTCCAGGGTTTTCCTGCCTTAAATTCGTCTGGGCAATACTTCTCCTTTAGGGAGGTTTGCATCTTTTTCTCAACCCCTCCCCCTCTCCCTTAACAAAAAAAAAGAGAGAATGAAACAAATTAAAGAATCATCTTAGCAAACACCATCAAAGCTCTTGAACAGCAGTCATGCTGCAGTCCTCATGACTGCAATAAAGATTAGTGTAATTCTTACCTGCAGTACAGTGGGAGGCAGAAGGTGGAGAGGAAGGCCACTACCGGTTCACTCATGAACCAGAAAATCACAAACAGGACGAACACCGAGTAAAACTCTCGTTTTGATGGAAAATCCTTGATTGTAAAGTAGGTCCCATACAGGCCCCAAGCAGTACCTAAAATTGATCAGACATGAATGTTTACAAAGTAATTATTAAAGATATAATCATGTTTATAACCACACCAGATATTTTATCAAACATTATACGTATATATGTATTTGTATTTGTATATTTATATATATATATATATATATATATATATATATATACATACATATAGATATATATATATATACATATTATACTATTGTTTGTTCACTTTCTTGACTAACTCAGCTTCTTGCTAATTACTAACTACTAGCTAAAACCATTTTTACACTTTTTGATAAAATACATCCCATCTAGCAACCAGACATTTCCTTGACTTATTTTCAGAATTCCATTTCAAGAAAGGAAGAAAAATGTCAAAACAAGGTTTGCTTTTATTGTTTTGGATATGATTTATACTAATATGCGAAAAAATATCCTCTTTTCAGAATCAAAAACTATTATTGAATTAACTTACATTCATTCGTACTTAGTAAAGATTCCTAAATCCTATTGGTCCATTCAGGTCAGCTGACCGTGGTTAATCCTGTGAGTAACGCACGGTAAAATTACGGGGCATCACTTTAATAAATCTTTGGTTATATGTAACCAAAAATGTTTTGTTTTATGATTTTTCCCTCACACAATTGGTAGTGTATGAATGAACGGGGTTAATCAACGGTCTAGCGTGCGTTACTCACAGGATTAATGCACTCCGGGTGTTAATGCTATCGCTAGATGCACTCGGGCTCCGCCCTCGTGCATCGCTTGCATTATCCCCCGATCGTGCATTAATCCTGTGAGTAACGCACGCTAGACCGTTGATTAACCCCTTATTTAGTGAAAGATGTTAAAGAGTGTTAGTTTGATCAACCGCAATGGCATTTTGAGCAAAAAACTGGATGCCTAAGAACAATTATGGTACGCTGGCAACATAATTGTAAAATCTCCGACCCTACGAAGGAGTCAATTACATGCACAGTTTTAAACAGCAATGCTCACCAATGATTCTTATCACAATCAATCCCAAGGCAGCAGGTGTGTCATACTTGTTGTGAACCTCTTGTGGATCAGTGTTCAGTTGGATGATGTACAAGGTCACATGACAGATGGCAAACCCGGTTACAAAGAACACAAATTTCATCTTTCCAACATCCCTCATGGTCAGTCTGTAAATTGATGAATAAACAACAAATAAAGCTGACAAATTAGTCAGACCAAAAAAAAAAGTTACAATTTTTTTTTTTAAACAAAAGAATTTGCTAAATGATTTAGAATATTTTAATTATTTTCTCATAGGGTATGATTGGATAGGTCTTTTTTGTTGTTTATAAGTATCACAATATGAAAGCTAAATGAGTAAAGACTGCAAATATATATTCTATATATAATATACAATCTACACCGCAGTCACATCTTATTAACTTGTTTACATTAACTCTGTTTATGTGATGGTTCCATGATCATCTAACACATGTGAGCAGGACAAATGTTAGTTTTTAAAATAAGGGAAAAATGAAATATATAATGAAAATAAAATGAAATTGGATATATCAGTCGTACATGAAACAAAAAACAGATTTCAACTTTTACCTTGTTATTGTGTATCCTTTGGACATCAGAACCAACATTGATGCAAAGACAACATTACCAACAGATTTTGTGATGTAACCTATGGAGATCAAACAATAAAATGTTACATATTGATAGCCATAGAACACAACCTGTAATGTTACACCACTTCACATGTAAATCAGCACTCAAACATAATTCTATGGTGGATTCTGTTCAACTAAAACGGAAGCATAATAATGGAGATTCAGGCTGAAATTTGTTCCTTTGCTATATGTACAGTAAGAAGAACAAGGAATTTTAGATAACTTAAATATAACACTTTTGTAACAACGTATGACTCAAAATCAAGAACTCCCCCTGTCTCCCCCTCCCAATTGAGATTTGTTTGAAGTTTAGGAATGCCTAGATGCAAAATGGTGCTATATTTCTTAGGGATGCACCGGATATCCGGTCTGGCCGGACTATCCGGCCGGATAGTGAGCAATTATCCGGTTCCAGTTCAGGCCGGATATCTTTCAAAATCTGGCCAGATCTTTCTAAAATCTGGCCAGATCTTTTTCAAAATCTGGCCTGAATTATTCCTTAAAAAGGTAGGTAGTATGCAGTATTTTTCCAGCAAACAAATTTACATATTGTATCAAGCTTGTCAACAATTATATTGTAATTATTTTATTAAAAAATGTAGATTACACCACCAGGGGCGTCGTGCGAAAATAAATTTTGGGGGGGCCCGTGAGCAGGTGATGACTATCTAAGCGGAGCGCCACCACAGGTTGGCGCGCAGCGTACAAGAAAATTTTTCGTCTGGCAGACCCCTCAGATTTCAGGAAACGGCACTTCCTGTGCCTTATGGCAGTAAGCAACACCCCTAAAATTGATAAAAATTTCAGGCAATTTTTTATTTTGGGAAATATTTCTCGAAGGAAGTGATCGCCATTTATTCCTCAGTTTACCAATTCCTTGTCTCCCAGAAGCGCCCAAAATTTAAGAAATCGAAACATTTTTGTGTTGGCTGATCCATGATCACCGCCCATGCCCATGAGAAGTGGTGACTGGGTGAAGAAAAAGCTATGTCGTTTGAAAACATGGGCAGACAATGCGAAAGTAGCGAAACCTAAGGCAAAACATGCGATAACGAAGTGATTATTTTCCAGGTTAATTGTGACTGTATCAAACGCGAGCTTAGAACAAACATATTCAAAGGCAATGGCATTACTAATCCCGATATGTCGTCTTTGAGTTATATGTGGAAAATCCGCAACGACCATCAAAGAGCAATTGACTATTTAGTCTACTTTTCGATTTTGAAAACACTTTTTTTTTTTAATTATGACAAAATTTTATGACACCTTTGACAAAATTTGGGGGGGCCTGTGCCCCCCCGGGCCCCAATGGGCACGACGCCACTGTACACCACTTCAAGTCATATTTAATCTCATAAATGGGGTTTTAGTTTCACCTTCTTTATAATATGCGTATACCTCACCTAAGATTTGCTCCTTGTTTCATACTTCTACTGCTTATTAATGATTTTCTTTTGTGTAATGAAAAAATCCGGTTCCGGCCGGATTTCATGTACTATCCGGCAAAATCCGGTTCTGGCCGGATCCAAAAATTTGGAACCTGTGCGGCCCTAATATTTCTCAGATTTTGTAGGTTACAATAATCCTGTAAAATGACCCAAAAATAATTTTCAGAAGCAACACTTGATTAAACTGAGGAAAGTTAAAAACGTGAACAATAATAGACAAAAATATATGATTTAAAACGGATTTTGATTAGTTTTTCAAGCATTTTGTGGCAACATGCTTGAAAAAAAACCCATTAATGGATTTTATTTAGGAGTAAGAGTGCTAATTTGCATGGACGGATTGCCAATAGCACGTTCTTGTGTTACGAACTAACAGGCTAACTAACATGGTGATTTCATGAGCTGATTCCCACAGTTATAAAATATATTTCTACACAGCCCGTCTGTGTTCTATTAACTACTGTGAAAATGGGCTGTAACTTTTACCAGGCTCCCCAGCCCACCGGTCCACAAGGCATTGCCCAAATGCCTGTGTGGCCAGTCCGCCACTGATTACATGTATATGTTGAGTACCTGATAATTGCAAGTCTTCTCTCGTTATGCCGTCATGAGCAAACTTGAGCCATCCACATGCCAGGATCAGTATGCCGGTGGTGTGAAGGAGAAGGGATCCAAGCCATAGTCGGAAGGTCACGTGGAGCATCTTCTGATGTGCTAGTTGAACTGTAGAAAGAAATATTTACAATAAATGAACAGAAATAGCTAGGCTACACAAGTACCAAATGCTACTTCAATGTGATAGTAGATTTTAAAATACTGATATCCAGGGTTTTTTTTTCTTACTCTAAACTCAACCTTAGCCATCTTGATAGCAGATAACACAGTTCTATAACCTATCGTCCATATTTATAATTTACTATAATTTCTAATTAGCCTTTTAATTGTTATTGTTGATAGGCTTAGGACCAGATGAGTGCACCATAATGTGCAGGGAATATCTGATAGTATAATTTGTTTTAATTATAATTATTAACCAGCTGGCAAAGAAGTAAGACCCAGCATGCAAGCTACTAACATTTCTGAAACTATGAAATGTGAATATTTATACTGACCAAGCAATTTCTACTTGTACATATATGCTACAAACTTCATTGCACAAAGCACAGAAATTTTATGACATACGCAATAAAGTTAGTCGAGTCACTACTAAAAGAGGTTAATTTCTAATTGATAAACAGCAAAAGATATAGAACAATACACACCGCCGAAAATAAGTCCCACAAGGAACATCAAGCCAAGGATTACCGTGAAGACGAGAGACACAGGTAGATTGGCTGTAGTAAAATGATAGCGAAAAAGGAAACAGTTTTCATTGGAGTGAAAGAGATTATAAAAAAATAAGTCCAGTGTCATCAGTATCAGTGTCTCAGACAACTCCAAAATTACCAACAACTTTCTACAACTTACAACTTGTTAGATTTACAAGTTGAGGAAAAAAATATGTCATTTAAAAAGTAAATCTTCAGCCCCAAACCACCTCCCCCCCCCTCCCTCCCTCCCTCCCTCCCAGTAAATTTTAGAACAACCATATTGTGATGTGACAATAAATTTAGAACCTTCAGTAAAATGGCATATCTGACACAAAATTAAAATAGTTGTCCTGATCAACTTACTGTCTTCGTCGGCTAAAAATTCGTCAGTCAGTCCGCGGCCATGATTCACCAAGCCCAGGTTATAGTCCAGAAGTTCAATGCCATCATTCTGCTGTTAGTGACAGTTCATGGCTGTGACATAATACCACTGTGCCAGAGGGTATTCAAATCGTCTCATGCCCTTACATCGAACTTTCTGAAAAGTTGAAGCATTTATTTACATTTTCATCAGGACTAGGATTCCTTGCTACAGATTATTATTATTTCTTTACATAAATGAAAAGTTCCAGGAGTTCATCTCAATCTTTAGATATTCTTTCAAATGGCCAACTTAAGATAAAGTTAATTCAAAGAGAAACATATAGGGTTAATACTATGTACACAAGGTTTTTTTTAAATTTGTGTAGATATATCCTAATTTGAATATTTCAATCAAATAAATTATTCACCTGTAGAAGCAAAAATAATCAAAATTCCCCTAAATGTCATAAAAGCCACAAATTTCCACTGTACATTTGTTGTAACATTTCATTTTTCTCATCGTTGAAAGAAGTAGAATGTGTCCTTATGACACACTTTGACCAGCTGCTCAATCAAACCCTGCTAGCGTAAACAGAAATTCGCCATCCAAATAGCAGACAGTGTTCAAAGACCATGGGCCCTTCTTCATTTTACATGCATACCTTTACTTGGAACATGTTCATCCAAAAGACCTCTTTTGTACTTGACAAGATATGCAGAATGGAATTACAATTTCATTGGTTTAATACTTACATCATCACCATAGGGCTCACAAGATGCACTCTCACCCCACAAACTAATGACAAGAGTAGCTCTATCAATCATTTCATAGCAGTCCTTTAAAGAAATGCAAATGGAAAGAAACATTAATTTGCCAGGAATCATAAAATCTATTGCTGCTAATTGCCTCATGTTGATATAGAACAGCAATAAACACCAAGTGGCTAGCTTATCTAAATAGTATAATCATTAAGGACAAACTTAAAAAAAGGATATGCCATTCTCTAGTTACTGTAATAACATTAATGATCATGCCAGGAATCATAAAATCTATTGCTGCTTGCCACAAGCCTCCATGGCTTCTTTCGCGAGTTCCTGCTTGCGGGAAGATCACATATACATACATACATACATACACCCATACATACATACATACATACATACATGTTGATGTAGAACAGCAACAAAACCAAGTGGCTAGCTAATATAATCATCAAGGATGAACTTAGAAAGGAAATATGCCATTCACTAAGTTTTGCAATACTACTGTTTATTATCTGAAATTAATTATTATTTGAACATAGCTGCATGTTATAACTCGGGTCTAGTCGTTATATATTTCTAATGGTTACCTACAGCCATTCATGATTCATTTAAGCACTCCTGCTTACAAAACAGTGTCATGCGAAATATTATATAAAAAAGAACTTATCACAAATATTATATATAAAAAAATCACAACATGGGCCTATATTGAAGTACCTGCCCCCCCACCCCCCCCCCCCACTAAACCTCCAAAAGATGGTGGGAGATTTAGCTTCAACAAACCCAGAAAAGATTTATGGATAAGGAATCCTGATTTAAGATCTTGCATTCTTTTCAACTCATCCCAGGGCACCTTTTTGTTATCCATTTATGACAAAGCTTGACATAAACCACACCTACCTACAATTATTGATACACCATTTGCTTCAAGTCTATCTTAAGATAATCATTGTAAACATGCTGTACATGATTTGGTCAAAACTACTCTGAGTGTAATGGCACCAATTTCAGTTAAGGTCAAGTAATAAATACAAGAATAATTAATGTATGTACATTGTATTAAATACAAGTTATTAACCTTACTTTTCATTCTTTCCTTTTTATTTTACTTTTTTTTCATGTGCAGATATGGTAATTACATCTAATGAATATGAAGTATTTAATTACCATATGATATTGTTGTTCTCTTAAAGCAGGCCATTCGTTTTTCCAATCACTGAATACGACGATATCAGGACAGCAGTAATTCTGAAAAGTAATAAAATAATTTGATACAATTTGAGTTTTATTCAAAAGGACTTCACGTAAAATATTGATGTCTCTGGGTCAGAAAAATATAAAACAATCGATGCTAAAATTTGCAGTGCAAAAGGTTGTGTATGCATATAAAAGTTGCGCAACTAATCCAGTGTCAGAATTTAAATGTCATGTAGCAAATTATGAAAACAATTTGACAGAATTTTAAGCCTGCAACTAGAAGATCACAATAACATTATAAGCTACAGACATTTAAAGAGAATTTCAACAGGCCTAAGCTTTGGCAAGTACTTACAGCTGCAATTATGATGTCGTAGTATAGAAGTCCTTCCCCGTTTGGTTCAAAGACAAATCTACCCAAGAACACCATATGCTGTGATTCGTGTGAAGAGAGAAGTACAAAATATGGAGATGAAAAAGGTGAATCCTTAAAACAAAATGAAAATTCACAAAACTTGAATGAACATTAAAAATGGGATGGTAAGATTAATTTCAATAACCCTGCATACAAATACAAGCTTTATTCAATTCGATAATTTGTATAGTTAGTCCTATGCCTAGGCAGTATGCTAGATATTAATTATTATACAATTATAAACTCCAAACCACCTGCATGCATCAATAAACTGCATAAATTAAACAAAGAACTATTTTCCAAGGCTTTCAGCCTTCTTGGGATCCATTCTTCTCTCATTCAGTTCAAAGACTTGCATAAACAGCTACACTATATGCATTAAATGGCTGGTTGGCAGGCAGAAATAGCACCCACGATTTCTCTGTCGTGTGGTAGGCATACTACTAGTACTAGGCCTACCGTAGGCCTAAAAGGTTAGGACTAACTCTAAGTCTACTCTAACTTAGTTAGACTTAGATGTGGGCTAGGCCTACGTTAGACATCTGTAATTGTGTAAACCGAGAGTTAGACTAAGAATATAAATGTAGGCCTCTACCTACTTTGTTTTGGTACAATTTTTGTGAGATCAAATGTGTTTTTTTCTTGTGATTTATTTTAAGTCTATTTAAATTTTGGCTTGGCCTAACGTTAGAACACATTAAGTTATAGGCTAATATTAGTTATATTAAACCATGTGATTGTGAACATGTTTACGTTTCGTCCTAGCCTATGCTGCTTACCGTATCAGGATCAGTCCGACGAAAATTGGTTCCAGAAAGCCTCAAACCACCTGCGGCGGATACATAAATCAGCACCAAAAGGATTACTAGTAAGATGTTAAATTTCAGTCCCATTGTTATCGTCCTACAGAAAGAATGCTATGACCTAGACTTGAGCTTAAACTCCTCTTTCAAGGTATGTGGCTCTCTTGCACACAAGTACTGTCGACCCCGACGTGCACGTACTATACTACTACGATTTGTGTATAGAGTTAGCTACATCTAGTTAATTTCGATGTATGCAAAGTTGCTATGATATACTGAACTGTCACAATCTATCCCACAAGACGATTGGATAAGAGTTTCGTGACGTAATGGCGCAATGTGGTAATGTACCACGACAGACAGTGGCCAGTTGAAAAGTCATTGAAATCAACACACAGTTGCTAAGCGATGTTGATGCCTTAGCTGTCACAATCGCGCACGATGATCGGACCAGAATTGCGTGACGTAAGAATTTATTCGTTATTAGTACACTCTGATTGTGTCGTAATTATGGCGACTTATAAAAATTGATTTTTTTTTCCTTCAGAAATACACGTTATTCAAGAACTATTTAATCCCAAAATCATTATTCACGTATGCGTATGTCAAAAAAAGATCTGTTTCCACTCAGCTCACTTTTCGGCAATGAATATGTAAAAGAAAACCTTTTTAACCACATCTCAGTAATCGTCAATATGTCACAGACAGACCCATGGCTATTTTGCATACACGGAGTTTAAGACTATGTGATGGCGCTATTTATCAACTCTTTCTCAAAGTGATAGACATTTGTTACTGCGCTTTTCTTTAGTGGAAAAGAGGAAATTAAATTGATGACTAGAACGTTATTCGAAGCAGTGAGCTCAGGATTACAAGCCCAACATTCTACCTACTGGGCTATCCGCTTCTCGGCCTTTTGGCTGATAACATCTGTATAGTACCTGTTCCCTTTCGAGGGGAATGGTGATTAATATTCTATCGAACATACGGAAAACATGCATATTCATCAATAGTTGTGGCAATTGTGTCTTTAACAATCGGAAAATAGCAGTCATCTTTCAGTAAAGAGTTATTAAATTTCCACAATCCTCTTCCTGTTGTGACCTTATTTAAATTACAAACTGTGCTAATTAATGAATGATCAGTCCTATAGCCTGCTATTATTTATGACATTGACACGGTATTAAGTAATTAATCCGGATGAAACCAAGAACAAATCAAAGGGGCTCTGTTTAACTGGATTTTTTTGCCGCCAGGTATACCTCCTTTCATTTGGATGTAAAACCCGCCACACATCAAATAAATTCAGATCGTTCTGCATATTCAACACTGTCAGTCTCGCCCTAGGATTATTGGTATGGAGATAATGATAAGTATCCAATCCGGATCAATGACAACATTTCAATCCCCAACAATAATACAATGAGGGGTATTAAACTCCTCAATGATAGCCTGAACACTATTGAAAAAATAGGGGTGGGGTGCGTCACTAATTGGTCCATAAATCACAACAAGGGATATACAATAACCAGCTATTTCAATAATTAAAGCAATTAAATTACTCTCATTGTCACAATGTATCCTACATATGATAGCATGGCAATTATCATTAATAAAAATAGCAACGCCCCTCGAATTATTTCCTGATGAAAAGTAAAACGTACTGACCTCCCCATTCAAGAGAAACTTTACCTTCCATTTTTTTTTATCCCAATGGACGTCCTGTAAACAATAAATAGTACCGTTCACTCGTTTTAAATAATCAAAAACATCTCTTCTTTTACTAATATTATTCAGTCCCCTACAATTAAGGGACGATATAGTAAACTCATTTGCCATTTAGGTTTAAATTTGTAATAACCACTTCTAAACATACTATCATTAATTTATGTTCATCTTTATTTGAATCACAGACAGACACCACCATATCGTTTGACTGTCACAACTTAGCCAATTCATCTATACTAAAAGCTTCATCAGTCATTAACTGCCTACAAGTTTCAACACTATTATGTAGCCTAAGTTCGACCACATCACCCCTATTCTTCGGCAACTGCACTGCACTGGTTACCTGTTTCCTACAGGATAATCTTCAAGATCATCCTGCTCACATATAATGCCCTGCATGGATTAGCACCAGAATACATGAGTAGCATGATCAGTCGGAAGACCACCACCCGCTCTCTCCGATCCTCAAATCAGCAACTGCTCCATGTACCTAAGTGGAAACTCAAGTCATGTGGTCAAAGATCGTTCTCTTATGCCGCTCCTACTCTTTGGAACTCACTTCCACTGCACATCAAGTCGGCACCCAACGTTAACATTTTCAAAAACAGACTCAAAACACATATATTTTTGACTGCACTCCCTGGGCACTAGCGCCACAGAGCATTTGGTTTTCCTCTGGATATTGCCGCTATATAACTTTGCATTTATTATTATTATTGTTTATTATTACGTGTTCCGAAACACCTTGGTTGTAATCTTAACAGTAACAGAGGCTTGGGTATACAGAGTAGTTCGTTGTTGCCGTATTGTAGCTGAACGTATATTCTGAGACTCATAGAGGATATAAATTGATTCCTCTTTCACCGGTGGTAAGTAAAATGCTGGTTGAACAGGGAGTTGCTACTTCGGGAATAGGAACTCAAAGGTTTGTGTTCAACTTCTTTTAGTGCAGGGTTTGGGAAACTCAATTAATGGACAAATATTACCAGTAGCCTATTAGTACAACTAATACTAATACTAAATAGGCCGAGGCAATCCCTACAGAATACCATTGAACATGCATGGTAATGTAGGCATTCATAATCATATTAATATATGTCGTCCAGTTACAGAGTTGTTGACAATTGACAATTCATAATCATGGACGTTAAATATGATTCTATAAGAGACTGACTGCTGTCAGCTTGCGGCTTTGACAAGCCAACAGGGCTTCTTCGCGAGTTCCTGCTTGCAGGAAGATCTTATATACATACATATGCATACATATACAGACATGTTCGTGGACAAAGGCAATCCTTCTGAAAAAGAGAACAAATAAGAAAAGAAGGGAAAAGAAAGCAGCATAAGTCCTGACGAACTGCATTCTACAGGTCTTGATATCTCTTAGCTTACTGGAACAAGCATACATGCCTAACATGGCTTGAAAGTTACAATGTTAAGTACTGTAGCAGTTTTCCTGTTATTACAACTTACAAAGTGAGAAACCGTATCATACATTAGTGTTATAGTATTGGAACCTAAGTCAGTAATCCAGACATAGAATCACAAATACCCACTTGAAGGGTGATAGAAGGTTTTTCCGTGTGTTTAGCACAATTGTGATGTTAAAAAAAAGTGTTGCACGGTTTGCACAATTAGAAGCCTGAGCAAATCTATTTTAGGCCTAGGGTCAATATTACCTGCATCAAAAGTGTTCCTCAATGTCCATTTTCATTGGCGGCAAAACTTGCTTATATTGTCAGTATGCACGACTGACTACAGTATCTGTTTTGTTATCCAGTGCCGGTAATCAATCTTTGCGCAATTCTGATTCATCGATATCTCATCAGTGGGACAGATGATGTTAAATGTTATTCTATACCCAAATACGTACAGTATATTTAGGCGTAGAGCAGTTAAAACAAGTTGACCATTTTTGGCCATCGGAAGTACTACTCCCGAAATGCATCTTAAGGGAGATCATGTAATCAACTTTATATGTGAACTGCATGTTGCTGTACTTGAAACAAAATAGACCAAGCACACACATGCTGAACTTAAGTCAAGTCAAGTTAAAATATAATAGATACATGACTTAATAAATGACTTACATCACAAAATTTGCATAAATTCATTGTATTTTCCGTTGAGAAATTTTAATGATCCATGGTTGTTTCTACTTCAGTATTTTCCTCGTAATTCATCAGAGAGGTTCATCTTGAAAAACTTGTTTTGCCATCATGACTCCAGTGTTTGCTGCTATTGTCGTCTTGGTAACTGTAGTGCTGGCTGCCTACTTTTACATGAGGCGTCATACAGTGGTGAGTATAGACCTATATTGCTTATCAGCTGCAGATGATCTTCTGATCAATCATTTTGTCTTTTTAAGTGAAACTTTGTTCAGCAGATGTTCATACATATTGTGAGAGTTACCAGGGTTCGAGAGCATTCATGTAATATTTGCAGAGGGTGTGGATGGATTTCAAGACCCACCAGGTTTAGAGATAGTTTGCTGTTAACAGAGGTTAAATGTCATTTAATATCAGTAGAGGTCAGTCTTTGAAGTCTTTTAAACATTTTTTGGAAAGAGAATAGTGATTGACGTTCACGTCTAGTGTGTAGATGCATAGTGGTGAGTATATGAACACTTAGTTTGAAGAGAAGTCAAGGTCATTTACTGTTAACAGAGATGAAAATGTACATCTTTTAAACGTAATATATCAAGAATGACCATTTATAGATATTATCCCATACCTAGCATGGCATGCCCGACATATCCAGTAGTTGATTTCTAATCAATTTGATCTTGAGGTCAAATGTCAGCAGATACATCAATATCTGCAAACTATATAAGCATGAAACTTCAAGAATGGAAACTTAATATTTAGTGGTTGGAAAACCCAAGGTCATGGTCACTAGAGGTCGCAAGAAGTCAAAGATTGCAAACATTGTTAATTAATGTGATATCTCAGAACATTTGAGAAACTTAGACAATACCTTCTAAGTATATGGATTCCCCAATTTGACTAAGGTGTACTGTATTGTTTTTGTGTGTGTGTTTTCTGGAGATGGATAGTTGATACTATTGGCATTGATAAGTGTAGGTCAAAGTCAGCAGAGGTCAAAGTCTGTAAATTTGGTAAACATAGTATCTCAGGAAGGGAAACTGGGATGAAGAATATGTACTCGAGATCAAATTGTACAAACCTTAAATAAACGTAATGTCTTGCTAATAATATCTGATTCATAATTAAAGTCTGCGAAATAGTTCTACACACAACATGTTTCAATTCTCTCTCAAGCCAAAATCATTTGTGGTGTTACTGAGTATATATATACTGTGTTAGGCTGTCCAAGCTTGAACATTGAACGATAAGATTGTTTTCATTATAAACAAGCATCAAAGTTTATAATCTTTTGTTGACTGTGATTGACTGTGATGGACACTACTGTAGGTGACTGCCTAACTTTACAGTTGTGTGTACAATATATAGTACCATCTCTATTGACGTTATTTCACATACCCACCACTTTTAAGAAATTGTTTCTTGTTTGTTAATTCATGCATATATAAAGCAAAACGTAATATGCACTGTGTAATTTTGTATCTTCGCATAATACAGTAACTTGTTTGACCTTACTGCACACACAGTAGTCATAACCTGGAGGTATTTGTCTTTTTTCTTTCATTCTTCTCTTTACAGAGTCCATTATGGAAAGTGAAAACTACTATCCCTGGACTAAAATCGAATGATCCACAGTAAAACATTGCTTTTCTTGTTCTGTGTCTGTTTGCTTTATAAATGTGTACAGTCTAAACTAGCTGTTTAAAATGCACTTAATTTAAGTGAATTACTTGCAGTTGATGCAGCTTTTTGAGTTCATTGATAACACCGATTGTCCTCCTCAATTCAACCGGATTCTAATATCCCATAACAAAGGAGTTCAATAGGTCAGCTATATCGTAGTTAACTTTTTGTTTCATTCCTCGGGCTGAAATGTCCCCACAGAGTTGTCTCTGGTACTTGTACTGTAACTATATAATCATTCTCATCTTTGAAAAAAGGCCAAGAATAATGTAAAATTTTAAAACCAAAAATGTGTTTTAATAAAATGTAAATTACAGAACGTGGACAATTGACCACCATCCTTGAAACAGCATCAGAAAAATAAATGAGATCTCACCCATCCCCTTAAAACATATAATGTAGGTATGATGGGTCAACACCCATATCATATACATACACACACACACATATATATATATATATTTATATTTATGTGAATATGAACATATTTATATGTATATATTTATAAAAAATTGGCAGGTTCGAGAAAATATCGATGTCAGGTTCTCAGAAAATTCCTTAGTGTATTATATTTGCAACAAAGTCATATCCTTGGTTCTTCTTCAAATCCAAGAGATAACTTTGTCCCTAACTCTCCCTTCCCATTACCAAACCTTTTCTTTTGAATATTGCAAGATGTGGATCGTACTTCTTATGTGCAGGAATGGAAACTATGCTGATATTGCCACAGCAGGAAGCCTACATGAACTGTTAGTCAAACTGCACAAGAAGCATGGGCCTATTGTCTCATTTTGGTTTGGACCAAAGTTTACCGTTAGTGTTGCCGATCCTGAAATGTTTAAAGAATTGAAAGCTGTGTTCGATAGACCTCGTAAGTACACATTTCATATTTACTGTACTCCACCCTTACATGTCTCCATTCAACATATGCTCCCCAATCTAACTTAACCTACCCAAATTAGTAAGATTTTAGCACTGAGCACCCTTCCTCTCTTGTGACCCACTTCCATGTCTTGGACCTCGTAAGTACACAATTCATATCATGCCAAGTATGGTATTTACTGCACTCCACCCTTACCCGTCTCCATTCAACATATGCACTCCAATCTCCCTTAACCTCGCCTAATTAGTAACATTTTAGCACTTTGTCCCCTCCTCGTGCCCCCATTGACCTACTTATAGGTCAGGTGGTTCATAACATTTTTAAGTATACATAGAAGGCAGTGTCCACTGGTTGATCTTTTATAATCATATTGTCACATGATATGTGGAATCCTGTGATATGCCAAAGGTATTTCTTTGTTCTTTCCAAAAACAAATTGTCCACTTAAAACGATACATTCATTTATTGATTTATTTGTTTTGTAACTTGTGCAAACATTTACACACTGTTGTTGTTTAATTGTCATAGTTTGGTATATATCACTATCAATTACACTGCCAGCATTTACAAATAAATAAAATAGAGAAATGTATATGGAGCAGATATATCATAATTACATAAATCAGGGTTCCCCAAGAGGTGGCCCTGTGCGTCAAGTCTAATCTGCAAACGTTTTTTTGATTCTGTCCGGCTTTCTGACATGTCCAACCAATGTTTTCATATGAGCACCTTTGACATGACATTTCACAACAAGATTACATGGAAAACTCTCTTTCTCATGCTGAACTCAGCTGACTGCAACGCGGTTCAAGGAAACTAATACTTGACAGACATACATGAACTGCAAAGAGAAAGGAAAAGGGAGAAAAGTCTGCCGAGGAGATTAGAGAAGATACAGTAAAGTGGTCCAGGTTTGTGGCAAGGACTTTGAATTTAATCCATGTCAAGTTCCTATGATATGTGTGAACTTTTTGTCTGCTTTTACTTTATAGCTGAGCTGTTTCGGGTGTATGAGCCTGTGTTTGGTCCAGAAAGCATCCAGTTTGCAAATGGCTTTGAAGGACACAGACGCCGAAAACTCACCGACCCATCATGGAGTCATGACATGCTTCGACACTTTTGCGAAAACTTCAATGAAGTAAGTGAATTGTTGACAAATTTGAGTTTAACACCTGATTTGTATCATGATATTAACAGATTGGTTTTAAAGAATAAGAAAAGAATGTAAAGCATAGAATCGTGTAGATTAATGTGTTTCTGTGTTTTCTAAATACATACAGCATAAATCTTTATTGGTATTCACAGTTTTCTATTTTTCGATTTGGGCCGATTTTTGTATTCCTTTCTTTCTTTCTCTTTTGTGACTGTTGCAAGGATATGTATATTACCTTAGTGAACCACATTTTATTACTATGCTCATTCTGTGTTAATTGGTTTATTGTTTATTCTGCAGCTCGGTGAAGAGATGAGTACCAAACTCTCCTCTTTGCCCAAGATGGAACACATTCCCCTCTCTCAGTACACCCTAGCTCTCACCATCAAAGGACTCTCGCAGACTTCATTCGGCAATTACTTCAAGGATGAAGAGCATTGCCACAATATGAAGCATAATTATGAAATTGTGAGCTGCTTTATTGCTTTTTCTCCAATTCTTTATTATATGTAAGCTGCTCTTTCTGACCTGACTTGTTTACAAGTATAATTATTTTGGTCCAACATCAAAGCAAAACAGTTTGATGCTTGGGTCTCATTCAACCAGCACACTAATGACTTCAGCAATTGTAAAGCTTCCCTTGCTACATTCATGACCCACCATGTGTTTGCATAGTGCTAAGACATTACGCTTTGTTGTCTGTGTGAGCAGGAAATTAAAGTCGAAGCAAGATGATTGAAGCAGTAAGAGAGAGAGAGAGTGCCTACGATATTAATCCTTACGATACAAACTTTAGAGTATACCTATTAAATAAGTTCCTAACATCTGAACTTAGGAGTAACTATGGTATTCATAATAAATGCTATGAGTACATATCATATGAAATTAGGAGTACCTATGATGCAAGTGCCTATCATATGAACTTGGGAGTAACTATGGCACTCATACTAAATTATATGAGTACCTATACTATGAACTTAGGTGTACCTATGATAATAAAAATACCTATCATATGAACTTGGGAGTGACAATTATATGATATGTGTACCTCTGATATGAACTTGGTACTCGGGATTACCTATCAGCAGATGATAATTAATAAATAAACTTAGTAGTATCAATTATACCAGTACATAAGATATGCACTGGTTAGTACCTCTGATACCAGTACCTTTGATATGAACTTAGGAGTAGGCCTACCAAGGCCATGAGCAGTAAGCTTCACTTCAGTTACTAGATATTGTATATATACGCTAAATACGTTAACCAAATAACAGAATACTTTTTGCTTATATTGTAAATACCTTATATTAATTCTCTCTACCATTGGCCGCGCTATTACAGTAATATGATACACGTTAACATGTGTTTCTTCTATTAAACATAACAAATGCTCAGCCATTAATTAGTCCACATATGTATAGCTATTTTTTTCTTCTTCAAATTTTAACAACCTTTTTTTGCTCCTCAAATGTTCCATACCTTTGGTTGATTATTATGCGACTCTGTAATGGCTATACTATCATATTGACAGTGCTGGAAAGAAATGGAAGCAAGATTGAGTGGTGCACAAATGACGGAAGGAAGTGAGAGACAGAAAAGATATGATGAAGGTATCTTTATAGAACTTCTTTGTCTTCTTAATCTTTGTTACATGTTCAAATTGTGTGTACTTAGTCCAGAATGATTGTGAATAATTGATTATATCGAAATGCATGCTCTGGTGGTAGCGTAGTACCAGATTGCTTGCATCGATAGATAATTTTTTCTGGTAGAAGGGTCGTCTCTAAACTTAAAATCAAATTTAGTTTTCTCTGACAATAACAACAATTTTTTTGTGTATTAGTTTGGTCCAGCAACAATTAATTGAACTGCATCTTAGCATGTTAGCACTAGCATCTTCCAAATCTGCCACAATGCCTCCTAAACATTGGGTGAGTTGGTGATAGGTATAAGTGCCATCGGTATGCATACGTGCCACAGGTAGGTATAAGTGCCATAGTTAGGTATAAGTGCCTTAGAGCACTGTTAATTTGGATTACTTTAAAAATGCTTAGGTGTATTGCTATGTAAATTACTTTTTTGTTATAGCTTTAGAATGAGCCTTGTCATTCTAAATTTACGTTTCATATATTTCCTCATGAACTACCCAAAACAAAGTTGTATAACTCAGTAATTATTATGAAAGAGAGTAATCTGTATAAACTGCTGCTGTGATTAATTAACTGCTTACGTGTACATCACATTTTTGTATTGGTAGCCCTCGAGAATACGAGAGATATGGTGAAGGACATCGTTCAAAAAAGGAAGGAAATTCCACCCAAGCCTCACGAGAGAGCTTTCATTGATCTTCTCATGGAAAACGAGGATATTTACCATGAGTCAAAGCTACTGGCAGATGCGACCACATTTATGATTGGAGGATTTCACACCTCTGGATATTGTGAGTAAAGTATGAAACATCACAATGTTGGCATCGTCAACAAAATTAAATTGTCATTTCTGCAAAAACTAAACAATGAAATATGAGCAATAACATTATAGAACAATTTATGGTAAATTATCATTACAGGACTATTACCATTGTACTTCACATAATCAAAACTTTAATTATTCGCTCAGCTAGTAATCTCAGAAGCATCCATTATAACCTGAAATCCTACCGTGTGAATAGTTTTTACACACTATCATAATCAAAATTGTGTCACGTTTCTTTGTTTTGCTATGTCTTATGTTTTTTCTTCTTATTTCTGGTAGCTTGCCATAGGCAGGCAAGTAACCTAGAAGTAAAGTTGACTTGTCGTGTTTGTGTGGATGTGCATGTTGGTGTCAGTATGTGTAGTTGACGCCCTAGTGGTGAAAACAATATCTCAATCAAGGTAACCTCTCATAGTTGGCATGTATCTTCTTCATCATTTGTACAAGAATCCTATTGTGTTGGGATGGTCATTTGAGGTCAGCAGGTGGCAAAATGTGAGAATCACAAAAAACACAATCTCAACAACCTGTCTAAAGTTGTTACACAATTTGGTGTTTGTCAGAGTTCATTTCAATGTCACCAAGGGATCAAAACTTGAAATCCATGTTAACACGATATCTCCAATTAGGAAACTTTATTGGCTCTCATATTTTGGCTCTCTTGTTGTTAGAGTGAGGATGCAAAATAAATTACCAACAACAGACAATGTCCTTCTATTCTTTCAACGTTGTTGTATTATGTCACATGATTACCAGTCATAAAACCATGTCAGCACTGACTATATTTACATTTATACTGCTCTCCATCTGCAGTATGGTCTTCAGGCAGGGTAAGCTTGCGAACTACTCATACGTCGCATATGTATTGTAATGTATTTAAAGGTAAGTTACTGCTGGAAAGGGTTTCCCTATGTTTTTTTTGTTGTGGTCACTAACTTGATAACGAAGTATTTCCCCACAAATATGCTAGAAATTTCAAGTAATCGTTACTCAAAAGCTCAACAATTAATGTTGCTATCCCCATCAGAGCAGTTTTAATCACTGAGATCTTAATTGTCTTCCAGCAAAAGTTACCAATGTTTAATATTGGAGAGTAAAAACCCCTGGAAAGTATTTTTAATTTCATTTTTGAGCAAGTTTACCATGCTCAAATGTGAGGCCAATACAGATTACAACTTTATAAGGTCTTATTATTTTTTTAAGCAATTTTCTATGCGCAACTGTGAGACCAATACATATGAGGCCTTATAAGCTCTGCTCTATGTTTGTAAACTTTCTGAAGTTTTTACGATACTTGACATCCGAAGTTAAGATAATAAACTCCCCTTTTAAACATCTGTAAATGTGTTTCACTCAAATTGCAGCTGGAATCAAAAGGGTAGGTACTTCAGACCAAATCGATATATCTGTTTAACTTTACTTTGTACTAACTAGAAGTTTTGTATCAGCATTTTCAGTGATAACTGATTGTTTCCCTTCATTATAATTCACTATAGTGCTATGTTGGATCATCTATTACCTGACCTTGGATCAAGAGGTACAAGAGAAAGTGTACCAGGAAGTCTTGAGAGTGGTTGGATCTAAAGAATCCATCGGACCCGAGGAAATTCCTCAATTTCAGTGAGTTTTTACATTGTAATTCATGATACGATACCAAATAGTTGTAGTACATACTTTAACAGTTATAATTTACATGTGTGTGATAAATACAATGATGATCTCGATATTTATATATGGTTGTATAAAACAAGGACTCAGCTTGGATTAAATTTTGAAGCAGAATAAAGATGACTATCACAAAATGGCATGATTTGTATGATAAGGTCATGTCATTGTTAGTTATGGTTGATTTATTATGGTTTTCACTAGTCATGTGGGCTGGATGGGTGGATGTTGTCCCAGCAGTTGTGTTTTGGTAATCAGCGTACGTGACTTCTTCTTTTTGTGATGAGACGTTTTGTCGTAATTGTCAAGACAATGAAGGTATAAAGTGACTGTTAATTTATACAAAATAAAAACTAATTCCCCTTAAATACCAGGGTAGAATTTGGTGTTCAACCTTTGTGTAGCAGGTTTGAAGGATTTGATCGTTGTCCCATATGAATGCTATGGTTCTTGTGTACACAAACTGCTATGCATCTTTACATTTGCTTAGCATTTTGCCATCCTGCTTTAAATCAACAACTTGCAACAATTTTCAAACCAGTACCCCATAAAATAATTTTGTTCAAATAGCCTTAAGATTTTTTATGATTTTATGCAGCTACATGAAACAAGTGATGAATGAGTCTCTCCGATTAAGCATTCTTGCTCCCTGGGCTGCAAAAGTTCAAGAGGTTGAAATTTCTCTCGGCGGACATTCCATTCCTAAAGGTGTAAGTAATCATTCAAAATTCACCATATTTTGGTTCGCTGCAATTCATGTCCCCCATCAAAACCTCCCTGTCACAGCTTGACACTGAACAACTAATTTCTTCAGAGAAATGTTTTCAAAATGACAACTTATTTTAATAAAAGCTGATTTCACGTAGACAAGGCAATAAAATATTTATAAATGAGACCATTGGAAACTTTAAACAAATTAAGAGAACCTTGTAATCTTCGGGTTTCAAATATGGAGACTTGGTTGACTGTCATACTTTCTACACAGAGATGCTCCAAATTGTGTATATGAACCCTATTGTTTCAGTGTAGGTCACATGACATTTGATGTTAGCAGGTTAAGTGAGCTATTTCAGATGTTACTGTATGCGAATGGCATGATACATATCATGATTTTTCCAGCATATCATTGAGTCAATAAGGGTTGCGAGATATGTTTTCGATACTGTAGGCAGCTGTTCAATAATTGGATGGCAAGAATTGATTGTAAGACTGGATTGCAAATGTTTGAGTGCAGATGAAGATATCTCAGTGTCTGTTTTGATATGGTATGGAGCATTGCAGTCATATGTTTAAGGCCAGTCTCAATCTGAGGAGCGCATAGGTTCGTATCCTGGTCAGATCTTGAAAATTATGTCCTACGGCAATGCAATTTTATGATCTTTTATTACCTGTCTGTATTCCGGTTCATAAATAGAAATTTGCGAGGTAACTTGTAAGTATGGTTGTGGTCGCTGCCAATGGGATTTCCCCTAGATGTAGATGTGGCACTCTGTATTGCCCACTTCGGGCAGCTGTTTGAATTGTACACATGTAGTTGTTTAGGTGTGTAAAATCTTTTGAGAACATGACATGGCATGAGAACATGAGTCATTTGAGAACATGACTGATACAAGACTTTATACAAGACAAGTAAATCTAAATTATACTTCAAACTTGTTTTTTAAGCTTGATGATACCGACAATTGAAAGTGTTTAATACACCTATGTTCTAAGGTATATCAATATTATAAGCTTCTAAGGCATTGCTGATTGCAAATGAATCATGTGTCTGTGGTTTTCGTTTGGACAGACTCCGGTGATCACGGCTTTGGGCGTGATGTCGCAGGATGAGAAAATATGGTCAAACCCTAAGAAGTAAGTGGAGATGACCATATATTCATATAATTACTGAAATCATCTCCATCTTTAATTGCGTTTACTGGACATTATAAATTACTCTTTGCATATGTATTTGTTACATAAAAGAAGTCAAAATGTTGTTTGGTTTGTCTTCAACATTTTGTAACTGTAACCAAGCCAGGTAGTACTCACACGTGGATACCCCTCAATCTTGACTATTCACAGCTCTGAGAGGTTATACATGTGACTGCATTTTGTCAGTTTCTTTGTCCAACAAATCCAATGCAATGTTTGCATTTTTATTTTGCAGACCTTTCTGGTTTATGCCAAAGTTCGTTGGTTCCACACAAATATACGCCGTACATTATAGTTTGAACGGTCACATACAGTAAAATAATATATGAAAATGTCCTTAAAACACTCTTTCTTATGGAACATTCATTCCTTTCAAACTTCAGTCAAAATGCTAGAAGGATCCATCCATTTGCTTTCTGTTTACACTACATTTCTACTCTGTTAGATTCGACCCTGACCGTTTCAGCCCGGAAAATGTCAAAAGCCGTCATCAGTTTGCGTTTCAGCCGTTTGGTTTACCGGGTCGTATCTGCCCTGGATATAGATTTGCCTATTACGAGTTGACCGTGTTCATGGCGATACTCATCAGGAACTTCAAGTGGACTCTTGTTGAAGGCCAGATGGTGGAAAGTGTCCATGGATTAATTACTTCTCCAAAAGAGGAGATTTGGGTTCAAATTGAAAAACGACAGTAAAAACCTGTATTGCCTTTGATTAGCAAAGTGAAAAGTTACAATTCAAAATGTTGGTGGAAGTTTTGTTTTGATTCCACTTTCTTCTTCATTTCTATCATTGGTGATGCAGTTTAATGTAAAGTAACCAAGAACATAAGGAACAGTGAATTATGTCAATTAAACTCTGACAATGCCCTACCTCATCCCTGTCCCACCACCAATATATCTACACTGAAATATAAACTAATGTTTGCCAATATTCGAAATGTTTCGAGAAATTATGGTGGAAGGGATTCTTCTTCATATTTACAAATATAATCAATAGAAAAATAGCAGTGGTAAAGTTTGATTTTGATGGGCGGAGGGGGCGGGGAAGCAATGAGGGAGGGAACAAATGATAAATATAGTCAATTGTATAAGTACGTATTACCATGCCAGTCAATGTATATATATAAATACAATTTGAAGGTGAAAAAAATCGAACCTTTTTTGGTTATCAAGAACCAGAAAAGAGAAATTATCAACAAGCTCAGTACACTCTAAAAACAAAGGAGTGAATTTTCACTCGTTTAAAGTGAATTCTCACTCTTTCTGAGAGTGTAGTGAGTGATCACTCCATGAAGAGTGAAATTCACTCTTTTAAAAGATTGAGAATGATCACTCCTTCAAAGAGTGAGCTTTTTACTCTAATAGAGTGGGCTTTTTCACTCTAGATAGAGTGAGAATCATTCTTTTAAAAGAGTGAATTTCACTCATTAAAGAGTTAATGATATTGTACCGCTGATTTTGAGGAACGGGATTGATAGAATGAGTTGGTGACTCAATGGAAAGGCCCTATCTTTTTTTCAGAAATATGGCTATTGTACAAGGATGCATCAAAATATCAAGACAATGGAATGGGCTACTACACTGATGATAAGACGATTTACTAGATTTGGACACTGTTAGAACAAATAAAAAAAGGACAAAGACAACAATTTATGCTTTTAAATATATATAAAACAGTGAAAATGATACCAAGTTTCATATACAAACACAGATTAAAGCAACATTACAAACATACAAAGGCACAAAATATGCAATGAATGATTCTCTCATACAAATGTGATTTTCTTATAGTTAAAAATAATTCCAGTTACGTCCATGAAACATGTATCAGACTCAGAGTGTGCTGGCAATACCTCAAAAATGTTTTTAAAAATAACGCAATCTTACAATTTCAATTTGCTATATGCAAACATTTATAATTTTCGAACTCGTTTTGGCGCCTTTTTAAAGCTGTGAAAAATAAATGAAGAACAACAATCACACTGGGATACTACTGTCTATGACTGGTGAAACGGATAAGTTACAGCACAATGGTAAATCACCTGACGGATAGAAATTAAACGCTCCATCCTGTACATCTAAACCCGTCAACCCTCTGGATGGCAAAACTAGAATATGAATTTATGCAAACATTTGAAAGGAAATTAACTCAGTAATTACGTATTATTAAGTCACATTTAGGTACTACGGTAGTAAATATATTTAAACAAAAAAAAATAATTAAAATATTTTTAAGTATGGAAATTGGATCACAACTATTCAATTTGGTTTTGCAAACAATACCCTCGTAAAAGAATTTCATATTATACTCATAACAGAGTTTTAAAGTTCAAAATAATGGTGGCGTCTGAAAACAGTCTAAGAGTGTCCAATTTTTAAACAGATGCATTGGGACCATGTAAAGTAATAATATAATAATGATGAATGAAAAAAATATATCAAAATAGAAAGTGAGTCAAATGGTCTAAATTTCGAGTTCATAATATGCTTTTGAATAAATCCTTTACAAAGAATGCATCATCCATAAAAGGTTAAATTAAACCTTTTTGAATTACTAACATAGCAGTACGTAATGAATAAAAAATACCTTCATTTGCTTCCTAAAATTATCAAACTTGTTAATAAAGAATAGAAAAAGTGGGAATTTAAAGGTAAACAGACAGGTCAAATTTCCCATTCATATAGAAGTGTATGTAATTCCGAGTAAGATGGTCTCTGCAAAGTCAAAATAGCAGCTGCACTTTTCAAGTAATATCCACTTTAATTTTAAGCTGACAAAATTTGATAGCAAAATGTCATTTGTTCACTCTTTTGTAAATAGTGAATATTAAGTACTTTGGCTTTGAAATACGAATATTTCTGTTGTCAAATGGAGTGAATTTCCGCTCCTTTGGATTTAAATTTTGGTTGTATACCGTATAGCAGTATGCATTGTACGCCGTACAGGCCTGCATATATTGTAACTAGTCTACGGCCAAATTTCTCGCGTTCGCAATTTGACAGTAGTTATATAATTAAAGGTTTCATCATGAAATGTGTTTGTACACATTACACTCTAAAAACAAAAGAGTGAAATTTTCACTCTCTTCACGGTATACAACCAAAGTGTGTTCTGATAATGTTATCGGCTATATGCTGTGAATTATTGTCGGAAATCAAGTAAACGAGTATGTCTAGACATAATGCCAGCATAAAAAACGGCACTAGTCAACTGATTTAAGTGAAGCATTAAATATTGCGTGAATATGCGGTGAATGTCGAAATCAAGAAAAACGACTAAAGCTAAACATAATGCCAGCATAAAAATACTGCACTTGGCAACTGATATTCAAGTAAACCATTAAATTCTGCGTGTATATGCCATGAATGTCTGAAATCAAGTAAAACGAGTGTCTAGACATAATGCCAGCATAAAAACACTGCCTTGTCAACTGATTTTTAAGTGACATAAATGTCAGCATAATACTACTGCACTTATACAACTGTGATGGAGTTTCAAACTGGTGAGCTTGTTGAATCAAAATGAAAAAGAATTGGGTTGGCCTCCTGTCTGGACCTAGCCAACAGAAAAGGTTGGGTGCACTTCAGGGGCTTCTCCTTAACAAATTGGCCAACATTGGTGCCCACAGCCTACCTGAAACGACAGAGTTATTTCAAAACATTATTACCCAGATGAAAACGTGTGGTTATGGATCAAATGGACACATTGTTTTTTAGTTTCTAATTCTGTGGTACACCTTAGTTGAAAAAAATAACGTCTTTACATCACTATCAATTTTGTCTATTAAAAACTATCCAACAGTTGAAGCGGGAAGGGTAATAACCTTAACACCAAACACAACAAATGGTTCTTCCTTTTTGTATTGCACTAACAGGAACATACACTGTATGAAGGCATTTGTAACGTTCTTATGATATTCCCTTTTAGGGGTTAGAAGTTCAATCAATCTTTTGGCCTAAGTTTCTCTCTCTGCTGCATAGGACCATTAACATCCCTGTTGTAAGCAATCATTCAGATTTTCCAACACAGTTGATAGATTAATTCTATTTTCTGTCCATATTAATTTTGTATTCCCTTGTGAATTAAATAGTGAAAGGGGGTACATCTTTGTTGTATTATTAACTGGTAAAAGGCAACGTTGTTAATTATTGATATTCCTTTAAGACCCTGACTGGTTTTCTACGTTATTACCCATTGCTGTCTGTACTGTGAATGAAGTTACTCAACGTCACAGATAGTACCCATCTAAGAGTAGATGAATCTTGTGTTTGCTTTGGAGGGTGTTTCATTTGCTATGTCCATACACTGTGTACGTATTAGGCATCTGTAACTCTCTCAGGATATTCCTTTTTAAGGGGTTTGAAAGTCATGCAAATTTTTTTTGGCTTAAGTTTCTTTCTCTGCTACGTAGGACCATTAACATACCTGAATTGTAATCAATCATTCGGATTTTCCAACACAGTTCAACGTTTAATTGTATTTTCTGTCCATATTTTCATTCCCTTGCGAATTAAATACTGAAAGTGGTTCAACTTTGTTGTAGTAACTAGTTAAATGCAAGGTTGTTTAATGTTGGTATTCCTTTAAGGCTCTGACTGGTTTTCTACAGTATTACTCATAGCTGTTTGTACTGTGAACGCTAAATCTTAAAGCCGTATAGTATTGTTCTCCCGTATATTGAAGTTAAATTTATATATTGAACTTGTTTTAAAGTGACATTTATATATATTATCTGCTATTGCTATTCATCATAGCAATGATTGAATATTGCAATTGTTTGTCGTCCGAAGTTGATTTTTTTTCTATTATTATTTTGCAATTTTCGTTCAGGAAATTTCCCCTTATTCCCAATTTCCCACCTGTGAATAAATATGTATCCAAAAACAACCTGGTTATTCTGCTGTCTCTGTTTCACTTTGTGACGTTACATCTTGATACGTGAAATAACAACAACAACAAAAATCATAAAGAAAAACTTTCATGAAGAAAAACATAATTCCTGGACCTAAGCTGCATTTACTTCTGGCCCAATACTCATAGGCCTAACATTAGGCATAGGCCTTATCTCCAAACAACTAGCCAATGTGTTAATGTGTATAGTGTCAAGCCTAATGTTAAATGTTTCCGCTAAAGTACACTGTTAAGCGTAACGTTTAAGAGCCTAGCCAATCGACTGTAAGCAACGACGACCTGCGGCTCTGGCGACCTTCTAAATTTTATACAATTTCACGTTCTTTCAGTTTCAACATTTGCTTTATAAACTGACCTCCAAACAACTTAATACCGTCACATCCAAATCCGCTCTCTTCAAGCCACTGCGAAACTGACATGTTTTAAGATGTAAAACGACAAGAACGAGCGAAGGCAAACGAGTAAAAAAAAAATGGCGTAAATACAAATATTTCTGAATTCGAAGAAACGCATACTGATTGGTTGATCCTTCACTCCAAGAAAGAGTGAGAGTTCTTAGCATTTGATTGGCTCATTTTTTCACTCCTTTGTAAAGAGTGAATATTAAATGGCTTTGAAATACAAAGATTTCTGTTGTCTAAAGGAGTGAATTTCCGCTCCTTTGGAGTTAAACATTTTTCACTCCGGTAAGAGAGTGAAAAGTTCAGTCTTTTGTTTTTAGAGTGTAGTCAATCCTATAACTTCACTTTGAATTAAAAAATGAATAAAACTGAAAACCTTGCTACTGCCCCTTTCAATGTAGTCACTTAGTAATTGTTATAACCTTCGATAACTGTTTGTTACGGAATTAATTATAGACGGCCTAGGATGTCATTTCCTTATTTTTTTAGCACGTTATAGCATATGATTTCAAATATAAGAATTGATGGTATTATATATCTTAAAATATATAAACCATAGTAGTACGTCTTTTCATTTAAAGTAATAACAGCTAAAGCAGCAATATATAAAAAAAAATATATATAAAAAAAGTCCGAGTGGAAGAATAAAAAGGCAGTCCAAGAAAAGAAGAGGATTTAAACTGTTGAATATTTAGCCCACTCGATATCCTCTCCTAATAATATCACCATATAACTCTTATTAACCCGAATTCTCTGTAAGTTTCAACCAAAATAACTTAGTCAACAAATGTGAAAGTAATATATTAATCGAAGTCAAACAAAGACAAAATAAGTCCATTACACTACCCCCCCCCCCCCTCCCTCTCCCTCAATAAAATGAAAATAAGGTGAGCTAGATTTAATTAATTTCACTATTCAAACAACACTATACATGATATATGACATGCATACATTATTACTCTGGGCTTTTGTCGGAGAAACCAAATTCTTAGAATTGCATTTATTTACACTCATAACCTTCCAATAACATTACTACCTTCCAAGAACATCACCCCCTTCCAATAACATTACCCATTCCAAAACCATCACCCCTCCCCCCTCCCCAAGGACATCATCCCTTTCCAATAGCATCACCTCCTCCACGAACATCACCTCTTTGCATAAAATCATAAAATCGACCCCCCCCCCACCTCTTCAAGATCCAATAATATCACCCCCAAGTTCCAATAACAGTGTCCCAATTTCTTATAACAACACCCCAAGTTCCAATAACATCACCCTCAAGTTCCAATAAAACCACCCATTGTATTCGTTTTTCACTTCGGCGATTTCCCTGTAAGATTCAATCAAGATAACTTGGTAAAGAAATTAAAAGTGATTGAAAAGGAAAAAAAAATCAATCGAACAATCGAACAATATCGTTTAGAACGATTTTGTTTCATTTTTTAATCTTTGTACCGTTTAAGTTTTCTTGATTCTGCAGTACACGAAATTCATCGCACGAAAGTCTCATGTACTGTACGGCCCAGGAAAAGTCCCGTTTGTCTCAATTACGGAGTTTTGTCTGTGAACATTTTGCAGAGAATTTTTCAATTGCTCAGAATGGAATGAAGTGAGCAATTGAACATTTTGCAGAAACATGTTGAATTGACGAGATTTGATAAGTTGTCAATTAAACATTTTGCAGAAAATTTTTCAATAGCTCAGTTAAAGCAACTGAGCAATCCAACATTTTTCTGATTTTGATAACATATTATCTTGCTATCTAAACAATTTACTGAAAAATGTCGACTTATGGGGCAAAGTTTTTCCTATGTTGATGGCACTTTTAAGCTTCCGTAGTTATGATAGAAAACTTAAAAATCGTTTATTACCTTCAGCATATGTAAACCGCTTAATGTTGACTTACAAATAACGAAGGTCAACTCGAGGTCCGAGTTCTAACGATCGATACATGTCAACATTCATGTGATACCGTTGTGTTCCGAAACAGCGTCAAGTTTCATGCAATGCGTTGCAACCACTGTGGTTGCAGCAGTAGCCGTAATAGCCGCCAGGGTATACAGACTGAAGTATACATATTTAATGTTGTAGTAGTTCATTATTGTCGAATTGTAGGGGATATAAATTGATACCTCTTTCGCCGGTGGTAAGTAAAACAGAAAGAGCTGGTTGATAGGGAGTTGCTACTTTGGGAATAGGAACTCACAGGTTTGTGTTAACCTTCTTTTAGTGCAGGGTTGGGGAAACTGAATTAGTGGACTAATAGGATATTATTAGTAGCCTACTACTAATACTAACTTTGATAGGCCGAGGCAATCCCTACAGAATAACATTGAACGTGGTAATGTACGTAGGCATTAATGATTAAGTGAGAATCGAGGACATAGGCAATCCTTCTGAAGAAGAGAACAAATGAGAAAAAGAAGGGAAAAAACGTGGCATAAGTCCTGAGGAACTGCGTTCTTAAGGTATTGATATCTCTTAACCTACTTGAATAAGCATGCGTAACATCGCTTGCAAGTTTCAATGTTACTGTTGCATTTTTCTTGTTACAACTTACAAAGTGAGAAACATTATCAAAGATTAGTGTAGCCTTGGAACTTAAGTTATTCATAGAATACAAATTAATACCCACTTGAAGGGTGCTAGTAAGTCTTTCAGTTCGTGTAGGCCAATTACGATGTAAGAAAAGGGATGCGAGTTTGCATAATTAGCAGCACATCTATCCAGACCTAGGGGCAATATGATCTGATTCAAAAGTGTTCTTTAATGTCAAGATTGAAGTTGCCAAAATTCTGACCGAACATAGCCCAGCTTCATAGGCTGCAAAAAAATGATAGGTTATTTTAGTCAGTAGTCAGGACTGATAACATCTGTTTCGCTATTTGCAAGTGCATTATATACGGGAATGTGTAACGTACGGAAGTTGTTCATGCTCTTCACGGAGCATTTCCTCCATCTGTAAACACACGTGCATAGTGAAAGCATCATTTAAAGTCTGGTATGACTCATTATTTCAGGGAATGGCTTGAGCTAACGAAGTACGTAATGTGTTTCAAAGCATTCATAAACATGGTGTATGCATATGTTCATATCTAAACCATTTAAAAACATCGATATCATGACGGCTTGGTCATGCTCAGGCAACCCCGGCCTAGGCCAGTGATATATTTTTCTTCCTGATAAAACAGATAAATATAGTTCAGCCGCCCCCCCCCCCCCACTCCGGAGAGAAAGTCACACAAAATGACAAAATTTATGCAGCTTTTTGGACCCAGATGGTTCGAATGATTGATTATAAAGCTTCAAATTATTACCAATAAATCTGCTCTCAAAAATTTCGCACCGTAGAGGATCTCTGACGGGCCGCACGCAACCCTACGGCGGGCCGAACTGTGGCCCGCGGGCCGTAGGTTGGACAACCCTGCCCTAGACAGTAGGATAAAGTCGGCCAAGTAGCTGCCCAAGTAGACGATTAACAATAAACAGTACCTGAACTTAAAATATAAGAGCACTAAATTACTAAAAAATAGAACAATTAATAATAAATTGTAACCACTTTATTTAGAGTTTCACGCTTTAGAGTTTTAGGCCCCTTTAGAGCTGATATGCAGAAGATCAAATCCACAATACACGTCTGTCATTTTGGTAAAAAAACATTTTTACCGGCAATTAAGG
The DNA here is from genome assembly GCF_037975245.1 of Apostichopus japonicus. Lineage (NCBI taxonomy): Eukaryota > Metazoa > Echinodermata > Holothuroidea > Aspidochirotida > Stichopodidae > Apostichopus > Apostichopus japonicus. The sequence goes on from NC_092578.1 coordinate 5,563,976, forward strand.
CATGTGGAACTTCCGACTTGGATAGCATTCACTGTGCCATACACTAACAACCGTAGGATAGTATTAAGTTCGTGATCACAAAAACAAGAAGAATAAATGTTTCGTGTCAGAATACCAAGACGCATAAGGTGACCAAAGACCTCTTGGAATGTTTATTGAGATATTTCCTAATGCTGTTTCTCATAACTTGCAAAAGTACAACCGCACGTTAAAGGAGATTTGAGACAAGATTTTTCCAAAGATTTTTCAGATTTCCACTCGACACATGTTTCGTGTGGATGGAATATCAACCTTAGATTTTCATTGGGTAAAATATTTGTCTGATTTAATAGGCAACGTAGTGTATTTTTCGCGCACTATTTTGCATTCACAAGAATAAATGATTAGAAAAATGTGCGTAGTCGCTAATCGAGAATCGGCTCAATGTTACAGTGAGATACTGTGTAGGCTTACCTGCACTCACCTAGCTAGCACTACAGGACTCCTACAGATACCGAAGCCTAGCTATACCTTCTTATGTATTCTTTGTCGATGTTCTTTGGAATAGTTTGAGACAAAATAGGCCTAGCTGCATGTATGAATCATTCTGCGACATATTTACGATGTTCATCACTTTCTTTTGGTGGAAAAGATTAAATATCATAATTCACAGTAGCGCCATATATCTGCCGAACCTCGGTTCATCGAAGGTACTGATGTTGTAGTTTGTTTTTACTATATAGTACAAGTGTGGAGATTTGAAGCGATTAAAGTGGCGAATGAATTTGCGTTTTGGCCTATAGCTTTTTAGTCACGCTCGCCAATTAGCGAGTACGTTTGTAAATAAATTTGGAGGCCTCAGAAAGTAGTAACCTCCACTTTGGAAACAATATCAGTCAACATTTAGTTGGAACAAAATAGTGAGGTATCATGCCATACGGCACTTACCACGTAAGGACAGGGTGATTGTTTAATGATACGTAAACGTACTGCTTGACTTTCATTTGTGTAACTTGGCGCTGTACCTTTTGTGAGAATATTGATCACGTGTACCCCCGTGAATGCCAACAGCGGAGGTATTGAACAAACGTTAGTACTGCAAGGTGAAGGACTGATATGTTGTTTCTGTTTTCAAAAGCATGGTGAAGAAATTTTCATTACTGGCATTCTAATGTAATAATGCAGCACTGCAAAATAAAGTTCCACCAAAAGGAAAGGCAGTGACGAACAGAGATTATGATCCACAAGCGATCACGTACTAATGACATGACAATTATATGTACCAAAGCAAAGGTAGATTACAATAATTGCAATGAATGATTTCCTCAGTTAAGAAATCCTGCAAATGTCAATATTTCTTATAACAATAATACAAATAAACATTAACATCACGATGTTCGCATCACTATCATCCGCATAAGCAATAAAACACATGTGACATTGTAAGCAAACAACATTGCATATTACAATAACAAACTTTACCTTTTACCGTTCTTTTCCGTCATTTCAGAGAAAGTAAATAATTATCAGGGCAAGTTAATTCTAGAAGCTACTTGCCCGAATTGGCAAATTGCTTTAAAAGTTAAGAACAGCTCTTGCAATTAACACAGGTTGGCCATTTTTGCCATAAGGCGTACTATAACGCCCAAAGTGCAGAGGAAGGGAGCTTATTTGAACTGTTGCTATACTTGGAACAAGATAGACCAAGATTACATATGTAACTGACACAGTAATTCTAGGACAGTCGTTTTAACTTTCTAAATGCTAATTTGTTTCGAAAGGGTGTCCAGTTTGACTTATTGTTATATTTTGTGCGCAACTTCATGGCTCATGATGCAGTAAAATTGAAAGTATACATGAGAAAGTATTGTTAACAGAAAAGCCTGCAGGTTGATAATGAGTTAAGCATGCAAGAACTATGGAAGAAGCAAGAATGTTTGCAGACAACTGGTCGGGGATCATATTAAAGTCAATTAATAACACAGAAAATACGTATTGAGAATTTAGGAAGAATACTTCCGTAACAGCTTTTTTATCAGCATGCAATATTATATTCTCGGTTGTCTCGATTGTTACTTGTGGGATTAAAAAGAACAGCTTTGACCGGTTTTATTTATTTGTAATTTTGAAAGAATTTCAGCCTTATTGTCTGGGTGCTTTTATACACAATAAGAAACAGTGCACAACAATATATGATTCATTTTAAGGTTGCTGTTTGGCAAGTAATAAGTGCCCACTTATTTTGACCCTTGTCGAATAGTTCACCTGACTTTGAGTTTCACAACTTTGTTTCTGTATGTTATTTGTCAAACTTAGAAGTTAAGTTAAAAATGATCCTGCTCACCAAAGAGGAAAGTTGATCACCTAATTGGAAAGCTACCTAAGATAGTTGAGTGTGGAGTGTGGACGTAATTGTAATCTGGTCAAACATGCCATTAAAGATCTTGTAGACATTGAATCAAGGGTGGAGTTAAAACTATACACCATGATCAAATCAAGCTTTTCTATGCAATTTGCCACAAATCTCTGATTGTCCTTCTGGCTTGCACCTGCTGGTAAATTTTCCCATATCATACCTCATCATCGTGATCAATTCTATTAAGAAATACAAAACTTAAAACGATCAAAATAGTTATAAAACTAGCCTTGTGGGTCAGGTCGAATTAGTAGCAACCAGAGTTTTATGGCATATCCACTTGGATTAAACACAGTGTTGTATTTATATAGCTTGCTGAACTAAAGTCAAGCAGTCTTAACATATAATAGATACATAACTTTGTATAAATTTGCATAAAATTTAATTTAATTTTCGATTGAGAAATTTTAATGATCCATGTTTGTTTTTACTGCAGCGTTTTCCTGGTAATTCATCAATGTGGTTCATCTGACAAGTATTGGCCATTCATCATAATGACTCCAGTGTTTGCCGCTCTTGTCGTCTTGGTATCTGTATTGGTGGCTGCCTACATCTACAAGCAGCGTCATATGGTGGTGAGTTTATTGTCATGAGCGACAAATTAGATTATCATTCAATGTCCCTTAGTCAAACTTTCTTCAGCAGATGTCCATACATATTGTGAAATGTCATGAAAGATCAGCAGAGGTCAAAGACTCTTAAAAATCTTAAATAATAATATAGCTCCTAAATATAGACACGTGTTTGCAGTGACTGCCACTCAACCAAGTTCAAGTGGGATTATACAGTTACAGTCTCGTAGTTTAGTACTTATCTCACTGATAACAGATTTGGTCTGGGCTATGTTTAATCAAGCAGATATTAACCGATAAGAGATAGGATAGGAAATATATACCTCAAGTTCCTTCAACACATGACTAGATAACTACAATGTGTGTACCGTTGTCCCTCTATATCTCGACACGACTAAAAGCTAGGACTAACTCGTAAATAACACAGCAAAAACCTGAACAATCAAGCACACCGTTAACCTGAACTTCAACTCTTAATACACCTCTGAGGCTCTGAGTAATCCCTTTACTCGACCCAGTAAACTAAAATCATACATCATTTCAAATCAATACCCAACAACTTGCGCAACCCTTTCCAAATATGGGAAGTGGCAATCATGTGATGAAACTAAAACATAACTTGATATAGTCGCAATAACCTATTCTACAAGTCTCAGCTCGTACATATTTTACTAACGTGCAACTTACAATAACTTGAATAGAACACTCACGTACACAGCTCATTTGTGTCCTAACATAAGCCCACACAATAAGTGATAGCATATAGCCTAACCTTGGGGCAATTACAGTACACAATTAGATCTACTTGACGTTACAAAATATCATTCAACATTTAATCACAGGTGAAATCTTACTCGATTATAACGGCTCGCTCGAGGAACGGATAACTTCATCGCTCGCGGAAAAGAAATAAGCAATATTCATGGGGCGATCGTGGACATCTCTTGGGTTCGCTCTCTCATCAACTTGGGTTGACTCTCCACCACAGTAAACAATAAGTCTCTCATCCGAGACCTAAGCAATGCAAATCTGAGACATACATGCTTCCGAGAGTATTGACAAAAGGAATTTACAAATGAAAGATAGAAGCTAAGGGGACAGACCCAGAGGACAGACCCAGGTGCCTCCATCAGCAAGAACCCAGCTGACAGGATGAAAATAAACTAGAACTGCCAAATTTAACCACTCAGTATCTATCCACACAAACTGCTAAGACCACATTACTGAACAACAGGGAACCGTGTTCACAACCATCGGAATTGTCAAAGTTGTTTACACACTTGCGAGTGCATAGAACAAATGCAAAATTCCCACTTCACTACATTATACATGGTGTCAGAAGAATTGCATACATCCATGTCCTCCAACCAGTAAGATCTGAGATTTTGACCAGTACACACATATCTAGAGGTGATATTCTTTATGTTGTCTTGAGTTCTCATACATGCATGTAGTACACATTACTAAAGAAATGTGTTTGTGCTGCCTTAATAAAACCAGAGGATTTTTTGTGACCATGTCTTGCTAGCCCTACAGCTATTTATTATTGGGTAATTTCATGAGTGCATAGACTTTATGGTACCACTTGGCAGCAAATTGACCAGTGTGCGAAGTAGGTCTACTCACAATTTCTCTGTCATGTGGAAATCATTTTTAGTGTTTCTTAGTAAATTACACTGTATATAGCTGTCCGACCTTTGACATTTCACAATACGATTGTTTCATTATAAACAAGCATTAAATTTTACAAGCTATTGTTTGCTATGATTGTAAATGAAAAGCAAACATGGGAGGTACTGTAGGTTACTGCCTAACTTTCCAGCTGTGTATATATAGTATCATTTCCACTGACATAATTCCACGTACCAAACACGTTGAGCAATTGCTTCGGTGTTGATATACATATACAAAGCAAAGCTTAACATGCACTGTGCAGGTTTGTATTTTCATTATTGCATAATGTTATGTCTAACACATAGTATAAAGTAACTTGTTTGAAGACTAGAGTGGCACAAAAATTGCTTTGTTTAGAACATGTTTTACTTCACACACCCTAGCCATAACCTGGAGGTATTCGTCTTTTCTCTTTCATTCTCCACTTTGCAGACTCCCGGATGGAAAGTGAAAACTACTATCCCTGGACTAGAGTCGAATGATCCACAGTAAAATTGCTTTTTCTTGTTGTTTATAAATGTGTACAGATTAAACTCCCTGCATGAGATACTCTTAAGTTTACGTGTAGCACTTGCAGTTGATGCAGCTTTCTAAGTTCATTGATAATACCGATGTTTCTCCCCTCAACTTAATCTGATTCAATATCCCATAACAAAGGCGTTCAATAGTTTGGCTATACCGCAGTGAACTTCATTTTCAAGCACTCGGGCTGAAAAGTGTCCACAGAATTGTCCCCGGGACGCGTATTTTTTTTCCCAGGACGAACGTGGGTTTCAGGTTTTTCAGGAATTTACAAATTCCTTTGAAATCAGAGTTAGGGTTTAAAAAGTGGGTAAGGGATCCTCTTTCAACGAATATGAAGGATTGTCGTTCATAATCTGGGGTCAAAACTAGGAAAAAAGATTCAGAACATGTTTTTTGAAAAAGCGTCACATGTTTTGAATCCAGGGAATTGATTGGCCGATGCCCACGTTCGTCCTGGGAAAAAAATACGCCCCCGGGACTTCTTATCGCTGATCAATCCTATATTTGTGAAAAGGCCCAGAATAATGTAAATTTAAAAACAAATGCGTTTCTATAGAATGTTAAGTCCAGGAACATGGATTATTGACTATCATTCTTAAAACGGCCGCAGAAAAAAAAACATTGAAATCTGAAAATCCCTCCCATCCTCTTGAAACGTATAGTGTAGGTATTACCCATGATGTCAAAATTCTGTCAACATCAATATTATGTCCCTGGAATTTCTGGGGGAAAATATGGTCTCTTTATTATGAGACCATGTCTAGCTTTCAACACAAAGAATAGCTCAAAGTCATATTGTGTAACTACTCACAGAATAATGTAATGTTTCACAGTACATTCTTTCTACCTGTTTTTACCATTAATATATCATAGTGTAACTTACAAGTCTTTGTTTATAATTAAAGTCCAATATTGAGAAATCGAGAGTAAGTTATCGCAGGTTCGAGAAAAAAGGGAAGTCAAGTTTTCTAGTCTATTTATATTTGCAATAAAATAAGAATGAGTACATCAGATAAATTTATCACAAAACACCACTGTCCGTATAAATTTTCTTCATTTTTCAGTATTCCTTGGTTCTTCTTAAATCCAAGAGATAAAATTCCCCTTACTCTCCCTTTTTCATAACGTACTATCTTGCTTTGACGATTGCAAAATGTAGATCGTATTTGTTATGTGCAGGAATGGCAACTATGCTGAAATTGCCACAGCAGGAAGCCTACATGAACTGTTAGTCAAACTGCACAAGACGCATGGGCCTATTGTCTCATTTTGGTTTGGACCAAAGTTTACCGTTAGTGTAGCCGATCCTGAAATGTTTAAAGATTTGAAGGCTGTGTTCGATAGACCTCGTAAGTACATGTCGTTTCATAAAACCCATAGTATTTACTGCACTCTACCCTTACCTGTCTCCATGCCACTTATGCACCCCAATATACCCTAACCTACCTAAATTAGTAACATCTTAGCACTGCGCACCCCCCCCCCCCCATTGCCCTACTTATGGGCCTGGTGGGTCACTGTGTTGTAAGTAGACATTAGAGGATAGCGTTAACTATAGGGCTTAGTATAAACTTAGCTGGTAGGTTTATAACAATTTGGTCGAATGATATTTGGTATCCTGTGATATGCCAAAGTTATATCTTTGTTCTTTCAAAATACGTTTTGTCCACTAAAACCAAATCGTTCATTCATTCACTTATTTGTATTGTCACTTGTACAAACAATTACATATTGTTGCTGTAGTTTCATTGTCATAGTTTGGTATGTATCACTATCAATTACATTTACAACATTTACAAACAAGGATAATACAGGAATGTTCAATCTACAAATTGTTCAATCTACGTAAAAGTGAGATTTTGATTGTCTTGCCTTCTGTCCAACCAACGTTTTCCCCGGGCTGGTTGTCCTAGAAAATGAATTGAGCACCTGTGACATGACATTTCCTGCTATTCAGAGGAAGATTACATGAAAAATCTTTCTCTTGCTGAGCTGACTGCGCGGTTCAAGGAAACTAATACTTGACAGACGTGCATGACCTAAAGGGAAAGGAAAAGGGGAAATGTCTGCCGAGGAGATTAGAGGAGATACAGTAAAATGGTTCAGGTTTTTGGCAAGTACATGAATTTAATCCCCGTCAAGTTTACATGATTATGATTAACTTGTTGTCTATTTTTATCTTATAGCTGAGCTGTTCCGGTTGTTTGAGCCTCTGATGGGTCCAGAAAGCATCCAGTTTGCAAATGGCTTTGAAGGACACAGACGCCGAAAACTCACCGACCCATCATGGAGTCATGACATGCTTCGACACTTTTGCGAAAGCTTCAATGAAGTAAGTGAATTGTCGACAAATTGGAGTTTAGCCACTGATTTGAACCGTGATTTTTACAGATTGGTTGTAAAGAATACAAAGCATAGAATCGTGTAAATTTATGTGTTTCTGTGTTAACTATAAACATACAGCAGAAATCTTTATTGGTATTCACAGCTTTCTACATTTCGATTTGGGCCGATTTTTGTATTCCTTTCTTTCTCTTTTGTTACTGTTGCAAGGATATGTATATTACCTTAGTGAACCACATTCTCTCACCATGCTCCTTCTGTGTTAATTGGTTTATTGTTTATTCTGCAGCTCGGTGAAGAGATGAGTACCAAACTCTCCTCTTTGCCCAAGATGGAACACATTCCCCTCTCTCAGTACACCCTAGCTCTCACCATCAAAGGACTCTCGCAGACTTCGTTTGGCAATTACTTCAAGGATGATAAGCACTGCCACAATATGAAGCATAATTATGACATTGTACACAGAAAACAAAAAATACTCATTGAGAGTAAATTTACTTAACAAATGAGTGTCGAAACTATTATTCGTTCACATATTGTGTGTTTGAACGAGCTTGCTTAGGTTTGTGTGAGTATTTGTACCATCATGCTTTAATTTACTCATTCGTCCACGCAAGAAACGTAGAATTAGAGCTTTAGAGGTAATAATACTAGCTTCAAATGATAAAACTATTCGCACATTTAAGTTTACCCTTGACCATGGTAAATTTACTCAATCTCTTCAGAAATGTCTTACAACAACGAGAGTTTAAGTACACGTTCGTGTTTAACTTTACTAGTATTAGAATAATCTCACACGCCGCTTTCAAGGACTACTACTTCGTACGATGAATACGTCACTTTCACGCGCAGGCTACCTTATACCACGCTCACGAAGTTACGGTTACGAAGTTGTGGTGTTTCGTTAAGCATCTAAGAGTAAGTATTTTATTGAAAAGATGATCCAACAGCACAGGTCGTGGACTATACCTAACTTTTCATTTTTATATTGATCAACACATTCAGCTACTAGACTGATACGTAAAGTCAGTGACAGTTACTTGCAAGGTTACTTGTAAGTTGTAACGTTAGGATAGCCTACTTGGGCAGCTTTGTCCCGTAGTCTTTGTAGGCTAGGCCTACATCTACGTGTAAGTAGGCATAGACTAGGCGAAAAGAATTGACTAGGCTAGGCATATGCCATCTGAGTTGACGTTGTGAACAGCAGTGTGGCAGTTGTTCAACTAAGAAATGACCTGCATATGCTACTACTAGTACTATTGTTCCACTTAGCCGAAAGTTTATGACTGCAATGATATATGTGGTTCTGTGTAGTCCAGCCTTACTTAATCCTAACGAGTAGCAATTTGATTGTGTTTGTGCAGGCCCTAGCCCTGCCAAAGCAGAGTGGGGCGGGGGGGGGGGGGGTATTAACAGTAGGCCCTATAGGGTAATATTGTGAAAGAGATCATACTTGTTATAACTACAGATGTACTGTTAAAAACAAAATAATACTAGGCCTAGGGGCCTAGGGCCTATTATAAGAACAAATGAACAACCAAATTGCCATGCTACTTGGAAGTTGGAACATCATCTAGGCTACCTTATTAATATTAGCTTAATAGGGTACATGACTCTTAATTTAGTAAAGGTCGGGTGAGAAGCAGAAGTAGCTTATCATTGGGTCAGCAGAGGTAGAAATATACTATTTTTAAAATGTGAAAGTCAGGCACTAGACCTAGGCATTTGAAGAAAATTAGGCTTAGCCTATATGCCTAATTTCATTCAAATTATATAGGTCTGCCATTGTTAATACCAACCCCTTAAACTAAAAGCCTTCATTATTCTTGCAGTTACAATAGACCACAGAAGTCAATACACAGGCCGCTTAGTTGAATCACCATTGCTACAAAATCCTTCACTAAATTCATAAGTGTACCAGTATGAAGTAGTTGATCATGATGAACTAGGCTGGATGAAATTTAGTGAGAAACGTACATCAAATGATGAATTGTCATATTCTGATGATAAGGAGGGAAGAATAATAAAATTATTGATGTTAGTCAAAGCTCTGTCATGTCCTTGATGTTATTAACAGATGCTGATCGATGTCTCAGAGTTTTAAAATGCATATAGGCCTAATTTACAGCAGTTAATAGTTTCTCCAACTTTTTGAAGCTTCCTTCTACTTGTTTTTTTATTTTAATTTAATTCAGACTATATTCTTCTCAAAGACTGAAAAAAAATTATAATATTAATGTGAAAATCAACGGACAATGCCATTGCCTAAAATATTCATGAAGTGCTGCAAACGTTGATGAATATTGACTACTTGCAAAAGTCTTACTTTTGTCCTAATTTTGGGCTAAAAAATTCTTCTTTTGTCCTGTTTTATCGAGGATTTTGATCCTATACTTCAACTGTATCATAGACTTTCACCATAGTCCACTTGAAAGCATGCTCTGTTCAACAGGCCATTGTAGCCATCAGTATAGAAAACTGCCTTGAATCATGATTTTGAATTTAAAGCCATTAGTTAAATATAGGCACATTGATGCTAATGCCTAAATGAGATTTTATAAATGTTTTAGGCCTACATAGAAAGGTGTTACTGGATAATACCAAGTTACATTTAATCAGTCAGTATACTGCTATCGACAGTCTTATCTTTAAATAGCTGGAAAACATATTTCGTACGCTCTTTTTAATGATGTTTTGAAATGAACTGTTTCTTTTTCATTTCAGATTTTCATAAACACTGCAGAACGACAGTCCTGAAAAGGAGCCAAACATACGCAAAGTAAGCATGGCAGAAAATAGGTGGAATTTAAATTACCAATGCCCAAAATGTTCGGTCTTTTGGACAGGAAGGTTCAACAAACTCTTAGAACATTTACACTCCATTCACTCTCATGAGCAAAATTTTTCACTAAGATGCGGGATAAAAAATTGTGAAAAGACTTATGTTAAAATTGATTCATTTAAGAAACATCTGAAAAGGGTGCATAATAATTGTCATTTGGATGAAACACTGTCTATGTCTGAGGAAGCAAACATGCAAATGCATTGCGATCATGAAGATACCAATTCTGAAATGCTAGAATATGATGCAAACATAACAGATCAAAGTTCTCACCTCCAAAATCAACTTGAAAACCAGTATCTATTTCCATATGCAATCCATGTTTTAAAATTGAGAGAAGTTCACAAATTACCTCGGACAATTTTAGATGAAGTTGCTAGTGAATATAATAAACTCTTTGTTTCAAATCTTCTCGACATTGAAAATGCCATAAATACTGATTTAGCTGCAATGGGTGTAAATATAAAAGATTGTCCTAACATTCAGGGAGTATTAAAGGAAAACAAACTTCGTAAAGCCATTGAACACATGGCTAGTGAGAATCATCAACTTCACTTTTGTAGACAACAGTTGAATATGGTGGATCCCCTACAAATTTGTCTTGGATTTGAAGCATCTGGCAAGAAAGAAACATTCGAATATGTTTCTATTTTAGGTACTTTGCAGTCTATGTTGCTAAATGCTGAAATTTTAGCACATGTTATCAATGGACATTCATCTAGGGATCCAGATATTATGATGGACTATTGTGATGGAGCCAAATTTAAATGTAGTAGACTTTTTCAAATTCATTCAACTGCAATTCAAATTCACTTATATGTAGATGATTTTGAGGTTGTAAATCCTCTAGGGACATACACTGGTACCCATAAAGTTAATGCTATGTACATGTTTATTGGAAATGTTGAACCAAAATATCGATCTTCTGTGAACCATATTCAATTAGTTTGGCTTTGCAAAAGTTCATTAATGAAAAAATATGGCTTGGATACAATTATCAAACCCCTCATGGATGATCTAAACATTCTAGAGGAACATGGAATTCAGGTAAATGTTCATGGCGTAGAACACAAATTTTATGGTTCAGTTTGTAGTGTCATAGCAGATAATTTAGCCAGTCATTTCATAGGGGGATTTACAGAATCTTTCTCAGGTTTTCGTGTGTGCAGGTTTTGTATGTGCACATCTGAAAGTCTCAGAAAAAATGAGCTTCATCAAAGTCATATGGAAAGAACAGTCAATGCCCATAAGATTCATGTGAGCAGAGTGCGAAATGACAGCGAAATGTCAACTGCGTATGGTGTGAAGCTGGATTCGCCTTTGAATTCCCTTCATTATTTTCATGTAATTAATGGGCTACCACCAGACATAGCTCATGACTTGTTTGAGGGCGTTTGTCCAAAAATTTTGAGCACTGTGATGACGTCATATGTGCAGACAGGTCAAATTTCTGTTGAAACAATCAATAAGAGGATCAATGATTTTCCATATGCAAGTTTTGACAAATCAAACAAACCCACTACATTATCTTGGTCATGCTCTTCAGTTAAGGTAAGGCAAAAAGCCTGTCAAATGTGGTGCTTGATGCGCCTTTTTTTCTTGATGTTTTCAAATGACATTGAAGAAAAAGATGAAAAGTGGCAACTTTTGCTACATATCATTGACATTGTGGACCTTGTGACTAGTCCTAGTGTGACCAAACAGTCATGTGTTTACCTCAATGGTGTGGTTTTAGATTGCTTAGAGCTGTTTTGTGAGCTATATCCAAATTCACATCTTACACCCAAAATGCATTTTATGACCCACTATGCCAAACAAATGATGCAATTTGGACCTTTATCACATTTTTGGACTTTGAGGTTTGAATCAAAACATTCTTACTTCAAAGATATCTCAAGGGCTACTAAAAATTTAAAAAATATAACATATACCCTGGCAAAGAGACACCAAATATTTCAGAGTATCATTATGTCAACTTCAGATTTGGGCAAAGAGAACACATTACCGGTACAAGGTGAAATGATCAAGATTGGTGAATTATCACCTGAAATGACACCATTCATTTTGAAAATTACTGGGGAATGTGACGAGGTATATGTCTCAATGTCTGTACATTTGAATGGGGTGAGATATGATTCTGGAGCATGTGTTATCCTGAATGTAGTTGAGAGAATGTGCCAATTTGGCTTAATCAAACTGTGTTTTTTTCACAATTGCGAGTGTTACTTCATTATTCATGAAATGGATACTGAGTGCTTTGATAGGAATTGTCATGCATATGTTGTTGTAGAGTCAAATAGAAAAGTGATCATTCAGAGTAGGAGTTTTCTTGATCACAATGCTTTACCAATGTACAAAGTTGGTACTAAAAGCTATGTAGTAATGAAGTACAAGTTGCATCAAGAGTATGCTGGCCTGTAAGCCATTGTCCACATACTTATCAAAAAGGCGAGGAGACCTTTTGTTGCTTTTTTGCTTGGTATTTTAAGTTTGTGGGTAGCCTTGCAGTACTCTAGCCATAATCAGCACAAACAAGTTTCACATTTTGATACATTTTATATCATTTTTTTTTCTCATCAGGCTGTGCAGTTTCTAAAGCCTCATCTTCTATAAAAAATAAGCATGCCAAAACTTGCCCTAGCTTTTAAAAATGGTACATGTTTTATCATTGCCCTTGAAAAATGCAGCAAAGATAACCTAGATGTTACAGACTGTTTTTTTGAAGGGAAAAACACAATCGTATTTTACAGCTTAATTGGGTTTTCAACATTAATTAACTTTGTCCTAAAAAGAGCGTGTGAAGTAGAAGTTATCATTGTGAACTAAATCAGTATTAAAGAGCAACAACATGTCAACATTTCATATCACCTTCAAAGAACAAAAGCAGGTCTTTGAGGTTCAAGACATATCAACTTTAAAGGAAAAAGTGAGAAGTGAATTTCACATAGATGAGGATATCAGGTTTCAACTTTATGACAAAACATGGGATGATTGGGTAGATGTGGAAATCCATCAGCTACCACAAAGAGGAAAAATCCAAATAATTACCATCCCTCATGAGGATACACTTCCAATAAACTTGACTGACTTAAGCTCAACAAACAGCTTATTTAGTGAAAGTTATAACTTCTCAGATGCTCCAATCCAAATTGAGCCACCCACAAAAAACTTCATAAGTAGTATGATTCAACTTGCACACCAAAAAGAAAGTTGCCAATCAACCTCTCAGGCTGAAGATATCTCTTCAGCTTCAACAAGTTCTAGTCATTCATGGAATGTGGAAGAAGACTGCAGTACCGGAGAGTCAGATGTCAAGAGAAAATGGCTTGAGATGTAAGATACTTAAGTTCCTTTTCTTCAATGTTTTACCCTCAATGGTATGATCAACACCCATGCTATAATTTGAAAACTTTCAAATCTTGAAATAACTTGCCTTTACTTGCTGACCTTTACTTGCTGATAGGATCATTGTAACATATCGAACAGTAACTGTAATGATTGCTTGGAAACAAGACCCAGATACATCACCGGACATTCTTCTGGGTGTGGTTAAATAACAACCAACAGGAGGAGCTGATGAAGGGGGGAGGGGGTAGAAGGGGAGGATGGCATAGTTAATGAACTAACACGTTCGTGCTACGGCTAAGGATCTGATGGTAGATGTTGGTTTATATAAAATTGCAAAGCTGTGGAGATAACCGGTTTGTTAATCCAAAATATTTCTTCACAGGAAGCAATGGCCAGACAAATTTGCTCTGCCAAGACTGCCAGTTGTGTTGGAGGGAAAGCTCAACGCAGAGAGAATGCCTAACGACAGAGAAAGGAGACAGATAGTCCAAACATTGTTTGATTACATGGCAGGCTTTACAAGGTAAGTTAAAGTAACACTTGTTAATAGTAGATTTACTTCACTGATGCCATCCCTCACTTACCATACCTCACAATTTGTTGGGTTACAAAAGAGGTTGCTAAGTTATGTAGGATATATCTTACCATATTGGTTGTGCAACTGTCAAATTACCGGTTACTCAGGTACAAACAAATCTACCAAATGGATCATTACTGTGGACAAGCTTAATTGTCAAAGCATTTGTTGTTGAATGATGTCAATTATTTATGTGACAGTTACTTTGGTTATGGAGAAATTCACACATAATCTCTCAAAATATGTTAACCCAAAGATGTTCATTCAACAGTGGTCACAAATCTTGCAGTGCTTTTCCATTGGTTATTTTCATGTATTGATAGTTGCCCTTTGGTCCATCAACACACAGCTATCCATTGTCAGCTCACTACTCAGAGGCAGTGAGATGCTTATTGGAGAAGTACCCCTTCCTTGGAAAGGAAACCATCCCTGGAGCCCGTCCAGTAGTAAGAGATCACTTTTGAAAATTTGCATAATATGGGTTCAGGGCTGCACACTTGTGCTGAAAGGAATTTTGGTGGATTAATGGTGCAGCTCTTCTCTTGATTACCTCGATTACAATGATTAAATAATTGTGACATCCCTATTGTCATTCAAAAGTACAGTAAGAAATTCTTTCTCTGCATATCGTTTTCAAACTTTTTTATATTGAGTCTTGGCATGATATTGATTGATTTGTAGAGCAATACCACAAAATTGTTGTAAGAAAATCAATATTTGTAAGATATTTTGGCAGAAAAACTGCTTTAGTTTGACTTTTGACAGCTGATGGATTTCACTCTTAAATTTGAGAAATCCCAACATTGGTTTTGAGCTATATTAATTGGACGATCAAAGTGTAATCGTGATTGATGGCAATTATTAAATAGTTACAACTTTCAGCAATACTATGGAAGTCTGATGAAAACATCTGTTCTTTGTGTAATATTTCTAGAGCTTGGGATATGGTCACTGAAGGTTGAATATTATGGAGTTTTAAATAAACAGGTATATGGAGAGCCTGAGAGAGAGGGAGAGTTGGGGGGGTAGGCTTTTGAGGGAAAACATTTGGGAATCCATGTTCAATATTGACTATCCAATATTTTTATGTACAAATTATTATAATTTTTTTTTAAAACAGGAATACTGGAGAATGAAAATAATGGACAAGTTCAGGAATGAGAGAAAGCACATGCCAGTGGAAAAGAAGAGAAAAAGTAGTGGAGTGACACCAGCTAAAGCAGTTGATGATCAACAATTAGTAGATGATACAGCCAGTATTCAGAGGCATAAGAAGTAAGTATGTAGGTAGTAAGTAATTTACTTTTTTGATACGGGCTGAATATGAATCAAATAAATCTTCTGCTTTTTCTTCTGAAAAACAAAACAGAAACACTCTTCTTGCTCATTCTCAACTGTGTCATTTCCATATAGGCATCAGAATGGTAATCAAGGGTTTAAAAATAAAAGAAATCAATCAAGACTTCTTGTTCTAGAAGGACACGGTGGTGCCTTTTGTTTTGCAATGCATGGTTGGTGTGACCTCCATTTCTTTGATATTTGTGTTTCCATAGGTGGATGCAGGAAGAGGCAAGAAGGGCTCGACAAAATGAAGTTAAGATATCACAGATGATGGAGATAACTTTTCAACCAAGAAGAAAATGGATTATCGATGAAAAGCCTACTGTAGCTGAGCTGAAGCGAGAATTTCCTTGTCTGTTTTCACAGAGACAGGTAAACCTTCCTCCTACAAAAGCACAAGTTAAAATTTGCTCCTTGCAACTTCATGATGTGTTTCATACTGTTCTTCATTTCCATTGTTTTTCTTTCTTAATGAAAGTAACATTTCAGCATGCATCATGAAGATAGATATGCTTTTTGGTTCTGATTACTTATGTAACCATGACGTTCATGATCATATCTTTATTGTAACATCCATGTAATTGCTTTCTTTGTCTGGTTGTCAAATATATCATTCTGCAAAACATTTGCATTCTGCAGTTTGCAGTTTGCATTACAGTTCTTGTTGGGATATGCAAACAACATTTTGAAATGGTTTCATATGTTCATTAGTGGAGTAGGGAATGAGATGGTGTTCAATGGCCATACACAGTGGAATATTCTCTTAAATTTATATATTTGCTTCATACTAAGATCAATCTAGACTTCTATTTCTCTATGGCATGGACAGAGGCATGCACAAATGGTTTCATGTCTCCACGCCACCCAAGGAGTGTCAGCCTTTTTTGTCTGTTTTTCATACAAATATGTTTTAATATTTTATTTTCTCATTACAAATTTGCTTTACTGAAATATGAACTTCTACATTTTGTACAACAGATTCTCATCGAGATGAGGCGAATAACCCCCAGCATTGATGCTTGTCATGCAAAAGATCTTCTGATGAGCAACTTAGAGGCATATGCTAAATATTTAATAGATAGCTGCCAAAGCAAAAAGAATGCTAAAGCGATTGTTAACAACTACAGAGAGGCAATTGCCAACTTAACCAACGACCAAGCTAAAGGTAATTTTACTTCACTAATGTAGAATATTTATGTATATGAAAAGCTGATTTCCAGCCATAGTGAAATAGGTAAGAGGTTAAAAAGCACATTTAGTTAATGAACTTCTGAAACGACAATGCACCTTATTCCAAATTATCTCTTTCAAAATTGTTAGCATACATGAGGTCGTATGCAAAATGTACTGTACTTAATAGTAACTGATGCATATTTAGTACTATTACCATATGTATAAATGTACAAATAAAAGCTACAAAAATAAGAGGTAAATCATGTTATTGCAGTTGATCGATTATTCTGGCCTGTTGGCAAGGGAGTTTGGGAAGTGTTAGTTCTTTAATGGATTTTTGCAGGATCATTTGGAAGAAACAGTTTTTTTCACAGGTTTTTGCACAAGGACTTAAAAATTGACAAATTGGGTTAAATCAAATAGCCAAAAAGTTACAGCATTAAATTTTTATCCACATTTCTTGTTGTGATATTTTGTCCCTTTCTGATATTTGAAATGTCCATGTGCCATTTTTCAAATATTATTAGCACCTCTAAGACGTGGAGCTCTATTGACAAAGGAATGTGTGCGAATACATACTACATTATATTTTATTCAACTTTCTCTAGAAGCAAAGGTCCTCACAGCTCTTGTACTTGTACCGTTCTACTTTAAGGGAGAAAAGCTGTCTTCCTACCTTGTTGGAGATCAGGTATGTTATGATAGCAAAATGCAAACTTGATTCAGGGATTGCTCAACATAAATTGTTGGCTACTTTGTAAAAAATATATTATGCCCACTTTTTTTTAACCAAACACAACATATATTTATGACAATAATGTGGAAAACCATTGATATGTTTAAAAGGGTTGAAGTTGATTCAAGACTAATGATAATTATTTTTATACATTCTTGTGACTGTTTGAAACTTCATTTGTTTTTTTAATTATTTTATCTTCTTCAGGAGGAAGATTCACTTCTTACAGCACACCCAAAAGTTTGTTACAAAGGAGATCTGTACGCCCCTGAAGAAATTGTTGTGCAGGCTGAAAATGTTCTGGTCTGTACTTGCAAATCGATGTTAGATGCTCTTTGTTGTCTAATTTGCACATACTTTGCCTTTGATATGGAGTATCCAAAGGAATGTAAAAATTCCTTGTTGCTGGCAGAAACCATGCTTGGAGCGAAGAATAGAACAACACGAAGTGTACAATCACTTATTCAAAAGGTACTTTCATGTACCTCCAAAGTGTAAAACACCCTCATTTGCTCTAACTTTGATATTGAGTATCAAAGATATGTTAGACTCCATTACTGCTGGCTGAAACAATGATATTAGTCCAGAACAGAAAAAACACAAACTATGCATTTATTGATTCAAAGGACCTTCATATAGCTCTTTAAGCTTTAACTTTAATAGACTAAGAGTTCTATACAATGGAAAACTAATTGAAAGCAAAAAAGTGTAAAAAGTATGGTTATTCTGTTTCTCAAAGTTTAGGTGTATGTTTTCTTCATTTTATTACCAATGCAAAGAAACTTTTGAAAAAAAGGTTTTGACTGTTCTTTTCCATTTTCTTTCATTTAAATTATTTATTCTTCATAAATAATTGCTGCATGGGCTGAAAAAGTTCTGGTCTGCACTTGCAAATCCATGTTTGATGCACTTTAATTCATATATATAATTGTTAACCCTTGCCAATGAATGATCACTATTTCAAGTTTATGTCAACCTTTCCATGATGATATTAAAAGTAAATCACTAAAGTTTCATATTAGAATTTAGTATCATAACAATGTATTTAGTGTCAATACGCAAAACATTGTAACCCTTTGAGATGTACACATGTGCATGGGCGGGAGAAATCTAAAAAGTTTAAAGATGTTTGGTGTTGATTACATCCTAAAGCAGAGTTTTTTGTACTACGAAAACAAATAATCGTTGATGTTTAA
This sequence comes from Apostichopus japonicus, assembly GCF_037975245.1. Classification (NCBI taxonomy): domain Eukaryota; kingdom Metazoa; phylum Echinodermata; class Holothuroidea; order Aspidochirotida; family Stichopodidae; genus Apostichopus; species Apostichopus japonicus. Next base: position 5,582,698 of record NC_092578.1, read on the forward strand.
TTGACTGGAAATCAATGGTGTTTATCGTTCTCGTCATTATATCTGGTCGTTTTATAAGTCATAGTATATATACATAAGTTAATTAGCCAAAGCATATCTTGCAAAGAAAATTATGTGTCTTTCATGAACGGAAAAGATTGATCAAAGTCATCTGCTTTTTACGTACTTTCAAGGAAGATATCGTTTTAACAAGTCTTAGAATACTTTAACTGTTTTGGAGTACATGTGTTTAGTGTGCCTTCTTTTGTTCTGTTCTGACGCGTTTGATTTGATACGTATTTGTTTCAATAAAACATTGACAAAACTACAATATTTTATCTCAGCTTTCATTTCTTAAGATTACATAAATGGTTAAGTGAATAGTAATTTTACTCATGGCTTGAGTATGTTTATGGTTCGACTAGTAAATTTAAACAAATTTCCTGGTAGTTTTCGGGATGTAACTTTACGAGGCTTATATAGTAACTTTACTACCAACACCATGTAAGCATACTCATAGTGGTCGTAAATTTACTCACATTTGCCTAGTAGAATTGGGGATGTAACTTTACTCGCAATTGGAGTAAATTTCGTTTTCTGTGTAAGCTGCTTTTATTGCATTTCGTCCCAATTCTTTATATATGAAAGCTGATCTTACTGACCTGACTTGTTTACAAGTATGATTATGCTTGTCCAACATCAAAGCAAAACAGTTTGCTGCCTGGATCTCATTCAACCAGCACATTAAGGACTTCTGCAATTGTATAGCCTCCCCTTCCCCTCTGTTTATGGCATATAGAAATAATGAACAGCCAAGGTTTCTCAAAATGTCAATTGATAAAAACTTTACATGTCTGGTTAATATGGCATAAAATAAGCGAAGGCCTATAAACAATCTCCTTCTGTGGAGTAATAAAGCTTTACTTTACTTTTAGGCCACCAAAAAAGGGCAAAAAGGAAATAATACTCAAGGATTAGTTTGTACCACGCAACCGATTAAATAGAGGGCATCGTAGACATATGCTAAGTATAAAAACATAATTGCTTAAATACCGATAAGAAAAGAATAGGCAAATAAATGCATACATGGGGATCAGCATATCATGTGTAAGCCAAGGTCTATAGATATATTTGAGAGCGTTGACGATGTGCATGCCATATAGTATCACACAATGTAATATGTTTGCTATACTAATGACCCACCATGTGTTTGGGTCAAACCAGGATGATTGAAGCAAGAAGAGTGGCTTCATGTGGACTACTTCAGAGTTCCTATGATACTTATACCTATGATATAAACTTTACAGTACCTATCAAATAAGTACCTATCAAATAAGTACCTATCATATGACCTTGGGAGTAACAATTATAATGATATATGATATACTGATGATATGAACTTGGAACTCGGGATTACCTATGAGCACTTGTTAAGAACTCTGGAGTATCAATGATACAAGTACCTACGATATGCACTGAGGAGTAGCTCCCAGTACCTATGATATTAACGTAGGAGTAGGCCTACCGAAGCCCTGAGTAGTAGGCTACATTTTAGTCACTAGATATTGTATATGCTGAAAAACGTTAACCAATAATTTAATAATTATTGCGTTTGTAAACACTCTATATTAATTCTCTCTACCATTGGCCTATTACAGTGATACAACACACGATAAAATGTTTTTGTTTTTTCAATAAACATAACAAATAGCCAGCCCTACAATTAGTCCACCTATATAGCTGGGTTTCTCAATCTTCGACAATCTTTTTTGCTCCAAAAAAGTTCAATACCTTTAGTTTACGATGCGACTCTGTAATGGCTATGTTTTCATTTTGACAGTGCTGGAAAGAAATGGAAGCAAGATTGAGTGGTGCACAAATGTTGGAAGGCAGTGAGAGACAGAAAAGATATGATGAAGGTAACTTCATAGACCTTCTTTATCCTTTTTACAATAAAATTATGCATTCCTCTTTTTGTGTTATACTGTAGCGCCTCCAACAGGTTGTAACTAGCCAAGCGGCTGTGGGTTCGATGGGGCCGCTGTCAGCCACCCTATGTCAGGATCAATGTGGGGCAATTACAAGTTAACAATACCTGAACCAATAAAACACGAACAAATAAATTGAATTTTCTACAACCAATAAATTTAATACAAAGTCCGTCGCCAAACGTATAATTACGGGTCCTAAATCTACAATACGTAGGCGTTGCCTCGGGGAAATTCAACCCGAATCAAAGTCATCCCCAAGCCACAAATACAAGAATAATCCCGCAGGGTGAAGCGATAAAATCGTCCGACGCAAACACCGTGTTCCCAAACTTTAAATGGGTTTAGAGAACTAATTCAAAGGGATTCCGAAAAACGGGAAAAACGTCTACAACATTATAAGAAAAAGGACTCGGACTTGCCTAAACTATTAAAATATAAAAGAAAATTTAACTTACTTAAAGAACTGGCCAACGGACCTCACTGGGCAGCAGCTTACACCCAACCCATAACACACTCTTAGAAATCAAAATTACAACTGCTCTAACTTAATACAAATACTGACTCGAAACCTCAGATCTTCGCGTGGCTCGAACATTCCACATAGCTATGAAGGAACCAGACTGTTGTCACAAGAGCTGGACAGCTGAAAGGGAGACGGAAACAAACGAATAAAATAGCATGTGAAACTACACCAATTCACTATACATATAAAAGATATTAGATCAAACAGACCCCAGAGAACAATAGAACAATACACACAAACAGGACAACTACTCCAGCAGTGATGCCACCTATGTACGGAGACGTCTACGTGACGCTCATCCGTGCGTCAGATCACCCCCACCCTAATGAGTAGGTCTCGTCCTCGAGTCTACAATAGAAAATTCCAAAAGTTAAGTAGTTCCCAATGAAATGCCCCAAACACACATACACCCGTGCCGTCCCAACCAAATGTATGTTTTAGTGTCAAACACCCGCAGAACAATGAACCTGCGCACAATCCACATTTCTGCATCCAAATAGGTTACTAACGATTAACCATCAATTACATTTCCTTTAAATATTAGAATGGTGATCAGTCACGCTAATATTGTACATAATCACTTAACCACACCGGAGGGCGACGTCTTCGTCCTGTAGGTCCTATATCACCCAGCGAGGTCGCCTAACACAATCATTATCACAATGTTCATCGCTCCCAGCCTCTTCTTCGCTCCATATATCTCTGTCACTACTCTCCCCCCTTCAACCCTATCCCCAGTAATCGAATATGCAGTATTTTCCTCCGGAAACAGCTCCCGCACCCCGAAACTCGTGCATAATGCATCCGGCTCAAGATACCGCTTCAGTCTGGTTTCCTGCAACTAAAACGATAAGCCATTAATAATATGGGGACATGCACATCCCAATCTCTTTGATTCTCATGCTCATATACGCTGATCATTTGTTCCAACGTCCTGTTGAATCTCTCTACTAACCCATCACACTGGGTCGATATTCCGTCGTTCTAGTTTTATGAATTCCTAGGCTTTTAAATAATTCCCCAAATAATTCAGATTAAAAATGTGAACTTTGGTCAGAATGTATGATCTGCGGTACCCAAAATCTAGCAATGAAATAAGTATTCTGAAGCCACAGGTTTGGCCTCTTGATTAGAAATGGGATAAGCCTCCGTCCACTTAGTAAATTAGTCGGCAACTACTAATATATACCTGTTGCGGTTGTAAGTCTCAAGTAAAGGACCTAGAACATCAATCGCTACACGTTGCATTGGCTCTCATGCCTTCACTATTTCCATAGGGACTTGACCACGGGGAGTAGGGGGTATCAGACGGGAACATAATTCACATCTACGACACCAGTCCTTGATGTCCCTTCTCATGGAAAACCAATAACACTTTGCTCTTACATTGGCCCTAGTTTTCTTTTGCCTAAATGACCATCAGTGGGGGAATTATGCAGCTCGTAAAGTATATCACTTCTCAAATTCTGGGGCACCACCAATAAGTAACTATTTTGTTCACCAGAGTCTGAACCCCATAACCTGTAGAGTACCCCTTCCCTAACATGAAATAAATCCCACTGATACCAATAGGCTCTGACTGCCCTACTCATTCCGCTAACTTTTTCCCATCCCGGCCGGGGACCACCAGCGTTCTTTCAGTGCAAAATGACCCCGATATCCGGGTTATCGCACTGATACTGTCGCAGTTGGGCCTTACTACAACATCCCACCCAATTACTATCGACAGTTACTAGATTTTACCTAAGGGGATCATTACCAACTACCTTTGTAGTAAGCTCGTTCTCCAAATTAGGGGAACTAAATTCTACTCAAGATAATGCATCGGCATTAACATGTACTCTTCCAGGCCTTGTCTCTATCTCAAATTCAAAAGTATTTAATACTTCGATCCACCTGGCCACTTGACCCTGATGGGATTTGAAGTAATAGAGCCATTTTAAAGACCCGTGGTCTGTTCTAAGGTGAAACTTGTTACCATAAAGATATGGACGGAAGTATTTTACAAACGTAACAACCGCAAGGAGCTCTTTCCTAGTAACATCATACTTTTTTACTCAATGTTCTACTAGCATATGCTACAGGGTGCTCCTCCCCATTAATCTTTTGCGAGAGATCTGCTCCCACCGCACGGTCACTCGCATCAGTGTCTAGTATGAACATATTTTCAAACTTTGGATATGCCGTAACGGGGACAGATTCCAATTTAGGCTTCAGGAGCTGAAACCGTTCCCCACAATGATCAGTCCAAACTCATTTCTCTCCTCTTCGGGAAAGTGAGTGAAGGGATTGCTATCTCTGCGAAATGTCCACAAATTTCCTATAACTCTTGTATGAAAATCGTGAAAGTGGATTCATCTGTCATAGATTATGTTGAAGAAGGCAAAAACTTAATAATACGTGGATATAAAAAGGAGAGTGCGGTTTTATGCCTTGATGGTGTAACTTTTGACCTCAAAGAAGCGCAGACATCAAATTCCCTTTTACTGGACATATGTTTCTGTGATCCAGAAAATTTCCAGGAGAATGAGACACATATTCATTATTTTGCGGTACAAGCATTAGCTCATGAATATTATGAACTACGCACCATGCGACCGAGAGTATAGAAGCTACAGCACTTATTGGAACAACATGTATATGCTGGCGATCTCTGTGAAGACAGTCCCAGTCACACAGGTCCTAAGTTTACTGACAACGATCTCTTAGATGTAGTTCAGGCCAGTCAGAAAGAATTAAGGGCTGAACTGAATAAACTTAGAGCTTGTTGTATCAATGGGTTTTGGCGGCTTCTAGACTTTGATTATGAGTTTGAAGTTTTGTTTTTGAATGATTTAGTCAAGAATAATTGTCGGTATGAACTTAAATCGAAATGCATGCTCTGCTGGTAGAGTACTTGATTGCTTGCATCGATATATAAATCGTACTTAACACTATTTTCTTGTAGAAAGGTAATTTTTAAACTTAAATCAACTTTAGTTGTATCTGACAACAACAACAAAGTTAGTGTGTTAGTCTGCAATTTGCTATGAAAGAGAGTAATTTCAACTTACCACTTTAAACTGCTGTTGTGGTTTATTAACTGCTTACGAATGCGTCACATTTATTTATTGGTAGCCCTCGGGAATATGAGAGCTATGGTGAAGGAGATCGTACAGGAGAGGAAGGAAAATCCACCCAAGCCTCACGAGAGAGCTTTCATTGACCTTCTCATGGAAAACGAGGATATTTACGATGAGTCAAAGCTACTGGCAGAGGCGACCACATATATGGTTGCAGGATTTCACACCTCTGGATTTTGTGAGTAAAGTATGAAACATCACAATGTTGGCATCCTAAACAAACTTGAATTGACATTTCTGTAAAAAACTCGTAACAATATGCAGTTATGACATCATAGCACAAGTTATGGTAAACTATCATTAAAGAAGTCTCTATACTTGGCATAATCCCTACTTAATTATTCTCGCAACTAGAAATCTCAACATTCAGGAAGGACATGAATAACCTGCCTTCTGCTCACCCCTCCCCCTCCCCCGATATCTTCTTTTGTTTCCACATCTGTCACCCATCTTCTTGTAGCTCTCATCTACCTTTTTTCTCCCTACTGTTCTGTCTTTGCCCTCCTCTAGTTTATTCCGCACTCTCTTTGCTTAATCCTCTCTTTGTCCCTCTTCAGTTTATCTCCTACCTCTCCTCTTCGACCTGTTGGTTTCTTTCTTCTCTTCATCCCTTGTGTACTAATCCTCTTACATCTATCTCTTTTGTGTTCACCCTGCTCTTTAACCTGTTTGTGTTCTGTGCGTGTATTTGTCCTTTCTGTTACTTGTCATTCAGCCTCTGAAGAAGATCCTGCTAGGATCGAAACTGCAAGCCCACTTACTTTTAAACAACTAGTAATCTCATAAGTATCCAATATAACCTGAAATCCTCTCTTGTAAATAGTTAACACTCACTATGTCTGAATCAGAATTCTTTGACGTTTCTTTGTTTTGCTATGTCTTTTTTCTGATTAGTTGCCATAGGCAGATAAGTAACCAACGCATTCAAGTTTGGGTGTGCGTGTGTATGTGACGCCCTATTTTTAAACACAATATCTCCAGATAGGTAACCTCTGCAGTTCTCATATTTGGCATGTGGTCGACCATAATTAGTACAAGAAACATATTATTTTGAATGGAGGTCATTTGGGGTCAGCACAGGGCAAAATGTGGAAATCTCAAATATACTATCTCCAGAACCTGAACAAATACATATGTAGTGTAAAGCTTTCACACAATTTGTTGTAGGTCACAGTTTACACGTGAATGATACATAAATTGATGATCGCTATATTTATCTATGCGCCATAACCTGAACATCTAAGCAGACTTAAACAGTTACAATTTACATGTGAGTGATACATACATTAATGATCGCTATATTTATCTATGTTCCAGAATCTGAACATATCAGCTCATATACCTATGTATGGTAGGATAGCCTTATATAGTGTAAAGCTATTTGGTGTAAGTCACAGTTCATTTAAGTTAACCAGGGGTCAAAACTTTCAGCTGTAATCAACATAGCTGATGCATCAATAATATTTAAATGTTTATAAATGTTCCTAGTCGATTGCTAGTTAAAACATATGCACCCAAAATAGGCAAATGAACCTGGTTATCGAAGATCATTTGATTAGTTGCAATGATGTTTCAAACAGAATTTAGTGGTAATGAAAAGGGTACTAGGACACTTTAGACCAAATCGATATGACTGTTTAACATTAAAGACGTGTTGCTCTATGTCATAACTAGAGGTTTTGTATCAACGTTTTCAGTGATAACTGATTGAATGATGTTGTTTCCCTTCATTATAATTCACTATAGTGCTATGTTGGACCATCTATTACCTGACCCTGAATCAAGAGGTACAAGAGAAAGTGTACCAGGAAGTCTTGCGAGTGGCTGGATCTAAAGAATCCATCGGACCCGAGGACATTACTAAATTTCAGTGAGGTTTTACATTTTAATTCATGATACGATACCAAGTAGTTGTAGTACAGACTTTAGCAGTTACAATTTACATGTTAGTGATACATACAATGATGATCGCTCTATTTATCTATGGCTATAAAACAAAGACACAGCTTATATTAAACTTTGAAGCAGAATAAAGATGACTAACCTAATATGCTGGTTTTAAATAATTCAAAGTGTTGAAGGATGTCAAGTATATATGTGATTGATCTTTCATCAAAGTTTATTCCAAATGTCACAAAATAGCATGATTTGTATGATAGATTCTGTTGAAACAAAAGTGGTCATGTCATTTTAATTTTTTTTATTAGTTATGTTAGCTGGCTGGCTGGCTGGATGCTGTTGCAGCGTTTGTGGTTGTGATTAGATAATCATCTGAATAGCATGTACCTGACTAGCATGTAGAATTCTTCTTTTGTCATGAGAAGTTTTGTCAAGACAATGACAGTATTAAGTGGCTGGTAGTTTCTTAACAAACCTAGCTTCCCTTTATACCAGGGAATAATTTAGTGTTCTAAGTTTGTGTACCAGGTTTGAAGGATCTGAACTTTGTCTCGTATGAAATACTATGGTTTTCTTGTGTTAAAAAACTGCTATGTAATTTTGAATTTGCATGGCATTGTGCGTTGCGATCCACCATAATTCATTCACTGCTTTATACTGCTTTAAATCAACAACTTGCACCAGTTCTTCATACCAGGTCCCCATAAAATAGTTTTTTTCACAAAGCCTTAACATATTTTGTACATATTGTTATGTTTTTTATGTAGGTACATGAAACAAGTGATGGATGAGTCTCTCCGATTAAGCATTCTAGCCCCATGGGCTGCAAAAGTTCAAGAGGTTGACATTTCTCTCGGCGGACATTTTATCCCTAAAGGTGTAAGTAACCATTCGAAGTTTACCGTATTGTGGTTCGCCGCATTTCATTGGCTATATTGTTGTTTTATAGAGCATGTCCCCATCAAAACCTCCCTGTCACAGCTTGAACTGAACAACTATGGTCGTTTAAGAAATGACAAATTATTTTAATAAAAACTGATATCATGTAGATTTACATATTTATAACTGAGACACTTGTGTCTACTTCGGCATAAAATTGAAACTGTGAAACAAATTAAGAGAACTTTTTAATCGTTGTATCTTAAAGTTAGACACTTGATTGACTTTTTAGATATGTTTTCGATATTGTAGGCAGCTGTTCTCTTTTCAATAATTGGATTGCAAGAATGGATTGTAAAATATATTGCAAATGTGTTAGTACAGATGTCTGTTTTGATATGGTATGGAGCATTGCAGTCAAATGTTTGTAGGCAGTAGACTTGCTATCTGAAGAGAGTATAGGTTCGCATCCTGATCATATCAATAAAATTATGTCCTTAGGCAAGGCACTGTTATTATCCTCTTTGCCTCTCTTAATCCAGGTGTATAAATAGGAATGTGCTCGGTAAACTTGTAAGTATTGTCATTTCTCTTAGATGTAGATGTGGCGCCCTGTATTACCCAACTAGACTAAGGTATGTGGGTGTTGTAGAGTCATTTGAGAACATTTCTGATGCAAGACTCGATACATGACAAGTAAACCTAAGTAAACTTCATTTTTTTTTAAACTTTACGATACCGACGATTTAAAGTGTTTAATACTCATATTTTCTAAGATATATCAATATTATAAGCGTCTAAGGAATTGCAGATCGCACATGAGTCTTTGGTTTTCTTTTGGACAGACTCCGGTGATCACAGCTTTGGGCGTGATGTCGCAGGATGAGAAAATATGGCCAAACCCCAAGAAGTAAGCAGAGATGACCACTTACTCGTATAATTATTGTAATTATTTCCAGCAATAGTTTACATTGGTTATTGGACAGTATACTTTACACTTTACGGCATCTTTATTTGTCACATATAAAAAATGTAACTTTTTTTTTAACAGTGTTAAACTTTTTGTAACTGTAACCAAGCCTAGTGGTATTGGAAACTCTTCACTCTTGACTATTAAAAGCTCCGTATGATTGAAACCTTTCACTGCATTCTGTCACAGTTTCTTTGTCTAACAAATTCAATGCCAGGTCCTCCTTTTAATTTTCCAAAGTTTTGGTTTATACCATTTTTGGTTTGCTTCAACACAAATAAACGCTATATATTATAGTTTGAATGTTCAAAATACAGTAAAAAATCTGAAAATGTCTTTAAAACACTAATTTCTATATGTAACATTCATTCCTTTTAAAAGTTCAGTCAAAATGCTGAAATTTTCCGCCCATTTGCTTTCTTTTCACACCAAAATCGTGCTTCTACTCTGTTAGATTCGATCCTGACCGTTTCAGCCCAGAAAATGTCAAAGGTCGTCACCAGTTTGCCTTTCAGCCGTTTGGTTTACCGGGTCGTATCTGCCCTGGATGTAGGTTTGCCTTGTACGAGTTGACCGTGTTACTTGCGATACTCATCAGGAACTTCAAGTGGACCCTTGTTGAAGGCCAGATGGTTGAAAGTGTCCATGGATTGGTTACATCTCCAAAAGAGGAGATTTGGGTTCATATTGAAAAACGTCAGTAAAAACCTGTATTGCCTTTTATCAGCAACGTAGAAAGTCTTCTTCTGATTTAATAACTCAATTCAAAATGTTGCTGGTAGGTTTGTTTTGATTCCACTCTCTTCTTCATTTTTCTATCATTGGTAATGAATTTTAATGTAAAGTCACCAAAAACAATAGGAACATTGAATTATGTCAATTAAACCCTGTCAATGCTCCATGTTAGCCCTGCCCCTCTTCCATATATCTACACTGTTTTCACTTACCTGAAATATAAACTGAAGTTTGCTAATATTCGAAATGTTTCGAGAAATTATGGTGGAAGGGTTTCTTCTTCAAATTTACAAATATACTCAATAGAAATATAGCAGTGGTGAAGTTTTGATTTCGTTTTTATCTCTTACTTTTTCATATAATGGCATTAAATGCATGTTTGTTTTTATTTTTCTAAAGACATTACTAATAATTAAAAAACAAAGTTAATAAATATCTAGGCGACGTTGGTAACAATATCTTGACGGTACTGATGATAGTGCATTTAATAGTGACAATGAATGAGGAAACATGTAAAAGGAAGTACTAAATTTGTGTAATTATTAATAAAATTTGGCATAAAGAGATTTTCAGATATTAAAGACTGAGCATTAAACACAGCAACTTCTTTCACTTACTATTTTCTGTGCAACAGTGAGTACCATTTCAAAGAATGTTTGAGCAACAGAACAATAATTGTGTCCCTGCCACCATAGCCAAGAATAAAAGCTATTGATGTCCTAAGTGTAATCTTTAACAATATTTTATAAGGATCATTTCACGATTCTTGTTTTGATACTGCCCTTTGCACATTACAGAACAAGACTTTGATAATATATAACATGCAGTATTCTTAATAATTCAATAATTTCAAAATAGCAATCAGGGATGGATTGATGGTGTTCTGGGCACCTAGGCAAATCATTGGGGCCCCCTCCACCAGCACTATAGCCAAGCAGAAAGTGTTTCGGTTAGTCCACTTCTGAGCACAACTTACCTTACATAGGTAAGGCCAAACATATATGCCAACACTGCATATGAAAAAGTCAAGACTAGGATCAGTTCTTGGATAAATGCACACTTGAATAAGAAGCTTTAACTAGAAAATTTATTATGACACTACATGTTGGAGTTGTGATTTAAGCTACGAGTAAGAGCTCCTTCGAATAAAGTTTAAACAAAATTATGGTACAATTTTCAAAGGGCTAACAATTTTCCAAAATTTCCTGTAAGTTTCTGTGTTGTCTATGACATAGCATAAAAGTTAACCTAACAACCTTCACTGTATGATTGAAGTACAGACTCCATTAATTACAGAATGGTATCTTAAAATGTCCACATACTTTCTCCCACTCCAGCCCACACTCAGTCCAGCCACCACTCCAGTCCCGATTCACACAGGAGGGGGTAAGGACATGAGAATGAGAGCTCAGAATGGATGCTCAGTAAGCTAACCGCCTCGCAGGTTTGAGGACAATACTGTAGTGGCAAGCTACCCTAGCATGGGGTCAAGGGATTTTGGCCTTGGTCGGGTCAATTCGAAATTAAGCACTTAATGCTCTGTGGGGATTGTGCTGAACAATTTGTGACAGAATATCAGTTTAAAGTTATTCAATAAATATAGGAAAACAATAATTTTTCAACAAACAATATGTTTCCATCAAACGTGTCTCACATTCTTTACATGCATACATAAAATGACTAATCCACAAATGACTTCATTCATATGGCATTCATATAACTGTATTTACTGTTCACGAAAACTGATGGGTGATTGTATGAAGAAACCGTTGTTCAAAGAAACACATGTTCGATATATCAGGTTCAACATTTCTGTCATATTTTTAATAATGAGGAATTTCTGCTTGTTTTCCCCACTTTTTTGCGTGTATGAATGACCAAAATTTGAACGTGGATTGGGTGTAATGATGTAGATAGAGTGTCGCCGTTACGATGGAAATAGAATGTCGCCGTTAAATTATATCTTTGTCATTCATTCCGTTCTAGCGCTTTAATGGAGCAATAGCATCACAAAGCACTTCCAAATTTGAGTAATTACCATTAAAACAATAATTTTCGGTCTTTTTAACTTCTTTTTTCATTTTTCTTACTTTGTGTTTTGTTTTTTCTGACATTATGTTTCATTTTCTGTTTGATAGCCGTAATATATATATGACCATAGCCAATATGAGCATGGGCACATGCTTTCTCTCCTCCTCCTCCTCCTAAAAGAGGGGCAAAAAATACACTGGAAACACCCCCTAAATTTTTCGAATTATGTATCAGAGGGTATAGCCTGTATAGTGTCATCGAAAGTCATCAATTGACATCGTTAATCTAATTTAAATTCCCTGAATCTTAAAATGTAGGGAAGAAATTGGCTCTTAAGTTTTTATTTCATATGGCAAACATATGTATGTCCATCCACTAGGGTGCAGAACGTAGGAAGAATAAGAAAGGATACATTAGTACTTTAGAAGTCATAATTTATTACACTAGTTACACATCAACTATGCAGGACTTGCGACACATCATTAAAGGCACGGTGCCTGCCAATATACCGGTTACTGAGCTTTATAAGGATCCACACCTTTCTACCAGAGAGTATCCATTTCATCATGCTATTCGAATTGACTTCCGAAGGCAAAATCTGTAACGTTAATTTCCACTATAAGAGTGTACTCTTGCCCATGCACGCCTGTGATAGAACCTGTACAACAGTTGGCGTTTGTTGAATAAAGCACGCAGCAATTTTAAGTGCTCTAAAATTGTGTTATCTCTTGGCCAAAGTAGAGAACATCATTGATTAATTGTGGAGTTTGTGACTCTGTTTGATTTGTCAGCATCTTATGTAAAGTGTATTCATAAAACGGTGGGCATAGTTCAAACAGCTGGTAGAATCATATTGTCATATAGCAAGCTTCCAGTATGATAAAACATGTAGCCTATATGACAGGACATTTAAAACAGAATGAAAACGAAAGTAATGGGCAGGTATTATATTTGCAAGCACGCCATTCAATACCACGTCACACTGATGGTCGAACGTCTAAAACAATTGACCAAATATTCAATGTAGCATATAAACCAAGAACTGACACCCAATTTCTTGTGATTGAAGTAATTAATGGAACTTGAAATTCAAACCAGTAATCAATGTTTGGCAAACTAAATGAAAATAGATGAAAAATTTGTGATTCATTTAGACTATAATGTAGCCAATAATGCGAGCGCTAGCATCAATTAGGGAGGGAGCAAATCATAAGTTTAGTCAATTGTATGTGTTAGTATTACCATGTCAGTCAATTAATGTTTATATATACGTTCGGGAATAGAAAATGTACAATTTGAAGGTGTAAAAATTCGAACTTGTTTTTTGTCAAGTAAATCCAATAACTTCACTGTATTTAAAATAAGTGAAACTGAAAACCTTGCTGCTGCCACCTTTTAATTTTGAAGGCTTCTTTATCATTGTAATAACCTTCGAAAACTGTTTGCTACAGAATTAATTATGTGTAGACGGCCGCGGATATCATTCCCTTATTTTATCACGTTATAACATGATTTCAAATATAAAAATTTATGGTAGTATATATCTTAAAATATTAAATGCCATGGTAGTAGGCCTACATACTTCCATTTACAGCTACAGCAGCAGTCATAACAACAACAGAAACAAAAGACTGGAGTAGAAGTAAAGAAAGCTGGTCCAAGAAAAGAATAGGATTTACACGGTTGAATATTTGGCCCTCTCGAAGTTTCAACCAAAATAATTTGGTACAAAATTGTGACAGTGATAATTTTTCATTTAATAAATATTAAAAGTCAAACTAAGCCAAAACAATTCCACCCACCCCCTCCCTCCAATGGATAATGGGGCGGTACTAGATTGAAATTATATCATTATTAAACCAACAGTATATGAGATATGTGTAATTATCACTTTGAGTGTTTTTCGGAGAAACGCAATTCGTAGAAGAGCATTGATTTACACGTTTGAGGATTTGGCCGCTCATTACCTTCCAATAACATTACCCCCTTCCGATAACATAACCTCTTCAAAACATCATCCCTTTCAATAACACCACCCCCAATTTCCAGAACAGCACCCCAAATTACAATAATATACGGTCAAAACCAAGTTGAACATGGTGGATAAGGCAAACAAACCAGCAAACCTCAGTCCACTCCATCCCCCAGAAAAGTGGATTATGTTTCCATAAATAATTGCTAAAAATCCCAGTATAGTCAATTGCAAATGGAAGGAAATGAGGGATCTATATTCTGAGGAACTGTTGATGTAAATTAAGATATTTCCAGAGATGTTGCAATATCGCCTAATGCACAAAAGCGTTAAGAAATGATATTCTTTCATCTTTAATCTTTGTACAGTAGAGTGCACGAAGGTCATTTCATTGTATAAGGTTTTCTTTTCTTTCTTTTAATGTTAAGATATTTTTTGGTATTTTTTTTTGTTGAAATTACGGAGGGGCTGTCCAGGGGATGAAACGACTTTTTCTTTCTTTCAGGTTCCTAAGAGGTGCGTCTGTTCGAGAAGTGGGAAAGGTTTAGAAACACTGTGGAGTGTATAGTCTAGTGGTTACGCCGGCGTCTCCCAGTCATGAGATCCCCGGTTCGATTCCCCGCCGACAGCAATGTGTGTCGTCTGGCAAGGGTGTTGTTCAATAACAACTTCCCGACATGGACGTTAAATGGATGTGTGCCGAGAGATTGGCTTCGGTCAGCTTGCGAGTCTATAAGCCTCCATGGCTTCTTTCGCGAGTTCCTGCTTGCGGGAAGATCACATATACATACATACATACATACATACATACATACATACATACATACATACATACATACATACATACATACATACATACATACACTGTGCTAGGTGAACTTAATGTATATTATGGACAGATCACATACAGTACGATCGTTTCATATGGAGTAACTTAAAAACAGACATCTGCGAGTTGCATTTGGGTTGGGTTTAACTGATACAAGCTTATTGCAGAAATATCATAACTATTCACATCGACTTATTTTCAATTATGATAGAGCACTTAAACTTATAGTTTAGGCCTATTACCTAATACCGGCAGCATACGTAAACCGCTTTTCGTTGACTTAAATAAAACAAGTTCAACTCGGGGTCGGAGTCCTAACAATGTTCAAGTGTCTAATTTCATGCAATGCATTGCAACCACGTTGGTTGCAACATAAGCAGTAATAGAGACCTGTGTATACATGCTGAAGAATGTCTGTAATGTTGTTGTAGCTCAATGTTGTATTGTAGCTGAACGTAGAGTCTGAGACCGATAGGGGATATAAATTGATCCATTTTTTTACCGTTGGTAGGTAAAATAGGAAGAGCTGGTTGAACAGGGAGTTGCTACTTCGGGAATAGGAACTCACAGGTTTGTGTTCAACTTCTTTTTTAGTGCACGGTTGGGGAAACTGAATTAATGGACAAATATTGCTAGTAGCCTATTACTACTAATACAATACCTAGTAATAGGCCGAGGCAATCCCTACAGAATAACATTGAACATGGTAAAAACGGTACGTAGGCATTCATGATCACGTGAGGTTTGAGGACAAAGGCAATTCTTCTGCGAAAGAGAACAAATGAGAAACAGGAGGGAAAAGAATTCGGCATAAGTACTCACGAACTGCACTCTAAAGGTCTTGATATCTCTTATCCTACTTGCACAGGCATGCATGCCTAACATGGCTTGCAAGTTACAACTTTACTGAAGCATTTTTCATATTATTACAACTTATAAATAGTGAGAAACCTTATCATACAGTAGTGGTACAGTCTAGGAACTTAAGTTAGTAATCCTGCCATAGAATCACAAATACCAACTTGAAGGGTGCTTGTAAGCCTTACGGTGTTTTTAGCACAATTGTGATGTCAAAAAGTTGATGCAAGTTTGCATAATTAGCAGCCTTAGTAAATCTATTTTAGATCTGGGGGGCAACATTACCTGATTCAAAAGTGTTCCTCAATGTCAAAATTGGAGTTGCCAAAATTCAGACTGAACATAGCCCATTTTCATTAACTACAAAACTTAGTTATTTAGTCAGTAGTCAGGACTGACAACAATATCTGTTTTGTAGTCCATTGCCGGTAATCTGTAACTTATCAGTCTATGCACAATTCTGATTCATCGATATCTTCCCAGTGTAACAAATGATGTTAAATGCTATTCTATACTCAGATATGTTCAGTATATATAGGCCTAAAGCAGAGGAAGTGCAGAGGAAGTGTAGAGGAAGTGAGATCATGTGATCAACTTTTATGTGAACTGCATGTTGCTGTACTTGGAACTAGATAGAGCAAGCACACACATGTATAACTAACATTATTGTACTTCTAGGACCGTCGCATATTTACTTTCTGAACGCTAACTTGTTCGGAAACGGTGTCAAGTTTGACTTATTGTTATAATACTTTGTGAGCAACTTCATGGTTTACGCTGCAGAAAAAAAATGAATCATATACATGAGAAAATATTGTTTACAAAAAAGCCTGCAAGTTTGATCATGACATTTTTGTGCAAGAGCTATGGAAGATGCAAGAATTTTTGCAGATGGTTCGGGATCATATGAGGTCGATCAAATATTCACAAAATATGTGTTGACAATTTAGGGAGAAAACTTCCATAACAGAAGTCAGCTGATGGTCTGTTGTCAAACATTTCAGCCTGCAATATTATGCCGTTGTCCCGAAGGTTTCTTGTTTAATTAAAATGCATGGCTACATGACTGTCTTTTTCACTTCTCATTTGAAATGAGTTTTGGCCTAATTTTCTGGGTGTACTATACACACTTATAAACATTGCACAAACAAAATATGATACATTCTAAGCTTGCTGTTTGGCAAGATATAAGCACCCACTTATTTTGAACCTTGTCAAGGAAATTTTGATATAGCTTCCTGAACTTAGTCAATCGGGTCTAAAAATATAATAGACACATGATTTTGTAAACATTTGCATAAATTCATTGTATTTTACATTGACAAATTTAATGATACATGGTTGTTTTTACTGCAGTGTTTTTTTTCCCTGGTACTTTATCAGAGACGTTTATCTGGAAATACCTTGTTTTGCCATCATGACTCCAGTGTTTGCTGCTCTTGTCGTCTTGGTAACTGTAGTGCTGGCTGCCTACTTTTACATGCAGCGTCATACAGTGGTGAGTAAGCCTATATTGCTCATTAGCTGAAGATAAGCTCATCATTCGTTTGTCCTTTAGTGAAACTTTTTTCAGCAGATGATCATACATATTGTGGCATTAACCATGGTTCGAGAGCATTCCTGCAATATTTGCAGAGGGTGTGGATGGATTTCAAGACCCACCAGGTTTAGAAATATTTTGCTTTGTGTTAAGGTCAAACGTCATTCAATATCATCAGTGGTCAAAGTCTTTTAATCAGTTTTTAAACATTTTTCGCAACTAGTGAAATAATAGTTGAAGTTTTTCGTCTAGTGTGTAGATGCATAATGATGAGTATATGTTTTATAGAGGTCAAAGGTCATTTACTGTCAACAAAGGTGAAAGTGTAAACATTTTAAACGTAATATCCCGATAAGGAAACCATTAGATGGTATCCCACACATAGTAAGGCATACTCCACATATCAAGTAGATAATTTCTAGTCATTTTTTTCTTGAGGTAAAAGGTCAGCAGATACATCAATATCTGCAAACCATATAAGCATGAAACTTCAAGAATGGAAACTTAATATTTAGTGGTTGGAAAACCCAAGGTCAATAGTCACAAGAGGTCGCAAGAAGTCAAGGGTTGCAAACATTGTTAATTAATGTGATATCTCAGAACATTTGAGAAACGTGGACTATATCTTAGTATTATATGGATTCCCCCAAGTTGACTAAGGTGTACAGCAATGTGGCTGTGTACGTGTGTTTGTTTTTATATTCGAGAGTTCTCAGTTAGTCTTTGTCTCATAAGAACGTATATTAGGAGTTATCATGGCCTCTCGTTGTTAAACCGTTTCAACTTTAGCTTCCATAAGAACCTTGAGTCAATTTTTTTCTGCACAAACAGTAGTCATAACATGGAGGTATATGTCTTTTTTTCTTTCATTTCTCCTCTTCGCAGAGTCCAGGATGGAAAGTGAAAACTACTATCCCTGGACTACAATCGAATGATCCACAGTAAAACATTGCATTTCTTGTTCTGTGTCTGTTTGCTTTATAAATGTGTACAGTTTAAACTTTATGTTTAAAATACTGTTAAGTTTAAGTGAATCACATGCAGATGAGTCAGCTTTTGAGTTCATTGATAACACCGATTGCCCCCCTTAATAAGTCGGATTCTAATATCCCATATCAATAGAGTTCAATAGATTGGCTATATACCGTATAGTTAACTTCCATGTTCAATCCCCGGGATGAAAAGTGTCCACAGAATTGTTTCTGGAACTTGTACTGTATTATGTCTGCAACAAATTTTGAATAAGTACATCAGATTAATTTATCACAAAACACCATTGCATGTTTTATAGTTTTTCATTTTTCAGTAGCAAGTTTGGCCATTTTGCTAGCCATATCCTTCGTTCTTCTTCAACTCCAAGAGATAAGCTTTTCCTTTACTCTCCATTCTCATTGCCAATCCCTTTTCCTTTGACTATGCAAAATGTGGAACGTATTTCTTATGTGCAGGAATGGAAACTTTACTGATATTGCCATAGCAGGAAGCCTACATGAACTGTTAGTCAATCTTCACAAGACACATGGGCCTATAGTCTCATTTTGGTTTGGACCAAAGTTTACCGTTAGTGTAGCCGATCCTGACATGTTTAAAGAATTGAAGGCTGTGTTCGATAGACCTCGTAAGTACACATTTATATCATGCAAAGTATGGTATAAACTTTGCTCGTAGGTAATATTCATATGGTCTCATGATATTTGGAATCTTCAAAATACTTTTTTAGTTCACTTAAAGCAACATATTCATTCATTCATTTATTTATTTGCTTTGTCACTTGTACAAACATTTACATACTGTTGTTGTAGTTTAATTGTCATACTTTAGTGCGTATCACTATCAATTCAACTGCCAGTATTTATAGACAAAAAGAAATGCAGAAATATATCAGAATCAAATATGTCATAATTACATAATACAGGGGTCCCCTTTGGGTCAAGTCCAGCCCGCAAAAGTTTTCAATCCAGCCTATGAAAAAACTTAGCCCACGATCTTAATCGGATCTGGGCATCTTCGGCTTGATATCCCTACCTCCCTGTTCAGTCTACTTTATAGTGAAATTTTGATTCTGTCCAAGAAAATTGAGCACCTGTGACCTTTCATACCAATGGGAGGAAGATTACATAAAAAAAAACTCTCTTTTTCTTGCTGAGCTGACTGCAACGCGGTTGAAACTAATATTTAACAGACGCACATGACTGAAAAAGAACGGAAAAGTAAAAAATGTCGGCCGAGGAGATTAGAGGAAATACAGTAAAATAGTTCAAATTTTGGCCAGGACTTTGAATTTAATCCATGTCAAATTTCATATGATAATTATAAACTTTGTGTCTGTTCTTATATTGTAGCTGAGTTGTTCCGATTGTTTGAGCCTCTGATTGGTCCAGAAAGCATCCAGTATGCAAATGGCTTTGAAGGACACAAACGCCGGAAACTCACCGACGCATCGTGGAGTCACGACATGCTTCGACACTTTTGTGAAAACTTCAATGAAGTAAGTGAATTATCGACAAATTTGAGATTAACACCTGATTTGTATGATGATGTTAACAGATTGGTTTTAAAGAAGTTGTCATTTTTTGGAATCATTAAGACAATGTTTCTTGTTCTTGTCGTTAGTGCTGTAGCTTTGTATGTTATTATAGGTCTGCTTAATATTAAAACCTGTTCATTATAGAATCATGTCAAGATTGCTAAATTATAATTCTCCTCATTATTTATCATTTTCAGTACTGGCTTGATCTAGATTAAGCAGTTATATTGCAAAATATGTCGTAGAGCAAGAAGTTAATTCCTTCTATACTATGCCATCGACACACTATGAATAGGCATGCTGTATTACCTTCGTATTGGGATATTTTCATCATTGGTAACCACTTGGCTTTATACTGTGAAGAATGTGACCAGTAGAGCGTGCAGTCATGCCAGAATGACTCTGTTTTAAAGATATTGGCACTCCATACAATTTCATATTAATAAGATTTGAGATTTGAACTTCACACACCCTCAATCTACAATGGATCTATTCTATGCACACTGGTTAAATAGAAAAGACAAACTTATTTAACAGCAGACGTGGAAACCCTGCGGGTTTCAAAACCAACATCACGCATCGAGATTGGATTTTGAGGTACTTCTTCAGTGTGGGAAACAAAATGCCAAAGTAGAAATCTGGATTTGAAAGCCTGTGAAAGCATGTGAAACTGTGCAGTGTTTGTTTGTCAGTAGAAATTTAGGGATTACCTGATAATTTTATTGACATAAAATCATGTAGTTTTTTTGTATGGCAATGGATTTTTTGTCTCAATTCTACCACAAATTCCAGTTTTAGACTGTATGTGTTAATTTTTTTATTGTTTTTTTTATATCATTTCTCAGGAAGATAACTAAGCATAGAATTATGTTTTCTACATTTTGATTTGGAGCCAATGACCCCTCCACTTTCCTTTCTTCCTTTCTTTTTTGTAACTGAAGCAAGGAAACGTAAATTACCTTAGTGAACCACATTCTATCAAAATGCTCCATCTGTGTTAATTAATTTATTCTGCAGCTCGGTGAAGAGATGAGTACCAAACTCTCCTCTTTGCCCAAGATGGAACACATTCCCCTCTCTCAGTACACCCTAGCTCTCACCATCAAAGGACTCTCGCAGACTTCATTCGGCGATTACTTTAAGGATGATGAGCACTGCCACAATATGAAGCATAATTATGAAATTGTGAGCTGCTTTTTTTGCATTTCGTCCCATTCTTTATATATGAAAGCTTATCTTTCTGACCGGACTTGTTTACAAGTATGATTATGCTTGTCCAACATCAAAGCAGAACAGTTTCATGCTTATATATCATTCAGCCATCACACTAAGGAGTTCAGCAACCGTATAACAGCCCCCCCCCCCCCATCCCCTCTGCATAAGGCATATAGAAATTATGAAGTAGATGGAAAAGCCAACTTTTTTCAAAAAGATACCAACAATAACTGAACATGTCTGGTTAGCTTGGCATAAATTCAGCGAAGGCCCCCAAAATAAAGAGTAAAATAGGAAATGGCACTAAAAGTCCAGTTAGTACTACACAACCAATTAAACGGAGAGCATCGGGTGCACATGTTACGCATACTTGGTTAAATACTTAAGAAAAGAGAATGGGCAAAAAGTTCATGCATGGGGATCAGCATGTCATGTGTAAGCCAAGGTCTATGGAGAGATGTGAGTGCGTTGATGATGTGCATGCCATATAGTATCACACAGTGTAAGGTAATTGCTATATTAATGACCCACCGTATGTTGCAGATTACTAAGCTATTATGCTTCGTCTGTGTGAGCAGGAAATAAAGGTCAAAGCAAGATGATTGAAGCAAGAAGAGTGGTTTCATATGGACTACTTCAGAATACCTATGAGATGTATACCTATGATACAAAGTTTAGAGTACATATCATATAAGTACCTATCATATTAACTTGGAACTATGGTACCCATGATATATGATGTGAGCTTATTAGAGCTAAATATGAAGTTGTGACGGAAACGACATGTAAATAATTCGTATTCCGGCAGAAAGAGTTTCCAAGGGTGTTGGCGCATAAAAGCAAAGATGGACGAGGTTTCGTATGGTATTTTGAATAACAATATTTCTATATTCTACAAATAGTTTGGAAAATACAGGTGAATGGTACAAGTTAGTGATAAGCAAAGGTACAGTATACTTAAGGCGCCAGAAAGAAATAACTTATCTATAAAGAATGGGTCTGAAGTCGATGAACTCGATGGTGTAGTAGAGCGCGCGGAATAAATAAATGATTAATAGTTCATCCAAGGACAGTTGTACTTGTTATAACGGGATCCACTTCCATTCACTGGATAGAAGTCAGATATGGTATGGAAAAGAGAAAGTCCATTCCGTAGTAGAAGTGATTAGATAATTAGATGGAAAGAAAGTTACTAAATACTTGAAGATCCTTCAGTCAAACCTTGAACAGATTACCTATGAGCCAATGACAAGAACTTGGGAGTACCTATGATATGCACTGGGTAGTACCTCCCAGTACCTATGATACGCACTAGGGAATATGCCTACCAAGGCCATGAGTATTAGGCTATACTTCAGTTAATACTACCTATTATACGTTAACATGGTTCAATTGTTTAATAAGCATAAGAAATGATCAGCCCTTGATTAGTCCACATATGCATAGCTGGGTTTCTCAATCTTTCACAACTGTTTTGCTCCTCTAATGTTCAATACCTTTGTTTGATTATTATGCGACTCTAACATAGCTATGCTTTCATATTGACAGTGCTGGGAAGAAATGGAGTCAAGATTGGGTGGTGCACAAATGGTGGAAGGAAGTGAGAGACAGAAAAGATATGATGAAGGTAGCTTTATAGAACCTCTTTGTCTGCTTAATTTTTTTTTTTACATTTTAACATTATCCATCCCTATTTTTGTGTGAGACTTAGCCCAGAATGATTGTGAGAAGATGACTTAAATCTCTACTGCGTACCTGACACAATTTTCTGATAGAAATGTTATTTTTAAACTTAAATCAAATTAGTTTTATCTGACAACAACAATACGTTTAGTGTGTCAGTTTGATCCAGGAACAACTATTGTCATCTTTCAAAAAGTCTGCCACCATTCCTTCTAAAAGTTAGGTGAGTTGGTGGTAGGTATCAGTGCCGTAGGTAGGTATAAGTGCCATGGGTAGGTATAAGTGCCAAAGGTAAGCATAAGTGCCACAGGTAGGCATCAGTGTCATAGGTAGGTATAAGTGCCATAGGTAGGTATAAGCGCCATAGAGCACTATCAGTTTGAATCACTTTCAAATTTTTTAGTGCTATGTAAGTTGCTTTTATTGTTCTTGTTCCCTTAAAAAGCTTTAGTATGAGCCTTGCTATTCCAAATTTACATTGCATAGAATTTTCTCATGAACTGCCCAAAAAACATGAAAAACCCAGCAATTTACTATGAAAGTATGAAGAGTAATTTAAACTTAAAAATCACTAAAATTTAAAAATCACTATAAACTGATGTTGTGATTAATTAACTGCTTACGTGTACATCACATTTTCGTATTGGTAGCCCTCGGGAATATGAGAGCTATGGTGAAGGACATCGTTCAGAAGAGGAAAGAAAATCCACCCAAGCCTCATGAGAGAGCTTTCATTGACCTTCTCATGGAAAACGAAGATATTTACGATGAGTCAAAGCTACTGGCAGATGCCACCTCATATATGGTTGGAGGATTTCACACCTCTGGATATTGTGAGTAAAGTATGAAACATCACAATACTGGCATATTCAACTAAATTAATCTGCCATTTCTGCAAAAACTCGCAACAAAGAACTTGCAGTAATCACATTATAGAACAATTTATGTTAAAATATCATTAAAGAACTATTACTATTATACTCGGCATCATGGAAACTTTAATTATTCGTTCAACTAGTAATCCCAGAAGTATACAACATAACCTGAAAGCCTACCTAAACTTGAAATCCTTGTTAACACGATATCTCCAGATAGGAAACTTTATTTGCTATCGTATTTTGCATGTGGATTTCCTATAATGAGTACAAGAACCTTATCTGCAGAGCCTTATAACACAAACTTTGTAAACAGGATATCCCAAGATAGTTTACATCACATAGTTCATATTTGTCTCTTTTATTTTTGGGTAGAGTTCAAAGGTCATTTGGGTCAGCAGAATTCCAAATGTCAAATTGTCAAATTGATCTCATCAGGTTATCTATTACAAATGCAAATTGAGCCCTTTATTGTTAGAGTGAGCATGCAAAATAAATTACCAACAACAAACAATGTCTGTCTTTCTTTCATCGTTGTAGTATTATGCCACATGATTCCCAGTCATAAAACCATGTAGGCACTGACTCTGTTTAGATTTATACTGCTCTCCGTCTGCAGTATGAACTTCAGCCAGGGTTAGCTTGCAAACTACTCTTGTGCTGCATTTGTAGTGTATATGGAGGCAAACCGGAAGGAGGGTTTCTCTCAGAGTTTTTTTTTCTTGTGGTCACTAACTTGACAACAGAGTATTTGCCCACAAATTTGCTAGAAATTTCGAGTTATGGTACTCATGCTCAGAAGCTCAACAAGTATTGTTGCTGCCCCCCCCCCCCCCCTCAGAGCAGTTTTCATCACTAAGATCTTAATTGTCTTCAAGTAAAAACACCCAATGTTTGGGAATACTTTTGGAGGGTAAAAACCCCAGGAAAGTTATTATTCATTTAAGCAATTTACTATGCTCAAATGTGAGGCCAATGCAGATGTGCCCTTATGAGTTTTGCTTTAGGCTTTTAAATTTTGTACGCTACTTGACACCCTAGACTATAATAATAAACTCCCCTAAAACATAATATGTAAATTGCAGCTGGAATCAACATGGCTATAATGCATCAATCAAACTAATATCAGCTGTTTTAACTGTTCATAAATGGTCCTAGGAGATTGTTAGTTGAAAAAATATATAAATGAAAAGCACACAAAAAAAAAGATCATTTGATTAGTTGCAATCTTCAAACAGAATTTAGTGGTAATGAAAAGGGTAGGTAGTCTAGACCAAATCGATGTGACTGTGTAACATTAAAGATGTATTGCTCTATGTCATAACTAGAGGTTTTGTATCGACATTATCAGTGATAACTAATTAAATGATGTTGTTTCCCTTCACAATAATTCACTGTAGTGCTATGTTGGACCATCTATTACCTGACCTTGAATCAGGAGGTACAAGAGAAAGTGTATCAGGAAGTCTTGAGAGTGGTTGGATCTAAAGAATCCATCGGACCCGAGGACATTCCTCAATTCCAGTGAGTTTTTACATTTTATTTCATGATAAAATACCAAATAGTTAAATTTACATGTGTATGATACATACATGATCTCTAAATTTAACTATTGCTGTAGGACATGGAGGACTCAGCTTGAGTTTAACCTTTAAGCAGAATAAAGAAGACTAACATAATATGCTGGCTTTTTGAATGTTGCAAAGTGTGAAGGCGGATGTCAGGCAAATATGTGATTGAAGTATAAAGCAGTTCCTTTGTTATCTGAATTGTTTTGCCAAATGTCACCAAACGGCATGATTTGTATGATAAAGTCTGTTGGAAACAAAAGTGGTCATGTCATCGTACGTTATGGTTTATATATTATGGTTTTTATGAGTTATGTAGCATAGATGGATGGATGCTGTCGAAGTGGTTGCGTTTGGTAATCAGCGTACGTGACTAGCATGCAGAATGCTTCGTTTTGTCATGAGAAGTTGTGTCGCAGTTGTCAAGACAATAAAGGTGTTAAGTGACTGGTAATTTATTAACAAACCTAATTCCCCTTTAAACCAGGGTATAGTTTAGGGCTCATATTTGTGTAGCAGGTTTGAGCCCTAATGATGTGAGCGTTGTCCCACATGAAATAATATGGTTACTGTCTACAAAAACTGCTATAGAACTTTGCATTTGGATGGCATTTTTTATACTGCATTAAATCAACAACATTACGATCTTCACTGCCAAAACCAAATACCACCGAGTCCCCTGTTCTTGGCCAAAACAGTGGAGATTGAATATGTACGTGAGTAGGTAATGCTATCCATACTGAACTCTCCTCTGCACAAATTCATGATTCAACACACAGTGTACTATATCAGTGGTCAAGCCAAATTCGTCTGCGCACAGGAAAGTAATGCCAGCCATTAGAGCACTTGTGTTTACAATCATATGGTGGCTGGTCAATTAATTAGGTGGGCTCAAGGTTGAATCCCAATGGCAGTACTTGGGGCAGTTTATGTATTCAAGTAACAAATTATTAATGCTCGATTGCATATGAGGAGAACTGTTTTTCTATAGACAGGCCTGATTGTCATGAACTTGCAGCAATTTTCGAACCAGTAAATAATTTTGTTCAAATAGCTTTAGAATTTTGTTTTGTGCAAATGTTTATGATTTTATGCAGATACATGAAACAAGTGATGAATGAGTCTCTCCGATTAAGCATTCTTGCTCCCTGGGCTGCAAAAGTTCAAGAGGTTGATATTTCTCTTGGTGGACATTCCATTCCTAAAGGTGTAAGTAATCATTCGAAATTCACCTTATTTTATGGTTTGTCTCTCATCAAAACGTCCCTGTTACAGCTTGAAATGAACAGTTATGCTCTTCAGAGAAATGTTTAAAAATGACAAATGATTTTAATGTAACATGATTTCTTTAGAAAAGGCCTTATCATATTTGTAACTGGGACTATTGGCCACCCATTGTGTCTACTGTAGCAAAAACTTGACACAAATTAAGATAACCATGTAATCACAGTATCTCAAAGATTGACACTTGGTAGACTTTCAAACTTTCTACGCAAAGATGCTCCATATCGTGCAGATGCTTTAGTGTAGTTGCATGGTTATTTGATGTCAGCAGGTATAGTGATCTATTTCAGATGTTTTTGTATGCTAATGACATGGAACATCTCATTATGTTTCCCCATATATTTTTCGCATATCATAAATCCGTCAATGAGGGTTGCTAAATATGGTTTCCAAACTGCGGGCAGCCCTTCTCTCTTTAAAAATTGGATGAAAGAATGGATTGTAGGACTGGATTTCAAATGTGTTAGTAATCTTAGTGTCTGTTTGATATGGTATAGAGCATTACGTCATCAGATTAAAGGCAATCTCAATCTGAGGAGAGTATAGGTTCGCAACCTGTCAGATCTTTTTTTAATTTTGTCCTACTGCAAGGCACTTTCATTATCTTCATTACCTGTCTTTATCCAGGTGTATAAAAGGGAATGTGCGAGGTAACTTGTTACTATGGATATGGTTTCACCCAATGGGATTTCCCTTAGATGTTGGCACTATTTATTACCCAGCTAAGGGCAACTGTTTAAATTGTACAGACTTAGGTGTGTGGGTGTTGTAAAGTCATTTGAGAGCACGACTGATACAAGACTTCATACAGGACAAGTAAACCTAAGTTAACTTCAAAATTGTTTTTTTAAACTTTATGATACCGATGTTTGAAAGTGTTTAATACTCATATGTTCTAAGGTATATCAATACCATAAGCTTCTAAGGCATTGCAGATTGCAATGGATCATGAGTCTGTGGTTTTCTTTTGGACAGACTCCGGTGATTACAGCTTTGGGCGTGATGTCGCAGGATGAGAAAATATGGCCAAACCCTAAGAAGTAAGTGGAGATGACCAAATATTCGTATTTGTCGATCACTGGACAGTATTCATTACTCTTCACATCTTTATGTGTGTCTTTGGTTTGTGTTAAATCGTTTGTAACTGTAACCAAGCCAGGTAGTATACACATATTATGGATACCTCTCACTCTTGACTATTAACAGCTCGGTATGGTTGAAACCATATGACTGCATTCTATCAGTTTCTTTGTCCAACATATTTAATGCAATATTTTCATTTATCTTTGGCAGACCTTCTGGTTTATGCCAAATTTTGTTGTTTCTACACAAATATACGGTGTATATTATAGATTAAAAGGTCAAATACAGTAAATAAAATCTGAAAATGTCTGTGAAACACTCTTTCTTGTGGAATATTCATTCCTTTTCAAAGTTCAGTCAAAATGCTAACAAAATCATCCATTTGTTTTGTTTCCACACCAAAATCTCGTTTCTACTCTGTTAGATTCGATCCTGACCGTTTCAGTCCTGAAAATGTCAAAGGTCGTCACCAGTTTGCGTTTCAGCCGTTTGGTTTACCGGGTCGTATATGCCCTGGATATAGATTTGCCTATTACGAGTTGACCGTGTTCATGGCGATACTCATCAGGAACTTCAAGTGGACTCTAGTTGAAGGCCAGTTGGTGGAAAGTGTCTATGGATTGGTTACATCCCCAAAAGAGGAGGTTTGGGTTCATATTGAAAAACGTCAGTAAAAACCTGTATTTTCTTTTATCAGCAAAGTAGAAAGTTTTATACTGATTTACTACAACTGAAAATGCTGGTGGTAGGTTTGTTTTGATTCCACTTTCTTCTTCATTTTTCTATCATTGGTAAAGCAGTTTAATGTAAAGTAACCAGGAACAACATTGAATCATGTCAGTTAAACCATGACGATGCCCCATCCCATCCCTGCCCCACCCGTCCCTGCCCCACCTCCTTGAATATACACTGTTTTCAATCAACTAATATATAAACTAATGTTTTGCCGATATTCGAAATGTTTCGAGCAATTATGGTGGAAGGGTTTCTTCTTTTTATTTATACATATAATCAATAGAAAGATAACGGTGATGAGGTTTTTTATTTCTATCAATGATCTGACTTTGTCATGTAATGTTGTTTAATGCTTGTTTGTTTTTTAATTTCTAAAGACATAACTAAAACTTTAAAAGAGAAATTAAATAAAAATCTAGACGGCGGTGGTAACAATGTCTTGACTGTACTGATGATAGTGCATTTCGAATTTCCAAGAAATGAGGAACTTAAAAAGGAAGAACTAAATTTGTGTGATAGTTACTATTATTTGCTTGAAGAGATCTATACAGATATTATAGACTGAGCATCAAACATAGCAACTTCTTTCACTTTATTAATAATTTTTCCTATGCAACAGTGTGTACCAGTTCAAAGTATGTTCTGGGCCCTGGCAACAGAACATCAATTGGGTTTCTTCCACCGGCACCATAGCCAAGAAGAAAAAAGCTATTGATGTCCAAAATATTATCATTAACAATTGTTTGTAAGGAACTTGGATCATTTCAAGATTATTGCTTTGATATTGCTCTTTGGAGATATTACAGTACAGCAGAATATTAACACGCATTATTTTGCATATTTTGTATATAAAAGTGTTGTCATTTTGTCCATTTCTGAGCACAACTTGTCTTACATTGGTTAGGCCAAAACTATTTTACCAATGTGAACACAAGGGTACTAATTGTAAATATCCAATTTTATCCGGAGTTTTCGAGGTTAGTGGGCCCCTCTTCAGTTCCTGGCCCTTTGGGCACTGTCCGATTGCCCGACCGGTCAGCCCTCTCCTGATTGCAATTATCTATAACCCTGAAGTTTCTGTGAGGACACGCATTTACAAAAATGTATGAAATAAACTACGGTCCAATTCCAAACGATACAAATGTCTTTGAGTAATGGAAATCACTCCAATTTGTTACATTTAATTTCGGTGTTAAACAGTGCGTCTTCCAGGACATTAAAATAAAGGAAATATTTTACTTTATTTCAACCACTTCTCAGAATATGGATGATTCTATTATTGGTCTTTCAATTTTGCTGTTAAACAAGTTTCACTTTGAAAATTGTGAAAATATATAAATTCATACACAACGCTATCATTTGTTTTAGATATTATAATGATATATTGTCTATTTCAATTTATATCAACCACTTCTTAGAATATTAAACACTGCAGCTTTTAACCTTTCACTGTTTGCTGTTCAAACAGTAGTTTCATTTAAATCAATGCACATTATGTGAAACAGTGTGCCTTTGCAGAAATTAAAATAAAGAAATATTTTACTTTAGATCAACCACTTCTGGATGTGGATAATTCTATTTTTTTGGTCTTTCTTTTTTTGCTGTCAAACAGCTGTTTCTTTGAAAAGTATGTCATATACAACACTATATTTCTTCTACTTTTTTTAAATGTGATAACGATTTTGTATATCTACTTTGCTCTATTGAGGGAGTGGAGGGGTAACAAGTAGAAGTAAGGATGGCATATCTAGAGGAGATGTTTTTGTCCATGTTTCTGTAAGGTATAATGATGAGGGAGCAGTGCAAGTTTTGCAGAGATGGATTCACTTGCAATTACTGTAAAAGGTGAAGAGTATAAAGGTTACACAAAGAATTTCTCTTATAATTGTTTTGTTTACTTAATTCTGCCTCGTTTTTGCTCCATTTTTCTTTTCTTTTGTTGTTTCAATGTGTTTTGGGTTTTCACAGAATAAATGTAGATTTGGCATCTGATAGAGTTGTTTCACTGTCTGTCTAGTTTGTCCATACATTGTTATTATGAAAAGTAATTAAACTGTTAGTAATAATAACCTCACAGTGCAGTCTGTTTAACTTTAATAGTAAGATAATTAACTTTCCTAAGACACTAGATCTGTGCACTCTAAAAACGAAAAATGCAAAGCACAGTTCCCAGTTTTTAATTCCTTGCCCCGACATAAAGGAAGCTATGCGATGGTATGTGTGTATGTGTATGTTTATGACACTCGAAACAGGGAAACTCAAAAAGTTAATATGTGGATTAACTTCATACTTGGTATGTTATCAGTCTTAATAAGTACAAAAAGCCTATAACTTTAATGTTCATTTGGTCTGAAAACCATATAAACACAATTACTCAGAATGTACATCTTTGTTGAACTACATGGTATGCACATCCAGCTTGTTGGGTACAAGAACCCTATTGAAATAGGTGGAGGTCAAAGGTCATTTGCGGTCAACATTTAAAATATAGTCTGAAAATCTTGTAAACATGATAACAAAAGTAGTACCTCCTTCTTGAACCTAATACTAGTATGTAGATCCAGCTTGATCAGTGCAATAATCCTATTGAAATTGGTAGAGGTCAAAGGTTACATAAGGTCAGACATCGCAGTCTGGAAAACTTTTAAACATGATAACTCCAAAATTAAAGCTACAATTAATCTGTCAATTCTTCAATGCAATTAGTTTAGTTCTGCGGAGGGGCTATTTAGGTCTCCAAAGAAACATACCTGGCTTTCTTGCAGGTAGTGAAATCTGTTTCAGAGTTCATATTCTTGCTTTAAATGTGCACCTAAACCTTCTATAAGAGTTTCTCCTTCTGAGCGCAAGGGGTCAACAGGATACCTCAAATAGAGAAAAATGGCTCAAGGGGTCAACAGGTTATGTCAAAAGGTAGAAAACTTTGCCACTTTCTCAAATATATTTCAAGGTATAAAAACAAAGTCATATAACTCTGAACAATTATTTAAAGGGATTTGCTAGCTCAAAGTTGGTAAAATGTGTCTAAATTTCACATAGGCCGTTCTTTCTGGATATTGAAACCTTTTGGTTTAAAATTCTATATGGATAATCCTTATGAGTCAATGACATGGTTGATACTCTCAATGGATTTCTACAATGTTTTCATGTTCTCACTTAATCCTTGGACAAATTTAACTCATTTGCCCTACATTAGTCAGATAGTGACAGTATTGTTTATTTTGAGCAACTTATATTCAAGGTATCACCAAAGCTAACTGGCTTCGCTGTTAGAAAGGAAATTAATGGCACAAAGATCAAATTATTTGGTCGTTCTCCACCAGCCTAAAACATACCGTCAGATAGGCGCCCAAACTATACCTCTTACAGGCGCCCCCAGCTAAACCTCTTATAGGCGTCCCTTAACTATACCTCTTATAGGCGTCCCCTAACTACATATCTTATAGGCGCCCCTAACTATAGGCCAACCTCTTATATGCACCCCAAACTATACCACTTATAGGCACCCCCAACTAAACCTCTTGTAGGCGCCCAAACACTATATCTTATAGGCGTCCCCTAACTATATCTCTTATATGCGCCCCAGCTACACCTCTTATAGGCACCCCAAACTATACCTCTTATAGGCACCCTAAACTATACCTCTTATAGGCACCTCTAGCTATACCTCTTATATGTACCCCCAACTATATCTCTTATAGGCACACCCAACTATACCTCTTATAGGCACCCCAACTATATCTCTTATAGGCACACCCAACTATACCTCTTATAGGCACCCCAACTATAAATCATATAGGGGATTCCCAACTATATCTCTTATAGGCACTTAAGAGGTAGTGTAGTGGAATCACCCAAAGAAATATTTTCTTGGACAGTTGGCAGAGTAATGACGTACCCTTGCTTGAGGTACAGCAACACCATGTAACAAAGATCTCATGGTCTTTCCATCCAGATTACAAATGTAAGTTGAGTTATTATTTCAGACTACCTTCTGTCAAATTTTGAGAGGGGAACTACCACTGCCAAAGCAAGGTCAAAGAAAGAGGATATTTTACAAAAAGAATGAAAAATAATGAATAAATAAACAAACAAAAGACAAAATGACATAGAAAGCAAACACAATTTGTTTACTTTAGCATTTGTTTCTCATGTTCACAGGACCTCATTGCTGAACAATAAACTTGTGGTACCTTGAACATGGTACCTTAACAGCACAAACTTCTTCAGTATGGCTTCATCACCAATGCCTGATGAAGTATCCCCAAACCCCACCCCCTCCCAATGCTACCTTACTAAAGAAAAAATAAATAAAGGTAACCCTAATGAAGTGAAAACCTAACAAAAGCACCAATGAAGAAACTCAAAGAAAAGAGAATATGATGAAACCAGAACAAAATTTGTTAATTGTTATTCATGTTTGCATTTATCCGTGCTCCTGATGAGATACAACTTGAAATTTGAACCATAAAAATGCTTGTCGCAATTTAAACTTGTATATCAGTGGCATGGACAGGATTCCAAAGTGGGCGGAGGGGGAAATCAATAATCCCCTCCACTTATTAAGGAAGGGGCATGAGCCTTTACGGAAGGACCAGAAGTCAATTTATAAACTAGAAATTTTATCATATATAATAGAATTATTATTATTTAAAATAATAGTAAATTCAAATTCCCAGTACTGACTTACGTAGGGGCCTGAACCTTGATGGGAAGGCCAGAGGCCAGACTTTTATAAAGATAGGGGTACTGCCCTGGGGTCATTGAAGCTGTAGAGCATCTGGGTCCTCCCCTAGAAAAACATTCAAAGTTTAGACTTCAAATGGTGGGTGCATTCTGAGGCATATTAAACCTACAAATAAGATCTATATACAGTAAGTAGCTCCAAATGCAACAGGGGAGGGGGTTATAATTCTTCCCACACTGAAGACAAAAAATCCCCCACTGAAGGTGGGTGTCATGCCCCCCTCCTCCCCACCTTCGGGCACTGAAATGTTACCTACTTCCACACAGCATCACAGTAGCATCTAGTGCAACGTTGTCTTGGTTTTCTTACCTAAAATGGTGCACTCGCTGAGTTCATAATTAGCACAATCTAAGCACCACACTGCAATGTTAACAGCAAAATAAGGTAGCTGAAAACACACTCTGTTAAGATAGCCAATAAAAATCACACCAAGAATGTGAAATTAAGCATTTTACTTTAACAGTGTGCAAACTAAACATTAGAAAACTACATGAAATGTGTGGGACACAAATTTTCTGTACAGCGTTGAATGGTTAGTAAATTGACGATTAGGTGTCACCAAGTGAACAACCGCATACATCTCTTGGTTAGTGTTAGGTGTAATCCAATAATGTGTGAACATCCACTGGATTGCTTAAAAATACTACAAGCCGAAGCACAATACAGCTCTAAGGCAGAAATGATATCACCTCATTACAATGACAGTTGGCAAGTACAACAATTCTTACACACACAGAGTAGATCAGACGTAGGTACATATGTCCTAAAAGTGTTGTCAAGCCTATATTTGGTGAACATGTGTTAGAAAGGTAACAAGTTTTCTTTAAACATTTACTGTGGTACCGTATATGGGCAACAAAGATAAACATGTTTTGTGCTCAAGTATATTTGCACTGCGACAGAATGGACATTGTAAACAAACAACCAGTTTTGTGTTTAAGTCATTAATAAAACTCTATTGGTATGACTTCCAAGGTAAGTGAATCACTTTGAAGATACTTGCACATTATTCTGTTAGTAATGGACAGCTAAAGCAATACAAACACGGTAAACTTTCACTGACCAAAATAGAATCTCAAATGTCATGATTACTTTTTTTTAGAAATTCTTTAAGGTATGGACAGTGAAATCAAAAACTCAAATTTCAGCCTAGTATGATATTCAGTTTATAGTGGTAATATCAGCACTGACATAATAGAGAAGTTATTAAGAAACAGCCACTTGAAACATTAAATGTTAAAAATCAGAAGACCCAGCTTCTATTATTTTCTGTGGTCTCGAATGTCAACAAAGAAACAC
The DNA here is from genome assembly GCF_037975245.1 of Apostichopus japonicus. Classification (NCBI taxonomy): domain Eukaryota; kingdom Metazoa; phylum Echinodermata; class Holothuroidea; order Aspidochirotida; family Stichopodidae; genus Apostichopus; species Apostichopus japonicus. The sequence goes on from NC_092578.1 coordinate 5,617,042, forward strand.
ATCACACATACTTTAGCGTTACAATATACCCTCCCAATTATGCAAGACTGTCCCAACTATGCAGGACCGTCCCAATCACGCAGGACTGTCCCATTTCTGCAATGAACATATACCATACTGCCAGCAAACAAAATTATCCCGACCTTCTAAAACTCTTTGTGACACGACAAGATATCTTCTTTTTTAAGACAAGTAAACTAACTTAAAGAAAAGAACACATGAAGGATAGTCAGCACATCACTGTACAGTACGTGATGTTTGGAAAGTATGATGCATCAGCCCACAAACATGATTCAAGCCGTTATATACGCCCCACAAGCTTGACGAGAAAAGCTGTGTAACATGAGCTAGATTGTTGTGACAAGTACGACCAATAACATTAATGTAGCTATTTTGCAATATAATTACTTAGGTATCCGTCGGTATAACGTGGTCATTAGATGTTACAGCTACACTAAACTACGTAAGTACAAGCGCTGCGTCCCACTTTTCTTTCAACCAACGGAAAGACACAGAGCACCAGACACTCTACAGGTGTCTGTCAGTCTATAAATATGTTGACTCCCCCCTCACCAGACCTCCTCTTGTAAGGCCCAGAAATACAGCCAAGCAAGAAGTGATGAAATATACAGAGCCTACATCAGGACAAAATTTTATATGAACTGTTGATTCCAAACTTTTTGAATGCAAGGATCAAGCGGAAGAAAACTTAGGTCAAAGCCTTTTCAGAGTTGAATATTAAATGATGGCACCGAACAGAAACCATTGGATGAGAGAGCATGTCTATAAATGATGAAAGGTTTTAGCGTTTTTCAACCTGTACCCAGATTTCTTCTTTCGGCGAAGTGACCAGGTGATGGACGCTCTCTACTACTTGCCCTTCGACAAGTTTCCATTTGAAGCTTCGGACCAGTAGCGAGACGAAGATTGAAAGCTCGTACAAGGCAAACTGATTTCCCGGGCATATACGCTGAGGGAGTCCGAATGGTTGAAAGGCAAACTGAGAACGACCTTTGACATTCTCCGCACTGAACCTATCAGGATTAAATCTGTTCAGCAAAATGAGAAAATGAAATGAGAGGAAACCGGAGAAGAAAAAAATGAGAAGAAAGATGAGAAGGCAATTATTAGAACAATTTTTGTTTCCAACATCACAGGGAGCTTTAAAGTAGATTTTTAAGATTATTTTCACCACATTTTGGATACAGTCTGATTTTACGATGTCAATTTCAAGGATTGCAAAAATACTTCAAATTGCTAAATTAATTTCAGTGATAGTGATAGTGAACATTGTTTTAATGTTCTTCTCTTTCTCAAATTGAATCTTGACAATGTTAGATTTAGACTATTAATCTTCCGTCTAACTCATGGTCTACCATAGACCAGAATAATCCAGAGATAATTTTACTTCTAGACGTGAGATGAGGAATATAATCCGAATATCCCAATGGACTTTGCATTCGTTTCCTGTATTTGACATAACAACATTTGAGCTTGATACATTTTCTAACAAAAATGGAATAGTGGCATATATAGGTGTGATGTCATAGTCACCCACTGACAGAATTGCTTATTTTTTTCTCCAAAATTTGCATGTGATCCCACATTCAACAACATAACACCGGTTTGTTTCATTATCAATTGTGACGGAAACTGTAGCACCCTCATCAGGGGGATAATTTAATCGGAACCGCATCGCAAATTGCTCTGCCAAATGGTTAAGTTGCTATAGAAGTCCAAAGATGTATGGCCGTTGTTTCTTAACACAGGAAACAGTGTATGAATACAAGAGACAAATTTCAGAACCTGCAAAACTGCTAAACAGAATTGAACACAAAATTATTATCTGTTCAGCTATTAATGTTTTCAACACTACACATAGAAATTGTACCAGGATGATGTAGATTATGTTTGTGTGAGACTGCTATCAGTGAAAAGGTAAAAATATATACCTAAGTTAAATTGCCATAGGTCGCTGGTAATTAGAGAATAAACCGTCGAGGCACTAAATTTAGGGGAGTATTGGATAAGGTGCAGCAGGGTCCGCTATTGTCTAAACTTTAAAGTCAAGAGGGCTTATGTATGTATTTAAGATCCTCCTGCAAGCAGGAACTGGCAAAGAAGCCTCATTGGCTTATCAAAGCCGCAAGCTGACCGAAGTCAGTCTCTTACATTCATATTTAACGTCCATGATTATGAATTGTCAACAACTATGTAACTGGACGACATACATTAATCTTGGAGTGACTCAAACCGGGGACCTTATGATTGCAGAGAGGCCTTAAGCAGAGAGGGCTTATCAGCATTACGGTTAAGAAAAGTTCTTCGCAATGCCTTTCATTTGGTGACTGAAGATTGAAATATTGCTATGAAACATCTTTGATAAATTTAAGGGATTCTTTGCTCATCGTTTGCTAAGAACATGTTTGGTTCACAGGTCTACGGTGTAGGCTACTGTGGGCCTAACGTTAGACGCTTGCGGTTTGATAATCAATAGTTTATAACTTAGGCTAGGGCTACACATATTCTGTACATTTAGGCTGATAGCCATATCTCTTATTTCAAAGATCTAACAATCAGGTCACTTGGGAAGTTTGATAGCCTAGTTTATTTTTGTGCTTCAGTCATTCAGTTGACAAGCTTTGTCAGGCGCTGCACAGTTTGTTTCCTAGGCCTAACAAGTTAGCCCAAGCCTAGAGTATAATGATTGATTAATATCAGAATTAGTGATAAAGTTGTAATGTTAGCAGGACCTAATCATAAGGCCTTTATATTTATAACAAAATCTCCAGAGGCTTTTCTCCATGAACTGTTGAAGCATTTAATTGTCATACTCTAGTTTATTTGGAAGAGACCACAAAGACAAAGATTTTGCCAAAATTTATCAGAAATGATATCATCTACATATGCTAATGACAATTGTTTGGGCTCATAATCTGAAATATCGTGAGACCAGGATTCTTAACCCTTTAAAGAGACATTGTGGGCTTTCATAATTTCTAAGTGCACCAGATTTACTAAACATTTCTTTTTTAACAATTCTGCATGTACTTATAAGTACAGTACAGTTTTGTCAAGACCTTTCATTATTTGATTTATGAGGCGAACAAACGTGTTTGATTTCCAAAAGATGAACACATGTCTAGACCATCTGATTCACAAATAAAAGACATGTAAATGTTAATTTATTCTTTTTATAGGAATCAAAGGTAGTATGGAGAGGGATTCCGCCCCCTTTAACAACTATCCAAATTGGCTTAAAGTTGAAAATTCAATGCATGGAATTTCCACTTGGAATAATGTGTCAATAGAAGATCATTGCATCACTGTCAGTATATTGTTTACATGATGTGATTCGTCAGTGTCCTTGCCTTGCTTTGTCAATGTCCTGCACAACCTGTTGCCTAGCAACAACAGACCATCTCTATACCCTCTGATAATGATTTGTTTCTAGGGATTTGTGCATGCTAATTAAGGCTACTATAGAGTTATTGAGAATTATACAACACCTAATTGTATTCTGGTCATTTGATTGGTCAATTGCTCATTGATTGCATGCAAAATCCGCTCTATTGCACTCTATGAAATAGAACCATGGGTTATGCTATTTTGGTAGCACTTTTTTCAATGGTAAGAGAGCAGAGAAACCTGTCTGTTCAAAACAATCTGTTGCATGAGTGCATTTTACCCATCTTAATATAATATGTTGTATAAAACAAATAATGAATGGTTTCCATTCGTGCAATACTGCAAATATTTCATTCGTTGTAATTTGTTCCATTCAACTCGGCTGTGCATTGTTGGATGGAACTTTCCATCTTTCAACTCATGAAATATTTGCACTAATGCACTCATAACCATTCATTATTTGTATATTAACAGATAGTCAGGAATGGTCACATTATGCTGTATCAGCCAATCAGAGCCAAAAATGAAAATAATGGATAGAGAGAGGTTGCCAAATTTTAAGCAATTACTAATAAACAACATATCTGTGATTTTGTTGGTATACAAATGAGGTTTACTGACCACTAGTTCAGGAATATCTTACTGGCAGATATATGGTCACATGATACCATGTTGAACCAATCAGAACAAAAAGGTTGGGAAAATGAATCATAACTCACTGATTTGGTAAAGGCCAGACAGTTTCATCTTGAAACACTACTCCCAAAGCTGTGATGACAGATGTCTTAAAAAGAAAGTAAAATACCAAAGACAATGAAAATCATTATTAAATAATACTCAAACATCGGATCAGGACAAGGTTTTCTACTATCAGTCAATATAAAATGTCTAAACCTCATTATGTTTTCTGTTCATAATGAAATACAAAATTTGTTCACCCAGTTCAATCATGTTTTACACTTGAAACAAAACTTGTGAATGGTGTCATACATTTCAACATAATCCCACCAGAATCCAAACAATATCACCCAAAGCATTTGTTATATCATGATATAAAAAGTAATTCAAGATTAATTATAGGTTAATTGTAAACCATTCCCAGCATGCACCATTCATCTGTAATTCTGGAATGGGAGAATAAATCAGTGATTCATACAGTACAGACAGTACACTTAGTGTCTGTGTGTATACTTTGCCTCCTCACATTCCCCTAAACCCCTAAAAACCTAAACCTATACCGACATGCCCACTTATAATCATAATAAAATAGTAAGAATAAAATAGTACTTATATAGGATAGAAAAATACATTAAAGCTATGGTGATTCAAAAATAACAGCCTTGTAGGAACCTACTATTCGGTCAATAATTATACAAACGATGCTCTTCATATCATAAAGATGCCTGGGGGGGTTGTTTTGGGGACCTTCTGTAATGTGATTAACTCTACCATATCAGTGATGCAACTACCCTTTATGAATAATACACCAATGTGCTCATTTAAATGTGCTTATATAAAAAATTCTTTAAAATAGAACACTGAAAATAATAATATGGAGTTGTCATAGCTTTTGCAGTGTTCTTGCCCTTCACTCATGAGTTTTTAGATCTTGAAGTTACACTCACCCCTTTTGGAATGATGTGTCCTCCAAGTTCGATATCCAGGTCTTGCACCTTAGCAGCCCAGGGTATCAGGGCACTTAACCGCATACTCTCATTCAAAACTTGCTGTAAATATCTAGTTTTGGGGAAGTTAATTGAAAACAAACAAAATAATAAAGTTGATATCATCCTGTCATTACTACTGATAACATTAGACACCTGATTAAATTTATTATTGATTACTAAAAATTGAAGAATTGAAGTTGTTGCTCGCTCTACGTCCATCCAGAGAAGTTCTACGATATGTTATCTGCAATAACTTCTCTCATCCCAATTTATTTTTATTTTTTCTAATATACCTGCCTGGTTCACCCACTAACCCTCCTCACTCCACCCTCCCACACCTTACCCCGGGCACGTAACAGCCCCTACCAAGCAAGACTTCAAGCTCAAAACAAGACTAAACTAAGTTTCCTTAATTATACAGAAGTCATACTTGAGATCAATATACATATATTATCTGACACTTTGTACATACAGTACAGTAAAATATCACACTCTGTTTGGAAATGGCTTGTTTGGTGTCTAAGAACACATTTTCAACTCACTTCAGTTTGCTAATATCCTCATGGGAAACAGATTCTCTATTGCCGATGACTTTCGATATTTCTTGGTATAATTTCTCCTCGACGTCGGTGTGAGTTGCGATGAAGTATAACGTCCAGGCGAGAACTGCCAAATCGAAAGATAAGCACCTAAGTTTGATACTAATTATATAGTTCTCAAATATGCTTCAAGAATGATTCAGTTAATAAAATGTGTCTGAAATCAGATTTCTAACAATAGAGATATAATTCTGTCATTTGCCAAAAAATATACCATGAACTTTGATATCAGGAGATTCCTAGCTGATAACGGGGCTGAAATTATGGTCATTAACTACTGAGGTTAATTTATACCTGTTCACTACACCTTTCTTGACAAAAAAAGAGAAAAGAAACACTTATAGGCCTTACACAGAACTTTGCTCAAATATTAAACCAAGGTGAATCTCATGAAAAGTGTAATATGGTCATAAAAGGCAACTTCCAACTGTTTTAAGCCCCACTAACCCTGAAAGAATGTTTTAAACCTTCCTTTATATGATTAATCACTAAAATGTTACAGAACAATTTTGTAGCAGCATGGAAAAAAGAACTGATAAACGTGCATAATAATACTCACGATATCCTGAAGTATGGAAACCCTCTACCATAATACTCATGGCCTCTGATATCATTGTAGCATCCGAGTAGGTAGAACTGTTCTCCAAAATGACATCAATGAAAGCTTTCTGGTTGCTCTTGGGAGGGTTGGCCTGCCTCTCCTTGACTGCTTCCTTTATCATCTTTTTTAGCTCCTTAAGAGCTTGTATTAAAAACAGGTTAAAGAAAAGCAACAAATAGTCTTATAGAACAGAAGAATCAGTTGACTGTGTTCTACATCAAACTTATTAATTGCCTATTTTGCTTGATTAAAACAATTTAGATTATTTAACAACAAACACATTGCTACTTTGGGCTCCCCCATTAAAGGTACAGTATTTGGAAAGCAGATACTGTATTCCTTCAATGATTTACGTTTTGGTTCTGGTCAGTGAATAGTCTCTAACAGTTAAGAATATATGCTAAGGTCTTTTCTACATCAGCTTTATTCAGCTGGCCCTATATCATATTTTGAGCATCATTAAGCCAAAGGTGCTTAAATTTTGTCATGTTTTTCTTAATTTATTACAATGTTTATTTTTCTGTATAGGAGATGGGTTAGCAAATGATGAATATCAAATATCTAATTTCTTAACATGACCTTTTGCGGTTTGTGTGTCAACACTGCTAATATTCCACCTTCAAAGTACGAAAGGAAAAACAGGGACAAAAGTAACAGATTTCAGATCCTGGTGGCACTAGGACATCACAGGTTTATAAAGATTGCAGTTACTAGGCCTGACTTTTAAACTAATATATTGTTATGAAATAGTAATACTGCCTCTTTGATGTTACCGAAAAACTCCATCGAGACACCTTACAGGCCTCTTATATATTTATCTAAGTCAAAGATTCAGTTTTCCCACGAGAAGTTTTAACTATCTTATTGAATCTTGGTACAGGGCCTTTTCCCAAAATAGATTCCATTATGTCTGTGGAACATTCGAGAAGGTTCTCTCACGTGGTATGGAAGTTTCCATAGAAAAGGGGCTGGACTTCCAAACTCCCAACCAATCAGGGCAGATCAGTGCCAGTGCACTTATTTTTATATCGTTGAGTTAATACAGGATGGTCAGGTTATTGGCTGCCTACTGACTGTGCGCAGTGGGATTTTATAGAAGTAAGGTATAAAAGGCGGCATGGTGGCGCAAGTTTATCACTCCGTCATCAGTTCATCGCTTCGTCATTGCTTCGTCACCATTTCATCACTCCTTCTAAATGCGTAATTGACGGAGTCAAATCATTGTAGTTTTATTTGTAAAGAGAATCGACAGAGAAGAAATTATACCGAATCAATAATCAAATCCTATCTTGTCAACTTGTTTTTGTGTGAACTCATTGTTTTCTCCCGTTCGAGACATCTCCTGAGCATAAATACGGCATCAAGATAACCCCAGTACCTTTCTATCGCGAGTCCCGATATAGTATTACTATCGGAGGAGCCAGGCTCGTCACAATATTACAATATCTTCCAAATGGAGAAAGATTTGACCTAAATGTTCAGGGAAGTTGTTTCTCACAAACTTCCTTGTCAGATAATAAAGCTAAATGATGGTTGATTCTGTGTCTCCTCCTTCATGCATGGGGCAGGTGAAGACTTTGAAATAAGGACCACTGTTCTTATAATATCAGATGCAAGTATTGGACTAACCTTCATCTACTTTCTTCATGTTCTCACTTCCCTCTTGGTCAAGCTCTCCTCCCACCCTAGCCTCCATCTCATGCCAACACTGCCAACAAGAAAAGGGAAGGGGAAGTTTACTATCATCATACAGATACATTTGTCTATTATCATAAAAAACAAGCAAACAAAAAGAAAGGAAATAAGAATATCTTTTAAATTTTCTGTAAGTAAATGAACGACAGAAAAATGACTGAAACTTATAAAAAAAACTGAAGCGGCACAAACAAATTTTCCTTGCTGCCTTCTAAGCTTTCTTTTTTTTCAACAAGTTCCTACATTCAACTTTATTCAATTAGGACTCCATCGGTGAAATTACAACTTTGGATAAGACGATGAATTGCTCTTACAATTTCATAATTACGCTTCAGTTCGTAGCATTTACGGTCATCTTTGAAGTAATTGCCAAAGGCTGCTTGGGCGAGTGCCTTAATGGTGAGGGCAAGACTATATTGGCAGAGTGGTATGTGATCATCGTTAGGTGTGGAAGAAAGCTTCTTTACAACTTCCTGGCCCAACTAAAAAATCAAAAAAATGGAAAGAAAATAGACATTCTAAAAATGCATGAAAAGATTCAAGTGGCAAATATATTTCTCTTTTTGTTTTTGGTGGGGTGGGGTGGGGTGGGGTGGGGTGGGGTGGGGTGGGGTGGGGTGGGGTGGGGTGGGGTGGGGTGGGGTGGGGATGGAGTGTGGTGGGGATAGGAATGGGGGACAAAGTTGCCTCATGTTGGTTTTTAGCACTTTTGTTGAAAATTGCTATCACAGTCCAAATGCTTTCAAGTAGCATAGTAAGGTGTAAGGTAACACATCTATGGATGTTTTTACAAACTCGTCTCCACCTGTTGCTAAAATTCCAGGATTGGTAAAAAAAGGACCCTGGTAAAAATGGTTTGGTTGTCACATGATCATTCTTTCCATGATGGTGGTTACTATAGCAACTATCTTTACCATGTCTGGTACTTCAAGTACATCACCAATGAACTCATACCTATCCATGGACCTTTGTTTATACTGTACATGAGATACTCATGTTCTAAGACTGAAGTGTGCTTATTAAATTATCTGCTTGAGTGACTCATCTGCTTTTCAATTGATCTACCTGAGTGAGTGTACGGTTCTTCCAAAGTCACTAATGGGGAAGTACACAAAATTACTATAAATATTCTACAAATGTCACCGTTTGTTTCTTAACTCTAATGGAAAAAGCATCAAGAAGGCCTTTGAAAGTGTTGTGTTAGAACTTGTCCCCTACCTTAAATCGCCAATTTAGATCTTATGACTTCTCCGAGTACCACTTAAGGGTTTACGAATCACTCGGCAATTTTAAAGTTTAGAATTCTAGTCCTCAGAGCATACAGTAAATAGTGCACTTCAGCTCACAAGAAAACCGCTCCACATCTTTGCATAATGTACTGCAATGTCGCCCTAAATTATTCCTGGTTCTCCAAAATTTCCTCTCACCTAAACACCCTCCAGAGCAAATTCCAGATGAAAGTATTATTTTATTACAAACCAGTGCACCAAAATATCCCCTCTTGAACAAAATGTTTTCAGTGTTTTACCTGGCTGAAGGTTATACAGAATTGATCAAGATTATCATGAGCCAAGACAGGGTTTATCAAGGCCCTCCTCTTGCGACCCTCCACACCATTGGTAAACCTGATGCCATCTGGTCCCACGATTGGTTCATAGACACTGAACAATTCAGCTGTGGAAAAGACAACAGCATCAATTGGAACTTTCCGTTCACATATTACGTTGATCTTGGCCTCAAAATAATGCCTATCACCACGTTCTTAAATTGAGTCAGCAAATAGCACAATGGGAATCTAATTTGTTAGACATCATTATCAAAAGGTAGGTGATGTGATTTTATCACATACAGCCTACACAAGCATGCAATCACATCGTGAAGACGACTCATTAAACTACCTACGAGAAGCTTTGTAATGGGATGAATACGCTTTAAAGTTCAAGTGTCACTGAGGCTCACATTTCCACATGCATTTTACTGCCGCAATTAAAGCATTATACTGCCTCCTTGAGACATTATTTAAATGTCTATTGAAACTTCCTTTTTAATGTCTGCCAATTATTTTGAGGATCAAAGTCTCTAGGAAAGTATGTTTGGAAAACTTCCAGCGATTTTTAGCGCTTCAAAATTTTGGAGCCAATACTGATGACCGGTTAAGAACAAAGCCCTACAACAATAAATGGTTATACCCTTTCTGAAGGGCACACTTACCTGGTCTGTCAAAAACTCCTTTGAGATCGCTGAGTAGATCCGGGGATGCAACACTGACGGTAAATTTGGGTCCGTACCAGAAAGAGGCGATCGGTCCGTGGTCTGCATGCAACTTGGCAAGAAACTCATGCAGACTCCCAGCAGCAGCTATGTCAGGAAAGTTGCCTTCCCTACAAGAAAAAATATATTGGAGATAATGTAGTACTGTATGTTAGAATAGTGAAGACCAACACTTAGGCTCTGGCTTTACAATATTGTAATATACCTCCCCCCCATACCCTCCCCCCCTCTCTCTCTCCAACTATCTTGGTTGGGAGGTGGAACAGCAATTATTTAACATAACAGAATTCATTACAAGAGTACGGAACAATTATGCATATCATGTAAGATATGATGAGAGACAAAATAATACAGAGACATCGAAGAACAATAGATTTGATAACTGGAAAGAAAAAAAAGACAATATTTAGCTCTTTCTGCTTTGTGAACTATCAATTAATTTACATGTCTACTTCTGTCTTCAACTCACTTACTGGATTCAGTCTCATATTACATTTTATAACCCATACAATCACACAAAAATATATTTATATTAAATTAGTATGTTAGGCTCAGTTGTCTAAGCAGCAGGGAAGCTTTGAGTGATTGAGAAGGAAAACCCTCCCAGAAGTCAGCAGTCAAACATAATCAGTCGCTTTGAGCACAGAAACTCATTCTACTTTTGTGCATTTTATTTTCAATCTAAATAAAATAAAACTGTTAGCAAACTGCATCCACTAGAGAGCCTGTGTAGGAGAATGTGTAAAAGAACGTTGGCCTGACGTTTCAATCCTAGCAGGATCTTCTTCAAAGGCTAAATGACAAGTAACAGTATCAGAAGGGACAAAAACACGCACAGAATACAAACAGGTTAATGAGCATGGTGAACACTAAGAGATATATGTAGGGGGGGTTAGTAGATAAGGGATGGAGAGAAGAAAGTTCAATCATCATATGTACTTACTTTGAATCGCTTGGATCAAGTCCAGGTATTGTGCTCACTTTGGCTGATCCCTGCAAAGAAGATAGAAAAAAGTTCCAAATTGAAGAAAGGAAAAACGATGGTTTCTTCCTATTGCATAAAATCATGCTCATTTCTACTTTATATAAAGAAAGCTGTTTTGGTCTGTTTATTACTAATAAATACATTTATCATGTACCAATATCCACAAAACAATAACTGCTCATGGTACTTGAACAATCAAAATAAGATCTAAAAAGATGAGTCTTAAAAGTTGCCAAAATACCCAGGTGGATGTTGGCTTTGTTCTTGCTGAGATGTATATCTTCTTCCATCATTAATGTGGTTTACTCAGAGATCTGTTTCTAACTCAGCTTGGTTCTATGTAAATCCAGCACTAATTAATTTGGTAGCAAAAATGTAGCTATATTCATAGCAGTTTTTGAACCCAAAAATGATATTATATTTCAGTGTTAATTTTATCAGCATGGAAATGAAGAAACATCAAAATTGCTGCCAAGACTATGAACATGAATGTTGAAGTGAACATACTTTAACTTGCGACAGCTTATTTATGAGTATTCACAGGAGAGAAAAACGATACGACTGTTGAATAAACAAGTTTAAAACAATGGTTTGTCTTAATTAGTGAACAATATACTCACAGGATAGAAGTAAATCACAGCAATAAGTAGAAATGTGACAAATGCCACAGCAAACATGCCAAATGCAATTAGCATCCTGATAATTAGTTTTGTTTTGCTGTCAGGAGAAATAGGTTGGAGGAAGAAACCTGAAAATAAATCAGAAAGAAAACATATATGGCCACGAGAATGAAAGTTATAGATTTGCGTCCACCGCCCGCATGCCTGAAAAGCTACCGCACGAAAATTTTCATTATTTCCAAAAATTTCATTATTATATACAAAAAATTTCATTATAAAAAAAAAAAAATCCAAATCGCGCACAGCGGAAAGACGATCTATTTATCACGTAAATGCAGCTATGAAAACAGTATCATCGCTTTGCCAGTGTCGCGGCGTCATCGGGGTCACAGGTCAAATCGCTCCAACCGCGCATCGGATTCTCGCAATGTCTCCACGCGCACACGTGCGTTGATACCATGCATTGTTCTCGTGGAACGAAACGTAAGAAATCCTGTCAATCTTTTATACTTACCTATAGTTTGAAGACTCGAATTGTTGAAATAAAAGGGCTAAACTATAACAAAGTTTATTGACATTGCATACGATATACAAATATTGATGGATGGCATGATCAGAATGTGAAATTGTACGATTCACTGGTCGATGTTCGGCGGTGTTTTTGATCGTCTCCAGTGTAATGCTAAAGCATAGGATAACAAGCAGTCGATCTAGGCCTAGCCTACGTACGTACGTACTGTTCCAGGTCAATGCACTGTAGTGACCAAGTCATGTAGGCTATCATTGTCACTGTGTACATCATGTTGCAGACAGGAGCCCGGTATTTTAACATTTTTATAAATTCTATGCATCCCCATCCAGCTAGCCTAGTACTACAGTAGTAGCAGTTGTGTTTCAAAGCCAGGGTTTTATTCTCCCCTACTGTGACATGGTATTTTGAAGTCGTTTATATACCATTACCACTTGCGTGAACGGTTTATGTAGATAGCTACGCATGCGCAGTTGTAAATAATGAATAATGAATGATGAAAAACAGCCTCATGTGTTTTCAAAAAAGTCCGGACACAAATCTATAACTTTCATTCTCGTGGCCTATTTCTCATGCTTCAAAGCTATGTTACATTTGGTACTTTGTTTTGTATTGATAAATGCCAGAAGTCCTTTCATCTCAAATCTTGTTTCCTGTTCTACAGTTGTTAATAAAATAACAATACTGTGGTAAATTTGGTTACAGCAGCTTGCCCAAGCCTTATTAATATTATAGATTGAATAGGCATAGGCCTCAGACTAGGTCGTACTAGGCTAGGTCTAACTCAAGTCTAAAACTACTGTACTGTTAGTCATACAGTACATGAGGTACTTATGGAGCTGTGTTCCAACTATCGGCGCATACAGCAGCCTGGGCCTACGTCTAATTGGCTACTCTGCTCTGGCAATAGAGCTGGGGGTTTTTACGCTAGCCTACCTAGGCCTTTAATCCTACTCTAATTTCTAAAGTTAGGGCCTAGGCCTAGGTCCAACGTTAGGCCTAAGGAGTATGGGTATGGCACATACTGAAATGGTGATAATATACCTTTCGGTTTTGCTGGAAACTTGAGTGAAGAAATTCAGTAGAAGTAGTCTATTTTAGTATCAATTTTCGTTCAATTACAGCTCCTCGTGTGTTTTCTTCGTGTTATTGAGAAAATCAATTGAAGCTGACTGGGCTAAATTTAAGTCATATGGATGTGTTTCAGAAGGTTCATGTTGTCAACATAGCATTTAGACTACGTGGTTAATACACAAACATACGTAACTTGACTATAAATTGCTTAGCAGACGATCAAGTCTTAAATGGGTGGCGCTGTTATAAATATATAATTTAGAAGAGTAATTTACATATGTTTAAAAAAAGACTTCGGCTTAGTTAGAACTTATGTGATGGAGATAGCTCTGAACTTACAGCTTCCGTATCAAATCGCTGATAAAATATCAAAAATTTGAAACTCAAGCGAGGAGTAACATGTCACCATTTTATCGCACAAAAGACCTATTTCACTCTGTATGAACCCCTGCATGATAGGAAGACAATTGCTAACTATTGTCAAAATTTTATTCATTGTAGAGAATAATTAAGGTTTGGGTATTGACATCAGAACTGCGCGCTGCTTAGAATATGAACAATGGGTGATTGTCTCAAACCGGCCAAGGGGTTATGATTTAGACCGAGTATGGCCATACATATACAATACCTCCTATATGTTGAGGAACAAAACCGATAGCAGAAAGAACCAAACGTTTGAAGAACAGTTAACTGTTGATTACGTAAGATAAAGTACTGATTATAGCTAAGCATATATTGATATATGATGTGGGAATGCTGTCAAACTAAAAATAATTAGAAAAGTTGCAGCTAAGAAAACACTGCTGAAAGCAAATAAAGTAAAACCATTGGATTAAGTTATTCCTTTATCCGCTTGTTTGAGGTCCTTTCAACACTGAAATATTATTCATTCGAAAGAGGAGTGTCGTATAAATCCTGATTCTTGACGGTGAAAGGTAAGTTTCTACAACAAAGTTCGAAACTTGTATAGTACGTAAACCCTATAACAAATTAAGGGATGATAAATTGAAGCAACCAGAGGCATAGTTTAAGTTGCTAACAAAGTTCGCAGAAATACTGCCGTTGCCGAAAGACACTGTCTGTCTTCGTCTCCGCCAAAACGCAGGAGGTTCACTTAATATATGTTATAAAAATTATGATATATGATATCAACGCGTATTCCGTCTGGGGAAATACGTAAAATTAATGTTGAAAGGTTAAAGTGTATGTGAATATTTTAGAATAGCTATAGCCACTACAGTTTCAGAATCACATATTAGTGTCGACACTACTGTGTGCAACTGATTATAATAATAAGTTTTGGGGAAGAAGTTATGGCAATGGCCTATTTTATATTATATTTTACTCACGTATACTCACTCATTTAGTATAGATATTTGACTTTTTAAGTCAACATTTTGAGATAAAAAGTCAAACGTTTGAGATTTGGTGACATTTTCCCCCCTATGTCCCTATTAAGCCACCGGAGGAGAGGTTATAGCCTTATAGGCCGATGTTGGAAGCCTATTTTACTAGGTGTTGGAGAACCTAATTACTATATTGGCCATCAGGTGACAAAACTGTATCACTTTATGCAATCGGTTGACAGAAAGAGGTGAAATCGATATATAACATCAAGGGCGTAGGAACCGGGGGGCTGGGGGCGCCAGCCCCCCAGTGAAAAATATAGGGGGGGCGGAAGTATCATTCCGCCCCCCCCCCCGCTTCGCAAGTCAGAAAACCCCTTGTTCATTTCTCAATAAATGATAAAGTGTGAACTGTGCTATATTGCACCAAATTGCATCTGAGGCTACCTGGATATACAAAAAATTTCCAAAGGGGAGGGGGACATCCCCTTCCCTTAGACCCCTCCCCCAGGCTGGCCATCAGGCTTCAGCCCCCCCCCCCCCCCACTGAAAAGTACCTTCCTACGCCACTGTATAACATTAAGGGGCAATAACACGTTCATTGGTGACTGTTAACTTATTTCACTGCTTAGGAAGAAGGGATTTGGTACGCAATAAACATGATCAACTTTATGGAACATCATAATGGCCACAACTGAAAATAAACGATGATAATGTTATCGTATACGATGATAATGCAAAAGTGGCGTTTAATAGCCAAGACGGACTTCCGACTGCCGGAATGTTCCAATATGCTCCCATTGATACTTGAATTTCTGTTTAATTTCGACATTTGTTTGTGCAAACAGGTTCGAATATTTCGTCGGTGGTTACCAATAGCAACCGAAGTGAGGAAATGATGATGACGAGACATATGTTAATGATGCTAATGATGTCAAATGTCATTTTCGTGACCTGTGACGTCCATATTGAAATATGCATATTCAGCAAGCGAGAATTTACATGTGTAAGAAAAGGAGAAGCTTTAACCGTCGTACCGCCTAATATCCCGAGCAACGTGACAAAGATATCAATTTTCAGACAAGAAATCCGTACCATTTATGACACAGATTTCTCGGGATTAGATGAACTGGTTGATTTACGTTTAGTTGAAAATGGAATCGAAGTCATCGAAGATGGCGCCTTCAAAGATCTATTAAGCTTGCGTACTTTGTTGTTATATTCAAATTCGCTGACGTCACTCGGCCCTGATATGCTGAAAACTAATGTTAACTTGATATCGCTGTTGGTCTCCAACAACCCAGGACTTACCCTGTCATCTTGTTCGCTATCAGGATTGACCAAACTTAAACATTTTATTGCAGATCGAACTAGGATAAATTTCTCACGGAATCTTTTCATTGAACAAGATTGTCCAGACGGTGAAATTCCGACATCTTTGAAGGATATAAATGTACTCGACACTTTGACTCAAACCTTCGATGTGAGTCTTATGTCTCGTTTTGTTCAGTTGAGACGGTTATCCATTGGCCAATGTGGAATTGATACAATACAAGCCAACCTCTCACTCCTGCCTTCGTACTCCATTGAGCTATTATTTATAAGACAATTTTCGGCAATATATTTTAATGAAAATACCATCGAAAATTTCACTAATTTAGAGCGAATTGATATCCAAGGAAGGTCTTTGTATTTTTTTCCAAAATATTTTTTGCAAAATAGTCACTTTCGAGGAGTCATAGCCATAACACAAACATCATTCACTCACCTCCCAGAAGATGCTTTTGTAGGGATACAATCTGTGCGTATTATAATTTTACGCTGTGGTTTACGTATCATCCAACCAAATGCTTTCCGGTTGCTGAGCAACCTACAAGAAATTCACCTGAATAATAATAACTTGGTAACGGTGCATCCAAATATGTTGGATTTACCCTTGATTCATATAAAGGAGATCAATTTACGTGAAAATCCGTTGGTTTGTGATTGCCCGCTTTTCAAGATGGCTATGTCGTTAATAGAAACGACTGAACGATTAGTTCTTTCTGGACATTGTCAAAGGGCAAGTGATGATCAATTCATGAACATTACAGTTTACGCGGAGACTACTTCCACCTGCGATGCAGACTCGTATCCCGTTACTGTGACAGAAATCGTAACTGATACGGAAGCGATGAATACTGTGACGTCAAACCCTCAGTCTGAGAACGAAATAGAGTATTCTCCTAACAGCCGTTCGCCTAAAATTGGGACTGATGTACTCATGACTACACACAAACGTAAAACACACCGACCTGACTTTGTTACAATGCGCTGGTTGACAAATTTGGACGATGGTACAAAACAAACGCATAAGACTCTTGGAGGAATAAACTCGAGAGCACAAGTGTGGCCTACTCCAACAGCACATGACGATACACTGGAGAGGATGGAACGTCTGATTGAGGTAGAGACATCATCATCGTTACCTAAGGGGCGTCGGCTTTCACCGGAGTCGGGGAAGCAGGACGCCGTAGCTAAATTCAAGTTAGGTTTACCAGGCAAAATAATATTGTATCTTTTCCTTGGTATTGCGCTTTCTGCTCTGGTGGTTATCGCATTTCTGCAATTGAAACTTTCAAAAGCCAGGAACCGAGTTGATGTGTCAAAAGAATTAACATGTATGGCCGATTTGGCACACGGCGGAGCTCATGAATAAACATGACGTATAAACAAGAGATATAGCGGTTGATATCGTTAAGCAGCTGTATTCCTTATGTATGACTATTACGAACTAAACTAAGCTTTCTTGCCAGGAGAGTACTTTTGATTTTTGTTTTGTAGCAATTTTGAACATGCCTTTTATATTGGGGGGGGGGGGGGATACTGTAGGATTGGTTTGCAATTGTGTTATAAATTACCATGAAAATAAGATGTGGTATTAAGTTTAGATTACTATAAGTAACATAGAGCCAACTGATGCATGGAGTTAGACGTTTCAATTGTCTATCATATACTGGTTGTCAATGTATCTGTCTTCTAACAACCATCATAGCTTAGACTGGGCTGAAGAATTCATTTTTGTAGAGTACATTTACTTATATTTATAAGCTCACTGCATGTTCCAAATATTTTTTGGACACATGACTTAATTCTTTAAAGAAACAATTGTGTATGTTTTGAATTTACCATTCAAATTTCTGTTGCCTGATATTTTTCTATGTGTATGATTAAACACTATGTATGGTAATTATCATGTGGTTGGTGGAATGGGGTATATCCTATAGGTATTGGTCAGATATGAACAATGGCTGTCATGGGTAGGCCTATACAAGATGCCAGACGTTGGCCCTATACTGCATTTAGTGTATGTATATGTGATCTTCCCGCAAGCAGGAACTCGCGAAAGAAGCCATGGAGGCTTGTAGACTTGCAAGCTGACCGAAGGCAATCTCTCGGCACACATCCATTTAACGTCCATGTCGGGAAGTTGTTATTGAACAACACCCTTGCCAGACGACACACATTGCTGTCGGCGGGGAATCGAACCGGGGATCTCATGACTGGGAGACGCCGGCGTTAACCACTAGGCTATACACTCCGCCTTAAGTGTGATGGTTAAACAGGTCGCAATGTTCTCCGCTTAAGCCTACAATAACTGGGCGCCGGGAGTGGGTGGGGTGATAATGTTTATGGCACGGATAATAACTTAACATGAATAAATCAGTATTCAGTTTTCAGAACATTTATTGTAAAACTCTACAGACGAAACATGGTAAGACTAACAATGAAAGGACATCAAACAGAAAGAGTGTTACAATTGCAATATATACTAAAAGACTATAAGGTATCTAGACTGTTTGGTCTGGTCAAGAAATTAATCTAAAGTTACTAAGAAAGCGACGACGTGGTGCCACCCAAAATGTGGATCGCAAAAAATCTCAGTTCATGGGTCGCGGGATATTTCCAGACGTCCGAATTATTTTTTTTTAATTTTCAGAGCTTCCCGAAAAAGTGCCCTATACTGCATTTTTGTTCTGTTTTTATCATCGTGTCAATAGTCAGTGCATCGCCGGTACTGGAGGGTGAGCGGTATGGTGCAGGGTCGTAAATGAAGCGCTGTGCTAAGTAAATAACTATAGTTGCAAGAAATTAATTGAAACCTTTGATAGGAACACACTCACAAAGAATAGCATTTATAGTTATCTAAACAAGTACTATATACAGCTATATCAATGACAACGAATGACAATGCAAGCAACTACAGCAGAAAAACAATATAAAAAACTATATAACAGACGACCATTGATGAAATCCAAACCATCAAATCACCTGTTAATAATTACATAGCCATGTATGCGGCGACATACTTGATACTATAGCACTGTTCAATCAGAAGTCGTACGCATACGGTTTTCTATATAGCGTGGTGCGTTCACTGAAGATGGGTACCTTCATATCAGTTAAACACGTATACTAGTTGTCTGGAGAAGGTTTCAGCTTTGTTTTCAATAATTAAGGGTGCTTGAATTCAAACTGATTCAACCATTTTAAGTTGTTAGTTCGTTACGTTTGACGCAGTTAGTGAGATCGTCCTCCTCAGAACAAACAAAACTCTATGGGGAATGCAGACTTCTGAAAATGGAGGTGGGGTGAGCGTACGCACGATAGTCCGTCTCCCTCCTGCATCAGTCAATCCTTACCAGGCTGTTTGGGAACTGCTGAACCGTTGCTTTGCCCCCGTTTAGACATTAGATCCGCCAGCCCATAATGGCGGCCTCTACTTGTAGTGAAAAACCGCCAGTTATGGTGTTGTCTACCCCCTCCTTGGCCAAAAAGAGAACCAATTAAAGGCATTGAAGACTCGCCCAAACCGCGTGCGGCCATCTGAAAAAGTTAACTTTCCGTTGCTTGCAAGTGACGTTTTGTTCGTGTCGCTACAAAATGCAGACAGTATAGTAATAAAAAAGTGATACCTTGTTATCTTTAGCTAGACATGAGATGTCCAAGGCTGTATTGTTTGTACACTGTGTGTGGGTATTGGCCGTAGCTGTATGTACTGACTGTACACTAGTGTCTAATTACCGATGGTAGCAAGCAGTGTGTGTGTATGTTCTAGGATCGATGGTGGTGTCTAACACTTCTGTTACACCTCATTCGAAACTAGGTCAGATTACCGGCATTAGACGTTTCTTTTTGCGCGAGTCTTCACACCCTTTAACTTCACCTATATACACCGCACACTAAAAATACTAAAATTGATTTACTAGCTGTACAGCGGACGTTGTCCGTACACGCGGCGGATGATACCTTGGAAAAATTTGCTCCAACACATTTATCGAAGTGGATACCAGCACCCCCTCGCCCCTATGGCAAGCCGTTTTAACATTTACCTCTCTATTCTACTTAAGTAGAATTAATTCCACTTAAGTAGAATACAATTAAGCTTAAGTGAAATGAATTGCACTTAAGTAGAATACAATTTAGCTTAAGTAAAATGAATTGCACTTAAGTAGAATTGCATTTTACTTAAGTTTAATTGTATTCCACTTAAGTAAAATTACCACTTTCTTTTAAGCTTAAGTTAAATTCAATTTCACTTAAGCTTAATTGTATTCTACTTAAGTAAAATACAATTCTACTTAAGTAAAATTTAATTTAGCTTAAGTAAAAGTGTCATTCTTTTTCACTTAAGCTAAATGCATTTTACTTAAGTAAAATTGTATTTTACTTAAGTAGAATACAATTAAGCTTCAGTGAAATTGAATTTAACTTAAGCTTAATTGTATTCTACTTAAGTAGAATTGTATTTTACTTAAGTAGAATACAATTGCATTATACTTAAGTAAAATTCAATTCTACTTAAGTAAAATACAATTTAGCTTAAGTGGAATTGAAGGATATGGCAAGCCGTTATAACATTTACCTCGTGCGGAGAAGTGGTTGGTCTGGGGGCAATGTTTACATGGTACCGTGCCTTGTGGTACTACTACTACTAGTACCACTGCTTGGTGGTATGTCGTGTTGTAGTCGTTCCCTTGCCCTCAAAAGTGCTTTTCCAACTGCATCAGCAACATTTTGCAACGATTTATTGGCTGGCTGCATTTACCAAAACTCTAACGTTCAGACTCAGTGATAAACATAGCTTTGCTTCATTTGCTAAGTATGGTGTTATGTTCGTATATACACAACGAAAGCTTGATAAGTATCGCAGAATGGGGGAATGGCCGCAAATGGTTACGTAACTAGTACGTCTTGAACGTAACTCTATAGGTCTCGCATCACAATTAATTGTTCCATTGACTTACACACTAAACTCATCACTTTCAAGACCTGCCAAAGCATAGATAGAAGTTTTCATCTGGTATATCCTACCCACCACAAGATAGCTGTGCTCTTGGCCTATCATGGCACTTGCAAACTTCCATATCATGACCGTTTAGATTATGAGCTAGAAGAGGAGCAAGTTTATCACACTGAACCCTTCCATATGCTCGCCCGGAGTAATATCAACATTAAACAAAAGATTTTTAAAATGGTTTATATCACCCTCGATCCTCCCTATTTTCACACCATCTGTACTTAAAATTATGCTCTTTCATATGAAGGCAGAAAAAACGATGACAGTAAATGATAACATGCTTAAGCAAGCTTTACGTTAGGTATTTTTACGTCTTTTCTGACAATGGTTAACCTATTGAGCGGATGAACACGTGGTGAGGTACCTATAATAGTATACAAAGTAGGACTTCGCGGCAAGTACAGTGACGCAATGAGTAGCATATACTGATTGACCAATCACATTTTACTTAAGCTAAATTGCATTTTACTTAAGTGAAATAGATTGACCAATCACATTTCACTTAAGCGTAATTCTATTTCACTTAAGTAAAATGCAATTTAGCTTAAGTGAAATTGAAAAGCCATTTTGCTTAAGTAGAATAGCATTTTACTTAAGTAGAATTGAATTTTACTTAAGCAGAATTGCATTTTACTTAAGTAGAATTGAATTTTACTTAAGCAGAATTGTATTTTACTTTAGTAGAATTGTATTTTACTTAAGTAAAATACGATGTAAACAAGAACCGTTTAAACTTAAGCTAATATGAATTCCACTTAAGTGGAATACAATTAAGCTTAAGTAAAATGCAATTCTACTTAAGTGCAATTCATTTCACTTAAGCTTAATTGTATTCTACTTAAGTAGAATTAATTCTACTTAAGTAGAATAGAGAGGTAAATGTTAAAACGGCTTGCCATACGCCCCACCCCATTTTCCATGCAAACGATTCTGACAAACTTGTGCCCGGTTTGTGAGCGATCTATTGCGCAGTCCCAAGCTCTACCTCCAATGACATACACAGTAGCTTTAAACGACGCTACAAACAATGACTCATATCATCGACCTTTGTCCCAAATTGCGCATTAGCTTTAGCACGCAACTAGGTGGAACAATTCGCGCTATTCAGTCGCGTAGTCCAATAGTATGAAAGTACACCACAACAACACACGTTGTACGGTACAGGCTTACACACATAGAGTACTGATTACATACTTTTACGCGGACCGAACGACAACGAGACAGCGTGTGGAACCCGTCGATAAAGAGAGGGGAGAAAAAAAAACGCAAGAATTCTTTACTATAACATAATAAAAATACAAAAATGAGTGATAAAGAAGATTACGAGACAAGGGTAAGTATATTAGTGCAAAGTAGATGTTTCTGATACTGAGCCTATCGGTGAAAATCGTAGAAATCTAGTTGTTAGCCTAACGAGTATTGGTAACGTGTCGCTTGGGGATTAAGGTTGGTTAGGCCAAGGCCTAAGTTTGTAGGGTTATGAATTCTATGTAGGCCTATCTTGTTTTGCAGAGTAGGCTAGTTGTATTGTATGCTACACCATTGTATTATATATTGAGAACAACAAATCTGTGTGCAAGTATAAATTAAACTTATAGACCTATCCATTGATTAATTTATTAAAATATAGGTCTAGTCGAAGCTAGTAATAGTATAGGCCTAGTCAGTATTGCAAAGTTCAGAACACTGCGAAGTTCGGACACCCCTAAGAAAAACACGATTTTTACATAATAACCTAGAGCCAATATCACGAAAAACTACGAAGCTACAGTTATTTTCTCTCAAAAATGATCCAAAAGCAAGTACATATTTCCCAATAAAAGGAAGTTATAGTTTTGGGGTGTTTCAAAGCTTACGTGACCGAACTTCGAAGTATCCATGCTATAAGTAAAAGATGCAAAAGAATTTGAGAATTTCAAACAATTCTTTTGCTGTAATAAACCCCTCATAACTGGGTTGAAATGGAATATCCAACGAAGAAAATATGACACTTTATCCGTTGTTTGGAAGGATAGGCTCTAGAGCATTTTTTCATATTTATAAACATCCAAAGCAAAGTGAGGTTTTGATTAGTGAGACATGCTTTCACTAGTTGTACCGGAGTAAGTTAGTTCTCTCTCTCAGAGTAGAGTTACTTCAAGACATTACAACTCAGTTGATGTTGTGACAAGTAAATCATTTAAAATGAGCAAAAATGCTTTAGTATTACAAGTAACCTGTGCAAGTTACTAAAAGGGCATGATGTTTTCATCCTAGAAGGATCTTCTTCAGAGGCTAAAAGTTGGTCTGAAGAAGATCCAGCTAGATTTGAACATCAGGCCCTCTAATTTTTATTTAAATAATATTGGGAAATAAATCCAATATTTAGATATGATAATTTACTGGACAAGGTATGCCCTATAAAGAGATCTTAACGTCATAATATTCCAACGATATTTTCATATTCAAGGGAGAGAAAAAGGTGTCCCGTTCACGGTCTCCAGAGGTAAAGAGGAGGTCCAGGTCAAGAAGCCGCTCTGGATCCTCTAGACGTTCTGACAGCAGGAGCAGGTCAAGGTCAGCTTCCAGGGGTCGTTCAAGAGATAGGAAGTACAGATCCAGATCCCGCAGCAAGGGTCGTTACAGGTCGTAAGTACATCAGTGTCTCATCCTGAAGTTAGGTTAGGCTTGTATACTACCAGAATGGTTTCATCATAGTAAGTGATAGGAACCCTGGGGCTGACCAGAAACTGTTACTACCCAGTCCAGGCCGTTACTGCCTTGTCCAGAAATTTGTAAAAAAAAAATCATTAACATTGTTCATTATTTTCAGTTACGTTTTCATACGAAGTAATGGAAGTGAGTGAAATTTCATGTGTTTTCTTCTGTAATTTCATTATTTGGTAATATTCACTTAGAACTATCTTGTTGTGTTTAAGTGTAAAATTTGTTACTATTCCCCCCAGAGAAAGTTTTGATAAATTACGTTCATTACCTTGAGGTGTGTACACTGTACTATATTGCCCAAGTTATTTCTCTGCTCTGCAGGGGAAAACATGCATGTGTTCATTTTGAAAAAGCAATTTTAGGATATAAGTGGTCAATCTAAATATGCTGCCTTGCAGTACAAATCAATTCACGGGTTAAACGAACAGTTGCTAAAAGACTTATTATATTCGTGACTGAAGACCTGCATAGCCTATGCAAAGTAGCCACGTGCTTATGTGTGCCCTTAAGTGTTATAGATCTTGTTGTGCTTTAGGTTGAATGCGTAAGTGAACCCAGGGGACCAACGGAATTAACAAACGCTGTAGAGTCCGAGGGCTTGACAATGGACAGACTTTGAACACAAAACACAGAAACAAGAAAATACATGAGGGTCTGGGTCTGGGAGGGTCTGAGGGTCTGGGAGGCTCTGCCTTACTTCTTTATTCAGTCTTACTAACTAGACTGCTTGTCTAGCTATTTACATAACATAAATGCATAAGAACAATGTACCATTGATAGGAGGAATACATGTAGCATGTACCATACCAACTATAGAACACTGGTCTAGCTATTAACATAATATATGCATAAAGAACAATATACCATTGATAGGAGGAATGAACTGAATACAGTATTATGTCCACCTGGTATACATGTAAACTGACACACATACTTCTTATACATAACAGGGCCAGTGCAAGCCGCATAAGTAATAAGCTATCTCTACAACGCGTATTCAGGAGCACATTTTTTGACTGTTCCTGTCACTAACCATAGTTCTTTCCACCCCTCAAGTTGATAGTTTCTCTTTGGCTGTGTAAGCAAGGTCTTTTGAAAGGACTGCCACTGATCATCTTTTGTCCCATCTTTTGTTTAGCTCCATTTTATGCATTAAGAAGTTTGGTACTTCGTCTTGGCTGTTAATGATGGAATTGGTTTGGTGTATCCATGTTTGCTTAATAAATTGTGACATGATGCAACATCACTGGTAACATAAGGACTGGCAGTGGCTAGTACAGACACAAACTCATGATTTTGTAGATCTGTTGGTCTTTAATAGTCATTTATGGTGGTATTGAAAGGACATGGCCAGTTCTGTACTTAGTATCATTAAATGTGTTTAGTGTTTTGATATGAATAGTTAGCAAACGGTCACTGCCAAGCCCATGGCCCCTTACCAATATTCTATTTACTCTTCATTTTAAAATGTCTCAAAATGTGAAAGCACTGCCTGTATTTCCTACCAAAAAAAAAAACCTGATTATTTCCTGATGATACACTTTATCATTTAACTTTTTAACATTTTTACCAGACGTTCGGGATCTCGACGAAGACGTTCAAATTCCCGCAGCAAGTCTCCAATGTCCAATAGGAGAAGACATGTTGGTGACAGGGTATGCTTTACTTGATAACATTTATGTTATGCCTCAAAGCATCTAAGAAAATAGAATACAATATCAGAATAGTATATTTTCAGTCTATGGACTGAAGGTCAAGTCTGGTTTATATGTACTTATGAAATAAGTAAGATTTATGTGTTCATGAACTAGAAGTCAGGTGTATAGCATATAGGCCTAGATTTTCACAATTTTAGCCATTAACATAAAAAAATATGCCATTGTGTAAAAAGAAATTTTACTTGTTCAATAAAAATACCATTTTTTTTTTTTTTTACTTGCAAATAGCTATAAAAGTCCACTGACATTTAACCAGTAAATAGCCTGTATTTCGAGGCATGGCATTGGTGTTGTTTCTGAATACATGACTTGCATTTTTACATTATAATTTCCTTGGTATGTATTCAATGACATTCATCAGCTGTCCTAAATATGTATTCCCAAAGGGTTTTTTGTCGGGTTGACATTCATACCACAAATACAAACTATTTTGCTTTACAGGAAGACCCGAGTGAGAATTGCTGTCTGGGTGTCTTTGGTCTAAGTTTATATACCACAGAGAGGGAAATCAAGGAGGTCTTTGGCAGATACGGTCCATTAGATAACATTAATGTTGTACACGATCATCAGGTGCAGTATTCATTTCTCTCTTACCGTAACGATTCTTTACAAACATAACACACTTGACTATTCCTGTGGGGTTTATTGATTTCTACCAATTTGAGCAATTGCTGTACAATAAACATGTTCAAACTCCATATCTATAAATGTAATAATTCATTACAACCAGCTTTTCCATACAAAATTGTCATCTTTTTAATTCCAGTCATTGTGTTAAATCTCCTACATCGGAAGGAAATGGCCTGGCAAGGAAATTTAACAGAAGTAAACATCTCTCTGTTTTAACCAATTACAGGACATTTTGAATCATATATTTGCAAAAAATAAGCCTTTACTGGACACCAAAGTCAACCAAACGACCCTTCATTTAATGAGCCAGCAATTCTTTTATCTTGTTCATTCGCTGCTATTTATCATATTTTTCAACTTGTGGTATCTCTACAGACTGGCCGTTCCAGGGGATTTGCTTTCGTCACTTACGAATCCGTGGAAGATGCTAAAGAGGTGCTGTGATCTTTCTGTAACTTTGTTGTTTTTAATTTTAATAAAAAAAACTATAAGACATACGTTGGTGCTAGGCTGTCACCAAATTAAAGGAGGCATTGAATTTAAAGCATGAAGGATGCAAAGTTATGATGCTCAGTGCCTGCATGTGGTACTAGAGCAATGGTGTGTCTCAGTAACAACCTGTTTATTTCATGTATGCTTTACTGTTCATTTCCTAAATTCTCAAGTCTGAAGATGGTATTTAAATCATCACTTTGAAAAGATTCTGCATACCAACTTTCAACATTGTGTGTCAAAAAAACTTACAGAAGTTAAGTAACATATTTATTGGTTTTGTTGTAGGCCTCAGTATGTATGTACAATATTTTGGTGGTGACCAGAAAATTCACTTCACTTATGGCAATTTTTTTCCAAATTGTGTTACAATTTTGCAGTCGTTTTAAGATCACCTTTAAAGTTCATCATACGTTACTGTCACACACACAGGCCAAAGAGAAGACAACAGGCATTGAGCTAGACGGCAGACGAATTCGGGTAGATTTTTCAATTACAAGACGACCACATACACCCACACCAGGGATATACATGGGCAAGCCAACCAGGTGAGTAAATGATACAGCGTTGCCAGAATTCCGGCTTTATCCCTATTTTGAAATTTTGTTCCGGCTCCACATGATCTTTCCGGCCCAGTTGAAACAGGCATGAGCTTTTTCTGCGATTTTCTAACTATGATCCTAACACACTGTAGCATATGCAAATTGGAGCCTATACTGCATTCTTTTCTCTGGATTTTCATAAAGTCCCAACATTAGCTTAGATAGTCTTTGGGACATCCAAGTCCCCACAACTTTCAGGCCCTAGGCAAACCCTTCTGGCATCCCTGATTATAGCATTAGTGGTAGTCAATACCCACCGGCAAGACTAGGTTGGGATAAGAAAGGGCATAGGCACTGACATTTTGCATTCAGTCAGATCAATTTTTCTTAAGAAGGTTGGTCGAGATCCATACTTGTTTGGGTTCGTTTAGTTCAGGGATGAGCAAAGACTTGACCCCTGCATAACACGTAAAGGTGTGCCTACTCCTGGGAGAAAAACAAACATTGCATCCCGTGGGAAATAAAACATGTAATGGAACATGTGCATAGAGTATTCAGTTAGATGGGAATATGGATCACAAGTATAAGCCCAATATACAAAAACTTCCCAAATTACACACATATTTTATAGTTTTCTGCCGTTCAACATCAATAAGTGCTTTGAGAACCTTGCCGGTCACAGTGGATGTGTCCACAGGGTTGCACGTTGCATCACCTGTGGATTAGTTGATTTGTCGATTTCATAAATTGATGAGGTGTTTCTGTCAAATTGTCACCCTGGGATACAAGAACATCCATCTTATAATAGAGCAGCTTGAAAAGAAAATCTTTTTATTTACCTTTTTGTGTCATTTGTAGCTGTTATCTTTATCAGGATATGGGAAACTTTCTGTCTTTGCAGACCTGTTCGTAAAGATTACTTTGGTTACTATGGACGAAGGACCCCGAGCCCAGAATACAGAAGGAGGTCACCTTCACCCTACAGAAGCCGACGATACTCAAGATCTAGGTCACGATCGCCACGGGACTATCGTAAGTAACACTCACAACTTTAATTGATGCTGATAGTGTTGCTATATCCACCCCCCCTCTCCCCACTCCCTTTGCAATGATGGGAGTAAAAACATGTAACCCATGGGTCGGGGTCTCTTTCCTGTAAACTGCCATTGTTTGTGACTATGAAGCATGCCGTTACTAGCAATTATTGGGGAGATCCAGCACACGCTCCAGTGGCTTTTGTCTCTGTGTAACTTTTAACTAGAACTTCCTGATCTATGCCATCAAAAAATGACCTATGCACGTCCATGCCAGAGTTGCCAAAATGATATCAAATCTGGGCTGCTTTCTGAACTCCAGGTAGAGATTAGGAGTAAGACAAATGACAAGAAGAATTCAACCTAGACTAGATGATCGACCAATTCATGAATACTCATGTTTAATAAAAGTAACCCAGTGATCTACATTTTTGCTAGCAAATATCCATAGGAAATGTTTCTTCTTCGTGGAGGAAGTGTTATGCACTCCCCATAGGATATACCCTTAAGTCTTAACTGTGTGATATTAAGGTGATGAAAATTCCTGTGCTACGAGATAATAACCAGCACCAGAAGATGTAAATAGTTGAATTGAACCAAATGGGATAAAGGAGAAGCTCTATGATTATCATTGTTACTACCATAGAGCATTCTGCCACTGCTTGTTATCGACAATTCCCCCCCCCCCCCCCACACCAAAAGAACAAACCTACGCCCCGTGAGGTATAATAAGCCAGTCGGGGGTGTGAAATTTTATCGAATGTGTTATACCAGCAAGTCCTTTACTCTCCATGTATTCTGTCTGAAGTCCATAGCAATAATAAAGTTGTCCAAAGGCTATACAGATGTTAGATGTTATCTAAATCTTCATTGAGATGATGTAAATTTAGTAGAAGAGCTCATTTTACAAACGATAAATTGAAGGGTTTGCGTTAAAAACATGCTCTTAATCTAAAGGGGGCACACAGTACTATGCGAAAGTGAAACCAAATGTTGTATTGAACAAGGAATACACATGAAAATTTACAGTATCAGGATTGTATTTTTTAATTTTTTATTTCTACTGATATTTACAGAGGCCCTCTTGAATATAAGTGTTATAAAAAAAACACAACATGAAGTATAGTAACCATAAGTTTGTATACTTGAAAAAGCAATCATTTTGAATGTTCTGAATGTTTGTGTCAGGTAAGGTTTTTGTTAAGCCAAACTGCACAATCTACGCTTTGGTTGGCAAATTTTGTTTTTTTCGGGGGTTGAATGGCTGGCGGTGGCAAGTTGGAAAACAAAAAAATTGGGCTTCTAACAACCAAAAGATGAGGCAGAGAAAAATGTTTCGAGACCAAGTAGTCTTGTCGATTTGATGCAAAAGTCTGGAATTTTATTTTACTGAGGGTGCAAGAAACCCCAAATGAAGATTGAAATATGAAAAATCAAGATTCATGGTGTGTGTGGAATCAAGATTCAAAATGGCCGCTGAAAAGCCATGAAGAAAGAGTAGAAGAAACAGCAAATTGAGTTTGAAGAAATTGCAGAAAACAAGAATTGAAATGTGAAGATTGTACAAGTAAGAAAAATGGAAGATGATAAGAAAATGGAGGTGGCAGGTAAGATATATACCAACACAACCTGGGCTCAATTTCTTGTGGTGGGTACTTTTCTTGTAGTGACAGAACATTTTATTTTGTTTTATTTCATGTTTAGGTTCGAGAAAAATTGAATGATGTGAACAGTTTCGGTCGGAGTGGGGACTGAAGGTGTGAGGTTGTGATATATGAATTATTGGTATATGTGACTTTATGCATGAAAGTTTACGAAATAGCTGAGGGGGGCGGCGACATCATAAGCCCATCCTGATAGCCTTGGGTGGCAGCAAAACAAGCCTCACAACCATCCCAAAATATGGCAGGCATTTGACATGCGCTACATTGCCGAGGGAACGTTAAGGAGAGAACTTGAGCATGCTTAAAGAGTGTAGAGTATCTTACAGTATGGTTTCCTCTCTAATTGTGGTAAGATCCTCACGTTTTCATTTGTTATCTACCTTTCCCATTCTGCAGGTCGCTACTGACGTTATCGCTCTACCTAGACGGTCTGAAGTTCATCGGTCATGTCAACGTTTTATTACCGCTTACTAGTTTTGTATAATATTAAGCAAGTGGGTTTGTTCAGTCTTCTCAGTTACGAAACAGTTACAAAAGGATCTGTCCAGGTGGTATATTTGTTTAATTCACCAACTTAAACCTGAGTTGGAAAACATGTACAAAGCTTTCATTAAGAAGAAATGTATATAAGATTGGGGGGAGGGTTGGGATGATGGAACAAAATATCAAGTAAGTCCAAAGTAAAAGGGAAATTCACCTTCATGCCAATTTTATGCAGCCATCAAGTAAAAACCTTTTGACTGCAAAGCATTGCCAAAAGGTTTAACAACAAACAATAAATGTATCATCTGCAATTAAAAAATACAAAATCATCCCATATTATGTTTGGTTCTTGATGCTTTCTGTTGGGGGTGGATGGGAGAGGAGGGGATGTGCAGAGATTCCATCTTATGAAAAGTGTGCCCAATTAAGGGGGTGAAACATCATATTACAGCCTTGGGTTGTTTTTTTTTCTAAGTGGAGTACAGAAGTATTTTCAACAAAATTGTTGCAAATTCTCTTTGTAAGGTGGAGACAGAAAGAGAGAGAGAAAATGGGGGAAAAAAGAGAAAGAGAAAAAAAAGAAGATTGAAGAATAGAAAATGAAAATGGACTTTCTGAATATGAAGACAAGAGAAGATGGTTGAAAAGAAGTTGATGAGGCATGCAGGCAAATTAGTTTGATGAGGGAATCAAGAAGATGGATTTTTAGGGAAAAATTGGTGGAGTTTTGTTGTGGTAGAAGATACTGAAGATTGCTTAAAATTGTCAAGTTTCCAGTACCAAAAGAGAGCAGGTGGGATGTTGCATATTAGTAAATTTATTTGTTTTTTTGTTACCCCCTCGGTGTACCTCTCTTTTTCAATAAGTCTTTCTCATCAACCCATCTAACCTGATATGAAAAACTGCTGTGGGTGCTTCCACCTGGCTTTCCTTTAGTGCATGCAAACATTTCTCTCAGCAGGTGCTTTTAGGTTCTCAATTTTGTATTTGTCCCACTGTTGGCACTGTGCTAAAAGCAGATAATATGTTCATGTCAAATCTAGTCAAAATATTTCAGTTTTTACCAGAATTTTTTTTATAAAGTGAAGTGGGAAAAAAAGAGGGGCAACATTTGAAAATAGGGAAATGTTCAGTTTGCATTCCAGGTATTCCACATGTGTGAAAGTCTGAAGAGCAATTCCTGTAGAATTGGCGGATTTTAGAAAGCTGCATTTAACACCCCTCTTTTGAAATTATTCATTTCCAATGTGCAAGTGGGTAATCTTCTGTCACTATGGTAACTTGCACATCGTTAAAGGGACCTGCAGTGTACATTATTTAGAATTTCAGAAATAAGGATCCAAATCGTTAGTAATAGATACTAGAAGAATTTTTTCTACTCAGAGTGACTTGCACACAAGTGTAGGGAGATATCACATAGGCATGCTTTGTAGTCTGCTCAAAACGTTCGACAATTTTTCATTCATAGGGAAGATTTCATAGTGAGTACAAAATTTAGTATGTTTGCAGGCAGTATTTCATTTGACAGATCACTCCTCTTCACTTCCAACCCTCATGCTTGTGTTTCTCTGGCTGCAGCATTTGAACGTTGTATTGCTTCACATAGCTTTAAATGCATCACAAAGCTTGCAAATAACCTTTGGTTGCTTCATCATTCTCTGAAATGCAATAAAGTGTGACTTGTTATTTTCGTTATTTTATGTAGAGCCACATTTTTTTCCCCCTCCTTTCCTTTACACTTCATTCATACCTCACTGTCTGGCTTTGTGAATCATTCATGTTTGGTAATAAGACATTCCAGATACCTTGCGTATAATCGGCAACAATGCTCTCGTAGCAGATCAGATGCTAGATGGCTGTGCACTGCAAAATACCTGCACAGGTCAGGGTAAAAACAGGATCAGCAACCATTTCATAACTTTAATCAAAGCCTTAGTGATGATTTGTAAGGTGATTCCAAAAGCCTTATCATTGAATATGAATGATACTGTCTATACATCGGGTTCCATATTTAATAGAAAAAACTAGGTGATTTAATTCTGTTTGGTTTGTGACTGAATTATTGTACAGTAAGTTGAATGTCTTGTCACTTGTAACGCTTTGGTGCATTAATTACGGTTCATCGTGAGTTTATGGCATAACATGGTACTAGAGTTATATGTTGTATGCTGCTGAAAGCATTAAGAAACCAAAAACTAAATGTGCATGTTGTAGTAGGCAGTTTTTAATACTTTTTTTGATTATAACCAATCGTAAATCCTCCTTTTTTTTCCTTTTTTTTTATGTTACCCGTCCTCCAGGTTTTTTACTTTTCTGTAACTGCTTTATAAATTGAAAATTTGGGATTTTGATGAGTTTTTGAGACGATGGGTGTGGAAAGGAGTAGAATGTTGCATGTTTGAAACAAGAAAGTATCATTTAGCTAATATGTGTGGGATGAATGTAGTAGTGACATCTGTGTTAGTTCTACAAATAATTGTTTGAGGGAGAGGTATGCATGAACATGTGGTAGTGTTGTTTCCTCTGACATTGTAAAGCCATCCTTGTAGCTTTTTTGGTTACTCTTACATTAGTAGGTAGGGCAAATTTATAAGGAATTTTTTTCAGTTCGTCTGAAAAAAAATGGACCACAATGATCAAGGTGTATACATTGAAGGAGAGATGTATAAGTTTGGTATCTACAACACCAACTTTGCATAAGTAAATGGGAGAGTCATCTATAGGCCTACCACTGCCTTTGTTATGTCAGTGTCTCCAAAGTGATAAAAGATTAATGGTTATACCAAGATATTATGCTTTAACTTATTTTGGGGGTTATTTAGTCACAATGCCATCTGAATTTGACCTCCAAAGCTGACTCTGGGTTTTCCGAACAGGCATTTTGGTCATCTAGGGCAACAGTTTGCCGTCGTAGGTATAGCATTAGTAGATGTGGTTACTTAACTGATCAATATAACCTTACACTTGCTATCATTGTTGTACTTTTAGCATCAAGAAAGGAAGAATTGCAGAGGAACACAACTTGATGTGAGCTATTGAAGTGAAGTAGTGAGTCTTAAAGTAGCATCCCCCCAAACTGTTCAATTTGATGTTAAACAGATAAAGCATGATGTAATATTCTTGTAGTTATCAACAAGGTGGAAAGACAACATTGTCATTGCTCATGGTAATTCCAAATGAAAAGTGGCTCATGTAATACAAAGTGGGTTATGTATTGTACAATATTTGCAAACCTAATTTTAGTGTAATGTTCTTTTCTAACAGGAGGTACACATATGTGTTAATCACTTTCTCATATACTTTCATATTCCTTGTTAGTGGGAAGTACTCTAGACCAAGATGGAAGACTTCACTGTTAGATACTTATTCTTTTCCAATATTAGTATTTGTTTTTTTCCTCCTTTGAAATGTTTTTCATTACTCAGCAGTTAATATCTCTGTATCTTGGGATATAATTACGGTTAGAAGCTTGGAATAAAGTTGATTGAACAATAGCTGAAACTTTTGCTCATATTTTTTAGTTCCCTGTGCAATGATTGTTAAAAATTAAAATTTTTCAGTCAAATGCAATTGAAAAATTGATTGTCTTCTGGAGAAACTTGAAAACACATCCTTTCCTATTAATTAGAATTCTGTATTAATTTAATCACAAAGTGCTTAACAAATTGTAGGTATCTAGCATAAAAATAGAGGGGCCTTAGTATATTGTTTGATGTGGGGAAACCCACTTTGAAGTTTCCTTGGACAATTTGATCTTAATTTGCATTAGGGCATCACCAGTACTACAAACTACTTCATATTAATGATGCAATGATGAATGACAAGTGCCATTCTTAATTAGGTCAAATTACTGACACAATGACAAGTACCAGTCTAAATTAGGTCAAAGTTTTGACACAATGACAAGTACCAGTCTACATAAGGTCAAATCTAAAGGTGGACTATGAAATGACCATCCTTGGTTCTTTTGTCGTTCAATGAACACCATGAGTCAGTGCAGAATGTTGAAATGTAACATTTCAGTCATTACCTATGGTTGGTTGTCAAGTCCCACTTCGACCAGTTAAAGGGTGTGAAGACTCGCGCAAAAAGAAATGTCTAATGCCGGTAATCTGACCTAGTTCGAATGAGGTGTAACAGAAGTGTTAGACACCACCATCAATCCCAGAAAATACACACACAACTTGCTACTGTCGGTAATCAGACACCAGTGTACATTCAGTACATACAGCTGCGGTCAATACCCACAGCACAGTGTACATCTCAGGTCCAGCTAAAGATAACAAGGTATCACGTTTCATTAGTTTGCATTTTGTAGCGACGAGAAAAACTTCACTTGCAAGCAACAGAAAGTTGACTTTTTCAAGGGCGGCATGCCGTTTGGGGCAAGTCTTCAATGCCTATAAGTGAAACTTAAAAATTTACTCTTTCTGTTTAATTGTACGTGGTTCTTGCTACAGAATCCTGGTGATGCAGTGAAGTTGATTCACAGTTACAGCCAAAATGCCTTCATTTGTAAAAATTCTGTTGTCTTTGAACAGTTACAATTTTACCAACCGATTAAAAAAAAACTGCATTCAATGAAAGCATTGTACTTTCAATCATACAGGGATTGGAGCTTTGCAGGATAAGAACAATAAAAATCACATACATTTCAGTATACATTGATCATCGTCGTGTTAGAGAACAAACGCTCTGTTACGCAAAAGACTCCCAGGAATAACCAGCACTGGCATCATTGTTCACCAAGGATATTTCAGAAAATTAAAATAAAATATCACACACTGTAATTTTATGACATTAACATTGGCCATCTATGTAAGTTTTACACTTAATCAGTATACCTATGGAATATATTGAAAACAGCAATTAAGTCACACACATCGCAACAGTGAAGCAAATTCCATCACATCTGTGGAAAATATCAGGTGAAAGGAGGTCGCCAACAAGAAGATAAAACAAAATGTACATTTAAGAAGCTTTCACGAAATGAAATATTTGATAGCCCCAAATACCGGATTCTAATAAAAGAGTGACCCTGTTCAATATTCCACAAGTAGGTGACACACCCCTGATCAATGTTACCATCATATAAAGTTGGATAAACAGATCTTCAATGGGAACTGTGGGGCTGTGCAGATAAGAAAATAAAGGTTGAAAGAAAATATGTAAAGATTGAAAGAAAATAGGGTTGAATAGAAATAATATCTCAACGCAAGGGGACGGGGGTCGAGAGTGGATCAGTTAAGTCATTTGGTGTTCTTGCCCAGCCTCTATTTTGGGTGACCTTTCTTAAGAAGTATTCCCTACTAAATAACACATTATGGGATGACAATTTTCGCCTACTGCAGGAGGGACATTTAAGAAATGATAGAGATATCATTGAAATATCAGCAAATGGAGTCACATTGAGAGTATTTAAAACCTTACTAGTACATTGCTCAATAGACAACTTAGGTCTTATTTTTATAACTTGACCATCTTGGATGTTGTCAAGAAATGATAATATCAGTGTTCTGAGAAAAAAAAAATACACAGTAAACCAGGTCCACAGTAGACCAGCCATAACCATTTCACTGTTTGTCATTTCTGACCATTTCTCTGCTCTGATGCGGTAGGATGGGCCAGCTGGCACATGTTCTTAAAGCAACACAGAAATGTGTAATGCATCGATGCAAAGTTTGCCCTAAAATTAAAATATTTTTTACAGCAGCCAGAAAACTGGTAAACAAACTGCACTTTCAACAAGTCCTCTATGGTTTTTTTTTTCAAATACAAAAATTAAGTAAAACGTATTGCAACTTAAACCGAAATCAGATCCTCTTGTGTACTCTGCAGAATGCTGTACAGATAAAACTTATTTCACAACTTGCTAAAGTTGCATCTTTTCAAATGTGGTAGAAAGACCAAAATGGAGTTACATTTCTTGGGACGGTACACAGTACTTAACTTACAAGAATATTTGGTCACACAAACAAGTTCATGGGCAAATTAAAATAATTGCAACATTAAAAGTAAAAAGTAGACTGCGTACATTCTACATTGGAATATTGTTAGCTGAAAAACAAAATATAGAAGCTTTTAAAATAATTCTTAAAATATAGGAAATGAAAAGAACTAAAAAATAAAACAATATTTCCACTAAATGTTGTCTTAGGTAGGCTGTATCAAAAATTGAAAATATTTTTTGTTAAATTTATGTCCGTATTCTTGATCTGTTGGGCCAAATTTCACTTAAATACCCCAGATACCTTATATGTGACAGAGGGTTGGCTATATGTATGGTGATAAAATCCTAAGATTAAATGACTGACTCCGTCCAATGAAATTGCTTCTCTATTCTTTTTCCAATTATTGTTTTTTTCCAAAAGTCCTGTCAAAGAGAAAAAGAAATGCTTACAGCGACTTTCTATGTCAGTTAGCAGTAAGCTATTATCAACAGCAATTAACAAGAACCAAATCTGTCGCTAAGGACTTTGGTGTCGACATTTTTCAATCCAGAAGCTCGTCATAAGCTAGGAATGATTTCCGATGTTAAAACAGAATGGAATTGTAGAAAACTGAACTACTGTACTCCACTAGATTTCAGTATTAAACAGCCCATACCACAAGTAGCATTGTCATTATCACACTGGTAGGCAATTGAATAAATCCACCAGTTTCAGTAACAGCCCTAACCGCAAGTAACACTGCCAATTTCAAACTGGTATGCACAGAAAGTTGAACAACTCTACCAGAGTTGCAGTATCTAAACCATCATACGAACAAGTAACATTGTCATTGGAGTTATAAATAGTAAATACTTCCTCCTACCTCCATTGATTTTATTTTTTATTCCACAAATTGTAAAAGGCACAAAACTTGAAAAAAGACACCAATAGTTTACAACTGTTAGACTTTATCAGCTGCCAAAACAATATTTGGAAATGTGCACATCGCAAAAGCATCGAACACAGAAGTAAAAATGATTGTTTTCATAAAGTGACATCACAGGACACACACACACACTTATATGTATATAATAAAATATATTCATATACCTAAGAACAGGATGGGGGACATAATGTCTTAATTATTGCTACCCTCCTGAGGGTCCTACATAGATAATTGGTTGAGTGGGATAAGTGCCCCTATTTCTCTTACGCAAGCAACTTATGGCTGCCTTGACAATCCTTTCTTGTCTCAAATGCAAAGGTGCTCCAAAACAATATTTATGTACTTTGTCAAGATTATAGACCAGCGGAACCTTTTCTCTAGGCCTTCTCTTTGCTGTCAACATCGGTGTCCTGGTAATGAGCCAAGCAGCGAGCTGATGGATCACTGCAATCTGGCAGCCATTTTGGCAACCATATGTACGGTATCCAATGTGAGTTGCCGTGGTAATACTTTTCAAAGATCTCCCTGTAGAAGTAGCCTTCTTTAGTGAGCGGAGGGTTAAATGGAAACTTTTGAGGGGATTCCTCCAACTGACTGTCAGTGACCTGAAGTACAAAAGATCAACAAATATGTAATCAGTACAGTATATTGAGTACCGTACTGTACAGCATAGAAACATGATAGAAACATAATATTCATACTGCTGGTACTGACACTATGAGTGTAGAAAAAAATTGTCCCAAGTGGGGGGATCTCTCCTACAGTTTCTTTGTTATTTTGCTACATTTTTTATTTTATTTTGGAAAACCAAATATGCTGTCCTGGCAATCCAAAAGTAAGACCTGGTTGCCCAAGGTACAACCAGAAGGGGAAAAAAAGAATGGGGTAAAAAAAAAAAATTGGTTTACAGTACAATACAATATAGTACACTAGAGTTCAGCAGAACAAAAGCACAGTAGTATAATATATAGAGTACAGTACAACAATGCTTTACATTCACTAGTGGCTTACAACACAAACAGCTTAGAGACAACAATAAACTGAATAAAACTAAATAAACTACAACAATGTTACACGAAAACCCAACACGATAGCATTTTGATAGCACACAAATATATCAGGTTGAGCCTGTTGCAATTAAAAATAACATGTTACAGCTTGGCTTCTGCTGACATGAAAATGAAGTGATGTTTGACTTCCATCCAGCACAATTGGATTCTAGCAGGAGTCAACCTATGAAATCTCTCTCCTTTTTGTGTTTTTTAAGAGCTTTCGTATATTAAGTTTGTGGGATTTTACCCAAACTGAATCTCAGTAGAGGATGATTTTCACCTTAACTTTTTAAATTTTAACAAATTAAGCATAAGAATGCTCAATGACATATTTCTACACTCATATAAAAATGGGTGTTATCTTCTTAAGAACACATCTAAAAATTAAGATGGCCGCCCTAACCTGAGTCTCAATATGATCCTGGAGAATTTCAAACCAAGATTTCTTAGATGAGGAGACGCCGTCACTGAATGCCTCCTTGGGTCGCCAGAGAATTTCAGATGGCAATAGGCCATTGTCGAAAGCCTTTCGTATGAGATACTTCTCACACTTATTCTTTGGTTGTTTCAAGATGGGATCGAGGGAAGCATAAAATGATGTCAATTGATGATCCAGGAAGGGTACTCTCAGCTCCAATCTGATAAATAAAGTGGAAATTTAATGTCTTTTATTGTCACAAAAACTATTTAATTGCTTCTCAAAAAGATTGTCTTTTAGTGAGATGAATACTTATTTATGAGTGTCTTATGACATTTTCTTATCAATTGAGCCATGGCCTTGTCCTATAAATATATATAAGAATCATAGTAGACGATGACAGTCATCACCGTTATGTCACAGAAGCTACTGATTATAAACTAGAAGCTATAAACAATACCCATAGTTTTGGGGGATTTGTGGTAAACTAGTTTATTCTCTGAAGAGGTAGATAATTTCCCCTGCAAAGCACTAGGCGACTTCCCCGCCTACATGGGTAAACACCCACTTTCACCAAAATAAATTCAGGTGCCGCCACCTAACTACAATCAAAATTGGACTATTTTTGCGTAATCTTTCCATACGAATGGTCAAAAGAGGAAGGAGGAGTCGGGGCCTTGATGGATGGTAGCCACACCCCCTGTTTAAAGACTTGACCAATCTGAGCGTTGTATTCGAGGATCATGCGTATGTATATGAGGGAAGAAAGTGCGTGTAATAAATTGTACAGAACATCAAGAAGCTACCAAATTTGTGTACATGAATAGAGCTCAAAATATCTGCAAGATTAATATTTCGGTCAGTCAGGAACATGGAACCCTGACGAGGACTAAAACCACTTACCCGTGAGCAGCGGTTGTTCGATCGGCTCTCAACACATCGAACATGTGGAGATCTCTCATCAGTCTCATGCTTTCCTCATTGCCAGCCTCTGGTGTTGGGGCCTTGTAGAAATAAAGGTAACCCTGTGCCACCTCGTCCGCTCCTTCCCCAGAAAAGATCACCACAGAGTCTGTCTCTTTGGTAATGTATCTGGATACAAGATACATTCCTGGAACAGGGAAAGGAAAGATTGGGGCTTGGCAGGGGATGGACTGGAGAACAAAAATTGCTACTGGACTCAAGAGACCCAACCGACATTCCCCAGACTAGAAAGAAATCAGTTCCTAGACAGGCTAGTTTCTAATCTGCAACATTGTAGCAATACTAGCTTCTTTAAGGTGTCAAGGAAAATAATTTTGCATTCACACTTTGTGTACTCGTTTTTAGGTTTATGAATTTTAACTCGTGTAAAGTACTGAAAATACTATGTTTCAGTGTACAAAATCTTCTATACATATTTGCAATTGTGTGGCAAATGCCTTCTTAGCTGTGCGATACTCCGTAAATAGAAACCCCCGAGTGCTATGAAGGAGCAGAATAACAAACTTCTAAAGAAAGAGGAGGGATGAGTATTTCTTTGAAAAAACCTGAGAGTTTGGTAACTTTGCTAAGTTCAACAGTTGGCCTCTGCAAACGTGCCTACAGTAGGAATCAGGCAAAAACCCAACACCATTTCTACAGAGGGAAATTATGCAGCTGTCTTACTGCAGACTGGTAGAGTGGGAAGGAAGAGGAAATGGATGATGACCCGGAAGTGGGTCAGCGGGGCAGGCATGGCTACAACTCTCCCAGTTGACCCAGAAGTGGGTCAGTGGGGCTGGCAGGTCTACAACTCTCCCAGGTCAGGCAGGTTACGTGGAAATGTGTATGACTTTGAGAGAAGATAGACTGAGGAATGAAGTAAACAACAGGTGCATACAAGTATACAACAGAAGTTTGCAGCAAAGTATGTTTATGTCTTGGAATGTGAAAAGCTTGATACCTTTTAAAAGGAATACTGCTTGAGAGATAAAAAATAATGATGATCAAAAATATACAAAGTTCATAAAATGTAATATTGACTAACCTACAGATGCTCTAACTGTTGTAATATCATAGCTCTCTAAGTGGTATATGACCTCTTCTACAGCTTGAACCCCTTCTTCTGGGGTAAAAGTGACCTCATGATGCTCTGAGCCAATGTGGGCTGCCACCTATGGATGGAAATAGCGGACTGCATTTATGATTTATCACCTAAATAGCTGCTTAACAGCACCATTTGTGTGTGGTTGTGCGTTTGCTTTTCTATCTGACCGAGAACTTGAACAAAAGAATTCCAGGTCCTCGGTTGTGATTTCTAAAGAATCACCACGTCCTCGGAAGAATTCTATTGTATGGGGTATTGTTAAGGTTAGGGTACGTGGATTTCAACAATGGAAAATACAATGGGTCCTGGGTGTGAATGTAATACAAACATGTGTGTGTGTGTGTGTTTGGAGTGTATCTGCAGAAATCTGCAAACAAGCAGAAAAAAATTATTAAAACGAAGTGTGTTTCATATTAAATGTGACGCCGTTAATAGCAATTAAAGCGACGTTTAAAACAACACTTGGGGTTGGCATTTTTTTTGCAGAAATCTGAAATCTAATGTAATATGGTGACGGCACTCATGCTTGCTACTTTGATGGGGGAAAAAAGAAAACTCATGTAACAGCTGTTTTGGCTAAATATTGTTTATGAAATATGGTGACAGCACTCATGCTTGCTACTTTGATGGGGGAAAAAAGAAAACTCATGTAACAGCTGTTTTGGCTAAATATTGTTTATGAAATATGGTGACAGCACTCATGCTTGCTACTTTGATGGGGGAAAAAAGAAAATTCATGTAACAGCTGTTTTGGCCATTGTTTCTCTTCTTTTCTTCTCCTGGCATAAGTGATATAATATTTCTTTGGCATAAGTGATATATGGAAATCACTTGGGTGGTGTGACCTAGATAAGTGAGTGGAATGGTGAACGGATGTGCAACAAAATTTATGATTTTTTTCCATAACCACGGTTACCTTTCTTGCAGCTGCTATATCTGTACTTCCTTCCATACCAATCGAAAACGTCTGTACAGGATAGTTAATGCCAGATTCCTTACAGAGTTTACATACCAAGGCAGCGACCACACTGGAATCCAATCCACCTAGCAACAAAACAACAACAGAGCGAAAGGATGAAGATTGTGTACAAAATAGAATAAAAGCAGATGGGATGGCTGGTATTTAAAGGACGTATGAGATGACCGAAAAGTACTAGAATAGGTAAGATTACCCCTTACTTCTAAAGTGAAAATATGTGCCTCAACAAGCCTTGCTTTCACTGTTATGAAGATGATGCTTTGATAAAACATTGATTTCCAAAGTAATGTCAAAGCTACACTGGCTGAGCAAGACAGTATTCCGACATCAACTGAGCAGCTTATCGAGTTGTTTCTAGACACATATTTCAATTCTATTTTATAACTTGTAGTGAAGTTTCATTTTTCTAAAAATGGTGAAAAAAATCAAAGAAATAAATAGGGGAGTTTTAATAGCTCAATGAAGCTCAATTCCAATTAATGTTAATAAGGCACTGTATCAAAAAGAATAAGAATCCTGCTCAGCTAGAAGAAATCAACATCAAACAACAGGGATTGTCTCTGAATACTTGCAGTGCCTACTGTGTTAAACCCAGAGTGCAATAGGTTATGTCCTAAGGAGCCTGGCTGCATCATGCTGCAGCCCCATCAGCATCTACACACTTGACACAGTGTCTAACTACAGTGCCAAAACACATATTAACTTCAACTGTCATTTGAGGACAAAATGTAGGAGGTTGCTCTAGTTCAATCTGTTGCAACTTTCTTTCATGTTATAATTGATAGGTTTTGGTAAATTTGACAATATGCAGAAAGTGCTCTGAATATTAATTAATAACATAATTTCTTGAATAAAATTTACCGCTCATCAACTATTCTGATCAACTGTTCTCACTAATCTTTCTTAATACGTCAATCAGTCATGTTCGGTCATTGTTATCTACTGTTCTGCTATGTCATTTCTGCACATCACATTTGCGTCACTCGAGTCCGTATGTGTACTCGTCATTGCGATTAAATTCTCGTACAAGTACTCCAAACTTCATTCAAGTACCTGTGACTTTCTACTCACACCACAAATTTTATTTGCATTATCAATACTTGCAGAACCAACCTGAGAGGAGACAGCCGATTCTCCGATCTGACATGAGCCTTTTTTTCACAGCGTCTGTGATGAGTTCACGAATGTTCTCCTCCACATCTTGCCCTGAAGGCACATAAAAACAAATAAAAATCAATTAAAAAAAAAAAACAGAAGTGAAAATAAACAAAAACAAAAGTGTGAATCATGATGGAAGGGCAATTTAGCACAGCCCACATCAGCGAGACAGTTCAATCTCAATTTATTTGTCGATTCTAGAGAGATTGAAGAGATAACACTCCAATCACCAACATCACTAATGCTCCAAACCACAAGAACTTGGAAATTGCAACTTTAAAACTCCTCCTCTACTTTCTCAACAAAAATAAATGATAATAATAGTAATAATTTATTAATTTATCTTTGTCGTCATGGCTTAGGTATTACTTATGATCGCAGATGTGGCAAACATTAGGTACATTGGATGTCTAACCCTACATTTTTTTGACGGAAAGGCCAGTCTCAAAAGCCTTTAGTCTATCAATAACACATAGAAAAGGTACTTGATAGTGCAATTTAGTTCTTTAGTCCACTCAAAATCCAAATTAGGGCTGAAATTCCAAAACCTTTCAAACAAATTAGCCACAATTTTCTTTACTGAACTTAAAGGTTACAAATACCTGAATAGAAGCTAAATGATTGTGACAGCAGAGTGCACTTAGCCTCATACAGCTTAGTATCCAATTAATATATTTGCGTAGATTACTAAATGACTTTGCAAAACACCAAAAAACAGCTCTTTGAACAATGGAGTGTTAAAGT
This sequence comes from Apostichopus japonicus, assembly GCF_037975245.1. Classification (NCBI taxonomy): domain Eukaryota; kingdom Metazoa; phylum Echinodermata; class Holothuroidea; order Aspidochirotida; family Stichopodidae; genus Apostichopus; species Apostichopus japonicus. The sequence goes on from NC_092578.1 coordinate 5,660,741, forward strand.
GGGGTGGACGAAGCTTAAGGATGGAATTAAAACATTTCTTTTCTTTTTTTCTTTTTTTTTCTTGTTTTATATTTTTATTTATTTTTTTTATTTTTTCTTCTTTAAAACATTTCTGCAATCCATTCTCTGACTTACCAATTGATACTAAACTTTCTGGGACATCCATCCACTTGGGAGAAGTACAAAGAGAGTGAAACTTTTCAGACTCCACTAGGGCAACTTTGCCATTGGGTTGAAGTTCAAACGTTTCCACGTAACCGGGTGGAAATGGTACAATCTCTGATTTCTTGTGTTTTTGAATGTCCACCAGCCCTAGAGGATAAAATGGCAAAAGAACATTAGAACATTGATCTTAAAAAAAACAAACAAACTCATAATTAGAAAATATAAAATTCTTGTCGAAACCTCTCTACTATACTTTTCAAGCATAAAAGTTTAATCTTTAAGACATCTTTACCTTTGGCCTCAGAACAGACTGCCATGAATCCTTCCTCATCACTTAGTTTAAACATCGGTCTCACTCCAAAAGTATCCCTTCCAAGATATACCTGATGAATGAAAGGATAGGAGAATCTAACCTGCAGTTCACTGAAAACTTCAGATTCATCAAGATTAATGTAATGTAATGTAGATAAAATTTTGTATAGCGCACTACGCGCGATGCATCTGTGCGCTTTACAAACAATCTAGAAAATACAATGACATAAAACAGTAAATACATATACCATATACAGATATATACAGGAATATGAGATCGAAAAAAGATTAAAAGCACTGGTGAAGAGTAAAGCGATTAAACAGATCGACTACAAAATCTACAATTTGAATGCAAAAAAGTGAAAATTCCAAAAAGATTAAAGCTGCATTATGCATTCCATTATAAAGATTCACCATCTGATGTCTACAATGACTGTCAAAGTCATCAATCAAAGTCATCAATTAGTTCAATTAATTAAGAATGTCATCAACACGCAACTTTTTGTAACCAGTCCTAATATGTTCCTCTGTGAATCAATTAATTAATATTATAATGCAAAATAAGCAGAAAGCCTGAGGGTTTTTGTGATTCCTTGCCATATAGTTTGCTCAAAATTCCACTATGTATCATGCTCAACAAAGATGTACTTTTTGAGTTATCATGTTTACAAACTTTTCAGACTTTGACCTCTGATTACCTCAATGACCTTTGGCCTTCACAGAAAAGAATAGGGTTCTTAAACTCAACAAGGCCAAAACACTTACCAGTTACTAAGTTAATCCTCCCTGACCCTGTTGAGTTACAGTGTTTACAAGCAGGTGTCACATACACACACACATGCCATCACCATCACATAGATTCCTTCTGTCTCCAGCAAAGAATCAAAAGAACATTTTCAGTTGAACAGCTGACATGATTCACTCAAGTGTTACCAGATTTACTCATAAAATACTATCAAATTTGAAACAATTGATATCTTCAGCATACAAATCAGAGGTCAAAATTTGATGCAGAAGTTTGTAGCATTTCTTTTCAGCAATATACTTCAGCCACCAGAATATACCCCTCTGAGATGAAATACCTTTTTGGCCATGGTATCGAGAAGACAGAATGCAAATACCCCATCCAGCATGGAGGCTGCATATTGGATTCCGCCTTTCATGTAGAGATGAATGATAGATTCTCCATCACATTCGGTCAAATAGTTGAAACCAAAGTGCTTTTCAACCTGAAGTGAAATATAAAGAAAGAAAGAGAAACAATTTTTAAGTAAATAAAAATAACGATATCACAGGTTTCAATGTAACAGTATGGAATATGTTTAATTTACGCTGTAAGCATCTTTAAGACCCTTGTAGCTGCTCTGGATACAGTCCCAAGGATTTTTAATACATCTAGTATTTACTCCTGATTTCTATGCTCAGATATTTAAAAAAAACGTAAAGTAATTGTTTATTACCTGACCTACAGTCATGAGATTTAGGAAACAAATCTGGATTTTGATTCGAATAGAATTTTAATTAAAAGTTTCATCGCATATAATTGATCACTTTGATTCATTTTTTTTATAGCTTTTTTTTATGATTATTCAAAATTAATACTCGAGAGAATAACGAAGCAAATCAATAGTAAGTTTTTAGATGAGAAAGATTGCAGCTGTGATTCTTTACGTTGGCTTGGTAGCCTAAAATCTCAATGAACCACCCGGGGCCAAGACGATCTAACCATACCCCTCTACCGGGAAGCCAATCCCGTAGTCTCACACTAGAAATAATTGTCATTAGTATTGTACTTTGCACAATTAAAAGCTGAAGAAAGACACTTAATGGCTTCTCTCTATCATAATCCTGCACAAAAGTCTACATTCAAACATTTCAATAATATGACACAAAAAACTTGATGTGAAATAAGCTGTAAATATTTATTACCACATTTGTCAAGTTTTATGTTTTTCTTTTTAAATTAGTTACAATCATTTATAATAGGATTCTTTACAACAGTAGCCTTCATTTAACGGCAGGGCACGATACTACCGTACTGAACCACCACACTGTGGGAAGACACGAATCAAATTGCAGAGCTCTGGAAGCTGGACAAACCTTTCTGTAATTGTAGATTTCTCCATTGTACAACAGCCATACGTACGGATACGTCTTGATCCTCATGGGTTGCATACCGTACAGATCGTCTACGACGGCGAGGCGATGGAAGGCCAAGCAGCAGTTACCAAAGTGGTTCACGCTTTCGATTCGAAACGAGTCCGGTCCTCTGTGAGAGATCTTGGCAGCACTTTTGTACTGCTTGGATATATCTCCAGTGTCATCACCGAACAATGCCCAAATACCACACATCTTGTAAGGTTTTATCTTTATGAAAAAGTAGATTAAAAATATAAGAGAAATTAAAACTTAACATGAGATATATTTTAAGACAGGGTATAATCGTTGTATTTTTTCCATGGATGGTTGACTTTTTGTAATTCAAAGCCCTGGCCAAAAAATAAATGACATCAGAATTGCTAGGTTGCATGATAGATCGATGCGCAAAACACTAATACCCCGGATGCATTATACTGTGAGAAATACACAAAGCTTGATTCCAAAATGAATACATGTGTCTCAAAATGCATTTGAGGTGGAAATAAACTTTGGGCACACCCGACCCAAAAATGGGCACCGAATTTCGCGGGGCCCAGACACCTCACTATAATACATCTACACAGCAAGTATGACAAATATCCATCACCCTGTTGTTGAGTTATCGCGGACCCAAGCAAGTGTCACAGACACACACACATGCCAACCTGGATCTACTGTACATACCAAGTATTAAGTTCAACAAGATGACCATTTAACTTTACAGAAAAGAATAGGGTTCTTGTACTCAATAAGACATATTCACATACCAAGTGTTCATCTACCATGAACTTTTTGAGTTACGGTGTTTACAAGCAAGTGCAACATATAAAAACGTACGTCCATCGCATAGATTGCATCTGCCTCCGGCAAAATAAAAAACGAATAACAAATGTGCAGGGATTGGCTGGAAATACAGCATATTTTCTGATTTTCATCATGAAGCTTTTATCTTGCCAGAAGAAAATTATTGCTGCCCCTGAATTACACAAAACATTTAACAACAATTGATTGCTGTGATTATAGGTTATAGGGGTTTTCATCCATACAACTTAAATGGTCCGATAATAAAGTCAGGTATTTTACTACCCACAAAAGTATTCAGCCCTGAACAACTGAAGATTTTATCTTTAAACTTATGGAAATCACATCACCAGTATGCTTTTTCTTTTACTTCTAGGCCATTTCCAACACATTCGGATAGCACACAAATAGCCACATTTTAGCTATTGTAGAGTGGAGGGAAATTGATAAATGTAATGTGAGCCCTATGTGGCGTAAACGGATACATCAGTGTGATCATACATTTAACAGCAAGGAGCCAGAAAACCTCTTAAACTATAATCTAACAAAAGACCTATGATCTAGTCTATTTTGGTTTTCCTCTTACCAGGTTTTGATAAAACTTTCGGGAAATCTTATATATGTCAAAATACGAAGGCTAAAATATGCCTAGCAAATTTTGACTTACACAAACGTTAAAAAAACTCGAAATTGTCGATACCTCAAATTCAGTTGATCCGCGGCGTCGATAAGCTTCAGTAGTAAGCTGATTCTACAAAGCTGAGGACAGGCCTGGAAATTTCTGTAACGTAGAGGTGTTGTTCACGTGTTCATATGGATTTTGTTATTGTTTAATTTAAACGCATGATGATGCAATCTGCAGCCAGTTGGGGTGGCTGATGAAATATATGAATATTCATAAATTTATTAATACCGCCCAGATGAATGCTGTTGATACTAGATATGTATATTAAGTTTGCGATATTTTGCCAGTGTTAATAGGCTACTTCCATGGTTGCACCAACTCCCTGGTTACACTGGACCAGAGCCGTATATTTAGAGAGTTTGGCCAATGGGGGACCGATTTTGATTGGTCGAGAGGTGACACACCCTCATAGGACGCCATGATAGTTCCAAATCAAAAACTTTTTGCGATGAGCAGACAACACTAACGATGCAATGCATACTTAGGCTAGTACAATACTTGCGTAACAATTATTTTAATTTGTTAGAGAAAACAGAAAAACCTCCTTATATACAACTATGTCTTGATGTGAGGCCTTGGGGATGTAGCCAGCGAAGTGAAGATTGAGTTCTTTTTTGAGGGGTTTTCCAACCAACGTCCAAAGACGAAAGATTTGGAAACAAAAGTTGGTCGGACAGGCTGGCGGTCTAAAGTGAATAGTATTAGTACAAAGCTGTGTGAGGCGAGGATAGGCATATAGCCTAGGTCTCATCATCGAAGACTAGATCGTCATGTTTTGGTTAAAAAAGGCCAGAAATTCCTGTTTTCTTCAATTTTAGATCAAAGCAAACAAGCAAAATATACCTCGCTAATTCGAGGCCTAAGACTGAGTTTAAAAAGCCTGGTCTAGCTTAGTTAGAATTAGGCCAATGCAAGCACTCAGTCTAACTTAGCCTAGTTAGAGTTAGACCATTATTAGTAGCCAACTAAGGCTTGATTTGATTTGATTTATTCGCACTCAGATTGTTCAAAATACAAAATACAACTATTACAAAGACAAAGTAGACAAAGAGGACGGAAAAGAAAAGAACAAAAAGAGTAACAGGAGCTAAACCCATTAGGCTGACTGAACGTCGGCCCATTTCCAATGGGGCCCTATAGACGAAAAATTGCACAAAGAAAGGAAAAGACTAGGGAACCAATAAATAAGACACAAAAAAAAATGAAGATATTGCACAAAAAGCAGAAAAGTGCCTCCCTCTCCCCCACCCCCAAAATTACATGAGATGCTTCCTTAACTCAGCTCTAAAAAGATGAGAAGACTTAATGGATTTGATATGATTTGGAAGAGCATTCCAATCCTGGATTGCCGTGAAGTAGAAAGTAGAGCTAACACCACCCTTAGAATCAACAACATAGAAATTGTGATGTCTTGGACGAGTCCCCTGGTTATGAATGACAGAGGTTTTGGTGAAATTGGTGGTGAGGTAAGGAGAACTACAGTTGTTAAGGATTTTGTGTGTATGGTTTAACCTAATGAATTTAGCTCTACTCTCTACGGATAACAATCCAAGACCAGAAATTTCCTCCTGCCCAACATGGAATCTCGGGCCTTGCATAAGTATGAAGCGAACCACTTTATTTTGAGTAATCTGAAGCTTCTTTTTAAGAGTATTGTTGAGGCCTGTGAACCAAGAAGAAGAAGAGTAGTCAAAAAGACATTGAATAAGGGCCATGCAAAGCAGTCTTCTGCACCGTTGATTCAGGCAACTGGCTTGGTGATACAGAAAATGGAGCCTGGCATTTGCCCTTTTAATAACATCAATGGCATGCTCGTTAAATTCCTTCATCATGATTCATGCTTCTGAACATGTCATTTCATTCCTGTGTTCCTCCACACCAATTGTTAAATTTATCTGCTTAATTCTCACTCACTTCTTATTAAGCAAACACTTCATTATTAACCTCAATCTATTCATTCTTCTTCCAAATCCCTTCATTGTGATTCATGCGTCTGAACTTGTCATTTCATTCCTGTTTTCCTCCACACCAATTTGAATTTATCTGTGGAATTCTAACATCATGCTGTCAATATATTACTAATCAGGCTTATAACTATTCATGCAACTGAGACAATATTTTGTGCCACCCAGCTGATGAAAGCTTTTGCTTTTCTGTAAATTTGTAACATAATATACAGCTGCAAGTTTACAGAAGGTCCCGGGCACAAAACTGGTCTCACAAATAACCAAGAAGGGGACCGAAACTGGAAGGAAGGATAATGATCATATTGAAACAAAATGATAAGACCCAGAAGTGATCGGTGATAACACGCTGCATATAAAAGTTTGCAGATACAATAATTTCATATTAGCAGAAAAAAATTCTGTTAATTTGTTTTCAAATTGTCAAGTCGAATGATCTTTTCCTACTTCCACTCCTGGGGAATAATCATATTCCTTTGTGTACTAACATTTTATATAATAATAAGAAAATTATTTATTGAGTAAGTTAATTTAATTACTTGTTTCAAAGGATTTGCAGAAATATGCTACTCTATATTGATCAGTGAAAGGAATAATCGCAGTCACTTATGTGTTTATATTGGCTTTGCATTCTATTCAAGATCGTGACACTGAAAATGCAACACCATCAGTCACACCAAATCAGCAAAATAACAAGAGTCAATGTAATCAACCATCAAGATCTGAAGGTTCTCTAAGGTATCGTCTGCCTTGTGCCCAGAGAGAACTAAGGAAAATGAGGAAAGAGAAGGCAGCTATTACCAAAAGCATGCAGGTTTGCTTGCTCCTGACCAGATCAAAGCCATAACCTTATCTAATATAAAGATGTTCAAGACCATCAAAATTTGAACCAAATGTTCTTGGAAGCCAGTCCAAACACAGTATTCTGTCAAGAGAGTCAATTTTGGATCTTCAAGAAGAACCGATGACAAGGGGAAAAAAAGTTCCTCCTGACATCACATTTCACCCAAGATTGCTTGGAGAATCTATTCAGCAGTGTCCGGACAATGTCTTCGCCAGTTGAATTCAAGTATGCCCTGCAAATCATAAATGCTGGAAACTATCAAACCGATGAGAACAACTTCCTCACTGATTTCAGTTTTGAAACACCAGACTGTCCAGTATCAGATGACATTCCTGAGGTGAACATTCATCTCAAACACCTGACCCAATGACCACAGATGAAGAAAACAGCCTATACTACCTCAGTGGTTATTGCATAACTAGACTGAAGCAAATGATAAGCACTGCTCAAGCTGTTTGGACAACATTCAATCCACTTCCCCACCATCTTCCATTTTGGCTACATTGACAAGTTTAAGGAGTACACCGATGGTAACCTCGTTCATCCAAATCAAAGGGCTTTCCAATACCTCAAGACCACTGAAAGACCTTCAGGAAGTATAGCAGTGATAACCTCATCAACATGGGTAATTCTTAGAAACAGTTGACCTTGGCTATCGATTCAACTGCAACCTCCCAATTTCCAGAGTGTCACAAAATCAAAGGGAAACTGCATTCCAGATACCTGATGTCCGTCTCCACATCTTTTGTAAAACGTAAAGGGCTGAAAAGAAGACAAAAATTCAGTGTTAATAGTCTGGTGGAAAGTTAGGTAGTAAAAGCATGGCAATGAGGCTTCTTGTTGATAAAATCAAGTAAATAAATCAGACTTGGAGGACATAAGTTTGTCATAGTATCTTAAACCCAAATATATATATATCCAGTATGCTGTTCACTTGAGAAAATAAAAAACCCTATGAAATAATATCACTCTGTCAAGTAGATACACTAAAGAAGCTAAACTCTCATCCTGATCCAGAGCAGTCACCAAACTGGAGATTTTTACACAAAAACATTGAGATTGGTTTTTAAAAACTAGAGAGGAAAGAACTTTTTACTTCATAAGAAGTTTCATGTCATTATATTCCAATGTGTTTACTTAATTATTTTCCAGCTGATCTGAAAATAAGCATGAATTTGTTCATAAAAGCATGTGAATAACAGTGACCCCACCTACAAATGTGGCCAAACTTGATTACTACAGTGATCATAAATATTACACACCATACATTACTACACATACTGTATCACCACAGTCAGCATCCATTGCAGTCAGATTCTATGGGGTTTAATAATACTATATCAATGTCATGACAATCCTGTCTTGTACAACTTGAAAAAGAATGACTGGTAAAAAGCTCCAATAATTGGTTTGTTGCAGTCAAATTGAGAAAATATCCCAACTGGATACATATGATACGGTGTGCACTGTGTGCTGCAAACTGGTACAGTGTATTTGCTGTAGCTTGTGTGTGCTGAAAGCTAATTTTAAGTCTTCAAGATTTTGCAATTGAATAACAATTCAGTTATTTAGGCTAACTCAATTTATAAACAACATTTGGGTATATAGCAGGGATGTAAGTCTTCCGTATTTTTACGGAAATCCGGTTTTTTTTTTAATTCCAATAAAGTTCCGTACGAATATCAAAGACCCAACGCGGCAAAATGCCTGGCCCGTTGCAGCAAGCTAACTTCAAATTTTCACTCATCGATCAAACAAAGTACCACTCACACGTCGCATTGTACTGTACAACATTGTGCCATGTGAACATAATAAAAAAAAAACATAAAAAAATATTCATCTGTTTGCGCAAATCGTAGATATAACCCTCAGTGTCAACGTGTAAATTGTGTAAACAAGAGTACAACGACACATGATTCGGTATTTGAGCAGGTTTCCAATAACATGTTTTCGTACTTTTTGGAATAATATCTTTCTTTCTTTCTTTTAAAAAAACCGCAACTTCTCAAAAGAACCAAAATTTCTTCCAATCCTTTGTATAGATGATTGAATTTGTTTCAAACAAATAAATGATAACAATCAACCGCAAAGTAGAAGGTTAAAAACACTCCCGTTACAAAGAAGTTTCATGCTGAAAGCAGTCAATGATGCGTTTCCAAATTTCCTGTGATTTGTTTGGCTAATAGTCCCTACCATTGTCTGCAAACATTTTTGCATTTATCGTGCTCAATAAACACAACGTATTATGTTTAAATAACTTAATTATATAGCGCATTATACTGACGGTCTCAATGCAACTAATTGTAACGTTGCTGTCCCGTGTAGAGATAGCAAAGTTTGTAGTATAGGCTCTCATGTGTGTGCACTCTCAAATATCACGTGTATGGTTGGCCACAGTGGACAAAATTTAGAAATTATGACGACATATCAGAGGGCAGGACTTTTTTATGTCTACATAAAATTGATTTGATGTGGACATAAATTCAAATTAATGCTGGCATATATTAAAATAATGCTGGCATCGTACCGTACCAGCTGCGTACTGATAATGCAGTTGGCACCTTCCTCTTTCAATCTGTGTGAATATTAATGTACATTTAAAGAGTTGTGTCTGTATTGCATGTATGGGCTACCACATTATGTCAAAATATTCTTGCTATGAGTTGCACTTCTCTTTATATAGTAAGTACACCTTGTAAAGGGTTTCAGTGCAAACACATGAATTTATTTGTAATCTAAGATAATACATATAATATTAATGTCCCCACGCTTCCATAGGCATGGGTTGTATAATTTGCATTTATGATTTTCAATATGCACATTATAAACCTATAACTATAGGATATCCGTTGCGCACAAGCCAATGTTTTTGTCAGGGGTCATTATAACTAAGTATTGTGCGTTCCTGTAGAGGTAATTTAAAGTGCATGTTTTCATGGAGGAACGTGTGGACGCAAGTTTTTTCTGAGCGGACGCAAACAATTTTTAAGATGTTGTATCCCGGCGCTGGCGCAACTCTTAAAATCCCGGTAACAATACTGAGAATAATACTTGGTAGTAATATAAGATTTTTCTATTTGTACAGCTTTCTGCTGATTTCTCAAGTCTTGCTAATGTAAATCTGTGAAACTACATTCTTTTCATTCCTTGATCAACATCTGGACAGAATGTTAGACAAGTTTACTAAGAAAAAGCTAAGGTTTCAATGCACACAAAATGCAAGCAAGCTGCAGAATGTTCAGGTTGGTTGTGCATGATAAATTAATGGTAGTTTTATCATTTCAATTTGTATATGGTGGCATCCAATTAATATATGTTTGAACAAGAGTGGATAGAGGGTGTGGGTCGAACCTCTTTTTCATAGCACACATAAATTCAAAAGGAACATGTCCTAGCTGTTAGATCTAGTTATAGTTTCAGTTTCCGATCCTTCATTCCAGTATAAATAGCATAAAATACAATTATGTTTAATAAGAGAGAATAAAACGTATGATAGATAAATTCCATAAAAGCGATTAAGGCAAATTAAGAGTTAGTAAAAAAAGCATCAGTTTTCAAAGTGTTAGTCAACTGAAAAAATTAAGGAAATATCAATAAACAGGCGCGTATCCAGGGGGGGCGTTGGGGGCGCGCGCCCCCGGGGTAAGAAAAAGAGGAGAGAAGAAAAAAGAGAAGAAAAAAGGAAAAAAGAGGGGAAAAAGAGGAGGAGGAGAGGAAGGAAGGGAAAAGAAAAAGAAGAAAGAGAGAAAAAGGAGAAAAGGAGGGAGTAAAAGAAAAACGCCAAGACACCGGGAAGAGAAAGAGGTACAGGGACATCATTACAGCGCTGATCCCTATTATATACACAGGGTAGCCAGTGACGGATCAATGATTTCGGAAGGGGCGTGTGCCTCACCCTACCCGTTACACCGACAACTCCATTTTTGACGTTCCATTTTCCTCTCTCACTCGTGATCTATATATATACTATATATGGTCTATCATAACGTGTGTGTGTGTATATATACGCCTTAAACAATTGTAGAATTGTGCAATGAAACCAATTGTGGCTGGTCTCGAACTCGACCGTGTCGACCGGGAACATGACGCATTTCGGGAAGGGGGCGACCGCCCCCTTCCCGAAATGCGTCAATGATATTGCTAGTTATTTCAAATGTAGAAAGTGCTTAGCTGCAACTTACAAGGCCTGGGAAGTGTCATTTCCAGCGATCTGGGAGGCATTTTCGGCCAAAATTTTCTTGTACGCTTCGCGCCAACTTATGGTGGCGCTACGCTTAGATAATTTGCCTACAGGCTTCGCCCCTCCCTTGGCAAATTCCTCGCTATAGGATTTGTAAGGCAAACAGCAGATATCACATCATATCAGTGAGCCTGAAAATGGCGTTCCAGGATGAACAGCCTCAAAACTGTCCGACTTGCTCGAAAAAAATAATCACAAATTTTCGCGCGCTCCGCGCGCGTTCAACATACTAATGTCAATATCATATATGCAAACATCGGTTATTACATCGCATGCCACCGTATAACGTACGGTCCGTGAAAGTTGCGCAGTATACAGCGGGATGCTAATGTAAACAACGAAATGTTTTATGTAGATAGAGAAAAAACATGGAGGTCCAATTATGTCAAAACTCTCTTTTACATTAGTAATAGCGAATTAGGGGCTTCAGCCCCCTCCCGCCTCCTACGCCTATGTGTGTAGTGTTCGGTTGAAGGAAATATCTGCTATTTTTTCATTTCCTTCAACCAAGTTTTATAATAGCCGTATAAGAGGTTTTAATAGATGTACACCAATAAATTAACTCTGTCTGAATTTTCGAAAATTCCCTGACCACCATTCTTCATCATTATTCCCTCCATGCAATTTTGACCGGTCTGTTAGGGGGTTGAAGGAGGTTTTTCTATATTGGTTGTCCATAGATGAAAATTTGTGCAACATTATGGGTATGTTTTGAAGTGAGTTTATTCACGAGAATGTGAATTTTCAAATTCGGAACAAAAGTGGGGCTGACGGATATTGTGGGCCGCGACGTAGAATCACCTACAAAAGCAATGATCCACAGGACATGCGATGAGGTCGAGCATGATGTGTGACTGGTGACAATCTTCAAAAAGGTTATGGATGGAAAAAAAACTATTGGGAAATACTTGGTTCTCAGGCAAAAAGTGTACATCTGGTTGGTCATTTACAAGCCCGAGAAATGCCATTTCCGGTGATCTGGGTGGTATAAAATTTCGTTGAAGGAAATGAAAAAATACCAGATATTTCCGAAACCGAACACTACACATATCTACAGTTGGAGGCTGTTCATCCCGGAGCGCCGTTTTCATGCTCACTGATATATGATGTGATATCTGCTGTTTGCTTTAAAGATTCGAATAGTTGAAAGGAGACTGAAATAAGTAACTATTATCTGTTTATTGTGTAATGCTCCACCCGGGTGTAACGATGAGCCTGGCGGGCTCCTGGCCCAAAGGGGCCCCTATCAGGAGGTCTAAGCAAGGGCGTCCTCAGAAATGTTTACAGGGGGGGGGGGTCAGTAGGTCATAAAGGTGTAACACACTACTTGAGTATACTATCTAAGCGGAGCGCCACCATCGTTTGGCGCGGAGCGCACGACGATTTCTTTGCCAAAAAATACTCCTAGATCGTCGGAAGAGACACTTCCCGTTCAAGTTGCATTTACACATCGGTTATTTTGAGATCTCATGTCTTAGGATTTTGACTTTCAATAATTTCAGTAATGCATTATGGGTCCGTATAAAATGAACATAACTAGAGAACTGTCGGTTGGGGGAAATCATTGAAATGTCAAATGCTTAACTTTTTTTTTTAATTTGTGATTTTCCAGGGGGAGTGGGCAAGTACTGTATGGAGTATAATGGAGACTACTGTACAAATACAGTAATCAAACCTTAGCATAAACCTAATTTCGGCTAAAACTTTGTCTCCATCTAAGCCTAATTTCCTGTGCTTTTTTACTTACCAGATACACCGATGTCATCTTTATTCTTACCTTTTATATTATATTTATAGGCAAGCCCTGCCTTCTTTTTCAAATGAACGCAGTTTCAAGTCTGTTGGGTGGTGGGTTATTGTTTTAGAATTTTTCAAAAAATCATGTCCCGATGTTGTACTCAGTACAACATTGGCTGGAATTGGGTTTTAAATAATATACTTCGCTAGATATTGCTAGATATCCATACAGTAAAGTGCCCTTGGATTTTTCGGGGCCTGATCTTGGGAAATTGCAAAGTCGGAAGTGGTCACACTCTATGCAGGTCAGTGCTGTAACATATTGTACTCATTCTACAGTACTGTATTTTACACCACCCTTTAGCAACCACAATATGTCCTGTTGTAACCACCAACCTACCCTAAGAAGCATGGGGCTGTGGTCACTCTTAGGAATGTTTGTATATGACGCATGTTAGTAGAAGTAGTTAAGAACAATGAGTGTGTATAATGAGACACTCTGAATACAGAAGTCAAAGCCATAACAACTCCTCTTCGAATCATCTCTTGTATAATTATCATCAAGAATATTACATGGTGTCAGAAGTAGAAGCGGAAGTCATTTGGTAACTTAGAACCAGTAGTCGAATCTTTGCTAGAGATTGAGTTTACAGTTATGCAGTGTTAGGTCATTGTCCTTCAAGTATATTTCTGGATAAGTAAATTGTTTCTCATCCACATCCTTAAATTTATTTTAACTGAAAAAAGGGAGATGTAACATATTGTACTCATTCTACAGTACTGTATTTTACACCACCCTTTAGCAACCACAATATGTCCTGTTGTAACCACCAACCTACCCTAAGAAGCATGGGGCTGTGGTCACTCTTAGGAATGTTTGTATATGACGCATGTTAGTAGAAGTAGTTAAGAACAATGAGTGTGTATAATGAGACACTCTGAATACAGAAGTCAAAGCCATAACAACTCCTCTTCGAATCATCTCTTGTATAATTATCATCAAGAATATTACATGGTGTCAGAAGTGAAAAAGTTATCCTTATTTTAAGAATTTTCTAATTTTGTTACTGGAAATTGCAAATATGGATCAGCTGAGACAACCAGGCGAGTTGAGCCTTCAAGGAAACCTTGCGGAAAACTGGAGGAAATGGAAGCAAATGTTTCTTCTATACATTTCTGCAAGTGGTATAGCCGCTAAAACAGATGAAGTAAAGAGCGCAGCGTTACTTCATATTGCTGGGGAGGATGCAGTTGAGATTTACAACTCATTCCAATGGCAGGAAGCAGGAGATGAAAAGACACTTAATAAAGTAATGGAGAAATTTGAGGAGTACTGTGCGCCCAGGAAGAACATAACGTGGGAACGCCACATATTCAACACTACAAACCAAAAGCAACATGAGACCATCGACCATTATGTGACGGAATTACGTAACAAATCGAAAAGTTGCGAATTTGGCACCTTAGCAGAAGGATTAATTCGTGACAGGATTGTGTGCGGGGTCTGTGATGACCAGATCCGTCGACGTCTTCTCCGTGAAGAGGACCTGACGTTAAAGAAAGCTGTGGACATTTGCCGTGCAAGTGAAGCTACAACGCACCAAATGAAGTCGTTCACAGCGGACACAGAAAAGAACTTGCAAACGGTAAGAACTTTTGCGAATTCTAATACACTAAGAAACAAAAAGTTTCAGAATCAGACACAGTCATGTTTTAAATGTGGCAGGGCGTGGACTCAGAATCATGATTGTCCAGCTAAAGGGCTATCATGTAGAAACTGTGGAAAACTGAATCATTTTGCAGTAGTTTGTAGAAGCAAGCAAGAAAATGCACCAAAGCAAAAACCAAAAGAAGTCAGAGTAGTCAAATCCCAGGGGAGAGATTCAGATTCTGACCCAGAAATTGATGAGTTTTTTATTGGAATGACAAAGAACGACTCCATCACAAACAAAGAAAAATGGGAAGTGACACTCAAGCTTGAGGATAAGCCAGTGCTCTTCACAATTGACACTGAAGCAGAGTGCAATGTCATTAATTATGCCACATACCAACGTGTCACAAAACAACCTCTGACTAAAAGCGGAACAAAACTTGTGGGTTATGGAGGACAAAGATTGAGTCCCCTTGGACACATTAACTTACTTTGCGAGTATAAGGACCGCTACCATGTGCTAGATTTCCAAGTAGTAGATGGTTCACCACAATGTTTGTTAGGGCTGGAGAGCAGTCAAAATTTAGAGCTCATCAAACGTGTCTTCACCACAAAGGAAGAACAAAAGTCAGACATCCTGGATGAATACAAGGATGTTTTCGAAGGATTAGGCGAAATCACAGATGTGACGCATCATATAACAGTAGATCCTAATGTTCCACCAGTCATTCACCCGCCCCGAAAATTGCCCGTAGCTCTTCGGGACAGAGTTCAAAAGGAACTTGAGAGAATGGAAAAGCTTAATGTAATTGAGCGAGTGCATGAGCCAACACAGTGGGTGAATAGTATGGTGACCGTCATTAAACCAAACAAAACCCGCATTTGCATCGACCCCAGAGACTTGAACAAAGCGATCAGCAGGGAACATTTTCCTATGCGCACTATTGAAGAGGTGGTATCGGGAATGCCAAAAGCGAAAGTGTTTTCAGTTTTGGACGCAAGCTCAGGTTTCTGGCAGATCAAACTTGACGAAGAAAGTTCCAAGTTCTGCACATTTAATACTCCATTTGGACGATTTAAATTTAATAGGCTGCCGTTTGGAATTTGTTCAGCTCCGGAAGTTTTCCAAGATGTTATGAGCCAGGTGTATGAAAGTATTGAAGGAGTTGAAATCGTAGCAGATGACATTCTAATCTGGGGAGAGACGGTAGCAGAGCATGACCAGCGGTTACGCAATGTTTTGGAGAGAAGCCGACTTAGAAAAGTCAAACTGAACAAAAGTAAATGTCAGATAAGAAAATCTGAAATTACCTATCTAGGTCATGTGTTAAGTGAGAGTGGGCTCAAGGTTGACCCAGAGAAGGTCAGAGCTGTCACAGAAATGAAGTCCCCAGAAGATAAGGAAGGGTTACAAAGGTTTATGGGTGTAATTACCTATTTAGCAAAATTTATCCCAAATTTGTCTACAGAGAGTGCACCCTTAAGGGCACTTCTTGAGAAAGGTGTGCACTGGGAATGGGGAGATGCTCAACAAAAGAGTTTTCAAAGGCTTAAAGAAAAGATTACGCAGGCCCCTGTTCTAAAATTGTTTGATGTCACAAAAGAAGTAACCCTATCAGTAGATTCTAGTAGCCTCGGTGTCGGAGCAGTAATTCTACAAGAAGGGTCCCCAGTAGCGTATGCTTCTAAATCATTGACTAAGAGTCAGCAAAATTACGCCCAAATCGAAAAAGAAATGCTGGCCATTGTGTTTGGTTGTGAGCGTTTTCATGAGTACCTGTATGGTCAGAAATCAATTCATGTTGAAACAGATCACAAACCATTAGAACCAATTTTTAAGAAACCCTTGTATCAAACTCCACATCGACTTCAGCAAATGTTAATGAAAGTACAGAAATACCCCCTGAGTGTACAATACCGACCAGGGGCAGAGTTATTTATTGCTGACACATTGTCTAGAGCAAGTTTAAAACAAGAAGCAGACAATTTAGGTGAAAAGGAATTTGAGGTGGCTCGACTTGAAATGCTGCCAATTTCTAAAACCAAAATGAGTGAAATTTTGCATGCTACAAGTGGTGATGAAGCCTTGGGAGAGCTGATTGAGCTAACCAGGCAAGGATGGCCTAGTTCAAGGACAGACGTCCCCATAGGTGCAAAACCGTACTGGAATTATAAACATGAAATCACTGTAAGTGATGGTCTATTGTTTAGAGGGGACAAGTTAATTATTCCAACTACACTAAGATCCAGTATTTTAATTCAAGTCCACAATGCTCACCTTGGTGTTGAAAAATGTAAACGAAGAGCAAGGGACATTATGTTTTGGCCTCAAATGAGTGCTGAAATTGAAGATTTAATTTCAAAGTGTTCCATCTGTAACACACACAGGAGGCAAAATCAAAAAGAACCTCTACAATCTCATGAGATTCCTCAAAGACCTTGGCAGAAGCTGGGTGCTGATCTCTTTGAGTGGAATAGAAATAACTATTTGATTTTAATTGATTATTTCTCTGGGTACTTTGAAATTTCACATTTACCTAGTACTAAGAGTGAAACTGTTATAGTACATTGTAAATCACAATTTGCACGCCATGGTATTCCAGATGTCCTTATCACAGATAATGGACCCCAATTCAAAAGTTGGCAATTTGACAGTTTTTCGAAACTTTATAAATTTCATCATATTACGTCTAGTCCATACCATCCTCAGTCTAATGGCATGGCAGAGAAAGGGGTGCAGATTGCAAAGGCTTTGCTAATGAAGGCAAAGGAGAGTGGACAAGATCCATACCTAGCTTTATTAGACTACAGGAATACACCAAGAGATAATATTCTCGGATCACCTGTACAACGACTTTTTGGACGAAGGACAAATACCCTACTTCCAACGACTGAGCATTTACTCAAGCCGAAAATACTGAAGCCAGAGACAGTACACAAAAGACTGGTAGAGAAGAGACAAAAACAAAAAACATATTACGACCGACAGACAAAGAAATTACCAGAACTGCAACCAGGAGATAATATTCGCCTACAGACTGACAAAGGTTGGAAACCAGCCACTATTGTATCTAAGGCTGAGCAGCCCAGATCATACTATGTAGAGACAGCTGAAGGTGTACAGTATAGACGCAACCGCAAACATTTACTTAAAACTGGTGAAACATTTAGTTATGACAGACATGACGACAATGACATAGTTAATTCTGACAATGAACAAACCTCTTCAGAGGACCAAACCACGAACACTGATTTTCGAAGAAGTATTAGAGCAAAGACAAAACCACGTTGGCACAGTGACTATGAAATGTGACCAAAGGAATTTAATTATTTTGGTAGTGAAGCGGAAGTCATTTGGTAACTTAGAACCAGTAGTCGAATCTTTGCTAGAGATTGAGTTTACAGTTATGCAGTGTTAGGTCATTGTCCTTCAAGTATATTTCTGGATAAGTAAATTGTTTCTCATCCACATCCTTAAATTTATTTTAACTGAAAAAAGGGAGATGTAACATATTGTACTCATTCTACAGTACTGTATTTTACACCACCCTTTAGCAACCACAATATGTCCTGTTGTAACCACCAACCTACCCTAAGAAGCATGGGGCTGTGGTCACTCTTAGGAATGTTTGTATATGACGCATGTTAGTAGAAGTAGTTAAGAACAATGAGTGTGTATAATGAGACACTCTGAATACAGAAGTCAAAGCCATAACAACTCCTCTTCGAATCATCTCTTGTATAATTATCATCAAGAATATTACAAGTGCACGACCTCTAGACGTCACTAATATACCCGATCACTTGATATCGATGAAGTCGTGTGTTGTCGGATTTTGTCAAGGTCTTGGTACTACGGGCGAAGTTCATTAATTAATTAGTTTCGTAACTCATCGGGAAGCGATTAGAGGGGTGGGCGTATGTTTGTGGGCGCGTTTTCATGCAGATGGGAACAACCTCAAGAAGTGATGGGTTCGTCATGTTCCCCGACGACTCGGTTGAGTTCGAGACCAGCCACAGTTGGTTTCATAGCACAATTGTACAATTTAAGGCGTCCATACACACACACTCGTTATCATATTTAGAACCGGTATATATATATAGATATCTACATTAGTGAGAGAGGAAATATGGAAACGTCAAAAAATGGAGTTGGTCGGTGTAAGGGGAAGGGTGAGGCGCACACCCCTCCGTAATCCTCGATTCGTCACTGGCTACCCTCAGTATATAATAGTGATCAGCGCTGTAATTATGACTGTTCCTCTTATCTTCCCGGTATCTTGGCGTTAATCTTCTACTCCCTCCTTTTCTCCTTTTTCTCTCTTTCTTTTTTTTCTTTTCCCTTCCTTCCTCTCCTTCCTCCTCTTTTTTTCTCCCCCTTTTTTCCTTCTCTTTTTTTCTCTCCTCTTTTTCTTACCCGGGGGCGCGCGCCCCCAACGCCCCCCCCTGGATACGCGCCTGGGTAGGTATGTAAAAAGGAATTGGGAGGGGGGATGTTTAATCATTCCATTTCAATGAAACACATAAGATATAAAAGTTGGTTCAGTGTGGTAAGAGGGTAAGGGGGGATAGGTATTGAGGCAGGAAGGGGGGGCGAGGGGTGTGGGAGAGTGAGAAATAGAAATACAATGTACCAAAGAATAGTTTGCTATTAAATCTGTCATAGGTAACATTTATCTACAGCGCAAAGAGAAAATAAGAACACTTCAAATTTGGAAATTTAGTCATGGAAACCATCAAAAATCTATAAAGTGACTCAAGATTGTTATATCTGCAGAAATGGCAACAAAATTTAAAAATGGGAATCTATAGCATTCCTGCAAAGGCCCAACATGTCCAACACATAGGTCCAAAAGGCCCAACACAAAGGTCCTATTGCATGTGATCTGTACTGTTTACAGATCTCCAAAGATTTTGCATAGGGCTGCAACATATCTATGTGCTAGTTAATAATAGTAGAAAATATGTTTGAAAAGAAATTGTCTTCAATAATTACAAGGAGAAGCGAAGGTTTGAGTCCAGTATATTCTATTTAACAAAGCTATAACTCAGTTTACCTCAAAGAAGCTTTCTGATTCGTTGATGACCAGACGTGTGGAAAGTTGCCGAACCAACGGTGAGCAAAACTTTGTTGCTAGTATCAAAAACGGACCTTTGTTAGTAGTAATATGTCACACTATGTGTGTAAATTAGGGAATGTGCAGGTACTCTGCCTAGAAATATAATAGAAATATCTGTCATAGATTCCTCCAAGGAATTCTCAGTGATTTCACAGACTGCAGCTTGCCACGGTTCACGGAACTAGAAAGGACCGATGTGACGGCGCCCTCTGTTGATCTAAGGTGTGGCTGGAGATCCCCATGACAACACATGTTAAACATATGTGTGATATTCATAACATTGTTACAATGACCATGTTCACAACTTCACACAAGTTCCCATGGTGACATACAATGAGTGAGGCAGTATTCACTGTATCTTGGTACCATCAAGTGATGCGTTGTTTTGCCTCATTTTTCATTCTCTCTGTCATCAATTTCTGCACCAGTGATTCTCCACGAGACATGTATATGGTAGTTCCATGGATGTTGGAAGCTGGGACATTAGTTTTATCCTCAAGTGAACCATTAGAGATACTGGTTTCATGGCTCGATACTTCTCGACCATATGATTTCAATCAGTCCACGATTGTAGCACCTTCTGTTCAAGAAATCTCAGGTGACAAACACGCTGCTACAGAAGATACATCGCTCCTTCAATAGATCGACCAGCCAAGGCGAACCTGAACGATGTGAGGAAGGTCAAAATGGAACAGAATTTTTATCTTAATGACTTTGATAAAAACAACAAAAGATTATTGTACTGCAAATGAGATATCAAAATGGAATTCTTAAAATTCCTTTGGGTTTTGCTTTCTGCATTTTAAAGTAACACAAATAGAAACATAAAAGACTTCAGATGGTAGTGATGCAATGACATCACAGATTTACAAAATGATATCCAACAGTCACAACATTTTAACGATGATGTTTCCTTAATTGAGCAAAGATTTCTTGTAGTTGTTTGAGGACGTCGTCTATCACGAAGTTTGCTATCAAACAGATGATTTTAGCTGGGTTAACTTTGTGTCTCTTTCATGGAATTTCCATTACTGGACTGAGTTGAAGATACATTAGTTGAATATCCAATATGGATTATCCCAGATCTAGATAATCCATCTCTGGATAATCCATATTTCACTATACTCACTACTCTCATCCGGAGCACACGACTTCGCAGAGCACCAACCGCAATGTCTCGTCTTCCTCTGGCACAACAGCAAGGAAAGACTACATCTCCCTGTAGGGAGTGAAAAGTCAAAACTTCCATTCAAAATTCATATACATCATAAGGAACATAGATTGATTTTTATTGCAAAATGTGCAGACTGAACGAAGCACACAGGATTAAGCAAAAACAATAACATGAAACACAATCTTCTCATTATTGTTGAATATTATCATTGAGCATTAGATCTGATGTTTGGTCTTTCCATTGCATAAATCCTTTCTTTTTTAATAAACCCCTAGCTCTGTCTTCCATAAAAAAAAAATAAACGGGTCGTAAGAGAGTTAAATTTGCTCTAACAGGTTATGAAACGATGCTAATGTGCCGATACAAAAATAAAATGCAACATCTGAAATTAAGACAAAACAGGGTTCAAGAGTAGCAGTTTTGATGGCTCTCAACTTTGTCTCTAATACAATACAATAATTTCTGTGATAAAAACTGCTATGAATCTTTGCAGTTGTATAACATTTGCCCATTTTGCATAGTATTTTGTAACAAGATACTGGATATATTATCCTGTGATATATAATATTATGTTATATCAGCATTTCTTTAAAACTTACTCCAAGTGTGTCCATTGCTACAAGTGTCGCTCAACAGGCTCTGAAATTTTATTTCTGAAAACAGCAAATAGTAGATAAGGAATAACAAAAATGAAAAATTGAAAGCATAGTCCCTTGGCAAATAGTGAAATTTGTCATCATTTTCTGCATTACTAGTTAAGAAATGGAAAGTATTATCACCTAGAAAATTAATTTTCATTGTTTGGCAAAAACATTACTAATGTATCTGGCAACTTAAGAATAAATGACTTAATGATGGGCTTGAGCTGCAAGTGTGCTAAAAAATATACTAATTTTTTCTTTTGTAACTTACACCACAGCAAAGAAGAAGGAGAACAAATGAATTTCATAGTTTGGCAAGGAAACTTCTACAAATGTATCTGGCAACAAAGAATATTAAGTGACATAATTATGAATTTATTTTCATTATAAAGTTCACCCCACATCGATTAACGAATGTGTTTTGTGGAATGATTTATAAATTTGATATAAAGGGGATATTAAAGTCGATAATTTAATGAGGATGGTGTTTTTCAAAGGATACTTTCACCGCACAAGACGCATAATTCATATAGAGTTGAGGTATTCACTGACTTCACAATGTCCTTTGAACTTGCCAAAGCAATTTCAACTGCATCTCTGACCAACTTGCGGCTACTGACGGACGTTTGGTTGGTCGTTAACCAGAAGTAACTCATCAAGACAGTCTTCTCGTTGACGGCTGTAAAAGAATGAAAAACAACATATCGACTAAAACAGAATGAGAGCATTTCCTAGTAGGTCTTAAATACGCCATCAAGACTTCTAAAATATGCTATAAAGACTGAAGAATGGGCACAAATGTTAAAACTTTGGATATTTTGCAAATAGAGCAAAAGTTCTGCTGATTGGGGGAGCTGTTCATTTCAAAGATCTCTGTCATATAAGCTAAAGATGATGATTGGGTTGTGTCCCCTTTAACTTGATGTCTGAAGTGGTGTCTAACTATTTAAGGCAGCATTTTGCATGACTTTACTGGGCACTAAATTTCTCATAACAATTTTTTTTTCCCCTAGGTTGGTCTAATCTCATGTTTTACTTGAAATAAGGAAACATAAAAAATGTTTCAAAATGATCTGATCTGATTTTTGCATGCGATTGTTATAACATTATGGAAGAGTGTCTGGAAGATCAACTGTATTTGAAGCTGAGACAGAATAACTTATTACTTGTTCATTAACACTCTCTGAGTGAAACACAAATCTAGAAAGTTGTCTTTAGTTGTATCACTGAAATTCCTGGAAGTTCCATCCACACACTATAAGCTTCAATCTTGAAAATTCTCACAATCCGGAAGAAGCATTTTACTTACCTTCGATCTTCACATTTCGAAGGATTTTACTTAAATGTAAAGCCATCAATACTTCTTCACTTTCCAATACTTTTGTTTCCTAAAATGAGAATTGATTATGGAGATGAATAAAATTCAGTTAATATTTAACGTGAATCCAGAAAAAAAACCTCAGAGAATGTGGAATATTCCATGTCATTATACAAGCAAATTTGCACAAATTTATCTCTGTAATGCTACTGATCAGACCACGGTGTGAAAGGACGTGTAAAGACCACTATTTCTACCTTGATTGTCATTCCGGTACAGCATCTACCCTTACTCTCCCACTGTTACACCCTACTAAATGAAACAGGCGAGTAATAGGACTTCAACATTATACCAGGCACGAGACTTTAGGAGGTAGAATGAGGTTGCACAGTCTGCTACAGGGTCCGGTCAGTGACATAATCATACTACCAGGTAACTATAAAAACGATAAAGTCAGATTGACATTTCTGCTCTAAGGAGGGGGATAAGTGAGGAGCAATGCAAGTAGTCAACACAAATATGGGTAGCTCCCACCCCATCCCCCCTTCCTCGAATGGTCCCCATTTTAAGTAAAATCTTTTAAACAACATCTGACTACACCAGAACTGAAGAGTGATTACCGATAGGCCCACTGCACTCCCCCACCCTTCGCTAATTGCCTAAATAATCAGGGGTGGATGCAAAGATTTGACAAAGGTTGGGGTGTGTGGTCCTCGGGTCACTGAAACAGACTCTCATGTAGAGGGGTTTCCCCACGGCAAAAAACATTTGAGATGTGAAATTGTGCAGTCTAAGGCATATTTTGGCTATAAATTAGGTATATAGTTGAGAGTGTGGTGACCAATTGGCTAAGGCGTCGGACTCGTGATCCAAGGATTGCTGGTTCGATTCATACCTAGTTCATTACGTTGTGTCCTGCTCCTTGGGCAAGATGCTTTATCTCACTTGTCTCTCTCCAACCAGGGGTTAAATGGGTGAGGTACCTGTGAGGTAACTTGTCATTGGGCGCAGTATATAACTGGAGGGATTGTCTCTGGGACAGGTTATCATTGACCAGGGGTAATACAACGTCTGTAAAGCGCTTTGAGACCTATCGCTGGTGTAAAGCGCTATATAAAAATCAAATATTAATATTATATTTTGGCTATAAATTAGGAGTATAGTTAGGTCTATTGGAAAGGATGTTTAAACTAAATAACACCCTTTTTTATGGGTTTGAAAATTGGTGGGGGGGGTGGTGGTGGGGCTTGTACAACGCATACCACCACTCTGGATCCACACCTGCTAATTAAACATTGGATAATAATTGCTATTTTTTTATTATCCTTGCAAAAACCATTAATGTATGCAATCATAGCAGAGAAAAAAGTCTTTTACATCAATTTTGGACCTTTATACTCTTAGGCTGCCACTGTAGCAACAAAACACGATCAAATAAGAGCAAAAGACCGAGGGCTTACCATATCCTTAACTCGATCCTGGTAAACGTCCAATTGTCTCGTTATCTTCGCTACATGGCTGACCTTTGTGACCTGGAAAATGAGTAGGTATCTCTTCAATTGTAGGCGATAGAGCGCCCCCTCGGCACCTTCTTCTTCCACCCAGTTTTGGAGGGCCTTGTAAGGTAAGTCAGATGGAATTTCTATGGCAGGATTCTTGATGTGGCAGCTCCGCAGCCACTCCAGTGAATCACTTTTGAGAAAGAGAGGGACTAGAGACCACCAAAAAACAAGAAAGAAAAAAAAACAGAAGTCAAATGAAAATGCAATACTTGAACTAGGTACTGCTTCATTTATAAGAAGAGGTAAATAAACCATGTGCCCAGTAGATTCACTGAACTTGGCACAGCAATACAAAGAATTTTGTTTAGTTTTTTTTTTTTTATAGAGGGACTATAGACCACCAAAAAAAGAGGAAAAAGAAGCAGAATGAAAATGAAAATGAAAATGCAAAACTTGAACTAGGTACTGCTTCATTTATAAGAATAGGTAAATAAACTATGTTCCCAGTAGATTCACTGAACTTGGCACAGCAATACAAAGAATTTTGTTTAGGTTTTTTTTTTATAGAGGGACTATAGACCACCAAAAAAAGAGGAAAAAGAAGCAGAATGAAAATGAAAATGCAATACTTGAACTAGGTACTGCTTCATTTATAAGAATAGGTAAATAAACCATGTTCCCAGTAGATTCACTGAACTTGGCACAGCAATACAAAGTTTTTTTTTTTCCCTGTTACCCAATAGGTGTTATTTCTGGATATCTAGATTTAACACTTTAACTGTAAACAAAGATTCTAGTTCAATTTCTGTTATCAGCAAACATATCAGCCAAGTAGGGCCTGCACACTATGGAGGCGCAACCCATAAGCGGCTCTCCAAAAAGATTTCGGGTGGTCACAGCAGTTTTCCAGGCGTGAGCAATTCATATATACTATTCGGAGCTCACCGATGGAGATGGGATTAAGTTATTTTTTCTTGTTACCACGGAGTCCATAGTCACACACATTTTTAGAGCATCAATTATGAGGTGTGGGGAGGGGCGGTCTGGTGGGTTGTGGCTCATTCCTCCTGGAATATCCCGAATTGTGGGGCTAAAAGTTTGCCGAACACTGTAGTAAAGGAAATGTAGCCAGTACGAACTACCGTTAACATGGGAACGACTGCACATTCATCTGAACATTTGGAAACATTTTCCCATCAGTTTGGTGAATTGGAATGATTAATCACATTTTTTGACTTTTGGTTACCTTTAAATTTACTGAACATTTACTTACCTTTAAAATTTCTTAAACTCTCAAAAGCTGCTTTTTCGCCTTCGCAGACTCGAATCTCAAACTCTTCCCGCCTGCCGTGAAAATATCTGAATGGACGAAAAAAAATTAAAAAACAAGAAATATTATAAGGAGGGATGAAGCCAAAGATATTGATGCAACAACAACAACAACAACAGTACAAAATTTAAAAGCAATTAATGAAGACTCATGACATTCTTCACCTCCTTTCATTTCATTTGCAATTTCTTTAAATATATTTTGACATTTTTAAAATATTTCATGAACCAAATGAACCTAATCAAAGAGGTGCTTATATGTCCCGATTTGATAGTAACATCAGTAATCAACGAGATTATGCGACATCAGCTTATAATGGTTGACAGAGCCAGGGTGGGGCATGTGCCCCCCCCACCCCAACTCTGAAAACTTCAAAACTGCCACTTTTATAAATAAACAGTACTTCCTTTGGGCAAACAAAGTGCCCTTTTCCATGTATTTAATGGAAAAATTACCTTTTTTTACACATGCCCTCCAGAGTAAAATTAATTGTTGAAAAAATTAAGAACAATTGTAATTAAAAAGGGCCCTTTTGCTGAAAAACTTTCAAATACTGCAATTTGTGGTATGGAATGCACGGAAGATCCATTTATTTTGATGGGAAGTTTTGATATACATTTTTGGATGCCCTCACAAATCAAAGTCACATGTTCCACAGCCCCATCAAAGACTGTGCCCTCACTCTCCCCCCCCCCACCCCTTCTCTCCTCTCCAACCTTACTTCATTTGCCACTAGTAATCAAATAATTTCATTCGTACAGACTGACTGAGTAAGAGAATAATTTAATGGCAGACTTGAGCAGCAGCTTATCATTTTATGAACTTTGCTTCTCATGAAATAATGAAAATACGGTTCTGTGTACCAAAAACTTGTCTTATAAATTTGTAAATCTTTGCCATTTTTTCTTTCTTATTATTATTATCATGGTGCATGTTTTAAATTTTTGCATTCAGGTGGCAAATTTGAACCCCATAATGCATAGAATTTTACTATGTGTTGCCAGATTAGTTATTCCCTGTTTGTGTTTCACTCTTGGAAATTTAAACTCACACAGTCACAACTCCTACATAGATTCCCGATGGCGATATGTAGCAACCCCGGTGATTTGGACCGATGGCAGGATGCTTCTCGAGAAGATTCATACTGACTTTCAGCTCTAGAGAATTTCACAAAACATACTTGTTTGTTAAGGCTTACATTTTGGGTTGAATTTGTCACAATCTGCTGGTATAGGGCTACATCTGTTACATTTGAGTATGATAAGGGGTACACACCAATATTGCATCAGGAATAAAACAATGTGACATTATCCTTAAGGTAACAAACGTTAACAAAAAAAACAATTCATATGTAACTAAATTTCACGTTGAGTAACTAAATTTCATGTTAAGTAATTAAATTTCACGTTGCCGACAAACAACAACCAAAAAAAAAATTCATATATAACTAAATTTCACGTTGAGTAAATAAATTTCACGTTAAGTTAATTAAATTCAACGGTTAGCATCCAGCTATTTGAGAGCGATCAAATCCTTGTTTACACATGGATCACCTAATTCGTGTGAGGGCTATCGACATCCTGATTAAACACTAAATGGTTCTCTGTCTGCAAAAAGTTACAACCTAAAGTCAAGTTTCAATTTTAATGTAGAATCTAACACCAGATGCTATCTCAGGACAACACATCAAGCCTTTGAGACCACAAAGTTATCTTGTTCTTTCTCTCGTAGCATGGAAGAGAGGAAGGAATGTGCTTAACTTACCGTTATTATCATAGGAGGGTGTAATTTTTACCAGGCTGCCATCACTACAGCAGGACATTACAAATGTACCATTGGTAGCTACACCTGCAAAGATAGACGAGCACAACCACTGAATGTAACTATTAGTTTTATAACAAGTTAATAACTTTATAAACTGTACTTCTAACCATCAAAAATTTTAAAAATACTAGGGTCTTGGTTTAATACAATATTGGACATCTACAGCCCATGGGCTATCCAATTCATAGTACCTGAGATATCATGTTTACAATCTAAGCTTAACATACGTACATATATACATACACACACACATACATACACGCAGACATACATACATACACACAAAATTTGGGCTGAATTGTCTTAGCTTACAACCCATAATTTTGCTCCTAATTATGAGTTATGACCATTGTCTGCACAACCTATTACTATTGTCCTTTATGACCGGCAACTGGTGACAGGAATTTCGTTTGTCCCCTGTTTTACCAGTTGTGGGGCCTTGACAAGAACATTATTCACGGACATGCCAACATGGCCGCATAGGAATCTGATACTGTTAGCAATCGGAACCAAATAGGAGAAGTCTCACCAGATGATGGAAATGCATGCAAGCTGTCTTCTATGCATCGGTGAATAACTTTCACATCCTTAGGGGTCGGAATTGAGAGTAAGAATACTAAAACATGCTGTCCCTTAGCAACCAGCAGAAAGTAATGAGAATCCTGGAGAGAAGAGAAGTATGAAACACTATTTCTACAAATATTACTACAATGTATTTTGATAAACATAAAAATTCTTCACAAAATTAACAGTGTGTGTAAGTTTAGCTAAACCCAAACTAATATTTTTAATTGCAAATCTTTATTTCCAAGGAGAATATAAATTAGGAGGATCTTTGAATGCATGCTTTGGCCTGCTGTGGTCATTCTCCACCACAACCATCTCCACCAATACACACACATGATGAAAGAGTCTGCTCCTCAATATTGCATTGGTTATTTGCCGACAAAACAGATTAAAGATAAGTCATGAGGCAAAACATCTCCCATATTCCATCTAGAGTTATGTCTAAATGTCCATCTTATCCCCTTACATGGCTAGTGATCTTCGATCAGATGCAAGGAAGCAAAGCTAGTGAAGGAAGTTTGCAAAGGATGCTAAAATCCATTTACCAAGGTCAGCACTGACCTAGGAGCTACTCACACACTTGCCTGATCAATCGTGCAATAGACTGTGCTAAATGTGTCAGAGAAACAGATACCACTAGCCCAGAAGTATGTGTTTTCGATCCTCCTGCAAGCAGGAACTCGCTAAGAAGCTATCACTGACTTATAAAAGCTGCAAGCTGACTGAAGTCAGTCTCTTAGATTAACATCCATGAATATGAATTGTCAATTGTCAACAACTCTGTAACTGGACGACATACATTAATCTTGGAGTGACTCGAACCAGTTACCTTATGATTGAAAGGCACCGGCGTTAACCACAGAGCTAACACTCCACAGAAGTGACTGGTAGAAGTGACTGCTTTACCCACCAAAGTAAATATTTGAGGGATATAGGCAGCTTGTAAGTTGTAGCTCTACTTAATTGTTTATATGGTATGTATGCATTTAGTAGAATATACTCACTGAATGTTTCATCCAGCAGAGATTATCAATCATAATATCATCTTGTTCATCCCAAAGGCTACAGACTTTGCTAGTGGTAGTTTCTGTTTCACCCAAGCAGACCGACCAAAGACCAATCTCTCCGGTGAGACTGCCGACTGCGAGTAAGCCTTTAATATGATGAAATAAATAAATGGAATAGATTAATATATACTTTCAACGAGTGAAATTACTTCTCAAAGGGTGTGAAGACTTGCGCAAAAAGAAACGTCTAATGCTGGTAATCTGACCTAGTTTCGAATGAGGTGTAACAGAAGTGTTAGACACAACCATCGATCCCAGAAAATACACACACACAGCTTGCTACCGTCGGTAATTAGACACTAGTGTACAGTCAGTACATGCAGCTACAGTCAATACCCACAACACAGTGTACATAGCAGCGATGGACATCTCAGGTCCAGCTAAAGATAACAAGGTATCACGTTTTCATTAATGTCTGCATTTGGTAGCGACACGAACAAAACGTCGCTTGCAAGCAACAGAAAGTTAACTTTTTCAGATGGCTGCACGCGGTTTGGGGCGAGTCTTCAATGCCTTTAAAATGTTGATGATTCAAATCGCACATTGATGTTTACTGTGATATTATGGGATGGGACACCACGGTAGGTAGAGGGTTCAGAGTACGGATCTTGCCCCGTGTGCGTGATTATTGTATTACACTTCCGATCGCTCCAAATAGAGGATGACCGTTCTATCGGATTTACAATGATTTATTCTCTTCTCATTCTTCTTCCAAGTTAAAGGAACAATATCACAATAAAAACTGAAGTTAGATTAAAATCAAACAAAGTTATTGTGATAAGTTATTTTGTATCACAATTGTCCACTTTCACCTTCAAAACTTGACACAGGCACCAAAGTCATTTTCTCTTATTGAGGTTCTCAAATTTTTACCCAAAATTGCCCCCCAATCGACTCCTGCGGTTTTTTATCAATCAACTTTGTCATTTAGATGCTACAGTTGGCAAAAATTGACAGCTTCCTATTTGAACATAACAGGATATCATATATCACCAAATTATACTTCTTTATTAGGTAGGTCAAGGTCACTCTGATTTTAGTTTCATAGGTTGATTCATTTCAGAGATTTGGACACTCATAATGTTGCGCTGTATTGTCAAAAATTTGGCATTTTTTCAATTTAACAGATGAAAATAAACTTCCACTGTGCAATATTTACCTTCTGATTTAAAGTCTTGCTCAGAATCACACCAAGAAATTACTCTAGGCCAATGAAAATCAGTCTCAATTGTGGTTGCTATGGCAACATCTAACCTGCAAAATGCACAATAAATGTTAGACTAAAGTTAGGGAGACAAAATATAACAGCATGAAAACAGTTTAATGCATACATTTACATATACAGATTGTAGTTAAAAAGTTTGTCCTGATACTTATAAGTCATACTTCCAATTTTCAAACTTTTCACACATGCACACAGACAAAACTAATATAAATCATTAAACCAGCTGAATTTACGGTAACACTGACATTATTGATATTATCCTGTGGTCTGCCAATTGAGGTTATATACAGTGTAATGAGAAAAACTTCAAAGAGGCGATAAAAAGCTCTTAACATGTCATTTGATAAGATCAAAATGCTGAAATAATATATTGCCAACTGTGTCCAAGTTCTAAAACTAGAAGTAGCTCATAGAAGCAAATGGTTGACTTCCAATGAAAAGCCAGTTGCAATTCTTTGCAGTTAATCACTTACTCACTGTTGAGTGGTATGTTAACCACCCAAATGATAACACCGCCATCCCGTAGAGCAGTAGCAAGCAAGACTTTCTGGTCTGACGGTTCAACGGGTGCTTCAGCCTTGTCTTCCTCCAGACCGGTGCCTTCAGTTGCCAAACCTCTGCACATGATATTTGACCACGCCAAAGCTATAGTCCAAAAAATGTGTTGTGTTTCGTTTAGTTTTTGGGGATTTAATCTCTATCATTATTATTATCAAAAATTATTTTACACATTTTAGGTGATCTATGAAACCTTAACTTATTTGATCTTAGAGTGGTTTCAGGTTTGAGTTAAAAACCATCAGTTAACAATAAATTGTAACTTTTTTGTTGATGAAAGCCTTGATTAAAAACATGTCAACAGCAATCAATGACTGAATATGCTCACAGGTGTATACTATTCGTATAACCAGGTTAAGCATTACTGGTTCATCCAGGAGATCTTTACATCTTTAAAGCAAGATACATGATATTCACATCTAAAATACCTTCCCCTTCTCCCCTTGACATCCCCACCTCCCCCTGACCGCCCCCAGCCCCCTGCAAAGAGAGTTTATCACATGAAAGGAGATTAGGAGACAATAATATGACAAACACTTGATACATCCCTTGTATGAAATGAAAGAAACGAATGGAGAAATAACACAAATACGGAAGGAACATATTTGAAAAAGATTAGAAAATACGCACTGACAAAAGCCATCGAATACTTCCTTTTCTTGAACTCTTGAAATTTTTCGAGAATTGTTGGAAATTTTGTCACCTTCCACTCTTTCTTTTTTATCTGCCATAAGACATCAGATAGGTCAACTAACTGTAAAAGAAGAGTAGACATGGGTGAACCTAATATATTCAAATGCATAATTTTAAATAGGATTGTAAAAAACTGAAATGACAAAAATCATAAATTGCTATGAACTTTAGAAAGGTTCAAAACTGAAAAGGTAAATCTGGGCAAAATTTTTAGTGCTTGATTAATATAGGTATTATATATTCATTCCAACCTAAGCCGAATATCTAATACATTGCACATACTAATTGCTATATGTTAAAGGGGCTCACTAACCAAACCATAATACTGTACTTCAATAATTCAAAATGACAAAAGGTGTTTGAAAAATGATGGATTCCTAATTTTGACAAAACAGCAATTGAAGGAAAAACAAACATAAAATTTGTAATTCATAAATAAACCCTTGCATAGAGGACTCTCCACAGAAATAGGATCACAGTTAATTCTTCACTCTTTTCATGTCTTTTTTTCTCTCACTTTTTCTTCTTTCTACATATCTTTGCCTTTTCTAATTGACATTTTTCTTTCCATCCTCTTAGTATTCATTCTCGTTAGAGAATCTGTTTTGCACAAGTATAGCAATGGTTGATTCTCCACTACTTCAAATTTGTTATTTTTCTGTTGATTCAATGTCAAACTGTTTATCAAATTGCCTTGTTGTTTGCAATGCAAAGTGCAAGGAATGGAACAAAATTGTTAAGTGTATGCATAAGCCGGTCAAAGCAACTTACCAGCTTCGTTTCACAGTTTCTCCTTACTATGCAATAAATCAACAGCTTGTGATCTGACTGTAAGCCTGCAAGCAGACATCTGAGAAAAGAGAGGGGGAAATAAAGGATTCAATGTACAGAAACATGCCATTGTGCAGTGTGGGAACGGAAGCAGGTCACTTCGCCCAACTGCCATTTCGCCCAACCTTACCATTTCGCCCAACCAGCCTGGTCATTTCGCCCAACCAGCCTGGTCATTTCGCCCAACCAGCCTGGTCATTTCGCCCAACCAGCCTGGTCATTTCGCCCAACCAGCCTGGTCATTTCGCCCAACCAGCCTGGTCATTTCGCCCAACCAGCCTGGTCATTTCGCCCAACCAGCCTGGTCATTTTGCCCAACCAGCCTGGTCATTTTGCCCAACCAGCCTGGTCATTTCGACCAACCTTGACTAAATATGGTACTTCAAAAGAAACGTTCGGGAATTGTTAACGTTACAGGATACGAACCGAATATTGAGGAAACTTGAGGATGGATCAGTGTGTAAGGGGTTAGGTTTGATAGTAAACGTTCAAATATTAAGGAATATTATTATCATGGATTAATAAACCACGAACAATAGGCCACAACGATTCCCCTTTGTTTGTATAATAATATAACTTCCATATAATAATAATATAACTACCAATAATACTGTATAACCCAAAATAAATCAAATTGAACTAGTGAAATAGAAACGGTTATATTATTCCACACCGATTCCCCTTTGTTTGTATAATAATATAACTTCCATTGTATGCGTAAACGCCTAAAGTAGTGTAATCCTCCCATTATACCCGAAATAACTGCTCAGACTCCGATCGATATCGAGTGGACATCACTTTATTTACCTATTACGAAGTAACCTAACCCAAAATAAATCAAATTGAACTAGTGGAATAAAAAAAAGTAATATTATTCTGACTGAATATTAGTAAAAATAAGGTTGGGCGAAATGACCAACACGGTTGGGTGAAATGACCATGCTGGTTGGGCGAAATGACTATGATGGTTGGGCGAAATGACCATGCTGGTTGGGCGAAATGACCAGGCTAGTTGGGCGAAATGAAAACAATCCCTAACTCTTCAATTGTTTTTGGTACTATGATGTTATTAATAATAATCCCACAATCATTGATAATAACATATATTTTTGCTAAAAGTTTGACCCATTCCCAGAGATGAAGCGACTGAAAAGAGAAACTTGATGCTCTGGCTTTTTACGTAGCCACAATCTAGAGGTGCCATACAGATACACGGTGTAATGAAAGATAATGTACCTAGAACAGAAAACCTGTCGACCAAAATCACACCAGGGAGGACGAAATTAGGCCTAATATGCGGTTAGTCAAAGAAGAAAATGAAACATTGATGTAAATGACATTATATCTGTGGGACACAAAATTTTGAACAGCACTGGATTAAACTGTTAGTAGCCCACTTGTTGGAACTTTTTAATCACAAACAAAGCAATGTACAATGATGTGTCAATGTTACAAAGTTAATTGGTTGGAATGACACAAATTTACAAACCAATTATGCAGAAGGCAGCTTTAAGGAATATTACCTTCCTTTTTTCTTTTGTTTTAATCTTTCTAGTTATGGTATATTTCACACATAATGAAGTAAGTGGTAAGTCTGAATTTTGTTTGCTTTGAACAACAGTATTCAATCATTTTAGTGGTGCATTCAATGCATGCAAAAAAACCCCATTCAGGTACAGTTTAGTTAGCAGCATAAATCTAAAATTAGGAGTTCTAACCATCAAGGTCAGATCCAGGATTTTAAGAATGGAGGCATTCTGAAGCTTATTTAGTCTACAAATTAGGTCTGCAAGGTTGTGGGGATAAAAGAAGGAGAGTCTACACAGCCATATCCCATCCTACATCCTCACCAGCTCATCAGGCCATAAAGAGTGTCCTCATAGATTGAGTATGAATCACTAGCTACCAAGTTGGGCCACAAAGTAGCATTGATTTTGATAACTCTTTGATACGAAAATCCTTACAATGTATGTCACAAGCTAGTCCAGTTGCATGTCATATAGTAAACAAAATGTTGACACTGTTTTTAATTTTCCAATTTGTTTTTAAGAGTATACAAAACTACTAAGGGTCCATACATTTGAAAATCAGTCAACACTTGCTCAAAGGCCTTTGTTTGGTTAAAACAAAATCCTGAAGGGTACCTTCGTGATTAATTGCAATCTTATTATTATTATTATTAATACATGGTAAGTTTTTAACATTTCCAGCTCTAAAGTGCTGAAAAGATTTCTACTCACCTGTGATGAGGATCACATCCATTTTGTGACCAGCTGATTCTACAGAAACCTTGTGGATTCACTTTCATACTCGCAGGATCCTTTGGCCATAGTGTGTTGTCAAGGTTCATCAAACCAATTTCTAAATCAATTCAAAACGTACCCCGAGATGGTCAAAACAGATTTTGAGAATAATATGAATGTATGCAGTGTGGCCACAGGACACAAATGAAGTGCTTCCTAATTTAATATTTCTTTACTTAAAGACACTTTCTATGCAAAATGCTGGCATCATTAAAAGCTTTCAAAGTGAAATGATCCCACCATCATTTCCTATCACATCTTGTTACAGTAGTTCTTTCTTAATTTTGTCAAAATATATTAGCTTTTGTTTTTTTTCTTCATAACAAGTTTTTTGTCATTCTTTTCCTTTCCTTTCCTTTCATCGGCCTATGGTCAGGATGTCCAATGACAGGTTGCTGGCTGATGCCTTGTTCACAGTAAAAAGTTTGGGAAGTTATTTACACTAAAAGTGCCAGTTCTCTTTGATAATTTCTTTTGTACATATCAGTAATTGCAGGCATATACATACAGCCATGCTAACATTAATGTTGCTTATCAATCTATATGTGGCTCATGTTCATTGTGAGGTAAACACATGGCAGATACTGCAACAAACACAAATTTTATCAGTCGGCCTACTGCAGACCACTACGGTACATTTTTTTAAATTTTCATCCAGCACTACATCTAGCAATATACTGTTCTTCCATACCTGGGTGTTTCTGCCTTCCTGGGAACAAATCCTCTCTTTCTATTCCAACATCCAAATCCATTAGTGCCTTTGAAGATGGTATGCTATAAGTCAGACGTGAAAACTCCTGAGACACTGCATGTGGGTCGCAAGTCACTTCCTGGAAAAGAAGGAATTGAAATTTTGACTTCTCACTTTTCAATAACACATTGCAAATGTTGTTATAGATGTAATAATTTTGAAGATTCATCTAACCATGAATAAAATTACCAGCTCAAAATATTAAATCATCATTAATTCACCCTACTACTACTATTACTAAAGCCTGGGTCACATCTGCGCGATTCAACACGCAATTCAACTCGCAATACAATTGAAAGTTGAATCGCGTAGTTAGACACGGGTATCAACTTGTTGCGCAATAAAAGTTGTGCCGTCAATTTGGGTTGATTTGCAATAGAGCAATGTCCTAATCAGCGCAACTTCTCAGAAGCAACTTTTCTGATTCGCATGATTTTAGTTGCGAGTTGAATCGCGTGTTGAATCGCGCAGATATGACCCGGGCTTAACAGTGTTACACCAGGGAGCTGCTACTCTAACGTTAGAGTAGCAGCTCCCTGGTTACACTATAGCCTGCATGGCTGCATATCGCTAGTGTGGCATAACATTTATTAATTTAGGCCTAACAATAAACGCCCGTCGTATCAATGTGATGCATTGCCTTATTCGCCCGGCAGCCCAGCCAATACGCGCGATCAAATACTACAAGAAGAAACATGGTCAGTCACAGTTTTCGCAAAACTGGGCTCTACTAGAATGTATAGCATGGTTGTTACCGTTTTCTTTTCCAAATTGTAATAGTTACGGGTATCCATTTGACACTTACTAATATTTTTACTTCTTCCTTAGTAACAATTGCTATTTGATTAATCTCAGAGCACGAAATACAGTTGTCGTGTAACACGGTTTGAGAGACATCGCTGATCAAAATTGTAGTGACCGCCATGTTTTGCGTGATGCATTGTGCATATATCTCAACCAATCGCATTGTCTCGTGGACAGGGTTACCAGCGACATGTGACACAAAAACGCTAGATATCAGTTTTCACTAATATCTGTTGTTTTCAATCATTTGTTGCACTCACTGATCTACACTAACTTACGGAAGCGTAGAAGAGACATTGCATTGACGAGTTACCAACTTGACAAAACGACAATTATCTGCAAATTGACGAGTTGACGAGATGGTAACGTGACAAAATTCAGAAAATTGACGTTTTGACGAGATAACGGATCTCGTCAATGCAGCAATTTTCTGCAAATTGACGAGTTGCACACTTACTGCCATCTCGACAAGTTGACAAAATTCAGAAAGTTGACGTTTTGACGAGATAACGGATTTTGTCAACTTGTCGAGATGGTAGTAAGTGTGCAACTCGTCAATTTGCAGAACATTGATGCATTGACGAGATCCGATATCTCGTCAAAATGACAATTTTCTGAATTTTGTCATCTTGTCGAGATGGTAGTAAGTGTGCAACTCGTCAATTTGCAGAAAATTGCTGCATTGACGAGATCCATTAACTCGTCAAAACGTCAATTTTCTGAATTTTGTCAACTTGTCGAGATGGTAGTAAGTGTGCAACTCGTCAATTTGCAGAAAAGTGCTGCATTGACGAGATCCGTTATCTCGTCAAAACGTCAATTTTCTGAATTTTGTCACGTTACCATCTCGTCAACTCGTCAATTTGCAGATAATTGTCGTTTTGTCAAGTTGGTAACTCGTCAATGCAATGTCTCTTCTACGCTTCCGTACTAACTGGATAGGCCGCGTGGCGCCGTGTGTGAAGCAGCCGGAAATGACTCAGCGGCCATGTTGGGATATTCAAAACATCACCGCGCGCACATGCAGTGCATACTATACGTTGCTATGTCGGTCGGTGGCCGAGAAGGTGATGCGAAGAGAGGCCAAGGAAGCAGGCGCGGATCCAGGGGGGGTGTTGGGGGCGCGCGCCCCCCGGGTAAGGAAAAGAGGAGAGAAAAAAAGAGAAGAAAAAAGGGGAAAAGAGGGAGAAAAAAGAAAAGGAGGAGAGGAAGGAAGGGAAAAGAAA
Source organism: Apostichopus japonicus (assembly GCF_037975245.1). Classification (NCBI taxonomy): domain Eukaryota; kingdom Metazoa; phylum Echinodermata; class Holothuroidea; order Aspidochirotida; family Stichopodidae; genus Apostichopus; species Apostichopus japonicus. Next base: position 5,698,213 of record NC_092578.1, read on the forward strand.
AAGAAGAAAGAGAGAAAAAGGAGAAAAGGAGGAAGTAGAAGATAAACGCCAAGACCTCGGGAAGAGAAAGAGGAACAGTCATAATTACAGCGCTGATCCCTATTATATACACAGGGTAGCCAGTGACAGATCGAAGATTACAGAGGGGACGTGCGCCTCACCCTACCCCTTACACCGACAACTTCATTTTTAGCTCATACCAGCATGCTGGTGTGAGCTATTGTTACAGTGCGGCGTCTATCACTCTATCCGTCAACAATTGGTAAAACCGCTCCCACTCACACAGTATTTAATGGAATTTCATGAAACTTGGACACAAGGACCATTGGGTATAGGGCCATCAGAGATGGTCCGAAATTTGGGGTCAATGGTCACCTGTGGGCCGTAATGGGCCATTTTGTGGAAATACGCAAAATGCTTTTTCTCCTACAGATTCCATGGTACAATGTTGAGGGTTTGTCACGATAGTACTATGGAAGTTTTACCTTCAGGGTGTTCATGAATTTGAGATCAAAGATCAACTAGGGGTCTTTTGTGGCCCGGGCCGCCGCCCTATATTTTCAAATTGCTCCTGTTCGTACAGTGTATGGCCAGTAATAATGAAACTTGGTCACAACGTTCCTCGGGATGAGGGTTATGAGGGGTGTTCGGAAAATTGAGGTCAAATGTCATTTAGGGGGTCATCAGGGGTCATTCTTTGTAATAGTTTCAAATATCTCAATCTCCTCAAGATTTTGATGGATCATATTCAAAGTTGAACTGATGATTGTTGGATTGTGTATGAATAAGATGATGCCTAATAATTTTTGGTCAAAAGTTAATTAATTACAATTAATCCCCATTGTTTAAAAAAATCTGAGCCTTCACCTTTTGCCAAAGCTCCTTTAATTTGTCTCCCAGTCTCTGCAGTGTTTGTTTATATTTGTGGTTAAGCTCTGCAGAGGCTGTTAGTGGAATTAAAGCAGGACTGGGAGTTGTTATTAACTGTTGAATTGTAAGCATGAGAGCCCTATAGCCAATCAGCACTTGCCGATTCTTAGAAGTCTTTGAGCCTGAGGTATGTAGGCAGCCAGCCAAAATTTTGGCAAGGAGTGCTTCAGTATGGAACGCGAAAAGGGCAACCATATTTCGTTGTCTAAACTAAGTTTGTTGCAGTCTAAACTAAAGTTGTTGCTGCTGCTTTACCACGTTGTTGCTCAAACTCACGTTGTTATTTTAACTTCCGTTGTCTAAACATACGTCGTTGTCTAAACTTACGTTGTTGCTATCGGCGCTGTTCAAAATTGCTCAACCGCGTAATGTAAACCAGAATGCAAAATGCATTGAGGTTTCGATGACTTCAGTACACTAGAAAGGTGTTAGTATAAGCAGAACTAGCTGTTACTATAGAAATGGCCCGAACCACCATTTTGATACATTAAATAAACACAGGTCAGTCTACTGTACGTGGCTATACACACCTGCACCAAAAACAATAGGGGGCTTGGAGGTCCAAGTCCATTTGGAGTCACCAAACGCAAACTTGTGGAAACCTTGTTTTATAAGCTACCGTATCTCCCACAGCCAGCCTATCAGTTAACATGTGCGTTAGTACAACTCATACGAATAGGAGGCTGCACGGTAAACAACTTTTAAAATGTTATAATGTTATACTTATAGGCTATGCATATACGCTGTGAATGTCGGAAATCAAGTACAACGTCGAGTGTCTAGACAAAGTACCAGCATAAAAATACTGCACTTTTAAACTGATTTCATTGAGCCCCTCCAACAATGTGTAGAGATAATCTGGGAATGTCGGTAATCAAGTAAAACGAGTGTCAAGACAAAATGCCAGCATAAAATACTGTACTTAAAATTGAATTATTGAACCATTACATGATGTCTGGATATGTTGTGAATGTCGGCAATCAAGTAAAACGAATGACAGTAATATTACTAAAGACAAATGTTTTCGTCCCGATCGAACACCAATTGCGTTTATTATATGACCTATACTTTTACTAGTGTTTATAGTTGAGAAGATGCGATCTTATCACTGCCTGTACTTTGTGAATGCTCTACACAATATATATATGGCGGATGCCATCCAGTGCCCTAGCTTCTCTGTTTTACAAGGGCGGCCGTCCGACCTTCATTTCGCCTGCCCTGCCACTCTTTCCTCCTCTCCAACTCCGTATATAGTACCTCGATGCTTTGACCTGCAGCGATTTCACCAGCTACCCCAACTCTTCAAATATTCCCGCAAGTGTAGTGTGCATATCTCGCTAAATTCCACGCAATTTGTATTAGGCCTGTTCAAACTTCGGAGTTTCAACTGCACATGCGCATATCCTGAAAATTTGTGGAGAAAAGATCATATCACCTTACCTACAACACATAGCCTTAGTCAAAACTCGAGTGTATCTTGGATGATTCGTTTCTTGCATAACATGTTAGCGGGTTTTTTGGTCTAAAATTCTTAACAATGCTGAGCGAGGTTTGTGTATATTCCATTTCCAACACAATCCTTTTCGCAAATCGAAACTCCGAACTGGATTGGTGTTACGAATGAACTTGCTTGGCGGGTTTAGTAAACTAGTTCTGTGAGTCATATTGCCTACGTACTGCAATACTGTGCCCCTCTTGTTACTCACGAAGCGCAGACTACATCCAACCATAGAGCAACTGATCCAACATTTACCCTGGATGCTTTTCAGTATTTGGAAACAACCAACTCCACGAAAATTATAGTATTTAAATAACATTTTTACGCAATGTCGAAACTTCCGATGACTACTTTTGACGATGAATGACTGCAGTAGTTTATGCACACGAATTAGTGTTGCACCAGAATCATGACTTGAAGCACGTGGTCAAAGGGACCGCAAAACTTTACGCAAGTTTGCAACGAAGAAATACCTGTGGTATAAATGCACATTTTACATTATCAACTCTCAAAAGGGAGAGAACATAACATACTGTGAGATTTAAAGTCCTTTTCAGTATCAGAGATGTTGTGGTAGCTTCCCGCAAAATCCATAGATTGTCTCAACTCATAACTTTCTGTGATAAAACAATTATTCAAATATGACATTAACAATATAAATGTAAATAACGTCCTCGGAGTTGTATCAACTATCATGTAAATATCGTTAACAACGTGATTTTGTTCGACAAATCAGGTTGTTAAGGATATTTACATGGCTGTTGCTACAAATCCGGCATGACATTAACGATTACCCCCCCCCCCCCCCCCCCTTTTCGCGTTACATAGTTAAACCATCATACTTTGCGTTCATTGAGCACTGAAGATGCAAGCATGTTTGCAGACAATGGGTAAAGGACTATTAACCAAACAAATCTCGGGAAATTTGAGAAAACATCATTGGCTGTATTTAGCATGAAAACCTCTGTAATAGATATGTTGTTAGCACTGCACGGAAGCAACTTGCGGTTGATTGTTATAATTTTTTTGAAAAGAAAGAATGATGTTCGTTCACAATGTGTTCACAACGGAACTTTAGATAGCAACGAAAGTGTAGACATCAACGTGAGTTTAGACATCAACCGTAAGTTAACTTAGCAACGAAAGTTTTAGACATCAACGTGAGTTTAGACATCAACCGTAAGGTTTATAAATCAACGTGAGTTTAGACATTAAGGCGCGTTTAGTCGTCAACGTGACTTTAGACATCAACGTAAGTTTAGACATCAACGAACAACAGCAACATGGTAAACTAGCTGCAACAGCTTTAGTTTAGACAGCAACAAACTTAGTTTAGGCAACGAAACAAACTTAGTTTAGGCAACGAAATACGGTTGCCCTTTTCGCGTTCCATACTTCAGGTCTGCTCAGGTAGAGGGGAGAAAGTTTAATAGGGTAGGTCAGTGGTATTGTTTGAGAGAGTGGGTAAAACAGGATTTAAAGGGGGAAAATAGGAATTATAGCCAGTGGTGTGGCCAGTATTCTGCTAACGGAGGGGGGGGGGGGGTATACCTCATGGGCCCAAAATTGGTGGAATCTGAAAAATGGCCTGAAATTTGGTGGGCCATAAAGTTTTGTGGGCCCTACATTTTTAAGCTCGAAAAGGTATGAGCTTCTGCACCATTGGTGCTCTAGTTGACGTTTCCATTTTTCCTCTCTCACTAATGTATCTATATATATATACTATATATGGTCTAGCATAACGCGTGTGTGTGTGTGTATGGACGCCTTGAACAATTGTGCAATGGAAACAACTGTGGCTGGTCTTGAACTCGACCGAGTCGTCGGGGAACATGACGCATTTCGGGAAGGGGCGACCGCCCCCCCCCCCCCGAGCAAATTTTCTCTATGATATCGCTAGTAATTTAAAAATAGACAATGCTTAGATGCAACTTACAAGGCCTGGTAAGTGTCATTTCCAGCGATCTGGGAGGCATTTTCGGCCAAAATTTTCTTGTACGCGTCGCGCCAACTCATGGTGGCGCTTCGCTTAGATAGTTTGCCTACAGGCTTCGCCCTTCCGTTGGCAAAGTACTCGCTACACGCCTGTTCGAATTTGTAAAGCAAAGAGCAGACATCACATAATATCAGTAAGCATGAAAATGCATGTTCAAAAATGAACAGCCTCAAAACTGTCTATGTGTGTAATCAAAGGCGTAGGAGCCCAATTGGATTTGGGGGCTGTAACGACTTGCCCGAAAAATATAACCAAGATTTTTCGAGCGCTAAGCGCGCGTTCAACATGTTAATGTCAATATCATATAAGCAAGCATAGGTCATTACATCGCATGGTATCGTGTACCGTACGGTCCGTGAAAGTTGCTCAGTCATCCGCAGGATGCTAATGTAAACAACGAAATGTCTTATGTAGATGGAGAAAAAGCATACAGGTCCAATTATGTCAAAACTCTCTTTTACAGTAGTAATGGCTAATTAGTCGGCCAAGCTTAGAACTTTATTTTAATTATCAAGGAGATGATTTTTAATTAATTTCCTTTAGATGTAGCTATGTATTGCAATTTATTTTTCTTTCAGTTTAGGTGCCCGAAAAATTCTCAGCATATTGCCCGAATTTTCAGAAAAAAATATTGGGGGGGGGGGAGGTTGCAGTCCCCCGCCTCCTACGCCTATGTGTGTAGTGTTCGGTTTCGGAAATATCTGGTATTTGTTTCATTTCCTTCAACGAAGTTTTATATTAGCCGTTATAACAGGTTTTAATATTTGTACACCAATAAATGAACTATGTCTGAATTTTCGAAAATTTCCTGACCAACATTCTTCATCATATTTCCCTCTATTCGTGCAATTTTGACCGGTCTGTTAGGGGTTCAAGGAGGTTTTTTTTATATTGGTTGTCCATAGATGATTTTTTTTGCAACATTATGGGTATGTTTTGAAGTGAGTTTATTCACGAGAAATATATATATATATATATACAGTACAAAGTGCATCGTTGTAAGGAGGATTGGAAGGGACTCGAGTGAGGCCCGGAGTAGTGGTGTTTGTTTGGGTGTTTGAACACCCAAAGCACCCACTTGGCTACGCGCCTGGTTTTGGTTGTTCATGCTTAGGCTTTCTCTTGGATTATTGCGTTGGCAGACAGTGTAGACTTATCTTAGCATTAATAAAATATTCCACACTGTTAGCAGAAAACACAATCTCGATATCTGAATTGTTCCTAACTCTTAATATGGTTGATTGCATATAGCCTATATAGATCAGCTAAACCCTTCTTTGATTCTTCCAGGGAGTTTACCACAGTTGAGTTGTGGTTATTTTATGTCATCCCGCAAGATGCTTCTTTCAAAGCTTTACTTTCTAATTATAATATTCTTGCTGATTTATCCTTGAAATGTTATACCGTTGCAGTGCTTGCTTATAGCTGTCAATGTTCTTTATGTTTAGAATTTCATCAAAATGCAACTGTCTTGTAGAAATATTATTTTATACCGTCAATGTAATAAAGAAAAATCAGCTGAATCGCTACGAGGACATCTTTTTGGCCTTCTGCTGTTGCCAGATGCAATCACAAAATATCACCAAATTCGAGAAGAAAAAAATCATTATCTTCTTCAAACAAAATGATATGAGGATGTGGCTTCGAGATGCAGAAAGGTTCCCTGGTCTCTTCTTTGTTGTCAAGCATTCAATTTAGATCATGGGAATATCACTCTAATACGCCGTTCGTTGAGGAGGTGTTCGGTCATATGAGTGAATATGCGGAGGCTATTCCATCAAAATATTACGTAGTATGAAAAGGAAAACTGTACATAAAACATAATATAAATCCTCGTGGACTGCTCCAGTGTCGTGTATTGGGATTCCATTTTGATTACTGAGGGTTTGAGGTAGGATCCGTGATCAGTGGCGGCGGAACCGGGGGGGCTTGGGGGGGCTCAGCCCCCCCAATAAAAAAGTTGAGGGGGCAAATGCATGATAAGCCCCCCAATATTTACCAAGGCTCCGAAACGTGCATCTGCCCATTTTTCAATGCATACTTGTCGATCTGTCCGATGCACAAGTATACTCTATAGGTGTAATAATTTTAGTAATTGCTGGGGGACCCTCGGCCCGTCCCCTGGCTATAGACCACATTGTCACCCCAACCGCGTCTTCACACCCCGTGAAAAGTGGAAGCAGTAAGTGTGAGTACCGGTAAGCGTAACACAACTTCGTCTTAGGCCAATGACTTGCCTCATTTCAGCCAGTTCTCCAACATCCCCTTACTTTTTGGCGGAGCGTCCATATATACAGTCAGGGAGCGGATGCCCCCCCCCCCCCCGACGTACTCAAATGGACTGCTGGCGCCCTTTTCAGCTTTTCACTACTTTTTACTTATTCGCGATTTTTGACTATTTTATTGCGCTCTCATATACCTATTGACATTTGTCATATGCTGTTGGTGTAATTTTCCGACAAAATGGCGACGACACCTATTTATTCTCCGTTTATCTGCAAATTAGCAAGGCCCCGGAAAGGGTCATTTCCTGCAATCTAGGGAGTATCTTTACTCAAAAATTTTCTGTACGCTCCGCGCCAACCTGTGGTGGCGCTCCGCTTAGATAGTGTCGAAAGCGCCCCTACAGACCATTCTTGCCCTCCCTGACCAATACTCTAGCTCCGCCACTGCCCTTACTACACTCAAAAACATCTTTGCGAGTACACTACGAGTAAAAGCTACTCTCTTAAAAAACCATCGAATATACAAATTACAATGTTTTTACAGACTTTTACGTGCAATCTGAGAAATTGCAGGCTTGAGACCCATATTTTAGGGCTAGGTATTCGCAGCATAAAACACTCGGAAAGTGCCGTTTCCGGCCATCTGGGGGTTTGAAAAACCCAAAATTTTCTTGTACGCTCCGCGCCAACCGATGGTGGCGCTCCGCTTAGATAGTCTCCACACATTAGCCCCCCCCAATAATTTTTCCGTTCCGCCGCGCCTGTCCGTGATTCCTTAAGCACTATGCAGACCTATACTTTTACCTACCAAGGAAGAAGTCCATAAAAGGCTTTACTTTTACGATTATCAAATTTACACAGTTTCCACCAGAATGACCTCGACCAATTTTGATATCATTATTGTTCTGACCAAGGTGATCTGCAATTCTACATACCAACTATTTTACTTCAACTAAGCTGAGTTTTCAGAGTTGATGTGCCTAAAATGTTTTCAGACTTTGGCCTCTGTTGACCTCAAGTTGAACATTGACCTCCACCAAATTTAAAAGGTTTCTTATTCTGATCAAAGAGGATCTACAGGAACCAAGTACAGTATGCAGTTCATCCACCACACAGTTTTGGGAATGTGACCTGTGTTGACCTCAGTTGACTTTCGACCCCATCTGTTTCAAAATTTTCTTTAACTCACCTTGGAGGATCAATAAAACATTTATGGACTTCAAACATGATGAAATTTCTGAGTTATCGTGTTTCAGGGTTCCAGACTGTGGGCCTCTGTTTACCTCAAATGATCTTTGAACTCCACCATTTTAAATAGTTACGTTCATTTCTGCAGAATGACATTCATAAGCATGTAAGCTTCACATGTTTGAATGATATTTGAGAAGAGGGAATTTTGGTTTTTATTAAATATATGAAACATATTTATTTAACTCTGTAAGCACCTATAAATGCAGCTACCCCAGATATTTAATTTTTAACGTAGTTTACTCAAGGTTCTCTTGCTCGAATATAAAGTACAAGCTAAAGTTTCAATGAACTAAATTTAACCCTTTCAGGACAACAGTGGCGTATGCAATATGGGGGCCTTGGGGGGGGGGGGGGGTATGACCACCACCTCCGATCGTTAGTCGAAATGGTTCAGTCGGTGGATTTTGCATTCAGCCGAGGAAGAAGGGAACCACTACTACGGATGTATCACTCCCTTTACAACATCACACAAGGTATTATTAGTATATCTTCCTTTTCAACCTCACTCAAGGTATTTACTAGTATATCTTTCTTTCAGGACTATTTATATAAACCTGTATTGTCTAAATATACCTCAGAATGCACCATTTGACGTCTAAGTTCAACAAAATTATGGAGGATATATAACATTCCATAACATAAGTCACCCTTATTTCGTGGACAATTTACTCCCGGGAGGGTGTTTAAGTCAGGGCTGGGGCAGCCCCTGTCCCCCCCCCCCACCCGCCCACCACCAGATAGTGAAGTCAGCTTCCTTCCCCTTTCGGGCACTTCTAGTCAAGTTAAGTGCTTCCATTCTGATTAACTGTTTGTGTATTTTGCGCCGTTTACTCGTTTCTTCCCCCTGTTAAACTTTTTCTTTCAATTAACCATCCTGCAGCTCGATCAGGCTTTCCGTCGTTTCCAGCAAAGAGTAATCAAAACCATAGGCGTAGGAGCCCAATTTGATTTGGGGGGGGGGGGGGGGCGGTAACGACTTGCCCGAAAAATATAACCAACATTTTCGCGCGTTCAACATCCTGAAGTTACAAAGTACATATCATATAGGCATGCATTGGTTATTACATCGCATGCCAACTACATACAATCATTTGCAGTGTGGACCCTTCCATATTGGTTAGAACTTTTCGGGAAGTCGTTACAATAATAATGATAATGAAAATATAAGTTAAACCATTGAAAACACATTGCAATTTATTTTTCTTTCAGTAGGTGCCCGAAAAATTCTCAGCCCCCCCCCCCAAGCCCCCCCCCCCTCACCTCCTACGCCTATGATCAAAACTACAGTATGAAATGTTTCCCGGAAGGAAAACACTGGCGCTACGGGTACAGAGCCGTATATAGTGGTGGCAAGTGAGTGCAGAAATCTCTCGACCAATCAGAAATCGTTACGCAGGTGGCCAGACTCACTCTGTATAGGCCTATACGGCTCTATATTTGTCACAGCGATTCTACTCGTATTGCGTTAGGTGCAAGGTTGGCATGTACTATACATTTTTGAGCAATCGAATGAGAACTTTATTTCCTTATACGTCATCTGCAGTGCAAAGCAGTTATTTTCGTTATATATATATGCCAATTTTCCTTTAAATTTAGAGCCAACTATAACGTTACACATATCAACATAATGTTACTATCCTACAAAGCTTCATGTGCATGGACTATTGTATAGGGGTTAACTATTTCTGTACCAAGCACATATATTTTAACATTTAAAAACATGTTTACTATATAATATTATCAACATATACTAATTTAATAATACCCAAGTACAATTTTAATGTTCCTTTAATAATTTTATTCTACCTGTTGAATGTTGTTTCCTAACATTGACAAACAGTGCAGACCCGAAGATTTTAGTAACAGTAACTTTCCTGAGAAATGACGGTCTAGCCGTCGGTGGCCAAAGGAGTCGTACCAACGAAGTCTTCGGCTTTAGAGTACAACGTTAACAACGCAATAACTACTGCCGAATAGATGCACCTTGTTTATTAACATTACTTCTCCCGAAAGACTAACACTAATGTACTCCTTAGTCACACCAAGTTTTTTTTTGGGGGGGGGGGCGCGCGGGTGCGGAATCAATGTTGTTTGACCTAATGTTCAGTCCGGCTTTGGCATATAATCCTTACTAGAATAAAATGAACCCTTTAATGACAAATTGAAGGGACAGTAATGTTAAACATAGTGTCATCATCACCGTAATGTCTTAACTTTGTTTTCATCACTTTGACCCTTGTGAAATATGGAAAAATGTTATATAAAAACGTCAAACGTTGAAATTGAAAGTTGATATAGGTCTTACCTCTGGGTGATGCCCTTTAATGGATACATTATGGTTGGTTTATATAGTTATAGGACTTCATCAAATTGACATATGTAGCTTCACAAGTTTACATGCATGATACATCATTTCAGAGAAGCGGATCTAAATCTGAAATATCTACACTTTATGTGGTTTTTACAGCAGGTGTTTTGACATTTCTACATATCCTGGCATGTAATGGTCAACCATATTTAATATATCTGGATGTAATTCGTCTCGCTTTGGAATCGGTTTTTCAACGGAATGAAATTTTCCGCTTGAAAGCGCTTTATTGAACATTTGACCTTGAGTAATCTTGTCAAATAAGATATGTTCGAAGCCAGAAGTCCACTTGAAGACGATATCGTCCGAAGCATCCCATGAAAGGTAAGAATCCTTCCACGGGATCCCGATTTCGGCAAAGAGCTTCGGAAGGATCTTCTCAGGAGCTTTCAGGTATTGATCGCTATCTATCACCGGAGCTTTATGATCAACGTTTTCACGTACGTGTTTCCATAACTCGAACATTTCATCTGCCTCTGTGTTCATGAGTGAATCATCGGCGACGTCATAAGGAGCGTCAGCAGGTTTCCCTAGCACCCGTAACATGTGAGCCCGATTGGAAGTCAGATATCGATGGGGATGGCGGATGAGAAAGACGTGTTTGATCGGAACCTAATGATAAATGAGATAATAATATAATACATGCGGTCTCTATAATTATCTTTCTAAAGAAAAGTTACACGTTTCATATTCTAACAGCATGTCTGTAGTTCTAATATATCTTACCTCACTGGAACACATATTCGTCTAATTTATTCCTCTTTAACGAAAAGGAAACATTAAGAACCTCCGCAATAACAATAAAGGTTTGATAAACTTCAACCAAATGTTAGCATGAATCGGACAGTAAGGAATCAATACTAATGACTTGGAAGCATTGATCTTCAACCAGTCCACATCAAAATGAAATAATTCAAGCATATTGATTACTTTGAAGGAGAATTGGGCTATTTGTACTCAGTGGCGTCGCCAGATATTTCAATCTTGTGTCACGTGCCCCCGCCCCCACCCAAAGGCCACCACCTGGCGACGCCACTGTTTTTACTATTACTTGACGGGCATTATTACTATACAGAATTCAGCCCATGAAATAGGAATTACAGAATATGTTAAGGGACCCCCTTTTTTATATTTTGCATTGGAAATTTACATGCATGTCAGCGATGCATATGTAGTAAGAACATGGAAAGGTCATATTTGGCCATAACTACTTTGCAGTGATTATTTTCTTGTAAGTCTCACGAGCTTCCCTACCCGGCCTTCAGAGAATCCGCTTTTTCCGGTTTATCGGAAAGAGAACAAACAGATTTGGCGAGTAAAGACCTCAAGGAAAGTACTTTTGAAAATTTCTAGCAATTATAGCATGCTACCGTATAATTTGGGGCCTATACTGACTACCTTTAATTATGGGCGCTCCAGCAACAATCCCAAGTTAACAAGACAGGAGCTCAGGACAAGTCAATTTAAACTAAGAGTTCCTAGTCATTGAAAGAACATATACCACTTCTTTAGCATGGGAATTTGAATACAACGTTGCAACTTAAGGAGTGCACAGGACAGCAAACAGCAACGTACTTAATGCATATACGGTACATTCTCCATAACTGTCAGCTAAAATCCTATTGAGTCAACACCTGCTGAAAGGTCATACCTTCTGTGGCATGAATTCATAATGACCATGTATTGTAAAAGCCATATCCTTGACAAAGATAAATTTCGTATTTGGATCTGTGGCCCCTCGCTCCAAACCTGCTTTTGTCGATTCATACCTGTTAAGAGAAAATAAAAGGAAATTATTTCTGATCAATTACGATTCTACAATATTTACGCATGAAAACTATACATAGGATTTATGATGAGAAAGTGCACAAGCCCTCCCTGAGTATTTTATCTGGGTGAGATTGTAGACTACTGAAAACCTTCTTAGGCGATATCTACCACTAAAGTGTAGAAGCCCCCCCCCCCACTCGTTGCCCCCACCTGTAGCGAAATATTTATGACTGGTTGGTTGTTTATGAAATTGGTCCAATATATATATATATATATATATATATATATGCAATGATTTTCATTTATATATATATATATATATATATATATATATATATGCAATGATTTTCATTTATATATATATATATATATATTTATATATATATATATATTCTTATATATTTTCTGATATATATTTGACGATAAGTCCACGTTTACTACAAAGAAAATATTATTTAAAGGTTTAGAATATATTTTCGAAAACTTTACTCCTTATTTTTCAATTATGAGTCATATCTTATTTCTCTAGTTTTCTCTAATGATATCAGTGGGATGAGTGTTTCTTTCTTTACATATTCTTTTATGATAATTGTTACATTGTCTGCCACCAGAATATCCCGGCTTTGGTCTTCGTTATATTTGTAATACATATACTTACGTAAAGTTTTCTACAGGACGTAAGTTTCCTCTTCTCCCCTCAGGATACAACTCATACAGTTGCTTGCTAAACGATGGCAAATTTGGCCGTTCGAACAAACAACCGCTTTTAGAGAGGTGGCTTATAACGTATGGTTCATGCCAAACCTCAACGTTATCCACAAAACTCATAAATTTGGTAAAAACCGTGGAAGCAGAGCGAGGAACCGCCCACAGCATTATCCTTACTGGCTCGTTAGCGTTGATGTCTGCCATCTCAGATAAGTAGGCGAACCTATATGGGGAACAGAGAAAACTAACGAGTTTTCTTTTTTTTCATTCAGCATACCCATGGACCAATCTAATTCCATGAAAACGATCCATGAATATGATAAATATGATCTTGGTAGCAAACTATTCGAAGTGGATAATTGCAACCTGTACCCTTATGTAGCAGGGAGAAGTGAATCCTGATAGATAATTTTGTTCTATACAGCCAAACATAAACGGAGTACTCCGCTTATAGCTTGAGTTGAGTTGAGTTGAGTTGACTTGAGTTGACTTGAGTTGAGCTGAGTTGAGTTGAGTTGAGTTGACTTGAGTTGAGTTGACTTGAGTTGAGTTGAGTTGAGTTGAGTTGAGTTGACTTTACTTTACTTTAGTTTAATTTAGTTTATTTCAGGTTAGTTTACTTCAGGTTAGTTTACTTCAGGTTAGCTTAGTGAAGTTTAGTTTAGTTTACTTAAGTTTCCTTTAGTTTACTTTAGTTTCCTTTAGTTTACTTTAGTTTTGTTTTTTTTTCCTCCGTTTATTTCAACTATACATTAATATACAAATATGCAAATAACGTATTCATATAAAAATAGTTAAATAATAATAATAATAATTAAAATGTATATAGCGCATAATCAGCAAAGCTGCTCAAAGCGATTTACAAATGTAAAGCATAAACATAAATAGTAAAAAAAAACAAAATATTAAATATATAGAACCAATAAGGCAAAAAATGTAAAAGCCAAAAGCAACAATATAAAAACACACCCGTACTAAACGATACTAAAAACTAAGACGCATATAGTCCAAAACAATTTCATAGCACCTGGTATAGTATAATAAGACAGTTATTGTAAAAGCCTAAAACAGCCTAAGTAATAAACACCCAATACTAAACGATAACAAATAGAACCCTAAACGTAGTAAATATATACAAAATAAATTTTAAAAAAAAACAATGTTAACAATTAAGTAGGTAGTTCCAAAGGTAGTTTCTATGCATAATAAAAGTTAGAACATAGTCAATTACACAGTAAAAGCGAGTCTAAAATAATATGTTTTCCAGGCGTTCCATAATCTGCAGCGCATGGGAGCGCTGACTGAGAAGGCTCTTGCATCTTGTTCTCTTCTCCTTGAGCAATTCCTGCGTTGATGACCGTAGGGTTCTGCTATGTTTGTATGGTGTAAGGAGACAAGACAGATAGTAGATGGCTAGACCGTGCAGAGCTTTGCAGGTAAGTAGGTTAATTTTAAACTTCACTCGAAAATCTATTTTAGCCAATGCAGTGATTCCAGTAGTGGTGTGACATGATCTCTTTTCTTTTTCTTACAAAATATTCGAGCAGCATTTTTTAACCATTTTCAGCTTGCGAGTTTTAGAGTTGGGGAGTCCAAACAACAGGCTATTTGCATAATCCAGAGGGACGAGATGATATCGTTGACCAATGTAGCAGTGGCATCGCGAGTCAGGAATGGGCGGATATGTGATATCTGGCGGAAATGCGAGTAGCACGTCCTATAACAACTCTGTTAATATGGGGGATCATGCCTAATTCTGATTCTAAAACAGCTCCTATGTTACGGGCTGATACACTTGCAGCAACCCTTGTAGTTCCTATCGTAATTTCTGTGATGTGTGACAGAAACTTCTGTGTACTTCTTTTACTGATAATTATAAATTCGGTTTTAGTATCATTCAATTTTAGGTGATTGTCTGTCATCCATTCTCGTATTTCTGAGATCGCACTCTCCAGTCGACGTAGCACAGTATCAGAATCCTTTGGATCACATGAAACATGTAACTGTGTGTCGTCAGCATACATGTGTATGTTAATTACGTGTTTCTCTGCAATTGCGGATAGTGGAGATGTATACAATGGATACATGTATGGGCCCACTACAGAACCCTGGGGAAAGCCTGTCAGTAAGTCCTTACTATAGCTGAAGACTTGCAATTTATCATTACTGACTGGGTACGTTGTTTCAAATAAGACACAAGCCATTAATGTGCGGTATCTGTGACTGTAATCGATTCAGTAAGACGGTGTAGTAAAAGATCTTGATGTATAGTGTCAAACGCTGCACTTTGATCAAGCATCACTATGAACACACAATGATTTCTGTCCAAGGCACATTGTAAGAACATTGTAAATAACACTGAAGTTGAGCAATACCATGCAGTATAATAAAGACCAACGAGGCGGATAGAAAACAAATAAATATAATAAGAACAATTAGAAGAAGTACTATAATTTATAGAAAAACTACAAGAATCCCAGACTTACTACAAAAATATAACAACGAATAGCAGCAAAAATATAAGAATTGAGGTTGCGGAAATTGCGAAAGTATTAAATATTTGAGATATTTATTAATGAGATGTAAGCATTCTTGAGCTCCTCGAAATTAGTGTTATTCTTTTTATTCTTTTTTGTTATGTCGAAAAATATAGTTCTCCGTTTTAATGCAAACGTGAACTTATAAATAAATTCATTGTTTTGACGCTTGGTACTGAAAATATAGAACTTAAGATGAAGAATGAGAAAATTATAAGGGTGACGTTTCTTAATAAAAACCCAAAGAAAAAATCCTCTTTTGTGAAGTGTATATTTATACCAATAACCTTATTGACCACTTCACCTATAAAAGATGAATGGTTTCAGTTTCAATTTAACAGAATGAACATAACTTGTTGTCAGAGATACCCATGAGGAAAAGGAGTCTGTTGGTTGGAAGAATTCTAGAATTTCGTCTTAGAAATAGAGTGCCAGGACATACTGTAGATGTTACTCCAATCGTGACAACTGAAACCCCTAAACTCTGCTTTCCATTTGGCCATAGCAGTTGGCTCCACTGCAATTTTAGTCATGTAGAAATTACGATAAAGATACTGAGAAACAGAACCTGTATAATACAATATGTTATCAAACAAATCAATATTCAAATTAGTAATGTCATTAATGATATACCCACCTTGCTTCCACTGAAGAGGAATAAGTTTAGTTTAGTTTAGTTTAGTTTAGTTTAGTTTAGTTTAGTTTAGTTTAGTTTAGTTTAGTTTAGTTTAGTTTAGTTTAGTTTAGTTTAGCTTAGTTCAGTTCAGTTCAGTTCAGTTCAGTTCAGTTCAGTTCAGTTCAGTTCAGTTCAGTTCAGTTCAGTAGTGAAAAGGATCAGGGGGGACACTCAAGTCCCCATCAAGGACCTTTAGGAGAGAAAAAACTGAAGACACACTCTCAGCCCGATTACAATGCTTAAAGTGCTTGTCACTGTGCCCATCACTCTATGTAAAAACAATGTGACTAAAACTTGCCAAAAAATCTTTACAGCTGGACCATGAAAAAAAATCTCACATAGGATGTTCCATTGTAGCAGACAGTTATATGCAGTGGGGGTTAGGGTTATGTGTGTTTGAGCAACGGTCAATACTCCATGAATAAGTTTCTTGCCAAAAATGGTATCATCTATGTTCAAACAAATCTATCAATGTGCCTAAATTTGCCAAAATCTTCACAGACTTGTGAAAGGTGCAATACACTGGTCCACAATAGCAGACAATTTGCACACAGTACATTTCGCATTTCATTCAGGCTTTCAAACAAGATTTATGAAATGTACTGTAACACTATGGTCTGATGTTGTTGTATCATGTTTTTGTTTTATCTATAAACTATTTCTTAAAGTGAATTCATACTGTGCTATACAGAGGCTATGGTCAATGGTCATGCATGTGTAGGATTGTATTCAGTATTGAGTATTGTATTCTTTGAAAAAATTTCATCTTGTATTAGAGCGTTCACCGAGGACCAGTTTTAAGTGCTATATACAGAGGCTATGGTCATGCATGTGTAGAATTGTATTCTTTGAAATGTATTGACCTTGTATTAGAGCTTTTAATAAAGACCAGTTTAAATCATTACACATGCTATTACATTATCTATGTTGTTATTGATAAGAGAGTAAATTTTTATTATATCACATGTTGTAGTGATATGATATCACATGTTGTAGTTATTATAGTATTTGTTATCATATGTTGTAGTTACTACTATTTGTAATAAATGTTACCTCCGGAACTTGATTCATTGGTGTTTCTGTTTTTTATCCATTTATTGGTTTGAATGAATTTCATGCCAGAATCATTTGTAGACCATGGACAGACTAGTACAGTAGTTAGTCCACTATCTTAGTCGGTTGTTTTACTGACAAGGCCTTACCTTAGTCGGTTATCACTGACTAGAGGCCTACCTTAGTCGTGGATCACTGACTAGAGGCAGCATCTTAAATTAGTCGGTAGAGGCACCACGCTGACTAGCGCTATGTTAGTCAAATTCTAGTCGATGAATGACCGATTAATTTATATTCTAGTTCGTAAATTAGTCGGTGGTCACAAACTAGTCAGGGGAATACAGACTAGTTTGACTGACTAATGCGATTAGTCGGTGAAGTATTTTACATTAGTCAGTTATATAAGTCCAGCCAGGATTGACTAGGCATAAACTAGTCGGTAATGATGGACTAGCAGTTGCTTAGTCAGTAGAGGCACCATCCTGACTAATTTAATATTAGTAGGTATGACCAATTTAGGTTTTCAGTGTATTAGAGAAAAATGTTATGCCGAATATTAATCCTGCTTTGTGACTTTTTGAGTTTAAGACAATGACCGCTGGTACAACTACTATTAGCAAACATGAAAAAGTCGGTAAATGATAAATTGTCAATTTTTATGTCATTTGTTATGTCATCGTTATGAATGGTACCATCTAATGCGATATCACATCAGTACGACATAGGATAGGCTAGTTTTATACCTCTTGCATGTATAAAACACTTGAGCTGTACATACTGCTGTACATAGCTGTACATACATATTCCTATAGTGTCGAGACATTTCCTTTTGATAGATCAACAGGTCACGCCTGAGTGCGTCATGAAACCACTTGTATATCGTATTGCATGTTTCAACAGCGTGGCTAGACAAGAAATATTCCTCACAGCTGGAAACGTATATACAAGGCCTATTTATATAATATTATTAAACTTGAAAAGAAACTCAAAATATCCAATGTGCATGATCAGCGAATAATTAATCGTATATAGGTATTGAACTAACCTGAATCAGTTTTCGGGAAATTAATACCTTTAGGAAGATATTTAGGAACACTTCCTGTTACGTGTTCTTGGTTGACACAAAAGTGAAGAGCGCGCATAATGTCCACCTGCATATTGTTGTGATTGTTCCGTATGCTTTGGTAGACATATATGTGGTGGCGCACTAGGCTATTGAGAACAAAGCTGGATATTATAGAGATATACAGCTACAGCTCTTATCGAAAACATTTCGTTAAAATCTGCAATGTTTTTTCCGTCGTTTCCAGTAAAGAGAAAAAAATCCTCATTTCCAAACAAAAGTTTGTTTCATGCGTCATTTTGTGTAAATGATGTCTTGTTTCATAAACTTTCGTCAGTGGTGTAAATCTTTTTTGTTCAAGATTTTCTTGACTTGCATGATGTCACAGGGTCACACACAGTGGTGATTTATTCAAATAACGTTAAAGATTAGACGTACAAAACGTTTTACTAACTTTTGCTAACTTTGAGATTACTCTTTCAATGCATATCATGGAAGTAATGTAGAGATTTGTCTAATTGACCTTTGACCACAATTATTCACATGTGTGCACTGGTTTTGTACACGGTTTCTTTAATCTTTGCAACATGTTGCAGTCATAGTTTCATCAGTTATTCAGTTCGAATAGGCTATATGAATACATTTATCCATATATGCAGTAGCATTACTTCTCATCCAATAACAAGATACGGAAGAATATGCAACCTTTTAGATCGCTACCGAGCCAAAAAAAGTTGGTTCGGCCACGATCCATCGGTCATCACCAAAGATATTTGAGAGAAGAAAAATCCATAGGCCTTTCGTCATGTAATAGCATGGAACATATTGTGATGCCGTTAGTCATCATATATGTCGCCCTCTATTTGTCGTAGGCTACATTACGTAATAATTAGAGGTCACGTGATGTCTGCTCACCAGCTCAGCTGAAGCAGACCTCAAGAATTGTGACCAGTCTTCGCTCCCGATCTGAATCGTTCGGTTCGGTAGTAGCCCTGGCTCCGACCATTGTGGTCGTACTTGTATCTGTCTTGTATTCGTCTTTTATACACTTTTGTACGTATCGTTATAGGACTCTACTTCGGTATTGAGACCTCGTTTGTGACCATTATCGTTAAGTGCATGTTTTTCTACCTATATTTGAGGGCTTCGTGCCGATGTATTGTTTGTACCGTGGCTGTTTATAGTAATAGATTGCGAAATCTACACAGCGCTTGTTCTTTACTCGTTTATCTATGTGTTATATCTTTTGCATGTAATAGCGAGATTTAAGGCTCGTCGTTTACTAACATACAACCATCCAAGCCGCATTTGTTTCCATACCACCACCAGTCCTCAGCAGGGAATATTTGGACGCCCCAGAATCTTAGACTGAGTTAGCGTTACAATATTGAATTTACTCTGTAAGCTCCTTTATGCAGCTGCCATGAAAATAGTCCACAAATACTTAATCCATGCGACGTGCTTAACTCAAGGTTCTCTTGCTCGAATATAAAGAACAAGTTTAAAACTTTGTATGAAAGAAATTTACCCTACCAGGACAACAGTGGCGTGTGCAAAGCGGAGACTTGGTGGTGGGCTATGACCACCACCTCCGATCGTCAGTTGGGGGGATATGGTTCGGTTGGTGAATTTGCATTCAACCTCACACAAGGAATTTATTAGTATATCTTCCTTATCACGAAATGTATTTATTAATATATCTTTCATTTAGGGCTACTTATTTAGACCTATAATGTATTGTCTAAAATTCTAAATATACATGTATATTTATACCCCAGGACTCGGGATTTGTTTGTCACTGCACAGTCAGTCCGCGGCTAGCTACGCGGAAAGTGCTTCCTTCTCTCACACGAATTGCATGGCGTTTCGTGACATCATCGGGTTTCGTATACTGATAGGGTAAAAATAACGATGTTTGGAAGGTTTTTGTGCTCAATGCTTAGATGTTAATAATTAATAAAAGTAGAATTTTTTTCGGGAAGACACTTAGTATTCTTTTTATTGTGCTGTTGGAAGAAAAAAAATATAGTTTGGACTATCACTTTTAAAGGTTAAGGGTACGGGGACAACATCTCAATTAAAAAAACATCCAACCCTTTCGTTTTTTTCCCAAACTGTTGAACACATAGGCGTAGGAAGCTTTTCAGAAGTGGGGATGGACGAAACTTATTTATTGATCAGAGTCCGTGGGGAGGTGCTCTAAATGCAAAATGGTGCAATGGTTGTCACTATTACAGGCGGAAGACCTATATATATTCTAGCATGTCATCCAAATCGGTAAGGGGGCGAAAGGGAGGCTCCCCCGCCATCGAGAGTAGAGGGGCGGTCGCCCCTCTGCCCCCCCCCTTCCGTACGCCTAAGGCTATGGAACATTACTGCTCAATCGCCGCATATATGCATTGCTGTGATAAAGGTTTTAAAGCCTGTTCTTGTTTTTGTTTATTTATTTTTGTTTGCACATAATATGTTCACAATACAAAAAATAACAGGGATCAGAGGCGGATCCAAGGGGGAGGGGTGGGGTGGTTAACCCCCATGATTTTCGTTCTTTTGTGGTTAATGTTTCTTCATTTTTTAGACCCCCTCCCCCATGACAGCCATTCACTGTCGGGCGGAAATCTCAAACCCCCACCCCTTGGAGAAATCCTGCATCGATCCCCCCTGAAGATGACATAATAGAAGTAACAAATTGAAAAGAACAAAAAGAGTAACAGGAGCTATAAACCCATTAGGCTGACAAAATGTCGCCCATTTCCAATGGGCCCTAGAGAAAACAAATTGCAATAAATAAAACACTGATCTGTAAAGGAGTATCAAAAGGTCAATTGCCCAATCTCTAGTTTTAAATACGTCGAGCATACTTTATCGAAAATTCGGCTTCCTTGTGGCAAACAAATTTGAGAACATGTTACAATGTTATATAAAAACGTTAAACGTTGAAATTGAAAGTTGATATAGGTCTTACCTCTGGGTGATGCCCTTTAATTGACACATTACATGATTGGTTTATACAGTTATATGACTTCATCAAATTGACATATGTAGCTTCAAAAGTTAACATGCATGGTACATCATTTCAGAGAAGCAGATCTAAATCTGAAATATCTACACTTTATGTACTTTTTACAGCAGATGTTTTGACATTTCTACATATCCTGGCATGTAATGGTCAACCATATCTAATATATCTGGATGTAATTCGTCTCGCTTTGGAATCGGTTTTTCAACGGAAAGAAATTTTACGCTTGAAAACGCTTTCTTGAAAATTTGGCCTTGAGTCATCTTGTCATATAGGATATGTTCGAAGCCAGCAGTCCACTTGAAGACGATATCGTCCGAAGCATCCCATGAAAGGTAAGAATCCTTCCACGGGATCCCGATTTCGGCAAAGAGCTTCGGAAGGATCTTCTCAGGAGCTTTCAGGTATTGATCGCTATCTATCACCGGAGCTTTAGGATCAACGTTTTCACGTACGTGTTTCCACAACTCGAACATTTCATCTGCCTCTGTTTTCATGAGTAAATCTTCGGCGACGTCATAAGGAGCGTCAGCAGGTTTCCCTAGCACCCGTAAAATGTGAGCCCGATGGGAAGTCAGATATCGATGAGGATGGCGGATGAGAAAGACGTGTTTGATCGGAACCTAATGATAAATGAGACAATAATATAACATATGCGGTCTCAATAATTATCTTTCTAAAGAAAAGGTACACGTTTCATATACTAACAGCATGTCTATAGTTCTACTATATCTTACCTCACTGGAACACATAGTCATCTAATTTATTCCTCTTCAACGTAAAGGAAACATTAAGAACCTCCGCAATAACAATAAAGGTTTGAAAACTTCAACCAAATGTTAGCATGAATTGAACAGTAAGGATTCAATACTAATGACATGGAAGCATTGATCTTCAACCAGTCCACATCTGAATGAACTAATTCAAGACTTCAAGCATATTGATTACTTTGGAGGAGAATTGGGCTATTTGTATATATACTCAGTGACGTCGCCAGACATTTCTAACTTGGGGGCACTGGGGAGGCACATCACTTAATTAGGGGCACAATGTTTATTTGTGAATGCCGTCCTGGGGGAAGGGTTTAAATGGAGGGGGTGTTGAGAAATTTTCGATAATTCAATGTCCTTAGATGAAATCTGGTGAATCTGGTGAAGTAACTTATGTTCAAGAATTTTCAATGCATAATTGAGGCAGATATAGTTTTTTGTTTGAGAATTATTTTTAACACTACAAATCGCATCCGGGGGCGCCTGGGGGGCACGATATTTTGGGGAGGGCACGTGCACCCCCCCCCCAGGCCACCACCTGGCGACGCCACTGTTTGGTCTACTAATGGACGCGCATCATCACTATACAGAATTCAGCCCATGAAATAGGAACTACAAAATATGTTAAGGAATGAACTATTTTCAAATTTGCATTGGAAATTTACATGCATTTCAGTGATGCATATGCGAAAGGTCATATTTGGCCATAACTACCTTACAGTGATTATTTTCTTGTAAGTTTGCGGCGCACTCTCACGAACTTCCCTACCCGGCCTTCAGAGGATCCGCTTTTTCCGGTTTATCGGAAAGAGAACAAACAGGTTTACGGGAGTCTTAATTACGGGCGCTCCAGCAACAATCCTAAGTTACCGGACAAGACAAGAGATCAGCCCTCCCTCCCCCTTTCCCCTTCTCCTCGAAGGTTGACGTAGTAAGTATTCAAAGACAGGACAATTGAAACTAAGTGTTCAAAGAACATATACCACTTCTTTAGCATGGGACTTGAATATAACGTTGCAAGGAGTGCACAGGACAGCACATAGCAACGTACTAATGCATATACGGTACATTCTCCATATCTGTCACAGACTGTCAGCTATAAGCCTATTGAGTCAACACCTGCTGGAAGAACTAGGTCATACCTGCTGTGGCATGAATTCATAATGACCATGTATTGTAAAGGCCATATCCTTGACAAAGATAAATTTCGTATTCGGATCTTTGGCCCCTCGCTCCAAACCTACTTTTGTCGATTCATACCTGTTAAGAGAAAAATAAAAGGAAATTATTTCCGATCAATTACGATTCTATAATATTTACGCATGAAAACTATTCATATAGGTTTATGATGAGAAAGTGCACAAGCCCTCCTGAGTATTTTATCTGGGTAATGTTGTCGAAAACCTTTTTAGGCGATATCTACCACTATAGTGTAGAGGCCCCCCCCCCCCCACTCGTTGCCCCCACCTGTAGTATATATATATATATATATACATAAATATATATATATATATATATATATATGTTGATACAAGATGAGACTAGTGGAACACTAGTAGTTGTTACTCGGAGTTTCACGCGTTATAGCGATCTTCAGACAACTTCAGACAACAAGAGTTGTCTGAAGATCGCTATAACGCGTGAAACTCCGAGTAACAACTACTAGTGTTCCACTAGTCTCATCTAGTATCAACATATATTACGCTCTGTCCAATGGACATAGAGCACTCTGCGCCAAGATAGACGCCAACCTACTCTATATATATATATATACATACATACATACACATATACACACACATATATATATATATATATATATATATATATATATATATATATATATATATATATAACGAAAGTCCACGTTTACTACAAAAAAAAATATTATTTACAGGTTTAGAATATATTTTCGAAAACTTTTCTCCTTATTCGTCAATTATGAATCATATCTTATTTCTCTAGTTTTCTCTGATAATATAAACATATATATATATATATATATATATATATATATATTTATATATTTATATATATATATATATATATATATATATATATATATATATATATATATATATATATATATATATATATATATATTCAGTGGGAGGAGTGTTCTTTCTTAACATTTTCTTTTATGATAATTGTTACATTGTCTACCACCGGAATATCCCGGCTTTGGTCTTCGTTATATTTGTAATACATATACTTACGTAAAGGTTTCTATAGGACGTAAGTTTCCTCTTTTCCCCTCAGGATACAACTCATACAATTGCTTGCTAAGTGATAGCAACTCTGGCCATTGGGATAACCAACCGCTTTTAAAGAGGTGGCTTATAACGTATGGTTCTTGCCAAACCTCAACGTTATCCACAAAACTCATAAATTTGGTAAAAACCGTGGAAGCAGAGCGAGGAACCGCCCACAACATTACCCTTACTGGCTCGTTTGCGTTGATGTCTGCCATCTCAGATAAGTAGGCTAACCTATATAGCGAAAGAGATAAAACTAACGGTTTTTCTTTTTTCATTCAGCATATCCATGTACCAATCCAATTCCATTACCCTCATACCAAGTTCCTCTTCCTCTTTTCCCATTATTCAACCCTCTCTTCTCTCGAAGAAAGTACTTCATATGAGGCCCTTTTCTTCTTTCGAGACAAAAATTAATTATCTTCAACCACTCGATCGTGACTAAAGCCCAACAAGAAGTGCAATTCTGTGATACGAAAATACCAAATAAATGTTCATACGCGATTAGCTACAATTTGAGACAACACAAATAGCAATGATTAAGTTTACGTATATATTATGCATTGTAATTTAATTCCCAGTTATATTTAATTGATTTCCAACTACAACACAGCAATTTTGGCCTCAGATAAGTTACGTTAACAGAAACTGCACATCGTAATAAATAAAGAAAAACATAAACAATTGAAGCACATGTGACTCGATGATGTTATTTTTAGTGCATTTGAAAGAACATTAAATCTGATATATCTCCCAATATAATACAAGTTTCCTTAGCTTTTATTTTCTTGGGGGGTGGCCTAACTTGGGGGGGGTGGCCTAACTTGTCAGCTATACATTGATGGGTAGCGTTTAGCTAGTGAGAACTTCTATCGAGACTTAGAGACCACATTACTTTGATGATTTAGTGTGAAGGTTTAATAGGTATATGGTACCATAAGGAATAACCTCCAAGGTAGCACATGCCTATTAAAAGCCCCATTGACGTACACACTAAATAAATAAAGTAATGTGGCCTCCAAGTCTAGATAGAAGTTCTCACTAGCAAAACGCTACCCATCACTGGATACCTGACAAATTGGCCATTCATGGTAACATCGATTTTTCGTATCATGACCGTGTAGAATTTTTTGCTATGAGAGCCTGAAGTTTTCGTCCGTTTATTGTATGACCTCATTTTACTAGTGTAGTTGTAAAGATGCGGTCGTATCATTGCATTACTTTGTGAATGCTCTACACAATTATATACGGCAGATGCCATCCAGTGCCCTAACTTCGCTGTCTTACAAGGCGGCCCGCTCCGCCCCTCATTTCGCCCGATTTCACCGACGATCAACTCTTCAAATATGCCAGTACCTGCAATGTGCATATCTCGCAAAATTCCACGTAGTTGTACATTAACCCTGTTCGAACTTCGGAGATTCAAATGCTTATGCGCAAATCCTGAAAATTTGTGAAGAAACGATCTTATCTCCGTACCTACAACCCATAGGCCTAGTCAAAACTGGGGTGTAGCTTGGAAGATTATTTTCTTGCATACCATGTTAGCGGTCCTCTTGGTGTTAAACTTCGTAAGAATGCTAAGCGAGGTTTGTGTATGTTCCATTTACCCATAATCGCTTTCGCAAATCGAAACTCCGAACTGGATTCGTTTTACGAATGAACTTACTTGGATGGTTTAGTAAACTAGTTCAGTGAGTGAATTGCCTACGTTCTTCAACTGTGCCCTTCGTGTTGCTCACGAGGAGCAGACTATATCCAACCATAGAGCAACTGATCCAACATTTACCCTGGATGCTTCGCAGTATTTGCAAACAACCAGCTCGACGAAAATTGTAGTATGTAAATAACGTTTTTAGCAATGTCGATTAAATATCTCAAACTTCAAGAACTACTTTTGACGATGTGTGAAATACAGTAGCTTATACACACGCAGTGGCGTCGTGCCCATTGGGGCCCGGGGGCACAGCCCCCCCCCCCCGCCCCAAATTTTGTCAAAGGTGTCATGAAATTTTCTCATAATTAAAAAAAAAAGTGTTTTCGAAATCGAAAAGTAGACTAAATAGTCAATTGCTCTTTGATGGTCGTTGCGGATTTTCCAAACGTCGCTCGTGCCTACCAGCTAATTCGCACCCTGCCAGTCACTTCCTGCTCATGCGAGGGCAGCTTTTCGGCGTTAAAGTTTGTTGCGGACGAGCATGTCCCAAGCACTCCTGGGTGACCTGAAGGTGCTGGCCACGCACCCCGACCGCGCGGAAGCGTGCAAGCAGACTGCCATTGACTCATTTTGGAACTTAACTCAGCGACGTGGAATGAGAACAATGTCAGCAACTGAATTTCTTGTAGGGCCTACGAGAAATGGGGCTTCTGTTGACTGCTTGGTCAATGGTTGTTAATTGTTGATATTCAGTCAATCGAAACAGTTAAACAATTACTGGTTGATAACTAATGAACCAAATGTGCCATCAACGCTGCCATCGTTGAACAATATTATAAATACGTAGTCCCAGAGTAAGTGCAACACGTTACCTTTGCCAAAGTCAGTCTATTTCCATGAAAAAATAATGACAATTTTTTTAATTGTTTTCTAAGCCTGTAACAAAGTTCGGAAAGTTACGATAAATGTAGTGAACAGAGATTATGGGACTCCATGTGAACAGTTCGCTAAAAGGTCCACCAGGATCAATTTTCCTCATGATCTGATAGGTAGTTTCGAAAAAAAGGAATAATAATAATCATTGCAAATACAGTCACAATTAACCTGGAAAATAATCACTTCGTTATCGCACGTTTTACCTTAGGTTTCGCTACTTTCGCTTTTTCTGCCCATGTTTTCAAACGGCATAGCTTTTTCTTCACCCAGTCACCACTTCTCACGGGCATGGGCGGCGATCATGGATCAGCCAACACAAAAATGTTTCGATTTCTTAAATTGTGGGCGCTTCTGGGAGACGAGGAATTGGTAAACTGAGGAATTAATGGCGATCACTTCCTTCGAGAATATTTCCAAAAATAAAAAAATGCCGGAAATTTTTATCAATTTTAGCGGTGTTGCTTACTGGCATAAGGCACGGGTAATGCCGTTTCCTGCAATCTGAGGGGTCTGCCAGACGAAAAGTTTTCTTGAACGCTGCGCGCCAACCTGTGGTGGCGCTCCGCTTAGATAGTCATCACCTGCTCACGCCCCCCCCCCCAATTTTTTTTTTCGCACGACGCCCCTGTACACACGAACGTTGCACCAACATCATGACTGAAGCACGTGGTCAAAGGGACCGCGAAAATTTACGCAAGTTTGCAACGAAGAAATTACTGTGGTATGAACGTACATTTTACATTAGCATTTCTCAATGCGGAAGGAACAAACATATACTCTTAGATGAAAAGTCCTTTCCAGTATCAGAGATATTGGCTTCCAACAAAATTCGTAGATTGTCTCAACTCATAACATTTTGTGGTAAAAACAATGATTCCAATATTACGTTAACAATGTCGTTAACAACGTGATTATGTTCGACAAATCAGGTTGTTGCTATAAATCACATTGCTAACAATATCTACATGGTTGTTGCTACAAATCGGGACGTTGTTAATGATATTCACATGGTTGTTGCTACAAATCAGGACGTTAACGAATTTTCCCTTTTCGCGTTCCATATTGAAGCCATCATATTTTGCGTTCATTGAGCACTGAAGATGCAAGAATGTTTGCAGACAATGTGAGGTTTGACATCAACATAAGTTTATTCGTCAAAGTGAGTTTAGACATCAACAAACAACAGCAACATGGTAAAATATCAGCAACAACTTTAGTTAATACAACAACAAACTCGGTTGAAACAACAAAATAATTTGCTCTTTTCGGGATCCATATGTTTAAGCCAATAGGAATGCACTGTCAAGACCATTGAGACCATAAATATGGATTGAATTCTAGAAGCATAGGTATTAGGTACTGGCCCATATAATATTACAATACGATAGGTATGGTAGGATAAGTGTGTTGTTAAGCAATATAAGAATAGGGAGCACTTAACGAAGGCTATTTATAATTTCTACACCCTTTGACATTTTATTGGAGATATACTGAATGTGATCCTTGAAAGAGGGATGTTTGTCAATATAAAATCCAAGTAACTTAGCATTTGAACCAGATTATGGCAGCTTAAAGCTATATGTGTGAATATTGATGCCAAATGTAATCATTTTGCATATTAATCCAGATCGCCCAGATCCTTAATTATTCTGTCCTATTCAAAATGTGCAAAGCTCTACTGTAAAGCACATTAAATCTGATATATTTCCCCAATGTGGTAAAACTTTTATCAGCTCTTTTTTTTGGTGGGGGTGGGGGGATCGTCCACAGGTATGTATAATATAATCTTATATCTATGTATAACTTTGACAAAGAACGTGTTTCACGGTTACAAAACTAATCAAAGTGGATGATTGTAACATGTACCCTTATGTAGCAGAGAGAAGTGAAAATATCAGTGAGAGGTCATTTTGTTCTATACAGCCAAACATACACGGAGTACTCCGTATTTATAGTAACTATTAAACGGGACCATATAATGCGATATCCACAACAGTACGCTATAGGCTAGGCTAGTGTTATACCTCTTGCATATATAAAACACGGAACTTTACATACTGTATAACCTTTGTAATACACATACACGTAAATTCCTATAGTATTGACAAAAATCCTATTGAAAGATCAACAGGTCAGACCTGTGTATGTGTGTCGTAAAACCACGTATATATCGTAGTGCCTGTTTCAACAGCGTGGCGAACATGGTGTTATATAGTGCACGCATTTATTATTCCTATTCGTTGCAATTGGCGTATTACCACACTATATAAGACTGTGTTCAGAAATGTATACAGGTTCAATGACTATAAACGAAATATTCCTCACAGCTGGAAACGTCTATAATATTGATATAATGTTATTAAACTTGAAAAGAAACTCAAAATATCCAATGTGCATGATCAGCGAATAATTAATCGTATATAGGTATTGAACTAACCTGAATCAGTTTTCGGGAAATTAATACCTTTATGAAGATATTTAGGAACACTCCCTGTTACGTGTTCTTGGTTGACACAAAAGTGAAGAGCGCCAATCATGTCCACCTGCATATTGTTGTGATTGTTCGTATGCTTTGGTAGACATATATGTGGTGGTGCACTAGGCTATTGAGAGCAAAGCTGGATATTATAGAGATATACAGATACAGCTCTCATCAGAAACATTTCGTTAAAATCTGCAATGTTTATCCGTCGTTTCCAGTAAAGAGAACAAAATCCTCATTTCCAAAAAAAGTTTGTTTCATGCGTCATTTTGTGTAAATGATGTCTTGTTTCATAAACTTTCGTCAGTGGTGTAAATCTTTTTTTTGTTCAAGATTTTCTTGACTTGCATGATGTCACAGGGTCACGTAGGTAGGGTCACGAAGTAATGTAGAGATTTGTCTAATTTGACCTTTTGACCACAATTATTCACATGTGTTCACTGGGTTTGTACACGGTTTCTTTAATCTTTGCAACATGTTGCAGTCATAGTTTCATCAGTTATTCAGTTCGAAAAGGCTATATGAATACATTTATCCATATATATAGTAGCATTACTTTTAGATCGCTACCGAGCCAAGAAAAGTTGGTTCGGCCACGATATTTGAGAGAAGAAAAATCTCATATAGGCCTTTCGTCATGTAATAGCATGGAACATATTGAATTTACTCTGTAAGCTCCTTTATGCAACTGCTATGAAAATAGTCCACAAATACTTAATCCATGCGACGTGCTTAACTCAAGGTTCTCTTTCTCGAATATAAAGAACAAGTTTAAAACTTTGTATGAAAGAAATTTAACCCTTCTAGGACAACAGTGGCGTGTGCAAAGCGGAGACTTAGTGGTGGGGTATGACCACCACCTCCGATCGTCAGTTGGGGGGGGGGGGGATATGGTTCGGTTTTTGGATTTTGCATTCAACCTCACACAAGGTATTTATTAGTATATCTTCCTTATCACAAAATGTATTTATTAATATATCTTTCATCTAGGGCTACTTATTTAAACCTATAATGTATTGTCTAAAATTCTAAATATACATGTATAACTGAAAACATAAACTAGTCAGTAACGCTACGGAGTAGTGAATAACTATTCAGTACACTAGTCAGTCATTACCGACTAACTTAAGTGTGCTAGAGCAGTCACGGCAATTAGTCAGTCAAGACCGACTGGGGAATAATTACGACCGACTAGTTTTTGGGTACTGACTAACGCCAATAACCTCGACCGACTAGCAAGTCTGGACTGACTAACTTGACCGACTAGCATTTTACACTGACTAAGTAACCGACTAAGTTAACCGACTAACAACCTTTAATAGGTTGCCCACGCCGCGAAGATATATATACCGTCTATGTAAAGGCCTTTATAGTTGCATGCAGCACCCATGTATTTCAGCCCCAGGACTCGGGATTTGTTTGTCACTGCACAGTCAGTCCGCAGCTAGCTACGCGGAAAGTGCTTCCTTCTCTTACACGAATTGCATGACGTTTCGTGACGTCATCGGGTTTCGTATACTGATAGGGTAAAAATAACGATGTTTGGAAGGTTTTTTTTGCTCAATGCTTGGAGGTTAATAATTAATAAAAGTAGAATTTTTTTCGAGAAGACACTAAATATTCTTTTCAGTGTGCTGTTGGAAGAGAAAAAAATATAGTTTGGACTATCACTTTTAAAGGTTTAGGGCACGGGGACAACATCTCAATAAAAGAAAACATCCAACCCTTTCGTTTTTTCCTAAACTGTTGAATACATAGGCGTAGGAAGCTTTTCAGAAGTGGGGATGGACGAAACTTATTTATTGATCAGTGGGGGAGGTGCTCTAAATGCTAAATGGTGCAATGGTTGTCAATATTACAGGCGGAAGTCCTATATATATTCTAGCATGCCAACCGAATCGGTAAGGGGGGCGAAAGGGAGGCTCCCCCACCATTTAGAGTAGAGGGGCGGTCGCCCCTCTGCCCCTCCCCCTTCCGTACGCCTAAGGCTATGGAACATTACTGCTCAATCGCCGCATATATGCATTGCTGTGATAAAGGTTTTGAAGCCTGCTCTTGTTTTTGTTTTATTTATTTTTGTTTGCACATAATATGTTCACAACACAAAAATAACAGGGATCAGAGGCGGATCCAAGGGGGAGGGGTGGGGTGGTTAACCCCCATGATTTTCGTTCTTTTGTGGTTAATGTTTCTTCATTTTTTAGACCCCCTCCCCCATGACAGCCATTCACTGTCGGGCGGAAATCTCAAACCCCCACCCCTTGGAGAAATCCTGCATCGATCCCCCTGAAGATGACATAATAGACGTAACAAATTGAAAAGAACAAAGAGAGTAACAGGAGCTATAAACCCATTAGGCTGACAAAATGTCGCCCATTTCCAATGGGCCCTAGAGAAAACAAATTGCAATAAATAAAACATTGATCTGTAAAGGAGTATCAAAAGGTCAATTGACCCAATCTCTAGTTTTAAATACGTCGAGCATACTCCATCGAAAATTCGGCTTCCTTGTGGCAAACAAATTCGAGAACATGTTAGAATGTTAGATAAAAACGTCAAACGTTGAAATTGAAAGTTGATATAGGTCTTACCTCTGGGTGATGCCCTTTAATTGACACATTATGATTGGTTTATACAGTTATATGACTTCATCAAATTGACATATGTAGCTTCACAAGTTTACATGCATGGTACATCATTTCAGAGAAGCAGATCTAAATCTGAAATATCTACACTTTATGTGGTTTTTACAGCAGGTGTTTTGACATTTCTACATATCCTGGCATGTAATGGTCAACCATATCTAATATATCTGGATGTAATTCGTCTCGCTTTGGAATCGGTTTTTCAACGGAATGAAATTTTCCGCTTGAAAACGCTTTCTTGAAAACTTGATCTTGAGTCATCTTGTCATATAGGATATGTTCGAAGCCAGAAGTCCACTTGAAGACGATATCATCCGAAGCATCCCATGAAAGGTAAGAATCCTTCCACGGGATCCCGATTTCGGCAAAGAGCTTCGGAAGGATCTTCTCAGGAGCTTTCAGGTATTGATCGCTATCTATCACCGGAGCTTTAGGATCAACGTTTTCACGTACGTGTTTCCACAACTCGAACATTTCATCTGCCTCTGTTTTCATGAGTAAATCATCGGCGACTTCATAAGGAGCGTCAGCAGGTTTCCCTAGCACCTGTAACACGTGAGCCCGATTGGAAGTCAGATATCGATGAGGATGGCGGATGACAAAGACGTGTTTGATCGGAACCTAATGATAAATGAGATAATAATATAACATATGTGGTCTCTATAACTATCTTTCTAAAGAAAAGTTACACGTTTCATATACTAACAGCATGTCTATAGTTCTACTATATCTTACCTCACTGGAACACGTAGTCATCTAATTTATTCCTCTTTAACGAAAAGGAAACATTAAGGACCTCTGCAATAACAATAAAAGTTTGATAGCTTCAACCAAATGTTAGGATGAATTGAACAGTAAGGAATCAATACTAATGACTTGGAAGCATTGATCTTCAACCAGTCCACTCAAGGAAAGTACTTTTTGAATAACTTCTGGCAATTATAGCATGCTACCGTATAATTTGGGGCCTATACTGACTACCTTTAATTATGGCCGGGCGCTCCAGCAACAATCCCAAGTTAACCAGACAAGAGCTCAGGACAAGTCAACTTGAACTAAGAGTTCCTAGTCATTGAAAGAACATATACCACTTCTTTAGCATGGGAATTTGAATACAACGTTGCAAGGAGTGCACAGGACAGCACATAGTAACGTACTTAATGCATATACGGTAAATTCTCCATATCTGTCAGCTATAAGCCTATTTAGTCATCACCTTCTGAAAGAACAAGGACATACCTTCTGTGGCATGAATTCATAATGACCATGTATTGTAAAAGCCATATCCTTGACAAAGATAAATTTCGTATTTGGATCTTTGGCCCCTCGCTCCAAACCTGCTTTTGTCGATTCATACCTGTTAAGAGAATATAAAAGTAAATTATTTCTGATCAATTACGATACTATAATGTTTACGCATGAAAACTATTCATATAGTGCACAAGCTCTCCCTGAGTATTTTATCTGGGTGAGATTGTAGACTACTGAAAACCTTTTTAGGCGATATCTACCACTATAGTGTAGAAGCCCCCCCCCCCCTCGTTGCCCCACCTGTAGCGAAATATTAATGACTGGTTGGTTGTTAATGACATTGGTCCAATATATATATATAAATATATATATATATATAAATATATATATATATATATCGATAAGTCCACGTTTACTACAAAAGAAAATATTAATTAAAGGTTTAGAACATATTTATCGAAAACTTTACTTATTTGTCAATTATGAGTCATATCTTATTTCTCTAGTTTTCTCTATTAATATAAACATATATAGAATCAGGGGGAGGATTGTTTCTTTCTTCACATTTTCTTTTTTGATAATTGTTACATTGTCTGCCACCAGAATATCCCGGCTTTGGTCTCCGTTATATATGTTATACATATACTTACGTAAAGGTTTCTACAGGACGTAAATTTCCTCTTTTCCCCTCAGGATACAACTCATACAATTGCTTGCTAAGCGATATCAACTTTGGCCTTTGGGACAACCAACCGTTTTGAAAGAGATGGCTTATAACGTATGGTTCTTGCCAAACTTCAACGTTATCCACAAAACTCATAAATTTGGTAAAAACCGTGGAAGCAGAGCGAGGAACCGCCCAAAACATTATCCTTACTGGCTCGTTTGCGTTGATGTCTGCCATCTCAGATAAGAAGGCTAACCTATATTGCGAAAGAGAGAAAACTAACGATTTTTCATTCAGCATATCCATGTACAAATCCAATTCCATTACCCCCATACTAAGTTCCTCTTCCTCTTTTCCCATTATTCAACACGCTCTTCTCTCGAAGAAAGTACTTCATATGAGGCCCTTTTCTTCTTTCGAGATAAAAATTAATTATGTTCAACCACTCGTGACTAAAGCTCAACAAGTAATGCAATTCTGTGGTACGAAAATACAAAATAAATGTTCATACGCGATTAGCTACAATTTGAGACAACACAAATAA
Source organism: Apostichopus japonicus (assembly GCF_037975245.1). Lineage (NCBI taxonomy): Eukaryota > Metazoa > Echinodermata > Holothuroidea > Aspidochirotida > Stichopodidae > Apostichopus > Apostichopus japonicus. Next base: position 5,732,514 of record NC_092578.1, read on the forward strand.
TAATGATTAAGTTTACGTATATATTATGCATTGTACTTTATTTCCCAATTATATTTCATTTCCAACTCCAACACAGCAATTTCCGCCTGAGATAAGTTACGTTTACAGAAAATGCACATTGAAATAGCCCATTGAAATAGTCGTTATAGCCCCCCCCCCCCAATCAAATTATGCTCCTACGCCTGTGGTGCCGCCGCCAAATATGATTTGGATAAATAATCTCACACATTATTTTCTATTTATAGCCACAAAAAAACTATGCCACCAAATATTGGGGGGGTATTAGATACTATATCCCCCCACCTAAAATATTGGGGGACATGTCCCCCCGCCCCCCCCCCCCCCATGATCGCCGCCCATGCTGATAATCGCAGGGTACATTGTTGTGACAAATAAACTTGTTGTATTTTTTGGTAAATTGAATCATTGTAAAGTTACTCCTTGAATTGTAGATGTCTTGAAGAGAGAAGTAAATGATTGGATATTTTTAAGTATTTGCACAACTTTGTTTGATATAATTTGTATTCAGGTAGTTCATTGGACCAGGTACAATGAGCACATTCATTATTCAGAATGTGGAAGTGTACCTACTTCAGTTCTTTTTCTGATTGCTGTTTTATTTTACAAAAACCTTGCTTATGAATTGGTGAATATTGTATTGGATTGTAAAAGAAATGTTATTATCCTTAATATGGTTACCTATTATCATGTTCTCAACTTGATTAATGTTTATGGTCCAAATAGTATATAAAAGAGAAAGAAAGAAAGGAAGGAATGGACTAACTGCATACTATTTTGTGGCTCAAACTAAGTTTATTGCTGTCTAACATAATGTTGTTATTGCTGTTTTACCATGTTGCTGTTCAAACTCACGTTGATGTTTAAACTTACGTTGTTGTCTAAACTTTCGTTGCTATGTAAAGTTCCGCTGTTGTCTAAACTTACATTGTAGTCATCGGCGCTGTTCAACAATTGATCTCACGAAATTCAACAAACATCACCAGCGCACGAGAATGCCTTATACTTACTGCTGTTACTGGCTATTGCCATAGTGGTATTAGCAGACTACACTATAAGTATATAGATATTTCTCCATGTACTACAGCCACTTGCTTTTTACTACTTTGGTAAACAGTACTGTATTTAAACTGATTTAATAGACGCGTTACATGATGTGTGCATATACCGTGAATGTCGGAAATCAAGTTAAACGAGTGTCTGTTACCAGCATAAAAATACTGCACTTTTAACTGATTTAATAGAACCATTACATGATGTGTGCATACGCTGTGGATGTCGGAAATCAAGTAAAACGAGTGTCTGGACAAAATACTAGCATAAAAATACTGTATTTTAAACTAATTTAATACAACCATTAAATGATGTGTGCATACGCTGTGAATATCAGAAATCTAGTAAAACAAGTTACTGTAACATTACTAGAGAAAAAAGTTTTCTTCCCGATCGAACACCAATTGCGTTTACTATATGACCTCCTTTTACTAGTGTAGTTGTAAAGATGCGGTCGGATCACTGCATGTAATTTGTGAATGCTCTACACAATTATATACGGCAGATGCCTTCCAGTGCCCTAGCTTCGCTGTCTTACAGGGGCGTCCCGCTCCGCCCCTCAATTCGCCCGCCTTGTCCCTCTTTCAACCGCCCTTGTACTTCCCTCTTCGCCAACTCCGTAGTAGCTCCATGCTTTGACCTTCCAGCGATTTCACCAACGACCAACGCTTCTAATATCTCCGTACCTGCAATGTGCATATCTCGCTAAATTCCACGTAGTTGTACATTAGGCCTGTTCGAACTTCGGAGTTTCAAATGCGGCCTATGCGCAATGATCTTGAATGATCTTATCTCCGTACCTACAACACATAGGCCTAGTAGCTTGCCAAGATTTGTTTCTTGCATAACATGTTAGCGGTCCTCTTGGTCTTAAAGTTCGTAAGAAAGCTAAGCGAGGTTTGTGTTTGTTCCATTTATCCCACAATTACTTTCGCAAATCGAAACTCCGAACTGGCCTCGTTTACGAATGAACTTACTTGGCTGGTTTAGTAAACTAGTTCAGTGAGTGAATTGCCTATGTACTTTAATTGTGCCCTTCGTATTGCTCACGAAGCGCAGACTACATCCAACCATAGAGCAACTGATCCAACATTTACCCTGGATGCTTTGCAGTATTTGCAAACAACCAGCTCCACTAAAATTTGTAGTATGTAAATAACGTTTTTTAGCAATGTCGATTAAATATCTCAAACTCAAGAACTACTTTTGACGATGTGTGAAATACAGCAGTTTATACACACGAACGTTGCACCAAAAATCATGACTGAAGCACGTGGTCAAACGGACCGCCTAAATTTACGCAAGTTTGCAACGAAGAAATTACTGTGGTATTAATGCAGATTTTATATTAGCAATTCTCAATAAGGAGAGAACAAACATATATACTCTTAGATGAAAAGTCCTTTCCAATATCAGAGATATTGGCTTCCAACAAAATTCGTATATTGTCTCAACTCATAACATTTTGTTTAAAAACAATGATTCCACTATTACGTTAACAATATCGTTAACAACGTCCTGAGTTCTATCAACTATCACGTAAATATCACATTGCTAACAATATCTACATGGTTGTTGCTACAAATCGGGACGTTGTTAACGATATTCAAATTAAGAAGTTCACGAATTTTTCCCTTTTCGCGTTCCATAGTTAAACCATCATATTTTGGGTTCATTGAGCACTGAAGATGCAAGAATGTTTGCAGACAATGGGTAAGGGACTATTAGCCAATGAAATCGCAGGAGATTTGGAAAACCTTCATTGGCTATATTTAGCATAAATATCTCTGTAATAGAAATGTTGTTAGCTCTGCAACAGAAGCTGCTTGCGGTTGATTGTTATGATTTTTTTTTAAAGAAAGAATGATTTTCGTTCACAAAGTGTTTTGCTACTACAACGGAACATTAGCAACGAGAGTGTAGACATTAACGTGAGTTTATACATCAACCATAAGTTTAGATTGCAACGAAGGTTTAGACATCAACGTAAGGTTAGACAACAACAAAAGTTTAGTCGTCAACGTGTCTTTAGAAATCAACGAACAACAGCAACATGGTAAAATAGCAGCAACAACTTTAGTTAAGACAGCAACAACAAACTCGGTTTAAACAACAAAATAATTTGCTCTTTTCGCGTTCCATATGCTTTAGCCTATAGGAATGCACTGTCAAGACCATTGAGACCATCGATATAGATTGAATTCTAGAAGCATAGGTATTAGGTACTGCCCAGTATAATATTACAATACGATAGGTATGGTAGAATAAGTGTGTTGTAAAGCAAAAAGAAGAATAGGTAGCACTTAACGAAGGCTATTTACAATTCCTACACCATTTGACATTTTATTGGAGATATACTGAATGCGATCCTTGCAAGAGGGATATTTGTCGATATAAAACCCAAGGAACTTACAATTTGAACCAGATTGTGGCAGCTTAAAGCTATATGTGTGAATATTGATGCCAAATGTAATCATTTTACATATTCATCCAGGTCGCCCAGATCCTTAATTATTCTGTCCTATTCAAAATGTGCAAAAGCTTTATAGTGAAGAACATTAAATCTGATATACCTCCCCAATGTGGTAAAACTGTTATCAGCTCTTTTTTTGGGGGGGGGTGACGGCGTTGGGGGGTCGTCTACAAGTATGTTTAATATAATCTTATATCTATGTATAACTTTGACAAAGAACGTGTTTCACGGTTACAAAACTAATCGAAGTAGATGATTGCAACATGCACCCTTATGTAGCAGAGAAAAGTGAAAATATCCTGAGATATCATTTTGCTCAATACAGCCATACATGCACGGATTACTCCGTATTGATAGTAACTATTAAACGGAACCATATAATGCGATATCCACAACAGTACGCTATAGGCTAGGCTAGTTTTATACCTCTTGCATGTATAAAACACTTGAACTTTACATACTGTAAACCTTTCCGATACAAATACACGTAAATTCCTTTAGTATTGACAAACAACCCAGATCAACAGGTCAGACTTGTATATGTGTGTCGTAAACCACGCATATATCGTAGTGCCTGTTTCAACAGCGTGGCGAACAATATTGTCATAAAGTGCACGCATTTATTATTCATAATTGTTGCAACTCGCGTATTACCATACTATATTAGACTGTGTTCAGAAATGTATAACGAAATATTCCCCACAGCTGGAAACGTCTACAATATATATATAATGTTATATCACATTAAAAAAATCACTCACAATATCCAATGAGCATGATCAGCCAATAATTAATCATATATAGGTATTGAACTAACCTGAATCAGTTTTCGGGAAATTAATACCTTTTGGAAGATATTTGGAAACACTCCCTCTTACAAGTTCTTGGTTGACACAAAAGTGAAGAGCGCCAATTATGCCCACTTGCATATTTTTGTGATTGTTCCGTATGCTTTGGTTGATATATATACGGTGGCGCGCTGGGCTATTTAGAACAAAGCTGGATATTATAGAGATATAAAGCTCTATGGAAAACATTATGTAACAATCTGCAATGTTTTTCCGTCGTTTCCAGCAAAGAGAAAAAATCTTCATTTCCAAACAACATTTTGTTTCATGCGTCACTTTGTGTAAATGAAGTCTCGTTTCTTCAACTTTCGTCTGTCGTATAACATCTCTTTTTTCATGATTTCCTCGGCTTGTATGATGTCACACGGTCACTCTTACTCTTTAGTTATAATAGAGATTTGTCTAATTTGACCATTGCCCTCTGACCTTAGACCTCAATTATTCACATGGGTGCACCGGTTTTGCACACGGGTTTCTTTAATCTTTGCAACATGTTGCATTCACAGTTTCATCAGTTATTCAGTTCGTATATAAATACATTATTTCAAATGGGTGATAGCATTACTTCTCATCCAATAACACGATGGGGAAGAATATGCAACCTTGAAAATATACAAGCCTAAAAATGTTGGTTTCGGCCACGATCCATCGGTCATTACCAAAGATCTTTGAGAGAGATATTTGAAAATCTGATATAGGCCTTTCGTCATGTAATGGTATGGAACATATTTAATTTACTCTGTTAGCTACTTTATGCAGCTACCATGGAGATAATCCACATATATATATATAATCCCTGCGACGTGTTTAACTCAAGGTTCTCTTGCTCGAATATAAAGAACAAGTTTAAAACTTTGTATGAAGAAATTTAACCCTTCTAGGATAACAGTAGCGTGTGCAAAGCGGAGACTTGGTGGTGGGGTATGATCACCACCTCCATCGCTTCTCGGCCTTTTGGCTAAGATCATGTGTAGTATCTGTTCCCTTTCGAGGGGAATGGTGATGCACACCTGACGATGATCACACAGTCACAGTCCCGATGCAAGGGCACTGGGGTTAGAAGCGGATCAGTCGTTCAGTAGTTTGGTTTTCGTGCCCAGGTTCTTTCCTGGGCGAAATTTTCTTAAAAAGTATGACCACCACCTCCAATCGTCAGTTGGGGGATATGGTTCGGTTGGTGGATTTTGCATTCAACCTCACACAAGGTATTAATTAGTATATCTTCCGTATCACAAAATGTATTTATTAATATATCTTTCATTTAGGGCTTCTTATTTAGACCTACTGTATTGTCTAAAATTCTAAATATACATAAGAATGCACCATTTGACGTCTAAATTAAGAAATAGATACTCCGAAGGAGAACCCCGCCAACACCTCTGTATGGGAGACGGCTTCATTGACAACTGAGCCATGTCCCTCCCTTATAAAATCCTTGATACGCCTCTGACCCTCCCTTAAAGGTTCAGGTCCCCTCTTCACTCAGTTGACGGTTGAGAAGACCGCCTTCTTCAAACGCTTCACTGCAGAAGCAATCAATGTGGTGCTGTCAAGTTAACTTATCATCAATGTAAACACCTAAGAATTTGGCAACATGAAAACATTTGATATAGCTGATGTAGATAATAATCCTCTTGCAGCTTGGTTGACAAGTTACGAGTATAGACTGTTAACTAAAACTAAACTAAAGCTTAAATTTTGGCGTAATAGTGGTGTAGAACGTCTTTCGTTCAATGTTTAATGGTAATATGACCGGAAAACGTTTCATAGCTTGTGCATTGATCGTTAATTTACGCTCACTGCTCGTTCTATGAAATAATTACGTCATGGACGTAAAAATAAAAAAAATACCATAATACCGTAAACTAACATCCAACATTGGTCGTAGAGTTACAGTTTAATACACTTTTAATTGCTTATCGTTAATTAAGAATAAGCTGTCTTTAACGGTGGGTATATAGTGACGTGATGACCATTATTTAACCCTTTAATGAATGTGCAATTACTCTTTTCAACCGTTTTGTATCAATTAGCATACATCGGACACTGTTCATTAAAGGCATTGAAGACTCGCCCCAAACCGCGTGCGGCCATCTGAAAAAAAGTAACTTTCTGTTGCTTGCAAGTGACGTTTTATTCGTGTCAGTGTACATAGCAGCGATGGACATTTCATGTCTAGATAAATGATAACAAGGTATCACGTTTCATTATTGTCTGCATTTTGTAGCGACAAGAAGAAAACTTACGCCGATTGTGGCGAGTCTTCAATGCCTTTAATAATAAATATCGAACTATCTTCGTTGACAAGCTTTTAAGGTGGGAACTTTGATACAAGTTTGTCAGTTCCCTGGTTGAATTATAATGAGTGCGAATTATTTCTATATAGCATTAATGTATAAAGTTCTGCATACACCGTTCAATGTTTAGCATAATAAATATCCTGACTATATGTACTGACTATATACAGTTTGAATCTGGTGATAGTGATCATCCGGCAAGCAGCCTTTGGACATTGACCTGGATTGTAAGCGTATTATCGTCGGAATGAACTGGATAATATCCGTCACTGGCTGACTGGGAGAAAAAAAAACATATTGTTGTATAAGTAAATAATAAGCATTTTGCAATAACCAATAAGGTGGATTCCATTACGTCACTTTCTTAATAGAGCCCCAAAGGATAGCATATGACTAATGATGACTCAATGAACTATGATATATGATTGCTGACGCAATTTGAAATGCCGCATGGTTATAAAATGTTATATTACATTTACACAGCAGGAAATTAATAGAAAATAAACTTGTCGAGGAATAAAAATGGTGACCCGAAGATTCTTTTATCGTCCTCTTGATTGGTGATTTTAGTTCATAAGTTGATATAGTGTAGCATATGGTGGTATATATATATACTTGGAGGTGGTTGTAACGCTTTGTAAACGGTTTTGTGTAGGACACACTGTGTCACTTGTTGTTTCCAGGCTTAATAGGCGAAGCTGTTTCGAGAAACAAGCAAATTAAAGATGGACGGTGAAGACTATGGGGGCAAAGATCTTACTTCAATCTTCAAAGGTAAGAAGATGTAACGATTGATATAGCCAAGTATAGGCCTATGTAGTGATCTATAGAGAAACTTTGACATAGGCTACATATATTCACTGCGATAAACGCTACCTATTATTGCATGGTAAGCTCGGATGATATTTGTTCTGTCATCTAACTTCATCCATTATCTTAACAAAACAGATGATGGTTTACATATAATCGGAATGTTCAATTAAACAATTGTAAGTAGTACTATAGTGTAGACAAATATATATATATATATATATATATATATATATATATATATATATATATATATATATATATATATATAGATATATATATATATATATATGAGAAAGTATGACTACGAATAGTACTGTACAAAGTCAATGTGCAACGGGAAATCACTTTCATATTCCTATAAAAGTAAGCCTAGTTGTATGTTTCGTGTAGCTCTATATAGTTTCCGGTAAAGTAATGTTGTTAAGTATAGTTATTTTAGTTAATATTGGCTATTACCATTTGTGGCTCGTACGAATTCGTTTTTTTAAAATACGCTAGTAATGTGTCCGGCATGCATGATTGCTTTTGATTGAAACTCATTTGGTTTAGTTCCATTTTAGGTTATTTTTGTTGTATATATATATATATATATATATATATATATAAATTCTGTTCCAATGGCGGTGGAGGGGAGCAGTCATTCTGTACACTGTCACAATGATATTGTCCTCAAATTGATACTATTTGAACTTATGGTTGCTGTGAATCCTTTCAGATCAAGTCATACCTAAATCAGATTGATTTGAAATTAAGAATGCCCATGTATTACACGGTACATTATCCCGTTTCCGTTTTGCACATCAGGTCGCTGTGCTGACATTACCAACATATACATTCCTAAATGTCGGTTTTCGAGGAACGATAATGCAGCAAGTGAAGGGGTTTGTGGTTCTGCTGAAAAGCCTACGAGAGGCGATGATCGTAGGGTTAGTACCAGCAAAGACGAAACCCGTAATAATCGAAACAGCAAAACAAAGAAATCAAAAGAAATCGACGTGGACCAGTACAAAGTTGAATTGCTGGAAACATATTTTCAATACTACAGTAACTTGTGGTCAACATCCCAAAGAGAAGTGAGTTTTTTCATTTAATATTTGAAGAATGCTATGTCCATGGGTAAGTCGGCTTCCCAGTCCAGACAATAATTATGTGACTAAATATGATTCTATAACTGTTAATAAGAAAAAGCCAAACATGGTCTTCCAACTTTATATGTACAGTGAGTACACGTGTATTACCCTTTAATACCGTATTGTCCTTTGAAAAGCAATTTGCACTTTGGCCAGTCTAAAATGTTTTGATGTCGCAATATTCTCTGAAATGGGCAAAACAGTTACCAAATGTTGTTTATAATATCTGCATGCATAATTTTGTAAGAGCTTAGCCTGGGCAGTTCAATTTCTGTTGGCAGAAATGTCAATAAGCGTTAATACCTAAAGGTTGGAGTCGTATATATTCCTGCTTAGTTGTACGGTTGTCCATATATAGGCCTACGGCCAGGGCGGACTGAGTCTTAAAATCGGCCCGGGCATATTTCACCTAGACCGGCCCATTATTCATTGATATGTTACTTACATAGATTGCCGTCCTGTGGGGGTGTAAGGAGAGGGGTGTCCCCCTCCCCATTGAGATTTTGTTGAAGTTAAGGAATGACTAGATGCAAAATGGTGCTATATTTCTCAATTGTGTAGGTTACAAAATCATTTAAAAAAAGGCCCAATATAATTTTCCAGAATCAACACTTGATTAAACTGAGAAAAGTTTAAAACGTAAACAAAACTAGACAAAAATATATGTTTAAAACTGGATTTTTCTTCAAGCGTTTTGTGACAATATGCTTGAAAAAAGGGGGAAAGGGTATATAGTCCCCTACACACACTGTTGTCGCCCTATTCAATTAGTGTGGGGATCTATTTCGCGAAATCGGTCAACCGGGGAAAAATACTCAAAGTCGTCGACTATTACATTCGTTTAATTTGATAAACAAATACCCTACTGTATGTGGGTCATTTTTATTCATACATAATCTCTCAGGACTTAGCTATTAATCTAATCTAATCTAATCTAATAAGATTTTACAATTTTTTACTTCGTTTTCTGGAGGACGAGGTGCAGATTAATAAAATTTGTATTCTCTGCTAATGTTATGTATATATCAGAATGCATTGGTCACCGTACTTGTATATATTGTCGTAAAAATATATGCACGGACGGGTTGCCAATAGCACGTTCTTTTGTTACGAATTAACAGACTAACTAACGTGGTGATTTCATGAGCTGATTCCCACAGTTAAGAATTAATTTCTACACAGCCCGTCTGTATTCTATTAACTGCTGTGAACATGGACTGTAATTTTTACCAGGCTCCCCATCCCACCGGCCCAATTGCCCGTGTGGCCAGTCCGCCACTACCTACGGCTGTCCATGAGTTTTCAACTTTCTTTTTCAATTAACACAAACAAAGGATGAAGAATCCGGGGACTCTGCAGATGACTCGGGAGAAGACGCTTCACTCGGCTCTGACTTTCCAACTATGAGAGATGTTAGTAAGTAGACCTGTGTTGTTTTCGGAATTGTTTATGTTAAGTTGCGTTCATCATGATAGCCTGTATTTAAATTGTAAATACTTCTTTTTAGTAGTAACGTGAGTCGGATATTCAGCATCGGTAGTTGTGTCAATAAAGTATAGTACATTAATTTAACAGAGGCTTCTATAGCTGGGCTGGGGACATAATGTGTCAATGTATTTAAGTTGTACCGACAAAATTGCTTATGTGAATAATATGCTCGTTTAAATATCGCTTCTAAAGTACCACAAATTATCATTTACAAATTCCACAGAACAAAAACAAAGGGATTTCAACAAAGCGGTAAAAAGGGAAGTAAATGAGGTAAGTGTTAAAGTATCAAAGAAGCTATATCTTATGATTGTCTACACAAAGGTTTGTTAATCTCGTTTCTGTCTCCTTTCTAAGAAGAAATTAAACGGGCAAGTTTTCAGCACAGGAAGGTTTTAAATGAATAACAATAACTATAGAACATATTCGCCAGGATCTTAAAAGCTGATTATGTGTAAATATTTCTTAATGATATAAATAGACATTATAGGTAATTTCAAATCATTGTTGTAATCATTAACCTTCGAGTAGGATAAACTAGATGAAGTTCCTCTATTTTCGTAAAATAAATGGTGTTTATATGGGTTATTATTATCGCATTCATTCTTATTTTTTTACCGTTGCACCTACACAGGATGTCCTATGTATGTTAACAGTAATAACGACACAAACTTGTTCAAAATATAAACCTGGCCGAAAATGTTTTTCCACAGAATACCTGTATCTTTTACGACACAGTTGAGATATACGGTGATAAGCTTCCAGAGTTGAAAAGCGGTACGGATGAAAGTGATTATAGCAAACCTAATTTTATAGTGAAAGTTCAACTAGGTCCCAAAAAAGTTCCCCGAATAATGCTATGGTCTGAGGCGACACAGGGTTACCTAAATAAATTTTATCCGTATGACGGAGTATTTCGGATTCCAGCAGGCTTTGTAGGTGTGGACACACCAACGAAGAAAAATGTTGCCGAAGAGACAAGTATTGAGGAACCTGAACCAGTTGAACAAAGCGGAAACGACACGAGTGCAGGAACTAATGGTGTCCAAGAAGAATCTCGAAGAGGTAATGGTACGTGGGAAACAACTATTGAACACCTAACACTTCGGACCGACGAGGAATTGAAAGAAAGGAAAAGAAAGGGATTTTGCAACAAACGAAGGGGAGACATTGCTCAGGAAGAAGTTCTTAAAAAATTTGAGGAGTGGGGGCGAGATCGTGAGCTGAACATGTTCATGTTCGGTGGATATGAGTATAAATCTTTCTTAGCTAACCTCACACCAAGACCCAAACACTTAGCTAGAAGAATAAAAGGTGTGTTTGATATTTTAATCATTTGCCAACAAATTGGGCTTATCATAGTTGAAGTTAAGAGTACGTTCATAAAGGATGCTACAATGGAAATCCATGAGAACCGGACAGCGCCAAACGACGTTTCACAAAAACTGCAGAATACACTTGATCAATTGATGAAAGGGTGGAAGCAGTTAATGAAAGGAAACTTTATTGCGAGAGAAATGAACCGCGACTTAAGTTTTGTGAAGCATATTCCAGCAAGCGCGTTTCTTGTAGTCCCTAACATTTCCAAATCAGGTTTGGATAACATTAAAATATGTCAGCATCACCGCAGGTACATCGTGTGTAGAGATGATCTTTCTCTAATTCACGGCTGGCTAGACAACCACTTTCCGTGTCTCCGTCGAAGGGATTGTCATAACGTTCTAACAAAAGATCAATACAGGACCTTAGTGTCTCGGTTTGTGGGCCCAGTTTCTGCAGTTGTTGTAGAGACCGAGACAATACAAAGTACAAATAATAAAATGACATTCTTGAACCCTGAACAAGAACGTATCGTTTGTAGTAAGTCAAAACATGCCCTCATATTTGATGATTACGGTACTGGTAAGAGTTTAGTTCTAATGCAAAAGGCTTTATCCTTATGTAAACCTTCATTTACCAACAATGAATGTATAAGAGCCCATATCATATCTTGTGCTGACGTGTCCAATTTAAAGTTTTGGTATGGTCTGAGAGCATCGCATCAAGCCAAAGCACTGAAATCCCTCATTGGAGAGAAACAACAAGCAGAGCATGTGATTTGCTATGGTTCTTTTCTCGAGTTTTATACCAAAGTATTGGGAACAAATGACGGTCGTGTGAATTTTGATGTTGACATGGTAATTAAAGCATTAAGCACTTTAGTGACAGGACAACGGAAAGACAAAGAATCAAAGTTCAAAGAGAATAATGAACATCATTTCTTTTTTGATGAATTTCCTATTCAGCCTTTAAAGAATGATGGATTACACAAATTGTACGGTTTTTGGGATGATTTAAATGAAAAGATTTTGCGAGATCAACAAAAAAACATGTTGAGAGAACCGTGCTATCTGTGGTTAAGTGTAGCAACTCATTCAGTCGGCGTCCCGCCGGACGAAAGTCCTTCCAAAATACTAAAAAATGTGCTTCACTCACTGCCAGAACGTCTCCGTTACTGTTACCTAAATAAAGTCATGAGAGTACCTGGTACCTTATATAATATGATCAGAAAAATTGAGACATTCATTGGTAAAGGACATGGTGGATATTCAGATCTTGGCCATAGTGTCCGTGGTATAATGCCAAGGTTGTATAGGTTACCACAACGTCAGTGTGAAGACGACGAAACCCTCGGTTGTGAGTGCATATGCAGTAGACAGAGACTAACAAAGGTTCTCAAACAAATAATAGATTCATTAGATGAGGTAGAAGGTACTCCTAAGCTACAGATAACATTGATATTGTATTACGTCATGTCAAGTAATATGTTTGAGAGAATCCGACAGTTATTAGAAGATGTTTGCAATGGCTTGTCAATTAAGTTAGAGTGGGACACGATACAATATCATATGAAGGACAAAATGAAGAACAGATTCACGGATGGTCTGACAGGTTCAAAAGATGGACCGACAATGGTCGGCAATGAAACATGCGAAAATCATTTAGAGAAGACAAACATGCAGGCAGATCTGTCCGTTCATACTACCATTGGTGGTAACAAAGGTATCTCATGTAGTCAGACCAATAATGATGATCTAGTCGGTTGTCAACAAGTAATATCGGGAATGCTTCAAAATCTCCACATTGCTGGTGATGGAAATACAGAGGTAGATAAAACTGTGTCCTCAAGCTGTCAGAATACAGATGTCAAATGTAAGGAAGCATCTTCCCGGACCTTACAAGTAGTCGATCAGCGAACATTCGCGGGCTGTGAAACATCGGTTTTAATATTCCTCGACCCGTTTGAGATGCGGCATTGGTATCGTAGAGGAGATAGAACGGGCTCAGGATACCACAGTCTTATCTTTACAAGATGCACAGGCCACTTCATTTTAATAACCTGGCCAAAAGACGAAGCCGGGTTGATGTGGGAGAAACATCTTGAAGAATACGGAGAGGAGGTAAGCAGAAGCGATGCAACCGATAGCTACAAGTATGGGAGATTTCAGTACATTGCTGGTGGTCGGAAGGCACATTTTGAAAGTCCAAAGACTTGCCTCGATATGCTCCTTGAAACTAAATGTATTCACAATGTTCAAATTGAATAACTTGACAAGTCGACATACTTTAACATTGTATTTACCGTATTTAGAATAATGCAATATCAACACAGATTGATATTAAAACTCAATGAAAGGTTAGTCACAATCCATGCTCTCCATGCTTTAGTCAAGCAGGATTAATTCTGGTGAACTGTCGATACCATTCGATATTTATTTCTCAAATCTATATATACTTATGACTTATTTCATTTTCTGGCTAGGCCAGTTTCAACTCACATAACCATGTTTAAATTGTTCGAATTTGATTGTTTCATGTTATTATTGGAAAGTGAGAAATTGTCAGGGTGACAAATCGAGGAAGGTATAATGTTAATTTGATCAATTGTCATGTTATTTTTAGCAATACTATGAAAAGAAAATAGGTGTCCAAATGCATGCAACATCTTTATGTATGTATATATGTATGTATATTAGATCCTCCTGCAAGCAGGAACTCGCGAAGAAGCCTCATTGGCTTATCAAAGCCGCAAGCTGACCAAAGTCAGTCTCTTACATTCATATTTACTGTCCATGATTATGAATTGTCAATTGTCAACAACTCTGTAACTGGACGACATACATTAATTTTGGAGTGACTCAAACTCAGGACCTTATGATTGAAAGGCACCGGCGTTAACCACTGGGGTAACACTCCTACTATTTAATCTTTCTATCTACTCTTTATATCTTCTCTTTAAGGAACATATTCATTTCATTTTCATTCATTTCATTTATTTGTTTCTCCTCAATATACAGGTTTAACAGTTAATAGTTACTTACATAAATGCAAAGAAAAATATTAAAAGAGAAAAACCGCCCCCCCCCCCCTACACTCCCGAGGGAAAAGAAAGAAAGAATGATCGTAACATATAGAGAATAACGAAATAAGTCAACTGAAAAAAGGCACATATCTAAGATCGGAGAGCAATTAAATGAATTCCTAAATAGTTACTAAAATGAGCTAAGATTCTTATTGTACATCCTATAATAGGTCCCACTTGACGTCCTATATTGGCTCCCACATGACAACACGTCCTATAATGGGTATATATATATATATATATATATATATATATACATATATATAGCCCTATATAGTACTGTCACATTGGTAATATGCACATTGAAATAAATAAAGAACAACATAAACAATTGAAGCACATGTGACTCGATGATGTCATTTTTAACTTAACCAAGTCTACAGTGTTGCATTTGAACGAACATTAAATCTGATACCCCCAATGTAATAACAGTTTCCTTAGCTTTTGTTTAATCTTGGGGGGGGGGGGGGATGGCCAACTTGTCAACTATCCAGTGATGGGTAGCGTTTAGCTAGTGAGAACTTCTATCGAGACTTAGAGACCACATTACTTTGATGATTTAGTGTGAAGGTCAATAGAACATTTAAGAGGCGTATGGTCCCATAAGGAATAACCTCCAAGGTAGCATATGCTTATTAAAAGCCCCATTGACATACACACTAAACAACATATTAATTTGTATTGATAATGAGAGTATCTGTTCTGTTTCAGGTTGCATAATCTCCTTGTTTTTATCCTTCAATTCTTCATGCAAAAGATTATTTCTGATATTAGCAGGGTACATCGTTGTGACAAATAAACTTGTTGTATTTTTTGGTAAATGGAATCATTGCAAATTTGCTCCTTGAATTGTAGAAGTCTTCAAGAGAAAGGTAAATGATTGGATATTTTTAACTATTTGCACAACTTGAAGTTTGATATAATTTGTCTTCAGGATGTTCATTGGACCAGGGACAATGAGCACATTCATTATTCAGAATGGGGAAGTGTACCTACTTTATTATTTTTTTTTTTCTGGTTGCTGTTTTATTTTACAAAAATCTTGCTTATGAATTGGTGAATATTGTATTGGATTGTAAAAGCAATTTTATTATCCGTAATATGGTTATCTATTATCATGTTTTCAACTTGATTAATGTTTATGGTCCAAATAGTATATAAAAGAGAAAGAAAGAAAGGAAGGAATGGACTAACTGCAAACTGCGTACCGATGAATCGGAGCAGCATTGTTTCTATGGAACGCGAAAAAGGGACAACATTATTTTGTGGCTCAAACTAAGTTTAGTGCTGTCTAAACTAATGTTGTTATTGCTGTTTTACCATATTGCTGTTCAAACTCAAGTTGATGTTTAAACTTACGTTGTTGTCTAAACTTTCGTTGCTGTGTAAATTTCCGCTGTTGTCTAAATTTACGTTGAAGTCATCGGCTCTGTTCAACAATTGATCTCACGAAATTCAACAAACATCACCAGCGCACGAGAATGCCATATACCTACTACTGTTACTGGCTATTGCCATAGTGGTATTAGCAGACTACACTATAAGTATATAGATATTTCTCCATGTACTAAAGCCACTTGGTTTTTTACTACTGTGGTAAAACAGTAATGTAAAGGATATGTATTGGCATGATAAACTGGAAATATGCTGTTTGTGTAGTACTGTTCTAAGAATAATAAAAATCAAATGTTGTGTACTAAATACCATTTCAGTATTGTTACTGGGATTTAAAAACTTAAACACCTTAAAATGTTTGCCTTCGCTCGTTAAAACTTGAGTCTAGGCTGCTGTCCTCCATGAAAACATGCACTTTGTAATACATTTACAGGAACACAAAATACTTAGTGATAATAACCCTGACAATACGTGTCTAGACAAAATACCAGCATAAAAATAATGTACATTTTAAATGAATAAATAGAACCATTAAATGATGTATGCATACGCTGTTAATGTCTAAAATCAATTAAAACGAGTGTCTACATAAAATACTAGCATAAAAATACTGTATTTTAAACTAATTTAATACAACCATTAATTGATGTGTGCATATTCTGTGAATGTCGGAAATCAAGTAAAACGAGTGTCTAGACAAAATACTAGTATAAAAATACTGTACTTTTAAACTGATTTATTTGAACAATTAAATGATGTGCATAGGCTGTGAATGTCGGAAATCAATTAAAACGAGTGCCTAGACAAAATACTAGCATGAAAATACTGTATTTTAAACTGATTTAATACAACCATTACATGGTGTGTGCATACGCTGTGAATGTCGGAATGTCGGAAAAAGCACGTGGTCAAAGGGGCCGCAAAAATTTACGCAAGTTTGCAACGAAGTAATTATTGAGGTAAAAAATGCACATTTTACATTAGCATTTCTCAATACGGAGAGAACAAACATATACTCTTAGATGAAAAGTCGTTTCCAATATCAGAGATATTGGCTTCCCACAAAATTCGTAGATTGTCTCAACTCATAACATTTTGTGATAAAAACAATGATTCCAATATTACGTTACCAATATCGTTAACGTTCTGAGTTCTAGCAATTATCACGTAAATATCGTTAACAACGAGAGTTTGTTCGACAAATCAGGTTGTTGCTACAAATCGCATTGTTAACGATATCTACATGGTTTTTGCTATAAATGAGGACGTTAACGAATTTTTCCCTTTTAGCGTTCAGTAGTTAACTTAAACCATCATACTTTTGCGTTCACTGAAGATGCAAGAATTTTTGCAGGCAATGGGTAAGGGACAATTAGTCAATCAAATCGCGGGAAATTTGGAAAACCTTCATTGGCTATATTTAGCATGACAACTTTAGTTTAGACAACAACAAACTTATAGTTTAAACAACAAAATAATATTCTCTTTTCGCTTTCCATATGTTTTAGACTATAGGAAAGAACTGTCAAGATCATTTATTTTGATAACTTTTTAGATACCTTTTGATAACTTTTGTAACTGGATAACTTTTGTAACGCTTTTTATCGTTCATAATTATCTTAATCTCATAAACTTTTTTATGGCTTAACCTGTATTTTTGATGTTCTGTATATTGGTATATTTTTATCCTATTTATAAATTTCTCTGTAAATTTATACTGGAATAAAGAAATGAAATGAAAAACTGAGACCATAAATATAGAATGAATTCTCAGAAGCATATGTATTAGGTACTGCCAATATAATATTACAATACGATAGATATGGTAGAATAAGTGTGTTGTTAAGCAAAATAAGAAT
Organism: Apostichopus japonicus; assembly: GCF_037975245.1. Classification (NCBI taxonomy): domain Eukaryota; kingdom Metazoa; phylum Echinodermata; class Holothuroidea; order Aspidochirotida; family Stichopodidae; genus Apostichopus; species Apostichopus japonicus. Next base: position 5,750,290 of record NC_092578.1, read on the forward strand.
ATGTAGCACTTAACGAAGGCTATGTATAATTCCTACACCCCTTTACAATATACTGAATGGGATGCATGAAAGAGAGATGATTGTCAATATAAACTCCAAGGAGCTTAGAATTTGAACCAGGTTATGGCAGCTTAAGGCTATATTGTGTGAATATTGATGCCAAACGTAATAAGTTTGCGTATTTATCCAGGTCGCCCAGATCCTTAATTATTCTGTCCTATTCAAAATGTGCAAAACTTTACTATGAAGAACATTAAATCTTCTACATGTATGTTAAATATAATGTTATATCTAGGTATAACTTTGACAAAGAACGTGTTTCACGGTAATAAAACTATTCGAAGTGGATGATTGCAACATGTACCCTTATATAGCAGAGAGAAGTGAAAATATCACTGAGAAATCATTTTGTTCTATACAGCCAAACATAAACGGAGTACTCCGGTCCGGATGGGTATTTAAAGTAACTATTGAACGGGACCATATAATGCGATATCCACATCAGTACGTTATAGGCTAGTTTTATACCTCTTGCATGTATAAAGCACTGGAACTTTACATACGGTACACCTTTCTTATACACATACACGTTAGTTCCTATAGTATCGACAAATATAGTGTAAGCTTTTCCATGCCCAATTTCGTTACAATTAGCGTATTACCTTACTATATAAGACTGTGCTTAGTAATGTATAAAGATACTATGAAGAGACAAGACATATACCCCACAACTGGATACGTCTATAATAGGCCTAATATTATTAATAATGATGTATAACATTACTGAATTAAAAAAAACTCAAAATATCCAATGTGCATGATCAGCCAATAATAAATCATATCTAGGTATTGAACTAACCTGAATCAGTTTTCGGGATATTAATACCTGTATAGAGGATATTTAGAAACACTCCCTGATACGAGTTCTTGGTGACACAAATGTGAAGAGCGCGCATAATGTCCATCTGCATTTTGTCTTGATTGTTCCGTATGCATTGGTAGATATATATGTGGTGGCGCACTAGGCTAATGAGAACTAGAGTTCATTCAGTATAAAGGAACTCTAATGAGAAAAAAGCTGGATATTATAGAGATATACAGCTCTTATCGAAAACATTTCCTTACAATCTGCAATGTTTTCCCGTCGTTTCCAGCAAAGAGGAATAACCCTCAATTCCAAACGAAAGTTTGTTTTATGCGTCATTTTGTGTAAATGAAATTTCTTCAACTGTTTTCGGTTATGTAACATCTTTTTTTTCCCCATGGTGTTCCTGTTTGACTTAAATTATGTCACACGGTCACACACACACTGGTGCTGTGCATAGGCGTACGGCCCGCCCAAATTGCGGGGGGGGGGGGGCGGAAGACAGCTGTTTTTGCCCGAAGTTTCGAAACTTACAACACGAGCAGCAAGAAACATGCTGATGCGCGTTGCTTGTATTATTTATTTGAAATTGTGAGCAGTGGCGTACCTAGCATAGTTGGCACATGACCCCGGGCAGATCGACGCCGTCCATGGGGGAGGGATCTAAAACTTAGTTTATGTAAGGTGACTTGGATGTAAAATGGTGCTATCTTTGGCAATGCTTTGAACTGATCATATGTTTGGGAATTCCCATTCTTATTTCTTTTATTAATTTCTCTTATTGAGGGGGGCTGTGACATGGCACCCTCTGACTGGTACCCGGGCGGACCTCACACCCCTAATAACTAATAGACCCACCTCTGTGTGACTGCTGTGTGGCTGCTGTGGTAATGGACGTTGGTTTTTGCAGCTACGAAGGAGACGAGATAGTATATTACAACTTAACTCGCGACGTTTTCATTATGTGTCGAAATATTCAGGCAAAATGTGTTGACTATTCAGGTAGGAATGAGGAACGATTTGGACGAGGAATGGGAACTATTTAGGCAACAATCGAAGAAATGTCGTGTATTAAAACTTTCACACTATGTTTTCTTTGAATTTTAAATTGAATTTCCACCTTATGATGAAGACACTTCCCACCAAAAGTTTGTTAAGCAAGGAACTTCAGCCATTAGAAATACGCCTTTAAAGAACCACTGAATGCAGTCTATTTGGGATGCTATGTCATAGTTCAGGAAAAAAAGAAATATGTGTCAAGTGTTCGCTATATTTCTATACAGCTATTCCGGTATACAAGATATTCAGGTTTTAAAAAATTAGAAATCTGTTGACTGTAGAATGCTCCTTTAGGACTCAATTGATCATGACCTCATTGTTAATGTTAACCCATGGTTTCATTTATTCTAACAACTCAACCAAGGCATATTCTTTGAACTTGATATAAAATTCACCTAGACACAAAAACTGTCGATTAAAGGTGAAATTTTGACGTAATATTACTGTGGCACGCCGTTTGTAAAAATATAATAGGATTTAAGAATGAAATAACGGGAAACGTAATTGAGTATGTGCATTCATCGTTCGTTAACCTTCATTGCCCGTTCTGTAAAATAACAGAACTTTATGAACGTGAAACTACCGTAATACCGTAAATTAACATTCGCTATTCGTTGTAGAGAAACAACAGTTGAACGCACTTTTAATTGCATAACATTAATAAAGAATAAACTGTTTTTAATGGTTTGAGATAATGATTTGACACCTATTACTTACAAATTTGTGTGACTACAACTACGCATATACGTTTTGTATCATTTGCCACACATCATGACACTGTCAACTTGCATATTCATTGTAAAGGTGTTATCCAAACTTTTGTGGGTTACATTTACGTTAGGTGATTTACGTGCCTACACATGCATATAATGTGACTTAATAATCATGTACGTTGTTAGAAATAGGTATTTGATATGAATACATATGTTAATTGCGTAACTGTTGCTGTATTTGCTAAAATCGAAGAGACAGTTTTTACAATTGTCGCAAATACACAGAGTTGATATACATAAACTTACCGCTTACATTATTCCATCATTCCAAGCTGAAAATCTCGTTCAATTAAGGATCCACAAATTGCTTCTCGGTCTTTTGGCTAAGATCATGCGTAGTATTATGTTCCCCTTGTAGGGAAATCGTGATACACACCTGACGTTGATCGCGCAGTCCCAGTCTCGATGCAAGGGGTCTGGGGTTGAGAGAGAATCAGTCGTTCGGTTGTTTGGTTTTTCGTGCCCAGGTTCTTTCCTGGGTGACTTTTCTCAAAAATAGCCACCAGTCGACCACTTCCGGTATCCACTAGCTTGTTGGCTAAGATCATGTGTAGTGTATGTTCCCCTTCTTGGGCAATCGTGATACACACCTGACGATGATCACACAGTCACAGTCTCGATGCATGGAGACTGGGGTTGAGAGCGGCTCAGTCGGTTGTTTGGTTTTCCGTGTCCAGGGCCCATGGGTGATTTTTTTTACATAGTAGCCACCGATCGACTGTTTGCTTTATCACTAGCCTATAAAGGCGATTGTGGTATTATCGATTATAGGGTAATGAGTATAATTGAAATCCTAATCCCAGATAAAAGAAGAAAACTGCAATTAAAGGAGTTGTTATTTAACCCGCATGACGACGTGAATTCACTGCTTCATTGACCCGTTAAACCGTCACAAAGTTCTTCACAAACCGCTGTGAAACTACGTCGTCCTAGCTGTCGGTATTCTACCGTATAAACTCTCTTTTTCTAACAGTTTTATAGACAAAATTGTAATGCATTGTAAACATATCATTTGGGTGGACAAACGTGAGTTGAGACCAAATCGTGTGGCAGGATCTGTTATGGTTGGCATACTAAGTAGGTCACGGGGACGGGGATGGGCAGGGGTAGATGAGAGGGTTGTAATCAGCCGAGACAATTTTCCGTGCTGTGTGAGCGCCCGAAATGAGTATTTGTCCTCTTTCTCGGCTAAACAGAAAATGCCAATCACATAAATAAAGAAAAATTGTGCCTTTGACCAACTCTATAACACAGAGTTACACAGTATGATTGCCTTCTTGTTCATGTATAGCGATCTGACAATGCTCAATTTCTCGATTAATTATACATAAGAATGATTCCAATGGGTCCGTTGGAAGGGCGATTCTGCCTAGAGCGGATTTTACACGATATAGATGGATCAGGATATACGTTCGTATGGATAACACGTACATAGGAACGTGCAAAACACAGAAATATATTCTAGTAGCCGGTATTACGTTATCAAAATCCGTTACGCGTCAGTGGTAAACGTTTAACAAGTGTGAAAACGCCTTACTTATTTGGGTTTTTTTTTTTAAGCATTGGTCATTTTTCCTGTCAAAAAAGAACCAAGATATACTATAAATATTAGAAAGGTTCCAAACAGTACACCCCGGATTACAATTCCTGTTTTCTCTAAACTGACGTATCATTGAACGGGTAGTTTCTTTCGTTGTCATGGTTGCATGTTGCTGTTATCAAAGGTGATAGATTCATTGTCATGCGTTCATATCATACAGTTTATGCAAAAACAAAATTCAGCGTTATTCCACCTAAAATTGACCAACCCTCAAACCAAAATCGTACCCCCAAATAGCTACTCTTACAACCATAGAAACTAAAAATAACATTCCCTCTTCAGAGATAGTCAACCTACTAGCCTTGGTGGTCGAACAAAAAACATGAGTCTCCGAATAGGCCAAACTAAACTTTTAAAAAAGAAAGGTATGCCACTGTCTCGGCAGTCACCCACTTAAATCTTCAAATAACGATAGAAGAAGTACACAAAACATTCCCCCTCAAATCTTAAGTTTATCTCCATTATCTGATGGTTAATAATATTTCCATTTCATTTCATTTTTCATTTCATTTATTTGTTTCCACATTCAAAATATATAACACAATAATAGAAGAAAATGTATGTGACAAGTGGAGGAGGTCTGAGAAAGCCGAGGCTCTTACGAGGCAGACCCCCCCCCCCCCGTACAAAGACAATAAGAAAAGAAAAAAATGAACAATGCATGCAATAAAACAAAGGTTGCACACACAAATAAACCATGTAACTGTACTTACGTTACATAAGATAACATTATACAATTTAAAGAATTATCAAATATGTAATGACAAAAAAAGAAAAAAGAGAAAACCCTTCATCTTAACATTAATAGCATTGAGTTCCACAATTTACCAATTTTCTTGAAATTATTATTCCTTGTAAGCCCCACAATGTCACTATCATTGCTTACTATATTCATCCTGGCTCTCCCCTCCATGAACCAATCGTTCCTAAATGTATGGATAAGAATACTATTGTAATAAGTGACCTCAGAGGAACCCCAAATGAACTTTGGGTGTACCAAACGTTTTACATATGGTAAACAGCTTCTTAACATTATTGACTTTCGTATGACTTTCGTATTATCACTTACGTATTATCACTTTCGTATTATCACTTTCATATTATCACTTTCGTAATATCAACACTAATACTACTACCAGAACCGACCCTAGGAATGACAGACAGGAACTTTTAGACTATGTGATTACTAACAGCTATCTAACCACCAAGGCAAGTAACCTTCTATTATTGCTGATACAGGATTTAGTGACCATCATATTATCTTAACAAGTTCTTCCTCAAACCAATTTGTTCGACCAACAACTACTATCGCTTAACTAATAATACTCTAACTCTTATCAAGTCTAGGAGGAAGCTTAGAAGAGAGGACAGTACTACTAGAGAGCCCAGACTTACGACTAGCACTAATCAAATTGAAGACGAAATTAACCCTCATTCATCACCAGGAATCAAATAAACTAACGACAACCTGTATCGATATCGCCTGCGAAAAAGATCTAAACAACACCCTTCTCATCGATCCCTTTATCCAAAATTTCCTTCTTAAATATATAATTAATAAACCTGCCCCCAAAATACTTCAAATTATCCCTAGATAAACTAGATATTTTGAACTGGGAGGAGACTTCGGCTCTGACAGAGGGAGGGGGCCCTTGTTTAGGAACCCGGTGGCTAGAGGGCTCGTGAGTAGAACTCCGGAAGAATAGTTCTCTTCCAGGGAACAGTCCAGCCACTGGGAAGTTTTTTTCTTTTTCTTTTCGTAGCTTAAAGTATCATCCCTGGAGGGTAGGGTTGCCAGGTCTGGAGCAGCCTCCCAGTTTGTCAGTGTTTAAGTGTCCCACGTAGTTTTGAAAGCTTCCATTCTGTGTATATTGCTTTTTGAGGTATCTAGTCCTCCACTGACGGCGAATCCTTGATCGTCAATTCTTTGAGAGGGGTATATGGACAAGGAGGAATACTCCCAACAGTCAAAATGAAACTGCTGAAATTGTAAGTTCAGAAAAGTTTCACGTTACAACTCCTCACACTAACGGAACCGGATTGGGTTTGTTCTGTACCTACAGGTTTCAACTTGAGGCATTCCGCTGGACACAAAGAACCGTCCCAAACCTCTTGTTTATCCGAAGATGTTTCACGAACACTTTCCGATACATAACAAGTTAAATCTGGAATAGGTTTAATATGAAAAGGTAGTAAAGATGCCGGACAATCCTGACAAATTTTAAGTTGTCTGGGAAACATTATTTTCGGTTTTGATGTAATTGCCTTCAACCAGGCGTCCTTCCCTTCTGGTGCTATTACCTTTCCTAATAACATCTGAGCTATCATTTCTGTTGGATTTCCACAGACTGTCATCTCACCGTTTAATTCGTTGCACCATCGATGAGTGTGCCCTGATTTTATGAGCGGAGCTGACTGCGTGTTGTGTCTCATTGCTGATATTAAACCAAATCCGTCGATCAACTGAATGCGACTGTCCACAGATAACAAATTCTTCGCCAATTTGTAACTCTTTGCAAGACCATCCTTAGTGTAAAGGTTGGTTCTTATAACGACGAAATTATATAGAGTATAAATAGTTCCAGACCAAGACGGGGGAATTGCTTTTAGCAGTAATTCCAAATGATTAGTTTCCCTTATCGGTATTACGATAATGTTAGGCCATTTATCATGAGACTGCGCGAAGAGGTACTCGCTGAGAAATCGGATACCATCATCGAAATAATCGTAATCCCCTGACTTCGCTATCTTTTCGTCGTGACAGATTATCTCAGCTTTTCCATCTTCACCCATCTTCAAGTTTCCAACAGTTACAATACGAAAGTCCTGATATAATAACGTTAAGTTTCCAACCTCTACATGTGCATGGCCCCAGCATTCCCTGAAATCTGATTTAGTTAAATTATATTTTTCTTCTTTTGCGAGCAATAAGTCGACAAGAGAAAAGAAAATACCTCGTTCAATTGAGGAACCCAAAACGGCAATTTTTTTAGGTGAGGTCATTTCCGCCGCCATTGCGAGATCCTTTGTGGTAAAAATATCAAAACTACACCAGTCTGGTTGAAAAACCCATCCGCTACGTAAAACTCCTCGTTTGAGACCTGCTATGTTTCCAGTTATCCATTCGCCATCGAGCCAAGAGGGTCGTGTTAACTGCATAGTCTGACAGGAGGGCAACTTATCAGCATTTCTACCGAGCTGAACGGCGTAAACAGGATCACCTTCCACTACAAGACGAAAGGGACTACCTGGAATCTGTAATTGAGCATTTGCATTGATCTCCTCTACGAAGAGGTTGTACAAACCAGGAACTTTGGGTGTATACGTGAAGGTCATCAAGGAGCCATCGACTGAAAAGTTTAGATGATTTGCAGCGAAAATGTGATTTTCTCCTACTGCTAAAACACTCAATATTGTTTTCTGGATCAGCACATCTTTGTCAATTTCAATAGTCAAACTAAAGAGTTGACCAACTTGTGCGTTCAACTTGAGTGAACTTGTATTAGGATACACGCGACATTTACTTTTTTGCTTGGATTTCTTAACCAAATGGCTGTCATGTAGAATAGGACCGGTTGAACCCATTGTGACGTCATATAGTTCGGAACGCGGTATCACTTTTAAATCTGATAAGAGAAAAGTTAAACTTGCATTAAACATGTAATGTGATATCGGTTATTCCGATATAATCAATGACTCTAAACAAAATTACCCATAGGTGGATGCCGGCAGCAGTGAAGTTCAGCCATCTTACAGTCATCAGTATTGGTCTTAAATGCGATAAAATTCAAATAATGGCCAAGCATGCTCCAACTTCATCAACAGATCAAGCTTTCACTAAGACCCTCAAAATATTGTTCCTCACTGAAGCATTCAATTGTCTCAATTCAAACCCTCAATGCCAATATCAATATCAATGTCAATAATATAACTGATACAGAACCACCAGGAAGGAAATCTTGAACCCTTTAGCAGTTTTTAAGATGCTCAAATTTGGTGTCAATACTGATGACCTTGAAAGTGACGAGTTGACTTGTTTACATTTACCTTAATTTCAGAAGCTGAACTTAAGCAATTAATTCCGTTCATTACAATGAAATATGGATAAACATTGAAGAATGAAGTGGCTTTCTTTTGTATGATATTCAACAGTATAATGGCGCTATTGACGTTTTTCATTTCGATGAGAATCGTAACCGTTGTAGTAATGCAGGCGGATGAGTGTGCGTGTGCGTGTGTGTGTGTGTATGTGTAACACGCCCTGCCTTGTAAACACGGTATCTCAAGAGGTCAACGGTCATTTTTGGTCACCTGGGGTCAAATTGTGTAAACCTTATAAACACGATATCTCAAGAAGAGAAGCTTGGACCAACCTCATATGCAGTATGTAGATGTGACACATTGAGTTCAAGATCCCTATTGTTTTTTAGTGGAGGTCAAATGTCATTTGGGGTCACCTGGGGTCAATTTGCAAACCTTGTAAACACGATATCTCAAGAGGAGAAGCTTGGACCAATCTCATATTTAGTATGTAGTTGTGATACGTTAAGTATAAGAAGCTTATTGTTTTTGGTGGAGGTCAAATGTCATTTTTGGAGTCACCAGGGGTCAAAGTGTGGAAACCTTGTTTATAATCTACCGTATCTCCCACCGACCAGCCTGCTAGATATGTGCGTTACGCCTCATTAGAATATGGGAGACTGTTGGGCAATTGGAAATTAGCTTAAGAGCATCCGTAGATATGAATCAAGAAGTCTCGACCAAATCTCCATGGACTTAAGTGTGCATGTCGCTAACTTACATCGCTGCATATATGCCTGTGCACAAAGTTGTCTAATGAAACGTACTGTTTGTACATGCTTAATACATTGGAATGGACGATATCATTGGTGAATAATCGGTAATATATCTTTGCTTCCGTTGTTGAAGTTTTCCGTCGTATTTTGCAATTGTCGAGATTCAGTGCCAAATAAAATTCAGGTTTGGATGTAGTAACGTTGAGAAAAACACCAGGCGCCGTTTACGAAATTAACTGTCGCCTAGTTAAATGTTTTAGAGGCAAACCAGACGAAAAAAAAATTGGGGACCAGGGGATTAAATTCGCCCGGCGCCTGCTTAATTAACCCTTTGGCCTTGCAGTGTGTAAGCAGCAGAAAGTAATTTTTGTTAGACTCATTTACATCAACTCCGAGGAATATTTTGTACAAGAACCTTTATATCAATGGAAAGGGTAATAATTGTTCCTTTCATATCTGATTTGTTTCACTATTTGTGGGCTAATTATGTATGCAAAGATGCAAATTACCAATAGTAATAAGCATTTTGTTTTTGGTGTAAAATAGTATTATCTAAAATATTTCCTATCATTTGAGGCTTAAATTGTGGAAATTGGTTGAAGAATAACCAAGACACAATGATTGTCACAAGAACTGCAGATACACCCTTTCCCTGGGACCTACCTAATATACAGTACATAAACAATGCATGTTTATACAATACACTATATACAAGAACATCACCGTACCTGCATTGTCCAAATCAAGGGATTAGCGGCGCTATGCCGATATTCATTGCTTTACTTTTGTAATGACGCCTGTAAAGAACATATTTGTTAAATTTTTGAAAAGGGGTTTAGGGTGCGCGTGATATGATTTTTTTTTAATCAATGAAGAGTTTTTCAACTTTTTTTTCGGTTTTTGGACAGGTTTTTGACGATGATAATTCAAATGTCCTATATAGCCCTGATCTTTTCATGGTAGTTTTTTATGTGTTGGGCTTGTTCTAGAACTTTGAAGGTGCTGGCCTGTTTCTAAGTGGAGCCTAGATTTTGTTGAAAAGAAATGGTCAAAATGTAGAATTTTCACACTTTTGGAATGAAAACAGAATTTGTACCAAAAGTTGGGAAATAAACATCAATAGCACCCCCCCCCCCTTCTTAAAATTTAATGTACTTTTGAATAGATCTGTCTTTCAGCTTTATTCTAACACTCAAACCAAGCTTATAGCTAGAAGCTTCGGTTGGGAAGATACATATTCTTCAACGTGTTAAGTTTCTTGAGGCATAATCTGCCCAGAAAACGGTTAATGTACGGCTTGTATGTGTACCACATTGAGTACAAGGATAGTTTCCATGTCAGTCTTTATGTCTGTCAATGTGAAGATTGTCTGTCACATCTCAACGCTTTTTGCTGTATACTACTTAGATTGAAGTATGTTGTTCACCCCGGGCTATACACTACAGCCTAGTGTGTCACATTCGTATAAGATTATCATGTAGCATCACTGCAGTTTTCCTGTCTGGTTTGTATAAGCGTTATCATGAAGCCAAATAACCGAATTGTTTTTTTTTCCACTCTTGTATGTTCTTTGTCAACACCACCGTGCAGAAGCAGATGGACAATTTGTGCAACGTTAAATAACTGTAAATACCCAGAGATAAAAAGAATCAACCGGCCAATGGAAATGTAGAAGGTTGGTTTACTTTTTTTTAGTATTTCCCCTCAATGAAATCCTCAACCCTGCCCCATGATGACCATTGAAGATTATCGACTATTTTCGAGCCATCCGTTTTCAATGAGTGCTCAGAAGAAAATTACGAGGCGTGCACATGCCGCACCAGTTCATGATCACGTGACCAACACGTAACGTTCCCCACGCCAGTTAACGCCCCCTGCCCCTGTGAGGAAGCATTACGTTAGCATCCTACTACTTTCTCACACTACAGCGGGAATCATCATTACACTAGTTAAAGAACTTCTTTATGATTCAAGAGAACTACTTCCCATTTTGCAAATCAGAAATACCACATGCACGGGAAAGTCCGCTAAACAGCATTTGTAAAACAGCAGTTTTGAGTAAGTCAAGAGAATCTAATGGGGATTTGAACTTGAAGCCTATAATGTTTACGTGGGGGACACTCTATCCCCTACACTATACGGCCTCCACTTTGAATCAGTAACGTCGAGGGAAGAATTATGCCCAGAGGAATATTGGAGAGTAACCATAATATTTCTAGTAGTGGTGTTACAAGAGGGTAAAATGGAAGTGGACTTTTCGGCTATTTTCCATCGGTTTATTACGAACTATTCTGTAAGAAACTAATAGGCCAATTCATGCTTAAGTTGTTTTGTGCCGGTGTACTTGATGGTATGTATCTGTGAAACATGCACGAGGAAAACAGTGACATGTGTAACCATGCACCAACATGGAACATATATTTTATATTTTTCTGTTTAGAAATCGCTGTGATTCCGGGGGTTTTTCAGCCCAGATATGTTTACAATAATTACAATTGTCTCATCAACCTGATCCCATTAGAACTACACATTATTTTAATACCAAGCTATAAAGGCCTATTCCCTTCGTAGGCCTAGTCAGAATTCGTTACGGCCAGTATATGGGGTGGGGAAATGTGTCGAGTGTGCCGGAGGACGTAGAAAGAGTTCTAGAGAGAAAGGAACAGGAACATGTTCATGACGCTACATGAACTAATATGAAGGCATATTTGTTTGCTATTGTTTGCAGTGGAATAGCCTTTAGTGCTTAGAATATTTTACAATCTAAAGGAAGAAACTTGACTCGTGACGTTCGAACATTTTGCAGCACAAGTTAACTCGAAGCAAACCTGTGTGACGATATCTCGAAAACGCAATGCGGAAATCGCATGCAAATTTTTACCAGCAAGAATATATAGTAGATGTTCTTCTTTCAATGATCAACATAACTATCCTTTTCAATTCCCCAGTTTCGGGTAAATCCATCCACTCCGAAGTACTCGGACCAAACTAAGTAGTTTACAAATTCAACATCACATACATACCGTTTCCTGACTCTCCTACGTAACTAACGTCGCCGTCATGTGATCTGAGCATAGGTGATATTCGATTTGAGGAATCATACGATTGCGGAATAAATATTGTTGTCTCATTATTTCCTTTCCCTGGCAGTAATCCACAGTAAAACAGAAAGGTGGATAACACGAATATGTAAACAGAAAGCTTGAAGCCGCCAATTAATTTCTTCAATAAATTAGTCGCCATGTCATAGTCCTTATCATTTGTTATCTTTTAGTAAATCTTTTAGAAAACCGCTCTCCAGCAACAACAAAATAGAAGAAAAACAAGACAAAACAACACACAAATTACCAAAACGATACTGCTATCCCTATCCTAAGATTGATGTCGTTGCCTTTGATTTGAATCTTTCTGTGGGCTTCACAGTTAACACATTATATACATGTTGATTTTGTATATGTGCATTACGTTTATCAGTTCACGCTTCTTGTATAGATATGAGTATCTTGTTTCTACAAAGATTCAATAGAAGTGCCTTGAAGCTTGACGTGAAGTCCAATACGCATTCCATAACCTGCGCTATCCCTATATAATTATAGTTATATTATAACGTCTTCACGTGAAATACCGGCGATTTGCCTGCGACTAGTCTATTGGGCACATGATATAGGTGATACCATAGCCGAACGTCGTTCTTATTATCAAATGTAGCTATAAGCTAAAAAGCGGTAGTCTTGATCTTCCATGTTCGTTTGTTTCACTTTTTAACAAACACAAAACTATATATAGGCTAATTATTTATTCTCGGCTTGGTTGTAAAACACATACTTGATGGTCTTAGTATATTGACAGCAAATGTACTCAAAGGTGTGAAAACTATATCCTTAAGGCTTCAACCCTTATGATAATCATTCCTATACATAAATTAGATGAATATATGTGTTTTAGTGTTTTGGAGGAGGCAGTATAAAAAGAGACTAAACAATTGACAAAAGATACTTGCCCTTATTTGACTCCCAATGAAAATTAACTGAAATCTATGAGCTGGTAATTTGTGTGTGTGCGTGTTAGCACATAACGTCTTGATTACAAAGGTTGACCGTAACTACTTACCTACTTATATCAGGTAGCCAAACAGGCAGGATATATGGGAAATAGCTTGCTTTGACTGCTGGTATACAAAACGCAAGAACCATCTTCATAGGGAAATATTTATTAGAGACCGTATCATTTGATTATATCATCATTATTTCATGTATAGTTAGGTTCCGATCAAACATGTCTTTCATCCGTCTTCCTCGTCGATATCTAATTTCCAATCGTGCCAACCTGTTAGGGTTGCTAGGGAAACCAACTGACCCTCCTTATCGTGTTACAGATGATTTCTTTATGAAAACATAGGCAGATGACATGTTCGAGTTGTCGTAGCACGTACATGGCAAGCCATATGTGCAATAATTCGATAAACCGAGTTTATCGCCGTTAAACTCTGTTTTTCGATCGATAAACTGAGTTTATCAACTGGATAACCGTATTTTTTCGCGATTAACTCAGTTTATCAAGTGAAAAGCAGGGTTACCTCGATAAACTAAGATTATCGGCGATAAACCGACTTTATCAAATGGGAACTATGTTTTTCGCTCGATAAACTAAGTTTATCGATAATCCCTGTTTTATCGATAAACTCAGTTTATCGCTTATACAGTTGCATTTTAGATTTTCGAAGAGATTTCGAGTAAAGCTAGTCCTTGTTCAGTGCATACATTCACTAGATATTCGATGGTACAGTGATTCGAAACAATCCATGTCGATCGATTTTGATTGCTTTGACTGTCTTTGATACTGTGGTTGTTGTTCATTCACATACTAAGCACAATTTATTGACGGTCAACAATGATTTTTGCTCATTTGGCGCCTCTTACTTTTTAAGACCAGTGTGTACTCTCAAGCGTCTTCGGGTTACGTTGTGAACAGACCTGGGCATCTGATTCAGTCAGTGGTAATGTACTGATGTTATGATCTCCATAATGTGCCTTTAGAAGAATCCAAATGCAGAACTATGTTGTTATTGACGATAATTGCTGACCAAGTTTGCACCAATTTACATGATATTTGTTAATCAGGCTAGGAGCAGTAGCCTAACCATAATTCCTAACGCTACAATACACATCGCACGAGGCTAGGCTAGTATAGGAGACCTGGTCTAATTAGCTCATGAATACATAAACACAATTACCTGCAGTTCAGGCCACATGCGTCAGGTACGTTGATTGACTGTACTATACCTCGGTATTTCAATGTATGGTCTACTCGCAAAAGTACTTACTTGACTCCAGTGTAGGCCTATGTACATTCATTTATTTAGCCTAATGCTGGACCACTGGCCACTTTACCTGCCTAGTATAGTAAAGGCTTCATAATTGACGCACCCCCGTAATTGACGCACCTTCAATTATTACTAGCAACGATACAGCAGGCCACCTAAACTTTTTGCAGTCAAGCAGAATGACATATTTCATGAGTTTGAATCCATTTCAGCTATTTGCTGACCAAATTGTGGTATTTTTTAAGCTATGAACACCCTCCCACCAGTTTTGCACATTTTTTGGTCATTTGGAAATCTTACTTCCTAAAAATAACCAACATTACCTCAATATGATAACACTGCTCTCTGGAACCTGACCAGTCTGAGCTTAGAGACTCAGAGCATAGCAAACAGCATCTAAAGTCAATAGATGTATACTAAGGCCTACACTACAGTTAGTTCTACAACGAATGTGTCAATTTAGGGGTATGAAAGAACTTGACACGGCAGACATTTTGTGGTCAAATTCTGCTCAATTGTACGGTGCATAAGCACAGAACCTTAAATATTTTGAGATCATAACATTTCTGAGGAACTACACATATGAAAAACACATACAGTCGAGTGATTTGGATTTTTCCTTGATAGATATCGTTGATCAAATCCTTAAGTGCGTCAATTATGAGCCCACCATGCTACTAGTTGGCTGGTTGGCTACTATAAGAATTAAATAGGCTATTGTATAAATATATATCATTCGAATAGTTCAGTGCAAGTCATAAGAACTGAAAAGGAACAGGAACCAGGCTGAAACATCTTTAAGTTTTAAGTTGTATTAGGCCTATTGAGCCTGAAAATTTAGAGAACCTCTGTCATGTTGCAAAGTTTCGTAATTATCCATTGTAGAGACCTAGAGGGACGGACAGAAATAAACACATAGATGACTACACACACTGGCTGTCTGCACTCAACTGAATGTAGCCTGCCTGTAGCCTCCGCTGAGGCAGACTGGTATGACTTAGCATCACAACAGACATTCATTAACATATTAATACATATTAACCAGACAATCGAATAAGCAACAACCTAACTATGCAACATCTGCACAGCTGCAACCCTCAGGAGTAGTATGTTAAGTTAGTAAGGAAGAGTAGAGATACCCTAAACTAGGATCACAAGTACTTTCAAAGCCATCAATGCAAAGTTTCCATTGCCACATCCAGCCAAAAGTGCTTACTGTACTCTTGTGTCAGTATAATTACTCTGTGCATCAGCATTGCACAGTTGGTTCAAAATTTAGCAGATTCACAACTCAGACATAGCTTTCCACTTTCTTAACAGAAGAGACTTAAGGCTTTTTTTCAACAACTGAAATGATTACTTGACATAAACTTACCAGCTGGCTCAATATTTTTCATGTTCCCTAATACAAGTTCAGCATTACAAATTGGCAATGTGACAGAAGCCCTGAAAATGTCTCTCATTTTCATGCTAACACATAAATTTCAATTTATGGCAGGAGTAACCTATCTTTCTGAGTTCAATAATCAGAGTGTGCTACATACTTTGCTTAATACGTCAGTGACGTCACTAATGTATTTTGCAACAGATTTTTCCTGTTACCATTTTAGTCGTGCAATAACACAAGGTACCCATTCATGGCTTTATATTTTCCCTCCCCTGTGGGTGCCAATATCGCTTGCAACTGTGTCGCACTGTTAACTAGTTTCTATGATGATATTTCTGACGCCATGCTGTGAGACCCGTGACTATTGCGCTACTGTAATCGTGTCATGTGGATCAAGTCCTAATAGCATCACACTGTTACACAGAGAGCCACATTTGTTGGAAACCATCAAAATACTGTATCATATATGTTTGCTGTTTCTATTTTCCCAGAATATTTTATGCTTACCTTATCTTGTCTTTTTCCCTTTTTGGTATCCTCTAGAAAATGTTTGACCCGTACTTTCGAGAGCGTTTAGCCAGACAATATTCAGAAGTAAGGGATCGTCCCCTGTTACCTTCCAGGAATGAACCTGAAAGTCAGAATTACAATTACAGCGACAGACCAAGCTATCCGAAACTACATGATGGAACTGCTGGGAATGATAATTGGAAAGGTAATAATCAACAGCCACGGTTGCTTTAAATGCTGTCTGGATAAACTTGAATCTTAATTGACAATGAATCAATAATAAACAAAAAATGGTACAATAATGAAGATAATTTTGTCACAATTTAGTAATTTATTACTATGGAGCTCTTCTTCCTATGTCAGTAAAAAAAATACATGTTGGAAAGAGGAGTGAAAATGCTAGGCCTGATATGTGACTCTGATATCGCTCGTATAGAAAAACTATGGAGATTTATCTGGACACATTAAATGGTCTGGAGGCTGTCCAGTCAGTAAGAAAGTTTGGATAACAAAGTATTCTGTACTTCACCATAGTGTCAAGTTTGGCAGTGTTTGTGTCCTTTCATATGAATGTACACACAGACCACTGTTTTAATACTTAGGGGAAATATAGGGCATTTGAATTTATAGCTTAGATCATCATGGGGGGGGTGGGAAGAAAAGAAGATAGAAACCAGGTTGTTGTTGTTGTTGCCATGACAAAAGTCATTGCAATAGTTGGTAGACGGCATTAGTGGTGCAATTATCTAGTAAGTGTACATGCGCATATTTCAATAAATTTCAAACGGTTACTTCTATATTGAAACATAATGACAAAAGGAAGATGTTCTTACTAAGAACATTATTGCTTGATTAAAACTGACAAACAAGCATATCTACTTGTACAAATTTCCAGGAAAGACATCTAGAGTGTCAGGCAGAATGCAACTTTTTGAGGGGATTTTTTCTTTCATTTTTCTTCTTCTTCTTGTCACATATTCTGTTCCATACTTAAACTTATATACAATGTACAGTAGGTCATTAGTTTGATTAGTCAAATTTCTTTGGAAATAGTTTGACAATTTTTTCCTCATTGTTACATGTCCTAATCAATGCTACGAGGCAAAAATTTTGCGAGAAATGAAATGATGAGGATTTAATCTACCCCAGAATTATTACTTGCCCCCAAATTAAGGATCATTTGGTGAGGAACTTAAGGGGGTCGTCATCTCCTGGAGAATTGCAATCTTACTGTATAATAAATTGCCAGAAAAGACAGTATACAGGGATGTAAGTCTTCCGTATTTTTACGGAAATCCGGTTTTTTTTTTAATTCCAATAAGTCTTCCGTATTTTTACGGAAATCCGTTTTTTTTTAAATTCCAATAAAGTTCCACAAAATTGTTCGAATATCAAAGACACAACGCGGCAAAAATGCCTGGCCCGTTGCAGCAAGCTAACTTCAATTTTCACTCATCGATCACTCAAAGTACCACTTCCAGTTTCGCATCATCGCATTGCACTGTACAACATTGTGCCATGTGAATATCGTTGCGTACGTGCGAACTTCAAATCGCTATAGCTCATTTCTGTCGTTGAAAAACCTTGCCTAATTCATGTTGATTGGACTGCTAATTAATATTTTCGTAACTGCTGGTTCTCGACATAAGTTTTTGAATTAACGCTTGTGATATTTGTGAGCGGCGGAAATCTATGGGATACGCATATGAAAGTCGATATTTGTGATCGCATTCGAATGTGAGACTGTTTTTTTATTCCGTAGTTCGCTGCGACGTATTCGTGACTTTGAGCTAGCCTAACATAACGATAGTGTGTAAGTAGTAAGAACTAGGGGTAGGATGTGTTAGCGCTAATACTTCTAAGCTAGCCTAACATACAGTAACGATAGTGTGTAAGTAGTCAGAGCTAGGAGTAGGATGTGTTAGGACGGCATTCACCTGGGGTCTCCGAATATTTTTCCGGTTTTTTTTTGGGGCTGCACTTACATCCCTGAGTATATATAACAGTTAATTTTTTTTTTTTTTTTTTTATACACAAGAACCATTGTGTTTTATTAAGAGACAAATTTAACAGACATTAAAACAGCTACAGTAAATTGTTCCCTGGATGTACGTACAACTGATTCGACTAACATGGCACAAGTCTAATCGGTTTTCCTTTATGCATCTTCTTTTTTTTTTAAATATATTTAATTTTAGATGACATGAGCATAGGAGATGGTCTTTGGAGCAGAGGAAGAGAAAGTTTTGGAGGTGGTAGCAGCTATGATGGATTCAGAGGTGGATTTTACAGTGAAAGCAGTGCCAATGGAACTGGGATTGGTGCTAACGGAGGGCGTGGTGCTAACCGAGGGCGTGGTGCTAACCGAGGGTATGGATCCGGTCTGGAAAGAGGAACCTTCAGAGGAAGGGGTACCAACAGAGGAAGGGGTACCAACAGAGGAGGAGGTACCAACAGAGGAGGAGGTACTGGCAGAGGAGGGGTTACTGGCAGAGGAGGGGGTACTGGCAGAGGAGGGGGTACTGGCAGAGGAGGGGTTACTGGCAGAGGGGGTGGATCCAATCGAGGAGGCTGGACAAAGAGAGGTGTTGAAAGTGGTAGAGGAAGTGGCTTTGGAAGAGGTGGTGGACCAAACCGGGGAGGAAAGATCAAAGATGACAGAAGCCAGGCAGTTGGCAGTCAAGGAGGTGTATCTTCCGAAGCAAACGACCCAAATTATTGGTATTGTTCGGTAAGCTGTGAAGTTTGTGTGCTTGCTTTTCTAGGCTAGGGTTGAGATGGGGGTTTAATTGGCCAAATTTTTGTTGTTAAAGCAGTATGGTTTTTAGAGCTGTTCATTTAATGTTTAAAACCGGTGATGATATTTAGTCTTTCAATGATAGTAATCATTATCAATTGTTAGCAGTTACCATGTTAAGGGGGATTGAATAGATTTCTATCACTGTAGTATCGTGCCATCACCTAAATCTTTATCAACTATATGACATATTAAACATAGATCTTTGAGCGGAACAAAATTACCCACCACCCTCTCCTTACTCTTCGTTTCATTATGAGTTTCAGGTATGTCTGGAGTTGGAAACTCTTCAACTTTTTTAATTAATTAACAGTTCAAAGGTTACAAAATGGTTTTTATTATTTGAAGCATGTTTGCTTTCTCTTCTGTTTTTCACGATAGGTGTGTAATTTAAGTACCACAGGACCTGAGAATATGGCCGAACATATGCAAGGACAGAAGCACAGACTGGTAAGGGGTCGTTGGGTCACACTTATGATGTTTTCAGAGGGACTCATCAATGTGAAGGGGTCCCCCCCCCCCGTAGGCTACTCCCTCTTTCAGACAATTATCCATTCCATGATTCCTATTGCACCTGTGCTACTAGTAGTGTCTCGCACAAGCCTGTGCCACATTTGTACATACCATTTTATGTATAGTTACCATTTTGAAAGAACAAAAATGGATTTCAGCAAGATTGGATTGAAACTAGTGAGCTCAGGATGCAGTAGTTCAGTAAGGAACTGCGTGGGGAGGCTTGAATTCAATTTATAGTCAAAAGCTTAATTTTTCCCCTCTATTTTCTCCTGCTATCTTCAATCAGTCTTCCCTTTGAAGTTTAGTTACCTAGGCAACTGACAGGTATAATTTTGCTCTCATTTCTCTTTTGTAGGTTTTAGTGAGTTACTTGATTTCAATATGTGGCTTGATAGCTTCAAGGATACATCCAATGATTTAGTGAATCCCATTTTCCATATTTATTTCGAGTACATTTTTTTGAAAGAAATAAAATTTATTGTGACTTTAAACGTCAACTAATTTTGGGCATGATTTTACCAAAGCTAGCAAGCATTCCCTTTAAAGTTTTATTGCAGGTTGTTGTATTAGTCAGCCTCCAACATATTTGTCACCGATTGAACAAATTAATGAAGGGGGGTTGAAGAACTGTTTAATCATGCAATTGTTTTTCCCATACACACACTTTCTCATATCAGTATTGACCACATGGATAAAGTTTAGTCAGATACTTTTCGTAAATTTGTACATATTTGTAACAAATAACATGGGATAAAGCATGGACTGAGAATATCCAGTAGCATGGAATGTTATCATGTTAAAATCAGATGCCAAAAGGTGATTTAGAAAAATGCAGCAGTGTACGTTTGTTGTTTGTATTGTAAACAAATGGGTAATTCACTGAAGAAACATGGTATTAATACACATTATTATTGCTAGTTTTCTTTTCTTTTATATTTTCTCTCTTTTTTCATCAGAATGTGGAAAAGAAGCAGCAAGATGGTAGGATTTAATTTCTAATTTCTCTCAAAAATATTGAACAAATATTGTCAACAACAAAAAATTCAGCCATGATATTTACATTTAAAAAGTAAAAAGATGTTGGATAATATATAGGGATGTGGTACAATTATCAGTTTTGTAGGAAGGCTGTACTCATTCAAAATACACTGATGAAGGATTGCAGTAGTGCCCTACAAGTTCCCTGCCTGGTCCTCCCACACAACCCCCCTTTCCCACACCCCCCCCAAGTATCAAAGGTGGAAAATTTACCTATTACATTAACAAGTTTGTTGCCACTATAATAAATTGCTTAATAGCATCTGCCCTTCAAGAAACGATGTACCGTTTTTAGGCTTTGTATTGGAATCTTGGTAGGAAGCTGCTTTACACAAAGTGTGAAAAGATCATTTCTCTAAACTTGTTTCATTCTTTCTTCCTTTTTCATCAATGCCTTGGTTGCAGAGGGCCAAGCAGTTGGGTTATGGTTCTGTCAGGTATGTCACCAATACAAGAATTTAATAGTAACATAATGAGGGATGGAGAGGGGGGGTGGTTGGTGTTATAGAGTTTACCTTGGTAAAAATTGATATGTATGAAATTTGCAATGATACTTTTACATTGTCTGCTGTAATAATGTCTTTCAATGTTAGGATGTTGGATGGATATGATCTTTGGATTCAAGATCTTCAGTTATAGCAGGTGAATGTTGTGAGAGCATTGTGGTTAAGGCAGTGGGCTTGCAGGTTCGAGTCCTGGCCAGTTGTCCTTGGGCAAGGCACTTTATCTCTATTGCCTCTATTCACCCAGGTGAATAAATGGGGACCTGTGAGATAAATTGTTTGTTGGGGGCATTTTAGCTGCTGCCATGTGAAGGGATTGACACTATGTTTGACAGGTTAATGTTGACCAGAGTAATATTGTGATCGGCCTTGAGCGACGTTATCGGTGGAAAAGTCTGTGCTTTATAAATCCTCAATATTATTATTATTTATTACTATCGTCGTCATCATTATTATTATCATTATTATTATAACGTGTCATTCCTTGGCTTTCTATTTTGGAGGTACCACAGATTTGATGTTCTTCACATTCTAGGTGGAAGACTTGATCAAGTCAAAATATGGCATATTGAGCCACTTGTGCTTCAAAAAAGTTTTACAGTTTTCTTTATTGTTTTGGCCATTTTTGTTTGTCTGTAACAGAGATGGGATTCGCAAATGGTGAAGCTAAAATATTGAAGCTAGTTGCATGACCTAATGATGGTATTGATTTCATTGTTGATCAACACTGTTAACATATTCTAACTTAAAACTTATGAAATGGAAAACAAAGAGAAAGTAAAAGCCCTTCAGATCCTCGTGGCATTATGACATCACAGATTTACAAAATGACAGCTTCCAGAAATGACTTTTAAACTAGGATATCTCCCAAATGGAGCAAGATTTTTTATTAGCTGTTTGGGGGGCAGTTGTTCTCCACAAAGATCTCTGTCATGTAATATAAATTTAATGGTTGGGTTTTTGTCCCCTTTTGGTCTGTAATGTTTTGTAGTTGCAGATGTCAAATTTGCTTAAACACAATGCAAAAGGCACAATGCGTTAAATATTTCTGTAGCCTCTAGTCCAGGCTTTCCCTAACTTTATTCCCACACGAACCGCCTGTGGATGTCAGAGTTGTCCACGGACCCCCAACTTTTCGAGACACGATCTGAGTCATTATGATACTATAATACGCATAACAATGCTTCGTAAAAGATCAAGTTCATAGTGTATTATTGTACTGTCATGCATACACCAACTTCACCAAAGTCATGTGGCTTGTGTCTGTTTCATAATTCAGTTATTTATCACATGCACGGTACTACTATGGCAACATATGCATATGGAACACGAAAAGAGTTTGTCGATAGGTACGGGTTTTGTACATTACTAAATTATATGATATATCAGATTTTAGTTCAACAAAAAGGACTCTAGTTTTGACTTTCAGAAACCTCTCACGAACTCCCTGGGATGGACTCACGCACCCCCTGGGGGTTCATGCATCCCAGTTAGGGAACCCCTGCTCTGGTCCATTCAAACTTCAGCTATGGTAGTAATGTTGCTTTTGTTTTGTTGTTTTTTCTACCTTGACTTTTCACAGCTTTGCAATGTGTCTACAAATAGTTCAGAACAGCTGGAGTTCCATTATCAGAGCAAACAACATCAATTCGTGAGTTAACTTTTGGGAAATTGAAACATCCAATACTGTTTTGCAACTCCCAATTTTGTTTTTGTTTTTTTGTGCTGTCTCTTAATATCTATGACACTTCAAATCAGTATCAAATGTCATTTATGTGATCTGCCCAAAATTTATTGACAAACTCAAACATCTCTGCTTGATTTGTCATTGTATGGAGAACTCATTCAACTATTTCATGAATTGTCCATATATATGTGCAAGTCTAGTCTCTTCATCAACTATTCATTGATATGGACAATTTTACCACAATATTTCCATACATTTATAACCAGATTTGTATAAATCTCTCCCACGTTTTCCAGATGTAATGTAGTCCAATATTTACGATCAAACCATATTTCTGTCCATTCATTTTCCATACATATTGACATTCGATGGGACCTTTCCATATATGGGCAAATCATCTCTCCATCAACCTTCCATATGTATGGACAACTCAATCACACAACTCATACAGCTTTATACCTCTGACAGTTCAATCGGTTGCCCATGACTTTGCCACATAACACGAGCAATTACACATTTCCTTTAATGTATCGCCATGATTTTATCCATGTACAATTCAAAACTCTGCTTTTATATGTCCATGTGTTTTCACAAATCACCATCTTTCCATCACTTTCACATATATATATGGTCCACATCATAAGAACTTTAAATGATTTGCTATTTTGTTTGGGAAAAGAATGTCTTTCCATGACTATTTCATACATGGACAGAATCATCCATGATTTTCCACATGCATACCCATACGCACAATTATTGCCTATTCGTGTCTTTGTTATAATATATATGTATGGACGAATGTGTATCACTACATGGAATTTCCATATATATTTTCTGTATGGTCTATTCATGTTTTTTTTTCTCATTTTTCCATACATGTGGACAAATGATGCATGAGAAAGTAATATATATGATATTTTTTTTTCAACTAAGAGTTGATAGATGATACTTGATCAGACAAATCCCATATGATCCAAAAATACGATGACATGGACTCATCCTTGATTTACATAGATTTGATCATTCATTAACAAGTCAACTGATTGCGTGTGATAGTGGAATAAATTCCAATACAATTGTGATTTATTTCTATACTTAATGTGCATGATGCAACTTAGTGATTCGCAAATGATTCAATTGCTTCATAAATACTCATGCATGAATATTCATGTCATGAATATTCATGACATCAATATGCATATATTGTACAGTCTTGGTAATAACCATTAGATGGTCCAAGGTCAGACAATCCTTCTGATCTGAAGATTGGAATGCATTCAACATCAGTGGAATACAATTCATCACAATTGCTACTTGTTTCCAAGTTAATGTGCATATTGTACCTAACCAACAAAGAAAATGATTATTCTTTGCATGAATATGCATATTTCACTTCATAAATCTAAAAAATCAATTTAGTGTCTGTTCAAGTAAATATGCATATATTGCACTCTACAGGGATGTAAGTCTTCCGGATTTTTACGGAAATCCGGTTTTTTTTTTAATTCCAATAAGTCTTCCGTATTTTTACGGAAATCCGTTTTTTTTTAAATTCCAATAAAGTTCCACAAATTTGTTCGAATATCAAAGACACAACGCGGCAAAAATGCCTGGCCCGTTGTAGCAAGCTAACTTCAATTTTCACTCATCGATCACTCAAAATACCATTTCCAGTTTCGCATCATCGCATTGCACTGTACAACATTGTGCCATGTGAATATCGTTGCGTACGTGCGAACTTCAAATCGCTATAGCTCATTTCTGTCGTTGAAAAACCTTGCCTAATTCATGTTGATTGGACTGCTAATTAATATCTTCGTAACTGCTGGTGCTCGACATAAGTTTTGGAATTAACGCTTGTGATATTTGTGAGCGGCGGAAATCTACGGGATACGCAAATGAAAGTCGATATTTGTGATCGCATTCGAATGTGAGACTGTTTTTTATTCCGTAGTTCGCTGCGACGTATTCGTAACTTTGAGCTAGCCTAACATAACGATAGTGTGTAAGTAGTAAGAACTAGGGGTAAGATGTGTTAGCGCTAATACTTCTGAGCTAGCCTAACATAACGATAGTGTGTAAGTAGTCAGAGCTAGGAGTAGGATGTGTTAGGACGGCATTCACCTGGGATCTCCGAATATTTTTTCCGGTTTTTTTTTTGGGCTGCACTTACATCCCTGACTCTAACACAAGAGAAAATTTTTTGGTATTTTCTCTACAGGAATAGGCGTAATAAATACACTTTGAAAATAACAAAATCATTTTTTTTTTGGTTTATACAAGTATATGCATATCGACCTCAGCAATGAAAAATGCAATTTTTGGTTGTTTCCACTGTGATACAAAAGGTAATTATTGTTCTCTGTTTCTACAAGATGTATGCAACCAAGAAAACAACCCTTTTGTTTTGTACACATTATATATATGCATATTGTTTCACTTAAAAAATGACAACATTTTTATGTTGTCTTTCTCTTTGATAATAAGGAAGTTACTTGTCATTTGTTTATTCATACATATATATGCATATATAAATATATATATATGCAGTTTCACGTCAGCAATCTAAACAATACTTTGTTTAATAATATGCACATGTTGAATCATAACAATATACGTAATTGTTATTTTGTTCTTGACCATATGAAAACAATTGTGATTGGTTTCTATATGGATATTACAAAACATTCAAAGCAACATGATTGCTGTTCCTTCTAACTTACCATTATATATATATATATATATATATATATATATATATATATATTCAATGCTTTCAAGCTGCCTTGAAGAAACTTCTACATTAACAAATAATTAGTATGGCACCAAACAAAATGTTATTTGTTTCAAAATGAATGCATATTGGTCCATTCTCAGATGGAACCATCCATAGGTACTACAGCATGCAATCACAGTTGCATATTGTGTGTTCATATCGGATTTAAAGGAGCTATGGCAATTAAAGACTTTTTCTATCAAACCGAAATTGTAATAGACCTAGTTTCATATGAAGAAAAATACCTTACACACAGTTTTAAAGGTGTTTTTTGTTTGACCTTAACGAAATTGTCAAGCCTGACATTTTTTGAAAATGTTATATGGTTATTCTACCGGTTGTATCCTTGAGGGAGGGTGTGGGGAGTAGGGGGGGGGGCTTCCAGTTCTTTAATACCATAATGAGCTCCTTTAATAGCGAGATATGAAGTTGCAAGATTTGTGACGAGTGAAGATTCTATGTGAAGCAATTGACTATTACCTCAAAATTTTGTTTCTTCTTCCCTCAATAGAAACTTGAAAAACTTGGGAAACGGGGTGAGTAACCAAGTAGCTCAGTGTTCTTTCGACATTACATCTTTAAAGTGAAACTTTGAATAAAAAAGATACATATATTTCTGAAGGAGAACTAAAACCAACCGACATATTCACCTTATTTATCATAGAGATGTCGGTGATGAACGGCTCCCTGAAACATCCAAGAAAAATCTTTCTTTTTTTTCTTTTTTCTTTGATTGTTTGGGGAGTCGGTTGTTCATCATTGGCATCTGTATCAGATAAAGGCAAAGGTGACGACGGTTGGCGTTTTTTTTTGGCTTCACCTTTAAAGTAAAAATGTCGAAATGCAAACATTGACTATTGGTTCTGAACATCGCCGTATCTCACTGTTCATTGTGATGGACACGCAAAGCACTATTGCAATCAGCTTCTTGTTTCACTTTGGCTTGACCATTAAGAAACAAGGACAAAAAGGTAACAAAGTTATCTTTTTTCTTTCTAAGGGACTGGAAAACATCAAAGTATTTCCTCTTTCCATTCTATGTTTAGAGACGTGTCAAGGTGTGTTGTGAAGGAAAATGAAAAGGGCTCAATTTTTCCATTCCGACAAAACTGTTGGGTAGCATTTGATATCATGGCATTTTGTCGTATATTTTACCAAATCAAACGAGGTATGCGGAATATTTCGAAGCACAGTGCAAACATTCTGCAAAAGATTTGAATTTTTAATATTCTCCGCTTTGAATCAGTCCTTTGAAAGATTTGAATTTGGTCTGATTTCAACTTTATTATGTCCCTAAATAGTTAAAATATATGCTCGCAATAAAATATATAGTGTGCATGAAAAATTAAAATTATATAGAATTAAGAACATAGAAAGTGAGTGCTTAAATGCAAAATAGTGAGAAGAACTGTGTGGTGGCTGGAGGGGGGGGGGGGGTGGGCATGTAAATTCGATTGAATACTTCCAACAATTTTAAACTATTAATGGCAATGAGGGACATCTAGTAGTATAGTCATTTAAGGGGGTGGGGTTGGAGGAGGGGTGATGTGCAGGGGGCCTAAGTCACTCTATTTATAGACTACAAGAGTAGATCATGTGGTCTTCTAGGACAGAAAGTCCAAGTAGTTTCTGTTTATCTGAATGAAAGGGTTAATATATACATGAAATGTGCCGAACTGTATTCTTCTATTCAATGAACTGGTTACACAGTAGTGTTAGTGTGCACCGACCCACTTGTTGATCGCACTGGGTTTTTTTTTCACTTTCAGTTGAACCTAGAGCTGGGTCTGCATACATTCGTCCAATAGTGTGTTGTATCAAACTCATATGCAAGAAAGTTGGCAAAATTTGTCATTTTCAGTTTGTGAGATGTATTCATCTGTGTCATTATGTAACAGAGTGGTTAAAAGTCACTTTATTTTTGTTTATATGCTTGACACCATTCTTTTTGGATCGTTTCATGAGAGAAAAAAGATGGACTAAGCCATATTCACAACTATGGGGATATAACATGATACAACACCCTTGGATCATGAAATGTTCATAGCGTGTAATTATACAAGGCCAGTCATACTACATGCATTACGATGCGATAAAAATCAGTTGAAATCATTTCAGCTCTGTAACAATATATTTGTCGACAATGCATTTATCGCATAAATTTATCGCATGTGGTGTGAACACATATTTTTTATTTTTTTTATCGTATAGTCATATTGTACACAGTGTTGAACGATGCTTATTTGCATTCGTGCAGCATCAACTGAGACAACTTTAGAACCAAGTGTGGCTGCTAGTACTTCACCAGTCAGAATATCGTCATGGCGACATTCTCCGTCCTAATGAATGACGATATTCAGAGCAAAATCACTCTGGCATGGTGTTGTAGTTTGCTCGGTTCTTTCACTCGGTCTTTGACACGTCACGTTTTCGTCCAAAGGCACCGTTTGTAGACCTTAAGCCCAACTATCTTCATGTTGTAGTGGGATATACAGGTCTATTTACCCGTACTAGCACCAACATTTTATCTTTGATCTTCTTAACTTTGGGCCTACCTATTCTGGAGGCTCTACCTATGCAGTGACACACAAATTGCTAGGTATACTAAGAATTGACCAAAGTTTCAAGAGTTAAACAATGATTTTAGCATATTTTTTTATTAGTTTGTGGGAGTATCTATATTTGCATTATGTGTTCACAAGGTTCCAGGGTAGTATAAACTGAGATCAGGAATTTCTTGACTATATTTTGGTGACCTTAGGCAATAGTTCTTTTTGCTTCACTTGTAAACCCTTTAAGATTCTTGAGGGAGTTAAGGTGAGTTAAGTGAATAAATGATGTGTTATGTGTATGGATTGTGACATCTTTGCTACAGATAACACCAATTTTTGCATGTAGGGATGGGTCAGTCAACTGATTTTTAATGCTGGTGTAGAGCCTAGCCTTGGAATACTTTCTTAGAAGATACATCAAAACTGAGACTGGTTTCGGTTTAAATGTTATAAGACTTCAGGGTAGAAGCTGTTCTCACCGCAAGTTAATACTTTTGTGGTGACAGCACAGAGCCTTGCACCGGTCAATGAGGTGAATCTGCAAACAGCTACATGTAAGAGGGGGTGGGGACTAGGGGTGGAAGGGGAATGGTGGGGAGAGGGGAGGGGATTTGGAATCGAATGCAGAAGTACCCATTTATAACATAAGCAAAGTAGTCATTTTTGGTCAAAACTCCTGTCAAAGCAAGTAATGCTACCACCTTAAATCAGAAAACCAATGGTTTTTGCCCTATAAATTCAAGTTTGTAGAACATTGCTCATTTCTTTGATATGTCATCGCCTGGGTGAGATTCTTGTATCTTCGTATTTTGGGGGGTCGGGATGAGACTTTTGGGGGGGGGGGGGACTTTGATAGGACAGTGTTAATTTGCATACAACTTTATGCAGGTCCATTCGACCATCACAGATGGAGAACCTTACTCGTCTGTTTGCTTTTCACTGTAGTCCAACATCGGGACTTTCCTCTATTAAGCTGAACAGTGTCTAGACAATAGTAGTGTTTACTAGCTTTTTTAACAAATATTCCTTTTATATATTATGTCAAATTTATTACAAGTAGAGATGTGAAGGTGCTCTCATAGAGGGGAAACGTTTTTTCTATCTTTTCTTCTTCAATGAATTATTTTATTCTTCAACGAATTATGAAGCCCAATATGTACATGAGATAAAATGTGAATTTGGATGCCTGATATTGTAAAAATGTTCTACTTTCACTGATTCAATGGTTGGTGACCATGTGTACAAATCTTCTCGATATTATATTGACATTAACTCTGCTGGCTGGAACAAGAAGAGGGTGGATGTTTAGAAGGGTGGAAGATTAATAGGGGGAGGGGGGAGCGGTGGTTGGAATAGTTTCTCATTGAACCTGTTGTAAGTCGATAATATGTGGCATGCATATATATATTCTACAGTTATTCTCGTAGCTGTATTTGATAATCTCCATTATTTTAATTTCCATGTTGTTTCTCCAGGACCAAACAAGCCAGCCGTTTCCCAGAAGTTTAAGGCGCCGGTGATTCCACAAATCAAAGAGTGCCCTTCTGCACTTCTTGGTAAGTATTATGAAACAATGTAAATGGAGAGGAATGAATTTCCTTCATTCCTCTGATACCCGTCTCCGATACATACTCACTCCAATCTAACCTGGCCTACAAACAACTAGTGACATTCTTGCACTGCCCCTAACCTCCCTCCCCCCCCCCACATGACCCTACAGGTTGTAACAAGCTGGCTTTTCTCTTCCTTCAAATCTTATATAAAATATTAGTATTTCAAGAAAGGAAAGATATGTAAAGTGAAAACACAAGTATTGAATGTGGAAATATAGATTGGTACTAGCTATTTCACCGATCGTACTTTCGCAGAGACAACTTTTGTCATTTATGTTATCTATCAACAGGATTGGAGTATTTAACGGAATACCAACACGTCGAACCTGTCCAGGAACCTCATTACGAATGTGGAGTTTGCAATCTAGTCCTCATTGCAGGGAATGTTATCCCCCATTTCTTAGGCTTCAAACATTGCCTGAAATTCATCGTAAGCATCCCACGTTTCTAAACTTTTTTACTGTGATTAAATGCATTAAACGCAAAGGAATGATTGATCTGGTACCACACCGGAAAATACTTTGCCAAAATGGTCAACATTGATGGACTAGTCCAGTTATTGATAGGGGCTGTGGTTTTACAGTTTCCATAGTACCGGTGCTGTGGCAGAGTGGATAAAAGCGGTGGCATTTGAAGCAATGAGGCTTAGCAATGGGAAGGTTCCGGGTTTGATACCCGGCCGGGTCATAGTAAGGTTGATTTTTCATCCAAAAGCAATCTAAAGTTTTCACATCTGAAATGACTTTCTAAAACGATTCCAAGTTTGAGTTAAAATGTTGAATTGGAAGCCACCCCGATGTGTAAGTTGTAATTCATAAGCCCTTGCAGGCTTCTCCCACAATTGTTTTCGCTTTAGCATCGTAAAAATAACTGCTGATTAAATATTAAACCTTATATGAGAACTTTTAGAGCCTTCAACACTACTACACAAGGTTTGAACACTAAATTTATTAACTCAAATTGTTTTCAACACAAAAGTTTTTTAAAATACTGTTTGCTTGAAGATTTCAGTTGTGCAACTTTTATACCCAGGCATTGGAAAATTTTAAATTAAAGGTATAAATTGTGAGAGAGGAGGTATAAATAATGTAGTAGCAATGGGAGTGGAAAAGCATGACCATTCTTGGTCTTTTCTAGCATATTTGTTGCTTCCAAGTTGAGAACATGCAGTGGCTGATAATTTAGCAATTTTACAGTTTTTCCTTGGAATAACCTGACGATTTTACTCTTCAGGATCTTCTGACTTATTCTGTATTTGTTGGTAACACTTAATATCTCTCAACATCAAATGCTAGTTTTACCGATATTTCAACAATCCTGCAGCTGGTTATTCAAACAATGTAATGTTTTCTCTTCAAGGTTTTCTATCTAATAATATATTTTAGTGGTAAAACTGAAACCCTTGATTAAAGGTCTATCTAAAACATTCAATTAAATGCTAGCATGGCTGATGATGTTTCAGCAATTTTGCAGCTAGTCCTCCCTGAAAGAACCTGATTTGGAAGGATTATCTGCCTTACGAAAGCCCATGTCTGAAATGCATCTGGTATGAAAGTTATCTTGTGAAAGAGCGTGAATGTACTGTATATAAACCCTCGCTATCATATGGTAATGCTTGTTGACCTTCAACATCTGTTCTGTCTTCAACGTATCGACTCTTTACTCAGATTTTCTGCAAACATAGGTATACTAAAAATAACAATCTGACAGTTGGTGGTACATTTAAAACTATTTTAATCTGATTTGCTGTGACGACACGATATTTTGTCATTTTCCGAAGACCGAGCAGTGCCGATGATATAGTCCCTTTCCCACTTTTTTTTTTTTCAAAACGGCGAAATCATTTCCGTTGCAGAAAAAGTACCGCCCTCTAGTATACGAAGTTGAACTGGAGGGGCTGGAGGCGCAGAACGATCCTAACACCAGAGAAGACGAGAAGAGGGATCAAGAGAAGGCAGCGTATCAGAGTATGCAGGTGAAAGTGAAGGAACTAGCCAAGTCGTTAGAGGCACAAGAAGGGAGACAATCTGTCAAGACGGTCATCCTGAGAGGACAACCTCGTCCAACTCAGACTAAACCCGGACAGGGATTTCTGGTCGGTGAGTGAAATGCTACTGTTTACTTTGAGAGCGTGGTGGCCATTTGGCTAAGGCGTCGGACTTGTGATCCAAGGATTGCTGGTTCGATTCCTGCCTAGTTCATTATGTTGTGTCCTTGGGCAAGATGCTCTATCTCACTTGCCTCTCTCCACCCAAGGGTTAAATGGGTACCTGTGAGGGTAACTTGTCATTGGGTGCAGTATATAACTGCTGCCGACTGGGAGGGATTGTCTCTGGGACAGATTATCATTGACCAGTGGTAATATAACGTCTGTGAAGCGCTTTGAGACCTATCACTGGTATTAAGCGCTATATGAAAAGCTAATGTTATTATTATTATTGTACTGATCGTTGTTGAGATGCCACTAACTTCAGCCTGTGTCAGTCGGAAAAAAAGAAATATTCTGGTGCAAAATAATGTGATGCTTTTTAAATGACAGGAAGTCGAATCATTTCCGCATGAATTCGTTCTAATAGCCCAATTTTGTTGTCTGATTCTTAACCTCGAGTCATGGTTATTTGAGGGTGAAGTTTGACTATTATAGAATCAAAATAATTTTTTTTTTTTAAATCATTTGCCACAACAGTGTTGATCTCTAAGCTGTTGTCAGGTGTATTTATAAAAAAGTTTCCAAACTATGCAGAAAAGTTTAATATTCGCAACTACATATGATATTATGGTGGCTTTTATTTTTCACATGAAAAATTGGCAAAATTTACAGCAAGTATCTTCAGCACATGTGCACATTGTTATCAATCCATATTTCTATAGGAACCCCATCGAATGAACCACGTCAACCTAGGAATCATCAAGCAGCTCTGTCAGATATGATGGCCAAGGTTCCACCACAAATACCAAAGTAAGTTTGTAGTAATAACCTTCAAGTTCTCAGTAGTAATATGCTCCAAGCTCATCACTAATCTTTTGGGGTTTTTATTCTGTCAAAGTTTTCAACAGTGTGCCTGTTCTTCCAAGGTATTAAAATTCTCAGGCAATAATAAGGAAGTTGGGGGGAGGGGGGGTGGGGGATGGATGAAGGGCAACAATTATCCCAGCAGGTGCCAATTAAGGTCACTCTAATTTTCTCCCAAGTGTCCCATCCTGTTTTTCTTTATTCAGCATAACTTTGATATTTTGGGCTAATATGGGAGAAATTTCACCCAAACAATGATAGCCTTAAAGCATTTACCGTGATATATTTGAACAATGTAATCTTGAGTGGGTCAGGCGGTTTATAGGCCCCGGCTTTAGTTTTTGAGCCAGTCTGTTGAAGACTTGATCAAGTCCATTTTTAATTCGGAGCCTGCTTGATACCATGCAGTGAAGGCATGGTACAAACAATTCATTGAGATAACACTTTCTTCAACATCGCTGCTCAAGCTGATCCAGTTTTCAAGGGTGATAAGACATCTTAGATGTTGAGTTGATTTATGTACATGTCTGTGTGTGTTTATGTAGTGCTGGGCTTTTGTCAGTATGATACAAATCGTGCAGTTTTCCACGAGTAGCTTCCCTTGGCTGTGTAATAACATGAGAGGTAATTGAAGAGGTAAATTGAAGTCCTCCCCTGCCACTTTCTGGTTTGTACTGAATGAAATTGAGGTGTGGTCCCTGGTTACATGGTATGCAAGCACAGTGGCTGTGGACTGACACCCCCTCCCCTCCTCACCCTCCCCTCCCCCGGGTCCCCCGCACCAAAGTAAAGAAAAGCCACTAACTAAGGGCTGGATAGCTCAGTTGGCAGAGCATGGGGCTTGTAACCCTCAGGTCACTGGTGCAAATCCTGCTCTAGCCAAACAAAAATTCTCTTTTCTTTTTAAATCATGATATTCTTCTTTCTCTGTACCAGCAAAACATTCACTGATGATGATGTCAGTCCTTCCCTACTGTCAGATGAGATGATCGAAAAGGAGTACCAAAGACGGTTTGGGTTGAAAAGAGCAGCACAAGATAGTCAGGTAGAACCTAGTGGCTGGTGAATTCTAACTTCAACTTTTGCCTCACTTTCAATACCCTACAAAGACGGAAAGTGTCCAGTTTTTGGTTCCGTGACTTAGTAGCCATCAGAACCTTTGCATTCAAGTTGGCGTATGTGTGTGTATGTGATGCCCTAGCTTGTAAACAGGGTATCCCAAGAAGGAAATAAGTGATTGATGTAATACTAGGTATATATATATTGGTCAGGGTCAGTAGATGATCTCTATTGTTTGTGGTGGGGCTAACATGCATATTAATGAGTGGGCGGGCGTAATGTAAAATTCTAAAAATGTAATGGTGATGTAAGTACAGAGTATGTACATGTTCTTTGCAACAATAACTTTGACATCATTAGTATTTCATTAGTGGGTGGGGCTTAATGGGAATCATGGAAAACGGCATGTAAACACGATATATCAACAACCACAAGTTGAGTCAATGTCATCCACAACTTCAAATCAAATTGTTTCCAAACTTGGAATACAGTTGTTGGTTAGTGGTACATGTAGTCCTAAATTTGCTGGGACCGCCTTGGCCCCAAAAGGTTCTGGGCACATTTCTTTCTGGGTTGGCCCAAATTTTTTGGGCTCAATTTTGGGGGGCAAATATGGTTTTGAGTGAGTTTGTTTGGGCCAAAAAGTTTTAGGACCATTCAGGTGCAAAATTTTATGATACTATGTCACTAAATAGACTTTGTCAACATGATCACTGATTCCTGGTACCTTCCTATATATGTTGCCATATTAGTCAATAGATAATCCTCTTCATTTTGGTGTGCACAAGTTCATGGATATTAACATGTGTATGGCTTACCACACTATGAATATGTTCAGACATCGGAACCACAAAACATTTTTGGTTTTCTGGTTGTTTCTCTAACAAGGACAAGTGGAATCTTCTTGATGGTGATAACATGTTTATCTGTGTGTGTGTCTGTGTGAGACTCCTTGGCTAATTAGCACAATAATGCACCCATGTGTAGCATACATGAACTTAATATTTACTATGAGTGTGCAGACCCTTTTCCTATTGGCAAAGGTCATTTGAGGTTAACAGCAGCCAAAATTTGGAAATCTTGTATCAAGTTTTATTCAACCAGTACAGTAGTGGTAAATGTGATAATTGGGTTTTAGTGGTGGTTAAAACTTATTTTTTGAGATCTAAAGTACTCAAAATGTTAAAAAAAAATGTAATCTTCAACTTCTTGGCTGGTTCCATTATTGGTTGAGGTTAACAGTCACTTTATCTCACCAGAGGCCAAAATATGACAACCCTCAACACTTAATACAGATGGAACTCAAACCTTGATTGTATTTTGTTACAGCCCCCTCTACCAGCTCAACCACCCACAAAGAAACCGTGCCTACCACCACTCCCTGGTGGTGGGGAAGAGGAGGAGGGAGCACAACCTGGTGGTGGGGAAGAGGAGGAGGTGTCAGGGGACAAGATGCACAACCTGTTAAATGAACTGGTAAGCTAAAAGTTGCTCCAACAAGTAGCTAGTGACAATTCTATGTTAGAATACTCTGCATGCAAACAAAGACCAATGGTGGATACTACACAGTTAATGCTGATTTTAATCTTACATTTTTTTGCTATGCTTTTGATATATTTATTTCTTTGCTTTTACGTATTTATTGCTTATTTATTTGTTTATTTGCTTTTATTTATTTAATGCTTTATATATATATATATTTTTTTTAATTGCTGGTACTTGCTTGTATTTATTTCTTTATTTGCTTTTATTTATTTATGTTCTTCTTTATTTATTTTATTTATCTTATTTGCTTGTATTTATTTTTTTAATTGTATGTTTTCATTTATTTGTTTATTTATTTGCTTTGATAAATGTAACTTTAAGTGTTTTGAAGCTTTTTTTTCACAAACACAGTTGATCAATTAGACCTTTCTGAAGATCATGCTTGTATCACTAAGTAAACAAAGGATAATTTCATATGTTTAATTTTTCCTCTGACCAGACCACAACCATGATAAAAAATGAAGAAGATGCAGCTATGGCCTTGCAAGTGTCCAATGCCCTCACCCAGGCCCTGCTCAACTATCGACTGAGCATGTTACCAGATACCAAGCCCAAGGTACGTGATCACTTCTGGAAAAGATGCTTGTCAAGTTAAGGATACTAGATTTATAACAAGCATGCCTATGTTAGAGCAGATGGGAAGAGAAATTGTGTACAATGTTCAGTAAGATAGGTGTTAAGAAAGATGTGGCTCTACCAGCCCCAATTAACTGAATTCTTTATTATAGTACATTTCACTGTCATTATCAAGACATCTGCACATTATTAGTCGTGAAAGATAAGTGAATGAATACAGTTTAGTTTTATCAATTGAATACATGCCTCACACCTAAGTAGATGTATGCCTCCAGAACCAATGTTATGCTTCCTGTAATGTGTCTGAAGTTTTCAACATTGAGTGGACAGAAATATGGAGTGTGATAAAACACTATCAATGCTTACATTGTATTAGCCGTTCATATTATCTTGCGATCTTAAAAAAGGTCACCTGTGTTGCCTCCAACATATTTGGCAATTCAAAAATTTCTAAAACAATATCAAGTTCTCTCCTGGAGGTTCTGATCCTCATAATTTTTCCCACACATGGATTCTGGATTAATGTTAATAAGATTCATAGATTGCTAAGCGTCGTAGGGTCATCTTGCACCAGCTCAGAAATGTTTCCTTGGCCTCTCCTTTCACTTTCATAAATATAACATATTTGGTTTATCAATTTCTTTGTCAGCCTGTCCTTGGTTTGTAGCTTTAAAATTTGTTACCTTTCTTGTGATCCTGGTTTGGTGTTCACGAAAGTGGAAATAATTCTTAAAAAAAAAAAGTTAAGTCGTCTCATCGAAGGAAGGGTCAGTTGTACACTTGAGTGTTGATATTTTGCACATCATTGACCGGCTTTTAACCCTCTAACATATGGGGACAATACTGATCATCTTAAGAGGTGTACTGGATGAAAATTCATCAGCTAATATTTAAACATTGGTCGAGGACATTTGTAGATGATTTATTGTCACTGGTTAAGTCTTGATCTTGTCTGCTGAAATGTCAGTTTTTTGTACTTGTTGAAAAATGAAAACCTCCTTCAATCTTCCTCTTTTCCCAGGTTCCAGAAAATGACATCAACAATGCAACTACATCATAGAAGTCTGTATCGGTCTATTGGAGGATGCTTGGCATAGATACGTCATGGCAGTACATGAGTGACCATCTAACAGTACATGCAAATATCCAACCAACGACAGAGCTCAGGGATAAAGCAGCTGGTTGTGTTTCATGAAGGAGGCAAATAACTTATCAAACTTTTGGCTGGATTCTCTCTCAAGTAATTTAGTGCAAGATTCTGGTAAAAACAAAGAGTAGTGGTCTCGGCAAGAAAGGTGGCAATTAGCCCTGCTAGTTACTAACAGTGTAGTATTGGCAGCCCTGCTTCTTGTATATAATGTAGGCTAGGTATCTTTGCATCTCTTGTAGGCCTAGACTGTGTTGGTACTTCTTAGGACGAGAGCAGGTAGGAGTGAGAAACTGTCGTAGAAGTCTTCATGAAACGAAAGGATACTAGTAGTCGGAAAACTCATTGGACTGTTTTTACAGAATCTGCTTTCTTTCTAGTAAAGATATGATAAATATTTGGAGCAAGTCTGATAAGTTTGTACATTGTTTTTGTGTCAGTACTTGTGTTATTTTTTGTTTTTTATGCATTTTTATGAGTGTAAAACTGGAAGCTGTGAGGATATTAAGTCCATGAGGCAGATGTTAATATATTTAAGCTTTTCAAGGAGCTGCAGCAGACCCAGTCTTTATCATCAGTTTATAGTGTTGCTTGCAATGAACAATGACTCACCAAAAAGATAGTCATACTGCTGCTAGGAGGTGATACATTTCCTTTGGGTTTTTCTTCTTCACATTCTCAAGGTTAAAAGTAATCATGTGTGCTATTAATGAAAACAATGCCAGTATTAGACCTGTGGCTATACTTCAGTGTCTTATGATCTTATGTATTGACATAACCCATATCTATCGTGCAAATGAACAATACAGTAAATAAAGGTTTACAGTAAATAAAGGGGGTGAAGAAAGATATTCAATTTCCAAGTGGCTCGGAAAAATGTCATTTAGACTTGCTCAAGTCTTTGTCTTTTCTGAGGAGTAACATTGAAACATATCTCCCAAGTGGAATAGTTTTCTTTATAGCTGTGTCAGGGATTTGCTCATAAAAAATTGTTTGCATCACTGATGGTTTTGTTTGCTCCTCTTTTAAAGAGGAAAGTGAGAGGGTAACAAAAGAAGATGGGCAGGTTTGGGAGATGTAAATCAAATAACGACTACAGCAACCAATGGGAAGTTTCTGATTCGATATTTTATTAGTTCTCATTAAACACTACAATGAAGAAAATAAAATGGTTGTGACAGTGAAAAGGAGAGAAACCTCTCAGCAGAACTTGAAATTGTCTCTATTGACATTCTAGGTTAAGAGATGTTGTTAGGGGGTCTACAGCCCCAGAGTCAAATTAGGGAAACAAGAAAATATGAATGTCTTTGGGAAATATGGAAAAACAAGAGAATTTTACTATCATTTTATCATGGAACAAAAATGAAGAGTAAAAGAAAATGGTTCCCCTGTGATGTAATTGTCCCCTGATCCTGACCTGACAGTTTTAGCGACCTCTAATGATGGGCCTTTTTTACTTCTGTATATATATATGTGTATTGATGTCATGCTGTCTCCTTCTAATATGCATGTTTTGTTTTGTTTTATTCATTGTTATGACTTTAATGCTTCTTGATGCACATACTACGACCAAATTTGTTGGTTAAGTTTGGTTTTCTCTTCACTTTTAACACTTATTTTGATAATGTAAAATAGCAACTTCAAACAAGACATTCTCTTCATTCCTCTGTTTTTTTGTGCTTTCGAAGTTTTGTGATGACCAAATTTTGATATAATATATTTACATATATCGGTGAGATATATAAATTGGTGAGAATTTGAGGCAAGGTGCTGACACTGGAAAAGTGGCACTTGTACAATTAAATTTAAAGAAACTTAAAAATGGCAAAATCATTCTCTAATTAAAGGGAGTGAAGACTCGTGCACAAAGAAACGTCTGATGCCGGTAATCTGACCTAGTTTCAAATGAGTTGTAACAGAAGTGTTAGACACCACCATCGATCCCAGAAAATACACACACAACTTGCTACCATCGGTAATGAGACACTAGTGTACAGTCAATACATGCAGCTACTGTCAATACCCACAACATAGTGTACATAGCAGCGATGGACAGCTCAGGTCGTCCAGCTAAAGATAACGATGTATCACGTTTCATTACTGTCTGCATTTTGTAGCGACAAGAAAAATACTTCACTTGCAAGCAATGGAAAGTTAACTTTTTCAGAGGGCGGCACGCGGTTTGGGGCGAGTCTTCAATGCCTTTATAAGTCTGTTTCTGATGGATAGGAAAAGTCAGTCAAGTGGTTGAATGTAAAATATAATGTACCTCTGAGGGAAAACTTGACAACTTTCAAGAGCTGAAGATTTCCAAAGATACTCCCTCTTCTTCAGAAACAACAATTAACTAGCTCGTTACTGCTTGCCATCATCATTAAATTAAAGTTGTTGGATCGTCCCGTGCTCTAACTTGGGTGACTTTCCTTTTACACAGGGGTGGGCAACCTTTTCGAATGGGCCAGATAAAAGGCGTGAAAATTTGACTGGGCCGCGCCTAACCAACAACCTGCTGTTGATTTCAAACCTTCGATTCCGAGGACTTTCAAGCAATAGGTGTGTACTTAATCTGTATTCACAACATAATGTCGATACAGTACAGTTGATATTTAATGGGGATAATAGGCCTACCTGACAGCACCATTAGTGCCGATAAATTCTAAGCAGCTAGCTCATTTTTTGTGATGATGTAAAATATATTTTTGTTGAGACATCTCACAGGCCGCGTAAAAAATCACTGGCGGGCCGCATGTGGCCCGCGGGCCATAGGTTCCCCTCCCCAGCTTAACCTCTTGGAACTTTTCTAGTGTACTGACTGCAGTATCAAGGAGATAGTACGATGCAAGGAGAGAATAACTACACCTCTAGAAGCAACCAGATTCCTTTAAAACAATATAATCATAATGAACATTGAAACCTGACTCAACCAGGATTTCCAACTAAAGTGTCAACAACAAAAATGAATCAATTTTCAAATTAGCTCATATTTTGGAATAGCTATATATAGAAACTATTTCAGATAACACAAACATTTGATCTGATAGTTTGGCAGAAATGAGTAATGTCTCCATCTAGAAGTTCTAAATAGACGATGACTTTAACCAACATACTCCAATATAACACAGTGTCAACATCTGTGCTCCTTGAGAGACATAGCATAGACCAGGGGTTATTTCTCAAGAGACAGCCCACCAAATCAGACGGGCCAAACATTTCAATCTGGTCCACCAATAAAAACACAGCCCACAATATTATCAGTTATGTAGACCCAGAAGGTCTTGGGGGCCTGAGTAGCCTACCCTGCACATTCATCAATCTTCGTATAGCAAGATTTTTATCACCTCGGGCAATTTTCTTAATCTGCTCCAAACCATGTTGACCTATGACCCTAGTAGACGATTGATTGAAAACATTTGGTATAGACAATCAGGAGTACTGCATCTTTTGTCATGGAGATCTGAAGGAGATGGATGATTTTGGTCTCTCAGTTGATGGACCGCAATCATTTCATCTCCTTTCTGGCATCTTGACATTATATTCTTCATCTGTTTCTATGCCCACCTCTTCCTAAAACAGATTAAAGAAATACTATTGTAAATATATAGAGATATAGTTCAGTATCTAATAGGCATGTACTTTAGCTGATCACAATCAAGGGAATTATTCACGGAAAAAAATCACAAACTAGGATACAAACACCCTTTACTCCATTTCATTTTTTTCTTCTCAAAATA
This sequence comes from Apostichopus japonicus, assembly GCF_037975245.1. Lineage (NCBI taxonomy): Eukaryota > Metazoa > Echinodermata > Holothuroidea > Aspidochirotida > Stichopodidae > Apostichopus > Apostichopus japonicus. The sequence continues at coordinate 5,791,156 of NC_092578.1, forward strand.
AACTGATTATTATTTCGTGTGGTACTCTCATGAATTTGAATGGGGGATAAAATGCATCAAAGAGACCTACTGTACCTGATTGTACAAAACTTCAGTGGAAGTTTGTGCACCTGTCCATGTTCTGTTTACTACTATACTACTATAATCTATATACTATAATAGTTCACCTGTGTCCATGGTAACAGACAACTGCCAAATTCTCCTCCCCCATTCCACCCTACCTTGGGAAACCCCCCTACCTGGTGAAACCCCCCTACCTTGGGAAAAACCCCATCCAATTCCACCCTACCTTGGGAAACGACGCATAGTCTAACCAGCTGCCTCACTAGACTTACCATCAAGTCCTTCTTCTTCTTTGGATAACCTTCCAAGATAGCATCAAGTATGTCTGTCGCCTGAAAATCGACAACATTATCTGCAGTTTTATTTTCATTTGAAGTTATATCAAGATTGATGCAGTAATGCACCATTCGATTGTAAGAGAGAGACTGTTGCAGTTTCCTTTTCAATGAGAGCATGGAATATGTCTGCTTCCAAATGACAGTTTTGTAAAAATTTGTCATTAATAGTTTATTATTAGTAATTTACCCAACAAAGATTATTTGCAACCACTTTGAAATGTTTTTTATGTATTTCTCTTGGGGTGGGGTGGGGGGGTGGGGAGGGGGTGAGTTTGTTTTTGTATTTTAATTTTGTTATAGTTACCAGCAAACTTCATCTGCAAAGATATTAATAACAGTAATATATTATTACTTGGAACCATGCTTAATCCTCCTCCATTAAACCAAATATATATATTTCTCCCGTTCAGTTTCACCATATTAAACAAGACTTTTCTACCCACACGAGGCGCTCACTCACTAACCAGGCGTTTTCTCTTTCTCCACTCTTTCACATATTTCTCGTGCTTGGAGTAAATCCGATTCTTCTCTTCTGGAGTGGTGTGGTTTGTAGCAGCTTTGATCATCTGCAGTTTTCCTTGTTTCTTCTCGCACTGAAATGTTAAATCAATTTAATGTGATCACTAGTTGTAATCAGTTAAAAAAATTCTGATGAGCATGAGGTTTTTGTATTGGGGGTTTTCAACTTTTCTTTTAATATTTCTTCCTGTACAGATGGTACAGTATTTGTATTTTGTATCCTACATATATTCTTCCGCAGTTGTAGTCGATGCAATGACCGTTCCTAGTTCCTACTTAGTCATGCAGTCAAGCTTTGTTCCTGTTAAAAGAGCACAAACCTAACCACTAGCGCGAGGCGATGCTTTCTATGATCAAGTTCAGTCTAAATTTACCTGTTCCTTGATGTCAAACAGGCTCGGAAGGAGCCTGAAAAAAAAGACAGCACCCGATCACAAGCACTTTCAAACATGTTGTACATTCATATAATAGTAAAACCACTAATTCTTGTATGAATTGATCACATTGTTGAGGACTACCTGTGCACCTGATTCTCAGCAGGTAAGAATTTGTTATGTACGGTTTCATTCACATGTCTGCTAGTATACACAGGTGGTGTTTATTCTGTGCGTTAATTCCTTGAGATTTGATTCCTTTAAGTTTCTTACCTCCTCTGTAACATTCTGGAGTTGTTTCTTGGCATCTTCTGTTGTCAGGGCAGAGGTGAGGGAACTTAATTCTAGAGAAGATGAAGAACGGAGAGGAAGAAAACTTTGTCACTTTGTTCTCTGGACGAGTTGGTGACCTAGTAACGCAACTTCCAGGTTGGACGTGAAACTGCCACAAATGAATTCTGTGTTACGGAGGGTTCTCGATAAGTAGCCTGTCGGTCAAATCCGGCCCGTGGGGATTTCAATCTGGTCCATAACTCTTATACTTACATGGTATGCAGAGTCTTAGGACTTCTTTCATCAGCGCCCAACCAGCCGACCCTGCACAATGCTAGGTCCACAGTAGGTATAGTAAGATTTTTTGTTCTCTCTGGACCACCAACCAATGTATTTCTCTGGCCCTCATATGAAACTAATTTGAGGATCCCTGCTGTATTACCCCAAGAAAGCAATCCCCTTATAACCTTGTTGTGTTCATGTAAGACTGGCTTACAGAAACGCGTAGTTTCTTCCTAAGTGGTAGATTTGGAAGGAGGTGTAAGAGGGCGGTGCCCAGGGAGCGAGGGCGCAGTGCTAAAACGTTTCCAGTGTGTAGTTAGGTAAATGGGAAAGTGCAGATGTGGAGTGGGAGACAGGTAAGAGAGGAGCCAAGTAAATTTTATGTTTTAAATGGAAATGGCCTTTTACAGCAATATTTTCCAACAACTTTCAAAATGTCCATCTTTTCTATGAACAAGATTACACAGCAGACCAACTGGGAAAGTTACACTTACCTTTTTCTAACTGCTTACAAGAAGTAACGGTCAAGTTGAGAGTGTTCTTAACTTCACCGATTTTCGCATCCATTTCAGATAACTCCTTCTCACTGACCTCTGGGAAGTTACTCTACAAACGTAGGGGGAGAAAAACTTGTAAGAAATTAGCCATATGAATTAAACTTTTTCAAAACTACTGAAAAACCAATACATCGATCATGAACCGCAGACACATAAAACAAACATAGCCATATAATTATATTTAATCTCTAATTATATCACTTATGAACATTTCATGTAATATTTTGGAATTTTTGTAAAAATCAATCCTTTGTAACTCATTTCTCCACCAAAATAGTAAGGATTTGTAAGAAGGAATGTTCAAATTGTGATACTGACTTGTCAACCAAGATCAAGATCAAACTAGGTAAAATAAAATTCATAAAGTAAAAATTCATACATTTTCAATTTTATATAATACACATTCTCGCTGTAATGGAAGGAAACTGCAATTGAAACAAAAAAGGGAGCTAGCGTTCTAGGCTTTATTTATACAATGGAAAATATGCCTCAAAAGGTGACAAGTGATCATCAAACTATGCTAACAGTAAAGTCAAGGAGTCATGTCAAGGAGTGTTAGCTCAGTGGTTAAAGCCGGTGCCTTTCAATCATAAGTTCCCGAGTTTGAGTCACTCCAAGATTAATGTATGTCGTCCAGTTACAGAGTTGTTTACAATTGACAATTCATAATCATGGGTCAACTTGCGGCTTTGATAAGCCAATGAGGTTTCTTCGCGAGTTCCTGCTTGCAGGGGGATCTTAAATACATACATACATATACATAAGTACTAACCTGGTCAGCTACATACACTTTTTGCTTTCCGTAGACTTTTTCAATAATCTTGCCATCTTTAGCCAGCTCTTCGAGAACCCTGACAACCATCTGAAATGCAATGGAAAGAGAAGAAACATTTTTAAGTGATTTTGGAGATAAGCTGCTATTTATGAGAAATGCTCACAATCTGGAAGAAAAGCTTTGCAATCAAAACTTATGACAATGTTACAGCAACAATATAGTTTTTCTGAAGGTTCACTTAGTACCTTTAAACTTATACAATGCAACATTTAGTTCTGAAAATACTGACAGGGATAAAATAACAGCTTAGTGTAAAACACTATAAATAACAGGGTACATAGGAAGGGTAACAGGGAATGTTGTTGACGTTTTGGTAACCAGGCTGAAGTAGAGATGGTATAAACTGTGAATCAAATGAAGCCTATTTCGTGTCTATTTAGAATCACATTATCACAGAGTACAGTTCTTTCTTCATAATTTCACTGTTTTTGTTTTCATCAAAACTCCAGTTTCATACTTTCATCAATTCTTTACAACTTTGTATTTCAAGGCCAGTTTATCATCCAGTACAAAACCCCGAAATGTGACTATTAAATGTTTTTGTTTATTACAAATAATGTTGTATAACAGTTAGTCATGTCTGGAAGGATTTTATGTATCATACCATAACAATGTTGAAGATTTGAGCTTCTGAGAATCTAAGAAAAACTCACTAACAAAATAAAAAATATTTAATGACAGTCAGAAAAAGGAACATCCTTAAAGGAATATACATAGTAGGGTGTCCACATATAAAGCAGTTTAGTTTTTCCACAGTTTTGAGTTTTCCAACTCACTACGATTTCAATTTATATATATTATATATACTCATTTGCCTTTTGTCATTTACCTCCATTTCATAATTAATATATACAGTATATATACATTAATATTGTAAATATTTTGGAAATGCATCATATATATATGTCCACCATATTTTATTTTCTAGAGCTCTACATTTACCTTGAACAAAAAAGGCCAAGTTCAGCTATATGACTGTGTGTGGTAACTTTTGCATAACTTAGCCTATGTTTGATCATAATTTAAGTTTGACTAAATATAACACATACAGGAAGTGCTTCATCTTTTGCCTAACTTTCAAAACGAATCGTATTAGTCACATAACAAATGGATTTGACATTAAAATTGTTCAGGAATATTTATCTCTGAAGACTATTACAGAGTTAGATAACTTGAAACAGCAGGCAGGATTAATATATGCTAACTTTATTTCTCCTGTTTACATCCCCAGGTCAGTATTTTGAAGGTTGAACTCTGCGTCCCCGGCTAATTAACTTCCCTACCTGCGGGCTGCCACTGTTTATCCTCATAAACAAGTTCAAGGGGAGACAGGGTAGTTCCTTTCTCTGCTAATTTCCAGCGGGAAATTAGTTTAACGAGCTCTCTCATTAGGGAATGTAAACCCAATGTGTCTTCTTACATGTATGCTTTGATCAAACTTTGGTGGAAAAGAAATGTCCCCTTTGTTAAAGGTACATGTATGGAAACAAAGACAATGGAAGGTAATTCCTAAGTCACATCACACAATAAAAGTATATCAAAGCAATATCAGCACCAATGTTCAAAATTTTGTTGTTTTTACTTTAGTTTTATTTTTTTCATATTTCTGCGGCTTACCCGGAATGAATATGGTCATAACCTTGATCTTGAAATGTTCAAGTGGGTGAAACCTTGACATAAGTAAATGGCAATTTAGTAGCAGGTAGAAGGTACTATAACTTTCAGGCCAAGAGGGTGGCTAAAATTGCATAATGCAGAGTTGTTAAGGCTGAATCTCATAGACTTAAATACTTATTAACTTGGGACTTCAATATTCCTTTGGGGATGTTGCTCATCAATAGGTGCTGGAAGAACAACTGCCCACCACATACCATCCCACCCCCCCCCCACCCCATCCCCTCAACCAACTAAATTCTCCCTTTCCTTGCTTTTTTATATGGATTTTACCTCTTTTTTCATATATGACATCATAAAGATATATATGCTGAATTCCCAGCCTTATCATGATCCAATTTATCTTTTTTGCACATAGTATCTTTAATATCAAGTTAAATTAATTGACAAAGTGGTTTGATATTATTTGAGGCTAAGTTTACAAACCTTAATCACAGTGATTTTAGGACTCTTCCCTAGCATACAAAAGACTGTTCTACTTAAAAATTTCAAGTCAAATAAATGCAATTTTTTTTGTAGAAGTTCAGTTAACATTGATATTATTTTGCAAGCTACTCATACAGCACTGAGTCCAATGAATGTTTGGAAGTTTTTTTTCTTACTGGCAAATGTTGAAATTCAATGGCATTTAGCTACAAAAGGCATGACTTTTGAGGCCTCTGTTCTCACCTAGTGGCATGAAAATCTCATGTAACTTCTTAGGCAGAGGGGCTTGGGAAATGGAGTGATGAAATATGCATACATGTGTACATGCACAGCGGAAATCTGATTAAAAATAAATAATAATTAATTGTGAATATTTGAATACAAAATCAAAAGTTACAAGTGCACACTACTGTAGAGTCAGGACTCATCACTTTAAGCATATAATTTTACGAGACGGCAATGATATTCTTCAGGAAGACCTTGTAACAGTACATCAATTGGTGTGGGAAACTACCTACTCGTAAACGTCAAATAAGACGTAAAGGATATGTCGCAATTTAGAGAGAGAAACAGCACCTCCGTGAGGGAATACAATCTGTTTCCATCGAGTAATTAATGCAACCAACTTTGAAGGGATTAGATCACATGTCAAGCCCACTCTATCTGAGAAAGCCGAAGAGTAGGATGTAAGAGAGATAAGCTGGGGATGAGAAGGGGTAAGGCTAGGGTAGGAATACCATGGGGAATAGGGTATCATGTGAAGTGGACACAAGCACAGCCTAATTGCCGCTGCCCCCCTACCCCCCCCCCCCCCCCATGACTTATCATGTTGTTACTTTGTTATATACAGTATAACAAGGCCCTAACAACATGATCAAATATTTTTAGATCTACTTAGGTGTAATTCCATTTAGAATTTATAAATAAACCAATGACCTTAATTGTGATGTTTGTTCCTGATATTCATCTGATAGCCACAGTTCAGTCATCGTGCATTACTCAGTTGGAACTACTGTGCCAGTGTAACGTGATAATCAACAGGAGAAAAATGCAAGTCTTCTTACCTAACTTTTTTATTTCCCCAACACTACACAAGTTTTCTTGAACTTGCCCAAATTGTTGATAAGTTTTGCCTAAATTGTTTGATAAAAGAACAAATAAAAATGTGCTACCTGTAGTCTGTCTCATTTATTATTACCGAGCAAATACGTACACGATAAATGTGCATCAATAAATGTACTTTACAAGACAGAATGAGAATGCTGATGTTGTGAGGAGACAAGTGAGGTGAGGAATCAAAGTGGATCCCTAACACCCTGCTACCAAAAATTACAAAAATAAATTTTTATATCGTATTGATATTTACAGTTTTCATATATCGTCAAATTCAAATTTTACAAATACATTTTTAAAACTAAATGTCATTTCTAACTCATATCTGTCATTACAGTCTCATATACAAAGGTAGAACTCTGTGATGCTACATGGCATCAAGCATGCACTTCTTGGGAAACTTGACCATTTCATCATAAAAATTAAACACATTCTATTTATCAAGTAGTTTATTTTCAGAAGCAATATTCTCCTGTCAAATTAGATTGTAAACTCTGTAGACAACAGCAAAACTAATTTGTTCTGAAGCCATTTCTAATTTTGAGACTGACAGGACATTCACCGTTGCTGAAGCTCGAGAGGAAGAAAGCCATTTGCGGGGTTAATTGTCTCAGCCTTGATTTACTCTATCCTAGGACAAGCTCGATCTGGACGGTCTAAACAGCAACAGAGTAACTACCAGCATCCTCCCAGAACAGTTGGAACCAAAATGTAGTTTACAAAAAAAACCATCTCTGCTTTGATTCGATCTGGATTTAACGCAAGAGTAGAGAAGTTGCATTCAAGGGAGAGGAAACATTCTGTGAACATTTTTCAACTAGAGTTGGAACCAATTCAACAATTGTTGAATTCAACAATTCAACATATTGTTGAACCAATGAGTTAGAACCAAATGGACCATATTAAGGCAAGGAATTTCACAACAACTGGATCGCCTGTGCAAAATTTGTATTGATATGCCTCAACAGCGTGCTATATTTTGTCAGACAACCAGCCCAGCGATATTTCTTGAAAGTTTCATTCCTCGGGGATTCTACTACAACTTAAATACATACCAGCAATGAAGGCTAAAATGTGTAAGTCATAGCATTAGCAAGGAATTAATGCTAACTCTCTATGCTTTTCTATCTTACGAAATACCAAAAGTTGTGATGGCTCCTTAATTCTCTCGGGATTTTTGTAAAATTCTTTCGATATGATAATACTAGCTAAAACTAAATCATATATGAAAATACCAAAAGAATTCAGGATTGTAAGATGGAGTTTCTTTCATGAAATTTGTAGAATTTGAACCCAATTTGACCAAATATCAACACCTCAACAGATGAATGGACTAGTGAGACATTTCAATCAAAGGGAAGTTTCAACTTTCTCTATAGTAAAACCCCAAAAACACTCTCACAGTAACAAAATTCCTTCTCAAAATGAATTTGAAACAACTTGGAAGAGGGAGGAGCTTAGTGTGCCTGGTCATCATTGCCTGTACACTTACTGTGACCTCTTCACAACAATCTTTGTTGATCGAACCGAAAGAGACTATCGCTGTTCGTGGAGAGAACATAACACTGACTTGTCATTTTGCGACGCTGAATACTTCGCAGAGCGACGACAGGTTCTGGTGGCTACGTCCGGATCATAACTTCAGGTTCGTGCGGAACGAAGCCGTCCTTCTCGGAAGCTTACAGAGAGAGAGGTACTCTGTTCGACTTGATCGTGATGCCGGTACTTATTCGTTGACGATCAGGAAAGTGCAGCTATTGGACGGAGGTAAGTTCATGTGTTCTTATCGGAGGGACAGGGCCGTCGACACCTTCTCCTCGGAAACGGCCACCATGACGGTGTTATCCCCGCCCCCCGGTGGATACCCCAGGTGTCCCTACTATACTAAATCAAATTTGATTCTGTCGCCGTCAAAGAGGATAGCGTTGACTTGTCCAAAGGTAGACTCGTGGAATGTCGAGCCCGATACGAGGCAGAACCAGAGAAGTAAAAACGTATATTTCAGCTGGGGTGTACTGGAGGGCTTCCTTTTACAAAATGGGACCAGTTTGCTATCATATTCATCCAGAGCACCCTCAGGGGAAGGAACATTCTGCATGACTGATCATCCGATTCTGGGGCGTTACCCCGACAGGTGTAGTTTAGTGCATGACGCAGAATCAGCGGTGGTGCTCATCCAACCGGCCGGTGTTCACATCAGGGTCGGCGAAAACATGACTTTTGCTTGCAAAGTCAACAGTGCCATAGAGGGGGTAAGGTACGAATGGATAATCCCTTCGAATCTACCGTCAGAGAGAATTCACATAAATCAAGAAGGGAGCAGAATAACTGTGATCAACGTACAGGAGACCGAGCAGAAGATTAACCCTCAGAGCATCGGTTGCACTGTAACCCTGGAGGATGGAAAGCAGATAAATGCCTTAGCAAATGTGACAGTCATACCCCTCCACGGCAGGCTTCACGTACAGAGCGACCGTAACGTAGAGAACGTCGACCTTCTGGCAAAAGGGGAGGATCGTGTGATACCCGGCAGACCCACCGGAGATGAAGAAGCCCCTCAAAAGTCACCCAAAAACTCCTTCAAAGAATTTGTGACCAATCCCGAGAAGATGGCGATTGTCTTCGGTCCGTCTTTAGCGGTCATCATTTTCTTTGTATTATTCTACGCACTGTTGAGGTTCGCAGTTAATAAGAAGGTGACCGTGGTTCAACCGCCTCGAATCGTCACCACTTCTCCAGATGCTGTCAGAAAGCAGTCTAACACCAGCAATCCAGAGACGGCCTTCCACGTCCCGGCCTTCTCCCGGAGCTACTCCGACGCCACTTCCTACCGCTTCAGTCGAAACTTTGACATCCACAACAGCTTCCAGGAGGGCGACATTCAAACTAACATGGACTGCGGTGAAAGGAACGTTCCCAACGTGCATCATTCTACGCCCCGTGCAGATCCTCGTATGAACGTGAGCATGCCCTCCCTACAATACAAATCCAATACGCTACCGTCGAGTAAGAGTAAAAGGAGCCAGGATTTACCGCCTCCACCGAACTCTTTCATTGACCTACCACACGAAGTGGCCAAGAGTTCCTCCTACTTAGAGCTGCCCTCTGTCGACTGGAGACCTAAAAGATCTGTCCATTTTGCAAAGACGCCACCGAAGCAAATGAAGAAGGTTAAGAAGTAAATCTGTTCAAATGTTTTGAAAATCTTGAAAATTGATTTAAAAAGCAGAAATGATGTTTTTAAATCATCATGGTGTGAAAACTTTGGTATTAAATTAATTTCCATCAAAAGAAACCTTGAGCAGACAACCGCTGCAAGTGGCACACATGACTTCATTGTATGAGAAATCCTATATTGAAACAGGAGGAAGTAATACAACATTGATGAATTTGTGAAATTAAAAAAGTCTAGTTTGAGAGATACATGGAGACTCAGCTTCAGACAGCTCTGTGAGCCTTGACTAGATTTGGAGAATATTTCTTTGTGTCTGAGATAAGCAATTTCAGCCTATTGACATTGGGGTATTCCACCATTAAATACTGCAATATAGTTACACTGTATATATATACTAAGGTGTCTTCCAAAATGAGGTTTGAAAATATTTTATATTTCTTGAAAACTTTCAACATATATAAGGCAAATTGTACAATACATGAAACTGTTTGTAGATGGTGATGTAAGTACTTTTAAGACAATGGTCTTAACAACTTTTCGGGGACATGTTTGAACAAATTTATTTTCAATGGCAACATGTGCCTTCCACATATATATTCCAAATTATCAAACTGGAAAAAACTGTTGTTTTCATGGTGTGCGATGGGTTTAACTTATTGCAAGAAAACTACAATAACTGTACTCTGCAGATCTGTGTTGTGAATATAAGACTTACATAAATTGTGTACCATCATAAATTAAAGTGCTATCAATCTGTTCTTTAATGATACGTTTTCGGTACACAGTGACACTTTATTGGTTTTCTCACAAAAGGTAAATGTACACAGAGGTAAACATATGAATCATCTGTCATTGAAGGAAGTATCTTGTCCGGTCTTAGATTAATCTAGGTCACAACTCTGACTCTAATCAGGTCAATGGAATGAGTAGATACGGCTTTCACATGTATACGGCTTTCACAGCCAATCATGCTACATGTAACATAGAACCAATGATAACAAGTGACTACTACATGTATGTTGGTTTGGTTGCTATGTAACCGTAGAATCATGCACTGCAATATATAGCACACATGTTCCTTTCAATAGTGAGATGTATTGTGGGGCCATGATCTAGCCATTTGTATAGCAACCAAACACACATGTACCAATTTTCTGTTGTTTTTTTCGTCTTCTTTCTTTGACATAAAATAGTTTAAAAGGTGTGGTATGTATAACTGAAACATTTTTCATGAGACTAAAATCAGCTGAGAAATTATTGACAAAGTTTTTCCAGTACTTGGACAAAATTAATTTTAACATATTAAAAAAAGAAAAGTTTTTGTAAAGAGAAAGGCAAATGAAGTAAATACCTACAGTGTCTTCATTACCTGTACCTGTAAACTCATTTAGCACTTTGGGAAGTTTAAATCTCAGTAACAATAGGAGATACAGCTGTTACATTGCAAAACAGTAGTGTTGTACTCAAGTAGTTTTAACACTACTGTAAGAACCAAGTACTTCAATCAACCATAGCTCCAATAACCCTCTGTTTAATACACAAATTGATGAACAATCAAATTTTTATGATCACTGATTTTTGGAAAAGTTACCATATTTTAAAAACCACTCTCTGCTTCAGGGCACTCGACCATATGTTTGTGGACAGGCAAACAGTAGCCCATTTCTCTTTTTTTCTTCTTTTTTTTTTGGAAAAGGAGTCCGTTCAGAATCTTGAAAACTGTCTACCAGAGACTTTTACTTCCTATGCAAGCAAAATCATTGAGAATATGCTTCTGGATGCTGTCTATGATCACCTTAGTTCCAACACCATTTTTTCATAACGTGCAGTTTGATTTCATAGCAGTTCGATCCTGCAGTCCCAAACTTTAGGAAATGGTCAAACATTTATAGAAACTTAGTATGGGCTGTGATGTGCTTATCTAGATTACAGTCAAACTTTGGATTGTGTTGGAATGACACCAACGGTTAATTGAGAAGTTAGAGGTAGTTAGAGACTTGGAGTAAGAGGTATTAACATTACCCCATGGGATACACAGTTCTACATGACAGAGAAACAGAGAGCAGAGTAGTTATTGAGGGAGTTTCTTCAGACTTGAAGGATGTAAGTATTAATTATTTACCTTGAGGCAGTGTGTTAGACTTGGTTTATTGCTCATATACATAAATGATCTACCTAAGTGTGTCTCCTGTTGGATTAAATTATTCCCTGACGATACAAAGCGTTATTCCATATTCCATAATTAATGAAGGGCCAAACCGATGCCAAATCCTTCTGAGATGAAATAACCTTCTAGATATGTCAGAAATTTAGTGCCATCTTACTTTTACACAGTAGCTTAAAATCTGAATGCTTCACCTTGGGGAGAACTGTGCAAACATGGACAATTTCATTTCCATGAATAATTAAGTGATACAAATTAGTCTTGCCTCAGTGATAAGTGAACGTGATAAGGGACTACCTTTGAAGTTCTCAAGTTCAATATGTAAATAAAAATATATATTTTTGTGACAAACGGTGTGTGCCAATGCTATTCAAAACAGTCGGCACTATAAAACACATATTTTCTTGCATGAGTTATATGTTTCACATTCTGTTGCACTTACTCCTCTAGGCTGCACCATGCAATGGCTGCACTTGGAAGGGTTACATAATACATTGACATGCATAATGTCTAGGCTACACAATGTAATGGCATGCATAAGATATATATACAGCTGGATCTACAAAACAAAGGGCCAAAGGCATGTGTAAGGTGCAGTGTGCATATTATAGATTAAGTGTAGAACAATACATACTGATAGATACAGACAGAAACCAAGGTAACCTTACAGAAGTATGTAAAGTATTCTAAAATTAATCCTGTGACTGCAGTACTTTAATACTGCATTCACTGATCTGCTGAAAGTTTGTTAACTATCTATCAAAACTAGAGTCACATTTGCATAAAAAATCAAAGTACTTGAAACTATTCCACACTAGTACTGATATACTCACAGTTTTGCCAAATTCTTTGTGGAGGTTGTTGAAGACGTCACCTGCACTGTAAGGACGGTTCTGCTTGTTGAGGTAATCCAAGATGGCTGACCCAGCTGTTGGAACAATCAGCACTTACAAATGTTGATAGGGCAAGACAGTACGCAAACATAAACAATAGCCTAGAAAAGTTAAGTTTTGGGCGAAGTTTAATGTAACTTCACTTCTCTGAGAAAATAGCAAACATTGTCACCATCCTATGAGGCCTTTTACAAAGAAAAAAAATCTGCAGTTAGGTAGGGTTACTAAGGCCTATACCATAGTCTAGGATTGTGTTTTGGGTAGGGAAAGCAGTTACTACAAATATTTTTTGTTATAGACCTTTAACTTGTAGCTGATTACAGTTGATTGTGTTTTGTATGACTAAAAAGGACATGATATCTATGGGTAAAATATCATGAAGGGGAAGGTCTGGAAGGGAAAGTTACTGGAATAACTAAAGAAACATTACTTATATGTAAGAACCCAATTTTTTCTTACTTCTCAGACTAGGCCTATGGCATAACAGGACTGAAACTGGGTAAGGATACAGCCTGATGTACATTTATCAAATTAGGCCTACTGGTACCAATATGAAGTTAGCCTAGTCGCCAAACCATATAACTTCCCGATGTGACATTTCTATCTGCCACAGCTTGACAACTTTATAGGAGCAGTAGACTAATACTAGTTAGGCCTAGGGCCTAGTACTAGGCCTATTGTAGTAATATTAGGGCTTATGTGTTGGTACATGTATTTGCAATTAAATTGTTGGAAAAAAATGATGAAGATAAAAAATGCTATTTCAAAAATATTTTGACGATACGCTTAACCTTTTATTCCCATGGCCTAAGGCCCTACAAGAGGTACTGTACTATGGGGGCCATAAACTGACCTGGCCTAGGCCTAAGTGAAAAGTAAGAACTAGCCAGGCCTACTGGGCCCACTGTCACTGTATATTTTTTTATCATGTTTGTTTGTATTTTACTGCAAAGCGCCTTAGAGCAATTTCTGATTGGATAAGGCGCTATAGAAATTTTGTAAAATAATAAAATGGGCATGTGCTGGAGTGAAATTGGGGAAAATATCTTTAAAAAGGTGGAAAAGTGTAACAATCAACCTACGCCTATCGCTTATATTTTGTTAATAATATAATTTTGCATTTGCATTGCGCTTGTGGTTTATTGTGCAACGTTAGGTTAAACCTATTACAAAAAGTTATTCTTATGAGCTAGGCCTATGCATATACGAGTTACGACGTTATACGAGTAGACTAGCAAGTAGAATAACTTCGTGAGCTCCTAGTCCTACGTGCTAACTCAACGTTATGACTTAGGCTGTGTTATGATTGGTAATGTTTTTTTTTCAGTTGAAAGTGTACCATTTGCTTCCTTTGTCTTGCTCATCTTTGACAATAGTTATTTGACTTCGTCTGTGGTATGAATAGGATCTGGAAATTTGAAGAAATATGACACTACCATACATTTGAAAACGATCACTGACATTTAGAAGAGCTCCCGTCAGTCTCCAACTTCCAAGATCAGTATGTAAGCTTTACTTTTGTACAGCTCATACCATCCAGGGAGTAACTCCCTGTATACACCCACACTGCAGTACTTCAGGAGGAGACACAAACTCAGATTAACGTTATGATCTATGAGACAGAGATGGCGTGTTTGTGTCCCTTGAAATTCACAATTTAGGCCTAACCGCGGTAAACAGTAGTCAATCCACCATTTGTTTCGCGCATTCGAAAGAAGTGCAAAAATGACGTCACTTGATTCTGATCACACACGTTGTGGGACGCGGAAAGGGCCAGTACATGTTGTCATTATAAACTTTTTGACAGAAGGGAAAAACTCGGTTAGCAAGAGCCCTTCAAACAAACGAGCGTAAGCAGTAGTGCTTCATTATTCTCGACATATGTATGTTAACCGTAAAAAATCATCTTCTGTTGAAACAAAAGTCATTCACTGCTCAGGGAAATCATCAGCCACTGAGAGTAAACACTACCTTTCCTTCTGATAAAGCTATGGCTATTATGCGGAGTAATGTACTTCCCCTATAGTCTGCCATTTACATCAACTAAGAACTTCCCAATTACAGAACTTCACATGGTCTCCCTATAGAACACATAGAAATCATTAATTTGTCATGTACTAGTTCACTAAAGAAGCGCTCAATAGCTACCCCAACCATTCCCACCGCCCACCTAAAAGAATAGACAACCTGACAATTAATGAAACCTAAAGAAAGCAAAAGTCTGGGAAATTAAAATCTTAAACACGTTTCACTCTGCCTGCGGAGACAAGGACAAAAATTCTATAGGCCAAGGGTTACATGCTCCAAATTTTCGTTACACCCTTCATAATTTATGGACGTATATATTTCATGGCATTGCTTCCAAAAACTTGGTCATGTCTGAGTGATATTACGTCGGTCTTCTCAATCGATCATTAATATGGCTCATTTCTCGAAGACTCTGTGGCTCGTGGTTTTAAGGTTTTGTTCATGAAACTAAGTGAAATTTCAGCGTTTAAACTGTCTAAAGAAAACACGAAAAGGCAACCGGTTTGACTATAATTAGCGAGTAATTGCAACGAAATGATACTACTTGGAGGTTGTTGTTCGCCATATGATAGTTGGTTCTAATCGAAACGGTCTGACAGTGACATACCATAGGCTACGGTTTAGAGCAACCTAATAGGACCATGTTTTTGTGGGAGGCCGTAAGGGTCCGTGCTGCCATAGTGTTATTCTATAGCAGGCTGTATAGTGGGAATAAGTGTTATTCTTCAGTTCCTTCTTATCGCTGGGGAGGGGGTGGCAGAGCTAGTCAAAGCATAGAACTTCCTTTCATCGGACCAAGGTACCTCTATTCCAAACATCACTGAAGGTCCATGATGTGTATACTAGTCCACTAAGTATGCATGAGGTTCACCATATATGCTAGTAAATTCAATTATATATATATGTCTTATACAGACGGTCAATTCGTATCAAATAAACTCCATGTATGGATCAAAGATTTGAACATTACTCTCACGGTCTTCTTAATAGCATGGTTATTTAATAAAAACACAGACGGTCGTCGCCGGAGGAAGGATGTGCTTCGATTTCCCGCCAAAGTGAGACTCATTATCGAGAGTGATTAGTCTGCGTGTTAGCCCTGCGCTTACGATAACTTCTCGAAAATTATAGCATTTCTTCATTTCAATCAAGTGAATATCTAGGGTATAAAAATATCTCTTGGCGTATGATGTGTAAATTGCTTCCGCGGTTCGTTCTCGTGGGATTGATCCGTAAACGGCTTTAATGAACATTCGTATACCCATGGGGAGATTTGAAGGCGATATAAATATATGTGTGTAGATGTTACTATAGAACACACATGTACAAGCTACATACAAGGCTTCATATTCCTTGCACGGTTTGAAACTCTCTCTGTCTCTTTGTATCTATCTAGTATCTCTCTCTCTCTCTCATTTCCTCGCTCAAAGCAGGGTTGATCAAATTATGACACACACACCCAGCTATCTTTTGTCCAAGAATATATATATATATATATATATAGAGAGAGAGAGAGAGAGAGAGAGGTGGAGAGAGGTGGAGCCAGCTGTATGCCTGCGTTTTTGGTCCGTTTGATCCAGCAAATGCGCAGACGGGCATCAAACGGACCAGTTGACTGGTCCGTTTGATGCTTTGCATTTGCGCAATAGGTCCTTTTGGTGATATTGGTTAGTTTGGTGATGTGGTCCGTTTGGTTCATCGTTGTAGACAAACAGGCTCGTCCGCGATGATGAATCGTAAATTACACTAAATAAAACGTGCTGCGCGACCACTTCAACTCAACGTTGTTGAACGAGATATATCATCGTATTTCCTACTTACCGGAAGATATTATCGATTCTTTCAGAGATGATGTGTGGATAAGCGGCTTCTTTATTGGTGGGTCAAGTAGAAGTAAAATTTTCTTTCTATTTACCAAAGTTACGTTGAATTTGATATCAAGTTAGCGTGAGACCTATTCCGTTGCATAGGACGCCTTACTGTGGTTACCATAGCCGTATGTACTGTAGGCCTACATGGTACCTCGCATACTGAATAGCTTATGAGCATAGGTTCGGTGTTTTCGTCTCTTAGTTAAGTAAAGAAAATAGACATTTTCTTCGGCCAAATCATGATATCATGTCAAGAAATTAGTCATTAATCAATCCTTTGTAAAGGCGGTGCCTAACGTTTGCCCATGGCCTGACAAGACAGTGATTCGCATAGGATACGCTTATCATATATAGCCTAGGCCTAGCCTAACTTGGGCTTGGTGTATAACTTTTGGTCTTAAGTTTAGTTAAAGCAAAATGTACGCAAACCTGATATCTTCCCGAGATATGAAAGTATAATCTTTTAGAAGTTTTATGTGTATATTCTGCAGCAGTCTTTTTAATACAAGCTTTAGGCCTAACCCTGCTCCAATTGTGTTAAGCCTCAAGAGTCAAGGAAATTAAGACGATGTGTCAAAAATATTTCAAACGGGCAGTAGCCTAAGCCTTTACTTTAGACAGGATAAAATTGTTTCCAGGTCTATGTGGTTCAATGCTGGTTATTGTAAAACAACTACTGAGTCTAGTTTAACACAAATTCACAATCTAGGCCTAGGTTGAAACAAGCACACAAAATGGGGTCTACCGGCAAGAATGACACCATATATTCAACCCAAATTTTGGGAAAGAGAGATGCATAAGATATAGCTATCCATGGCAACAAAGACAAAAGTTACATTGAAATACTTAAAACACACTCACTATTGTGACATTTGTACAATAACTTCCAAAACAGGTTACCGTAACACAAGATTACTGTACTTCCACAATTACTCTCACAAGACTACAAGAGGTGTGAATCTACATAGGCCTCAGCCTAATTACTGAAGGCTACGGTATACCAAAGTGTACTGACTGAGTATAGGCCTACTGAATATCAAACCAGGTACAAAAAATTGCCCCAACTGGGAAGTGAGATTGAGAACAATAAGCCCCCTGTTGCATTCATGACACCAGGGTTTACTACATGTAATTTAGCCTTTAATTGACACCTATAGTAACATTACTAAGCCTACTACAGTTATGCATACTAACTTTTTTAATCTATTATCTTTATGCTCATCCCATAGCAATATATTTTTTTCAATTTCGTTATATGTTATGCTTAAGTTCAAATTTGGCACCTTGCATGGGGCCTAGGTTAGACCTTATTCTGGAGGTTAAGTTGTACAGTCATTGTACGCCTAGCATATTATGTTATATGGATAACTTAATGACAGATAAGATGATACAAAAGTTTGTCAATGTGAGGATTTAATTTTAAGTAGCGTGAAGAGCAACTTGAAGGTCATGTTTGGCATTATGTAAACAGCACTGTGTGGTTGCTTCCGTAGAGGATTTCCAGTATGTACTGTTCGTATGCTTTTTAGTTCAATGAAAAATACTCTTTCGGAACAAACCAAACAAGTTGCTTCTGCAAATCATACAGTGTGTACAGTACCTTTCATACAGTTTGCTAATTCCATATCATATTTATTTGTTTATTTCTCAACAGTGTTAAATATCTTTTGCAACAGGTGATTGAACTTGATGATGATGGCATTTATAGTCCCAAGGTACTGTCCTACAGAATGGTATCCACACAGATGATCAGATATAGTGGTGTCCAGCTACTGTTCCTATAGTACAAAATGCTACACACAGTTGACCAGAACATCTGTATGGTGAGTGTACATACAGTCGAAATAACTTTATAGCTAGTGCCGTGGGAAGAGAGGAATGAGGTAACCAAATAGTTTATTTGCCAACTCTTTGGCAGCAAAACAAGTACAGTATCTAAACACTAAAGCATAACCAAGTGAAACCAGTCTGTCCAACCTAGGCCCCATACTGTCAGTTCCTTAAATGTGTGAATTTTTTTTCATTCTATGTGTCATTGCACACAATATATGTTCTTTTACACATTACCTTTCAAACATACAGTAATAAAAAACTGTTTCTTTTATCCAAATGTCTCTTTAGTCTTTCATCACTGTTGAAGTTATTGAAATGGCAACCATGTGGTCATAGACACAACTAAATGCCATAAATTAATTGGTAACTTTCTTGCAAAGTATTGTTATTCAAACTGTTGTTCTTATGTCAATTTGTTAAGCTGTGTATTTAGTGAGCTGGTCTTGACTACTATTTGCGATTCACAAGACCCTACTAAATAGTTTACATTGTGCAAGGTGGCAGTGCACTTAGAGTCGATCTATACTATTAAAGAAAAATTGAAAGTCTTGCTCGCTCATCTGAATTATGTTGACGATGCTGGCAGTAGATGTGACAGGATATCAGAAAATGAAATCGGTAGAAACAGCTTTTTTTGGAGTATATTTAAAGCGATACCTTGCATATTTGCATATGTGTCTCCTGAGCATAAAGGTGTAGCAATAATTATATAATTGTAATTGTATACATTACACTTACTATTTTCTCCACATCTCCTACCCAGTTTGCAGATGCAGGCCACAAATGGCAATAACACAGAGAGCATGAAAATGGGCCAAGATAGAGAGAGTTCACATAGAGATGACCATTGAGTATGCGTAGAGCTACATGGATATTTGGAATGCACTTTTGATTCCATGAAAAGGTAAAGAAATCTGCCATATGTGTTTGTATGTGCACACCCGTGTAATTGATTTTTGGAGTAGTTACTAAAATTGTAAAATAAGTGTGTCCAACAGTAGCCTGGGTTTAATGGACCTCATACACTGAAAACATTAATCAGAATGCTTCTCCTCACTGACAGTGGTTGCGTTTGTGAGTGCACTGCATAATTAATCAATTAATGTGGGCTTCAAGATGAGAGTCCTAACAGTTAGTCACAGACACTACACAGCATGTATGGGTCACTGCCATTTGTATTAGTAAATGGCAGTAAAATATACTGGAATAAATGTCTTAAACTATGGTTGGCTAGTACATAAACAGGACATTTACTATAAGTGATGTTCATGTGTAATTGAACCAAGCAAAGGAAGAATTGCTTTCTTTCTCTCTTTAATTACTCCAAAGGTAAAATAGGTGTATTTCAAACTTGTATCAAAATCAGTATAAATACTACCAATATAAATACTATTTGCAAAGGCAGTTATCTCTCCATTAGGAACATTGGTCCATTTGGTCGCATAAATCATAAAATTACTGAAGAAACATGTGCATTGCTTGTCCAGACACTTGTAACCTCAAAATTAGATATATAACTGTAATTCTCTTCTGCAGTCTGTGCCACCATCGCTCATTGATAGCTTCCAACGCGTACAAAACTCAGCAGACGGCCTGATTAATAGTGCTCTACTAGAAGGGTCTACTAGATTGATTCTGAGATGACCAGTCCTTTGGTATGGTTGTTCAATGCATGCTACTAACCTGGAGTTTTTGTTATGTTTGAAATCTCTATTCAGTTAACAAATCATGCATCTCTTAGTTGAGTTTTATTGAAACACGATACCGTTTGTTATCTAAGACATTTTAAAGCTTTCGGAGACCTTCTCCAAGACTTTAGGTTAGAACGATTGCAGTTAATGGGAAAACAGCAGTGGTTAGTGTAGTCTTTCTATGACAATGCTAGTCTTTTTGAAAAAATTCCGAATAGGTCATAATAATTAGTGTTACTATGTATTAGGAAATCCCGACCTTTCTACTTTGAGGCGTTACCATAGTTACTGGGGTGGTCCCAATACGGCCATCTTTTCGGGGTTCCACCGCTAGGGTGTCCCCTTCCCAAAATAGATTGAAACTCCTAGGTGTGGCACTTCTCCGAGTGGTAAGGGGCAAGTTTGAATAAAAAAGGCCAAACATCCAGCACAGAGTGTCAGTAGCCTGCGCCATGAAGGCATTTAATGCCCCCACCACTCCCCATGCCTCTGAACCGCCAAAATAATCTCAGATTCATATTCAGCGCCCCAAGTAGCACCAAATGAGATGTATTCGTTTGTTCTGGAAACACCAAATTTCGGGTCCCCCCCCTCCCAGTGGTTTTTGCCCCTAAAGCCCCCACACAACACCCAATTCAAAAATAAACTTCAGATTCGTGATCAGCATGTCGAGAACTACCAGAAAAGATACACATTGCCCATCTTTCCGACAAAAAATATTTTCACCCAAAAAAAACGTAAGGGGTAACCCCCTTGCCGGTTTTGCCAAAATTGCCCAAAAAATGGATTTCGTCAAAATGAAGTCACATGAGGTTATCCATGCCCAGGATCCCAAATCTGCAACTCTGAGGTCCATATCTGCTTCAGTTCAGGTGGTACGTGGTCCCAGAGGACCCGATAGAAATATGTGTTCATCATACGTGCAAAAGTTGGAAAACTCCTGCTTGTCAACCCCCCTCCTGTCCTCTCAGAAGTACCCATCGACATCAAATTTTGATGTGGAGTAAGAGAAACCCTCGTCATTGTCATACACCAATTTCGTGTAATTATCTGATCGGAAAAGGCCTTTTGTCTATATGGTTTCTATCTGTGCCAAAATTAGTTGTTTTTGTCTTCAAAAGTTTTAAAAAGTACCTCTTTTTGGTACCCTGTCCTTTCCACTGAGGGTATGTGAAAGGGCTAATTTTTTGTTATGTGGGAGACAAGAGTCCTAGGGATGTGTAGACAACTCTAACGGTAGCATTAATTATTGGGAGGGGGTATAGTCTATATGTTTTGGAGGCCCCCTCAAAAATAGTCGTTTTTCACCGGTAGTAGCTACTGTACCCTATACAAGGACGCCTACGTCAACATTTAATTAGTTTTCTTACCCGAACTTAAATCAGGCCAAGTTATCAGTAGTGAGTAGTAGACACACGTAGGTGGGTGCACTGCCAATTTCAAGTCCGAGGCTACTTGTCTCCTAAATGTCAGCTTTTTACCACATGTCCACATGATTTGTCCCCTATGAAGGGGCCTAGCTCTTGCAGGGCGAGTGTGAAGCGTCAACTATGTCTTGAAACTGTAGGCATGGTTTCCCCTAACCCTAATATGCAACTCCTCTCTGCATTGCCCCTTGTTTGTTTTTGGGGACACCCACTTGGGCCTGTGCCCCCCTCCCTAGGTTTTTGGCCCCTACGCCCCCCACACAACACCTAATCCCAAAATAAACTTCAGATTCGTAATCAGCGTGTCAAGAACAACTAGAAAAGATACACCTTGCCCGTCTTAGCGACAATAATTATTTTCACCCAAAAAAATCATAAGGATCATATAAAAATCATAAAAAAAAATCATAAAAAAATCATAAAAATCATAAAAAATCATTGCAGTTTTTGCCAAAATTGCCCAAAAAATGGATTTCATCAAAATGACGTCACATGGGAATATCGATGCCCAGGATCCCAAATCTACAACTCTCAGGTCCATATCTGCTTCCGTACAGGAGAAACTTGGTCCCAGAGGACCCGATAGAAATATGTGTTCTTTATAAGTGCAAAAGTTGGTAATAGGGATCACAGGTCCCGGTTGTCCATTTTTAGGTACCAGTCGTCCTTTGGTCTTTATTGAGGGTTTTGATACTTTGTACCAATAAAATATAAAAATTAAATATGACAACATCATTGAGATCATATTTGAGTATAAAAATAACCCAACATGATCAATTACAGGTCATTTGTCAATAGAGTAACAGTAACAAAATGCAACCTAGACTGGTAGCTGTTGGTTTTAACAATCTACAATAAGTGGCCCTTCGAGTAGAATTTATGCAATGGTTTGAGTTGCAGGGTTAATCTGCTAATAGCTATTCAAAGCAATCCCAGAACTCCTGTCAGTTATACTTATAGGATTAGTTCAGGTGTCACAATGTTTATCTTATATGAAAGAGGACAATAAAAGAACCCAATAGTGAAGAAATTATTCCAATTCATTTTCCGCTTAGGAGTTTCTATCTGATTGTGTAGATTAAAGTTCTATCTGATTGTGTAGAAACTGCTGAAATCAGAATAGCTGTGACGTCATATCCTCACATACCTGAAAAGTCTTATTTGATTAAATTTGATCAAGTTATTTTATTAAGTTAAAAGTTATTTTATTAAAATACTTTGTACGATTTTATGACTTTTTTACTTTTTCTTGGTCCAAATCTTGTGAACCAACAGTTTTTCTGGACCAAATTTTGATAATGCCATTGGGCTCTTGTATTATCATATACTTTAGTATAAGAATTACTGAATGGTACCTGACCATGTGTGATACTATGAATATTCAGTAGAGACAGTGTCATATTGTATCAACTGAAGTTGGTATGATGATAATATTGGGTGATGACATATACAACACATTTGAGTTCCTTTCATCAATAGACCCTAGTGCCCATTGGGCCATTGTTATAAATCTTTTGTACAGTTTCAGAAACTTTAATGTCCATTGTGACTACTGTCACATATATCAGCTGTACAATTAATATCTTATTAGACTAGCCTCCGTCACTAATGGGGAGTGGGTGGTGTATTTTATAGGCACTGATCACCCAATCCTTGACCGAGAGGTGTTCATCTGCCATCTGGATGCCCGAACTGTTCTGAATCTCAGGATGCTTTCAGTTTAGGTCATGTATAGTGCACACCTCCCACCGCACCGCTTATGTGCGTTTCTGGTGTGAGGGGGCCAGCGGCCCCCCACCCGTCAGTAGTTCCTAAGCTGCTGTGAACCACTGTTAGGCCCATGTTGATTTCTCTTATAGTGCTGCACAGCCTATATTAGCTCTTGAGTTATCTTCATGGGCTATTGTTCACGATACCTTTTTTTTAAAAACTGGATTTATGGTGCATTGTTAAGTGATTTATTTGCTTTTCATTTACATTACAATTGTTATTTTGCACAAATTTTATTCAAAGTGTTTTTCAAATGTCAATGGCTACTTTCAAATAGGATGTCTATTGTGCCAGTACTAAATAATGTGCAATATATGTGTTTGTATTGTTGTCCCGACTAGACAATACCAGTTTGCATAGATAATACCAGGACAAGACAAGGACTGGACAATATCAACACAAAGGTCTTGTTCTGGTATTTTCCAGCGCTTGTCTTGTCTTGTCTGCTGGTATTGTCTGTGCAAACTGGTATCGTCCTGTTATCGTTCAATCCTGGTATTGTCTAGTCCTTGTCCTGGTATTGTCCAGTCCTTGTCCTGGTATTGTCTAGTCTTTGTCCTGGTAGTGTCCAGTCCTTGTCCTGGATTGTCTAGTCTTTGTTCTGTTTTAGTCTAGTCTTTGTCCTGGTATTGTCTAGTCCTTGTCCTGGTATTGTCTAGTCTTTGTTGTGATATAGTCTAGTCTTTGTCCTGGTATTGTCTAGTCTTTGTTGTGATATAGTCTAGTCTTTGTCCTGGTATTGTCTAGTCCTTGTCCTGGTATTGTCTAGTCCTAGTCATGGTATTGTCTAGTCTTTGTCCTGGTATTGTTTAGTCTTTGTCCTGGTATTGTCTAGTCCTTGTCCTGGTATTGTCTAGTCTTTGTCTTCTCATGGTCTTGAACCTTTTTTTCTCATTTGACTTGTTGCTGTAAATGCAATAGCTTCTTTGTTTTAATTGAAGTGTTTGTCTTGTCATTGTACCTTCCATTGTACTGTTTTCTCTTTACATTGCTTTGCTGTAAATACAAAAGCTTCCCCTGTCCCCTGCATGTACAAAGCTAAAACTAACACGGCTTGTAAATACACCGTCTTGTTGCCGTGGAGATCACCTCCCTACCAGTAGTTTAGATTTTTTCTTTCTTTCTTTTTTTCTTTTAATTGAACTGTTTGTCTTGTCATTGTACCTTCCATTGTACTATTTTCTCTTTACATTGCTTTGCTGTAAATACAAAAGCTTCCCCTGTCCCCTGCATGTACAAAGCTAAAACTAACACGGCTTGTAAATACACCGTCTTGTTGCCGTGGAGATCACCTCCCTACCAGTAGTTTAGATTTTTTCTTTCTTTCTTTTTTTCTTTTAATTGAACTGTTTGTCTTGTCATTGTACCTTCCATTGTACTATTTTCTCTTTACATTGCTTTGCTGTAAATACAAAAGCTTCCCCTGTCCCCTGCATGTACAAAGCTAAAACTAACACGGCTTGTAAATACACCGTCTTGTTGCCGTGGAGATCACCTCCCTACCAGTAGTTTAGATTTTTTCTTTCTTTCTTTTTTTCTTTTAATTGAACTGTTTGTCTTGTCATTGTACCTTCCATTGTACTATTTTCTCTTTACATTGCTTTGCTGTAAATACAAAAGCTTCCCCTGTCCCCTGCATGTACAAAGCTAAAACTAACACGGCTTGTAAATACACCGTCTTGTTGCCGTGGAGATCACCTCCCTACCAGTAGTTTAGATTTTTTCTTTCTTTCTTTTTTTCTTTTAATTGAACTGTTTGTCTTGTCATTGTACCTTCCATTGTACTATTTTCTCTTTACATTGCTTTGCTGTAAATACAAAAGCTTCCCCTGTCCCCTGCATGTACAAAGCTAAAACTAACACGGCTTGTAAATACACCGTCTTGTTGCCGTGGAGATCACCTCCCTACCAGTAGTTTAGATTTTTTCTTTCTTTCTTTTTTTCTTTTAATTGAACTGTTTGTCTTGTCATTGTACCTTCCATTGTACTATTTTCTCTTTACATTGCTTTGCTGTAAATACAAAAGCTTCCCCTGTCCCCTGCATGTACAAAGCTAAAACTAACACGGCTTGTAAATACACCGTCTTGTTGCCGTGGAGATCACCTCCCTACCAGTAGTTTAGATTTTTTCTTTCTTTCTTTTTTTCTTTTAATTGAACTGTTTGTCTTGTCATTGTACCTTCCATTGTACTGTTTTCTCTTTACATTGCTTTGCTGTAAATACAAAAGCTTCCCCCTGTCCCTGCATGTACAAAGCTAAAACTAACACGGCTTGTAAATACACCGTCTTGTTGCCGTGGAGATCACCTCCCTGCCAGTAGTTTAGATTTTTTCTTTCTTTTTCCTTTTTCTTCTTGATTTACAGATCCCAGTGATGTGTATTCCTTGTCTCTCTCTTTGTCCTATGTGGGTTCACCTACCCTCTTACTGAATAGTTGATTGATAGTTAAACCAACATAGGACAAAATTAAAGCGAGAGAAGACAGGAAGGGAATATACTTTACTGAGATGTGTAGCCACTGTCAGCCATCATAACTTTGTCAATTAGTTTGTCAATGAGTTAAGCTGTATTATCCAACTGCTACCTCACTGCCTCTTTGCTTGTTAATTCGCTATAACGGCACATGACAGTATGCATACAGGCATATTAGCTGTATCCATACTGTCATGTGCGGTAGAAACTTCCAACTACATTACACTCCAAGTCATAGAGATTTGTGTTTTTTTGTCTTTAATTGGATAATTAACCTTTTAATTAGGGGTAATTTTTGTTATGTTATGTGCCAATTGTAGGGGGAAGGGGGTTGTTTGATTTAGAGCAATGATTGTCTGTTTTATTATGTATGTGGATCTTAATGTGTATTTCTATGTACTTCTCAGGGTGTCTGTGCTCAGGGTTCTGTGTTGTTTTTTGTTTACTAATTATTTCAATAATGATGCATTTAATTTAATTCTAATAGTTTTTATGAATTTAAATTTGTACAGATTAATGAATTTGAATTGTAAATTATTGAAATAAATAGAAAAGAAGAAAGAAATAAGGTCTTTAGTCTTATGTTGGAGTCATTTTGTTCTGCACATATAATTTCACAGTGCTGCTTAAGTATTTCTTTGTTTTTCTTCAGCTTTAACTCAGCTGTTGTTGTATTTATAGCAGAATTTCCATAACTGAGCAACAGTTTAGGCTATTCAGTTCAAATTTTCAGAGAACCTCTGTTGAAAAATTTGCCATTAATGCATGAAGCCAGATATTGATTACCATGAATTGTTATCAAGTAATGGTCATATGATATCTCTAGCTTGTCAAATAAAATGTTAATTAATTTAGTACTTAGAGAAAAAAACTGGCTTCATATGCACATCAGAGACAAAATTTTGCATGCCCAATGTAAGTTTGAGGAACTATATGGGCTCCCATGCTTTTTATTGTAGCACCCTCACTAGGTTCCAGCGTGACGGGACAAATACCCCCGAGACAATTACCCACTGGACATTTACCCCCCGGAGAATCCCCCAGGATAACTACCACCCCGACAGATACCCACCAGACAATTACCCCAGAGGACAAAAACCCCCAAAAAAAGCTACACACCTGGACAACTACCTCATCGGACGAATACCCCCTAGACAATTACCCCCCGGATAAATACCGCAGGACGAGTATCCCTCTGGACACATGCCGTTAACTATAGGGAACGGATGCAGCGACAGATATGCAGGTATTTTTTCAAGTTTAGTTTCCCGGGGGCCTAAAGATATACCCTGGTCCCTAGGGCAACTGCGAGAGGATATTTACAATTGGGTCAGGGTGCCGGTTAAACAGGCACCACTAGGGTCGTCGTGTTCCCTGGCACTTTTAACTTTTTGACTTTTTAAAAAGATTCGACCTTTTCATATATAAGCCCCCAAAACTCCTCGATAGTGTTTGTCAATGGACCGAGGCCCGGGGCAAGATAGGTTGGGACGGCAGTTGAAGAAGCGTGAGGAGGGGGGGGGTCGGGAATTAGTCACTGATGGTAGTAACTATTAATTTACTATTAGTTATAGTGACACTATTCTGTATAATTAATCTCCGAACAATTCTGGCTTATTGCGACTTACCATTTTTAAGTTTTCGTCTGAGAAATGTTACTTGATGATTTGTTATGTAATGTAAGTTTTTGTATAGTGCTTTATATTGCACTATGAAATTTGGTTACATCAGAAAAATAATCATATATCAGATTAAGAAAATTTGCTGTCATGGCCCTAATGGGCTTTCGTACTACAGGGCTCACCAGCTAAAGGTGCGCTTTGTTCACAGGCTTGAGGGGGGGGGGGGGGGTACTTGGGTGCATTCTGGTATAGTTGGGGTAGTAACCTGGGTGAGGTATCTGTGGCGGTGTATTTGCGCATGTGGAGTTTTCCTAGAGGTTATTGCCGGGGGGTGGGGGTAAAAGTCCTCGATGGTAATTCTCAAGGGGTACTTGTCCTGGTGGTTGTCTCAGGGGTACTTATCCTAGGGGTTTTTGGCCTTGGGGTGTATATCCGGGGGTAGTTGTCCCGGCACAAATTACTATCTAAGCGGAGTGCTACCTTTGGTTGGTGCGGAGCGTACAAGAAATTTTTGGATTTTGATACCCCCCAGATTACCGGAAATGGCACTTCCAGAGCATGAGATGACCAACCAGATGTACACTTTGGCCTGAGAACCAAGTATTTCTCAATATTTGTTTTCATCCATAACCTTTTGAAGATTATCACCCGTCCCACATCATGTTTGACGTCATCTCATCTCCCGTGGATCATTGCTTTTGTAGGTTATTCTACGTCGCGGCCTACAATACCCATCAGTTCCACTTTTCAAGGTTTTAAGCCCATTATATGTTCAGAATATTAAAATTCACATTTCTTGTTTAATTTACTTCAAAACCTACCCATAATATTGCACAATCATCTGTGGACAACCAATCAGGGACGTAGCTAGGATCAGATGATTAGGGGTGAAGAAACTACCAACTGAATAGATTTTTTCCAACAGTGTGGGTGTGTCTGGGTGGGCCCTAAAGGGATTCACGACTTTGTTGGGGGGGGGGGGTAATAAAACTGGTGTTACTTGCTAAACGATTTCTTGCATCTTTGCAGGAGTGGGCAGTAGAAAACAATAGGTTATGATGTTGCAGACAGTTGCACATCAAAGCAGGACCCCACCATTTGTTGCCGGGAACTATTTTGCAAAAAGGCAGGCCAGCTTATAACACCAGCAGAAATAAAACCACCTAGCCGTGTAGATAAGTCGGGTTTCCGTGCATGTACACTCAGCAAAATTAAAATGACAGTAGTAACTATAAAGCGAAGCACCACCATTGGTTGGCGTGGAGCGCTAGCAAATTTTACAAAATGGCAACCCAATAGCAGCCAAAATGGGAGCATCAGTGCCTCTGCAGAGACCCTGACAGTCATAATTGCAACGACACTGGGCAACAGAACCCTAAAATATTTAATGATAATACTAATGGACACTTTGTATAGCGCCGGTATCCGCCCGAAGTAGCTCATGGTGCTTTGCAGAAAAAAGATTACATATATGGAATTTGGAACAGGTAAGTTTTTAGATATATCTTGAAGGTTCCAAGGCTGTTGACCAGTATTACTGATTGACGTAAGTAATTCCTTAATTTTGAGGCTGCACAGGAAAAGGATCTCTGGCCCCACCGATTCCTTGAAACACTTTTAAGTGGAGTTTTCGTGTTCACTCTCAGCTAAATTGAAATGACTGGAATGGTAGGGGAAAGGTCTAAGTGGAGGTTGTGTCCCTGGGAAAAGTCACTCAAATTACAATCTTCAACTCGATCCTGAGTAGATCTATACAGGCTCTGTGTGGATCCTGTGAAATAGGAGGGCACTGCGTACAAATGAAGGTGTTTTTTTAAATTCAGAAAACTCAAGGGAGGTTTAAACCCCCACCCCCTGGATCCTCCCCTGGTGTATCAAATTACACCCCACCAATAGATGCTTTGCATCAATACCAACATGTACTGTGTTACATATGCAACACTTAACTCTCACCCAGAACAAGATAGGGGTGGTGCCCCAACTACGGCAAGGTATATTTTCATGGCAAATATATAATTATGATATGGGGGAGGCATGGACTTCACTAGAGGGGGTGGGGGTGTCTCACGTCCCACCCCCCCCAAAAAAAACTTGGTAAAACTGACGATAGTTGGAAAATCGGAATTTCCGACTGTCGCACTCTACTTTATCTAGGACTTTTCATACATTCCTGTGATTGTGAATGACCTAAAAATTGAAAAATCTCGGTCAAAATTGACCTTTAATCAGTCAAATTAACCACGCTTTCCTTGCCACAAATTGTATCTCGCGATCCTTATACTCCACCATACAAAACTGCGTATGATTTTTAATACTCTGAAAAATGCCTATTGGAAGTACCTTCATAGGCGTAGGAGCCATGGGCGGCGATCCTGGGGGGAAGGGGGGGATATATCCCCCATGAAAATGGGTGGAGGGGATGTAATACACCATATCCCCCCACCAAATGCCAGGGATAAGAATATTTTCATGCCTACATTTATGCATCATCGTGAATGTACGGCTCTTTTTTAGCTTCATTTCTCGCCTACCATAAACGCAGTGCGATCTTTTCAAATAAACCGTCTTTATAAAGCAAGAATAGTTGACTGTAGGCTTCATTGGCCCTATAACAACAAAATGTATTTGCGCCCACGGTATTCATATAGTACATATATGCACCCTCGTAGTATTCATATAGGCCCTATAGTAGGCCTACACACGTACATGTTCCCTCGAACAGCTGAGAATCTCATGTTACCAGGGTAATGCTTAATTAATACACGTTTCACCTGGATGCCCTAGCAATCGGTACCTAGGAATGTAACTATGTGTAATTGTTTATTGCATGTGTATAGGCCTATCATAGCCTGCATGAGGCCATTTTCTTCATCGAATATTATAAAAGAGCTCTCGAACATTCTAACGTAGCGCATGAAACAAGATTGACAGGGGCAATTTTCCCAAAATAACACCCGAAATTAAAAAAAAAAAAGTATTTTGGATCCTGATTATGAGATATTTCGGACATAATATCCCTATTTTAAAGTTGGGTATATGCCGCTTGGAAACCTCGGGAAGTGCCGTTTCCGGCCATTTAGAGGGTTTGTAAATCCCAAAATTTTCTAGTACGCTCCGCGCCAACTCATGGTGGCGCTACGCTTAGATAGTCAACACATACCCCCCACTCGGAAGTACGGATCGCCGCCCATGGTAGGAGCCCAACTTGATTTGGGGGTGGGGGGGGAGAGGGGTGCTGTAACGACTTGTCCGATAAATATAAACACATTTTTTCGCGCGTGTTCAACATGTTAATGTGCATATCATAAATGCATACATCGGTTATTACATCGCATGCCAATAACATACAATGATTTTCCGTGTTGTATATTGGTTAGAATTATTGGGGAAATATAAGTTTAACCATTGCAAATACATTGCAAATGATTTTTCTTTCAGTAGATGCCCGAAAAATTATCAGCATATTGCCCGAAATTTTTGTTGGGGCGTGGGGGGGGGGGGCTAATAAATTTATGAAATGAGTGCCAGTGGGTACATATATATCGAAAATGTTCGGAACAAAAGTGCAGTCGCGAGAGATGGGGTGTCTGACTGACACTGACCGTATCGTTGACGAGTAGCGCGGAGGGGTGGGGGTACAAGGCAGCAGTCGGAATTTTCTGGCTTCAAAACCCATCCAGTTGGATTTTCAGCCACTACACCCCACCGAAATCATAATGCCTTGGCTACGTCCCTGGGGGAGGGGTTGTTGTTCCTCTTCGATGAGTTTTTACTTGTCAAAAGGCCTTTTCATATAAATGATTTGTGTTGATTTTTTTTCTAATGCAACTGATTAGCCTACCTTTATATAGTTGGGGTAAGTATCAGATTTGGTTGGGGGAAAGGGTGGGCAGAGTTAATTACCCCCTTTCATAGCTCCACCACTGAATTGAGTACTTTACATATGCAGATATGAAAATGAGGTCATACTAGATACTCTGCCCATTTGAAATGTTTTTGATGAGATTTTTTGGGTAGCTTGATGAGTCCAAGAAATAATCTTAACTGAGCAAAATCCAGTCCCTCTGTAATCAGTAATCCAAATCTAGACACACCTTCACGATTTTTTACATTGTGTGCCTATATACGAGCGGAATGGTATCAATCTGTTCAAAAGTTTTCATGTTAGTTTAAATTGACCAATTACGGCGTGTAGCGAAAACGTACGATATACTCATCACCTAAAGGACCAAGTAATTTGCATGAAGCGACTGGGCATTTAATTTCAAATAATTACTACGCAAATTCGGCCTTCCTTATCTTTTACAACCAGCGATACGTAGTTAAGTCCATATTAATAATAAGAAACATTTTAAGTGCCCCCAATTAGATTTTGTTATCTTTTAAGCCTTGTTCATGACTCGGATCATGTCTTTAATTGTCTACTTTTATACCGTGGACGAGCCTAGCGAGAATTCTAGGAAAAATCACCAAACGGACCATCAGGGACGCCCTCTAAAGTTGTAACTTTGACCATTGCGCGATAGCGCTACTTCTCTCGCTAAAAAATAGCAAAATTCCTTATAATTTTCTTCATTTAGATAATTGGCGGACCAAATGTTCAGATAATATCAACTGTTCATTAAGGAACCGCCCCTAAAAAAATCCCGTCGATTTATCAGTTTGTACTTAATTTCTGACACATTTTTGTTTAACCCTAGGGTTAACCCTAGGGTTAGGGTTAGTGCCATATTTACCATGAAATACCGAATTTTGACATCGGATCTGGTCAATGATGTAGAAGAACGTGCCAGTTACTGTATATGTTTGTCATTTACCATTTTATTCCGTTTAAAATTAATAAAAGGGCTTTTATGGAGCTAAATTGACAAAAGCATCAAAAGGACCACTCAGAACACTTCCAAATTTGAGTAAACTATCATTCCAAAAATTGCCGTCACGGGCACATACTTCATTGTAAATGTATAAGATTTGAACATATCGTGAATTAGAAAATGGTCTTTCTGACAGTACCAACTTTAACACAATTACACAATGGTATAAAAAGTTTTATGAAATATGATAACACCCTTACATGCATCAAAATTGAGTCTTTGCTACCGACCAAGACGCACCTGCATTATACGTTCCTTGGAGGATCTTTCAGGCACACATTTTATGAGGTTTAGAGTGGAATTTGAAGGAATAAATTCAGCGAATAGTAAAGATAGGCATATGAGATTCTCTTTTTAGTCTATCGCCGATTTTTTACGAGAAAATCCGGATTTATTAAGCCATGAATCAAACGGACCATTCTATTGCGCAACGACACTGGTCGTTTTGATGCTTTGTGCAATCATGATGTCATGCTGTAGACTATCGTTTCCAGTTGACGATAAAGCTGATTTATTATGTATTTGATGCCTCAACGGAGATGCGGATTTATATCATCCTAACGTTTCATATTATACCCCCCCCCCCCTCACATATGCAGTGACAACAGCCTTGGCAAGATGGGCAAATAGGGGGTAAGGATTTTTTTATTTGGTTGGGGGGGGGGGGGGTTATACCACTGATATGGGAAGGAGTTTGACATACGGTGTTGTAAGGTAACGTCGCGTATCCCTTAACTTTGTGAACTGTGTTGTTTTCAGGGACGTAGCCAGGGGAGCAGTGGGAGAAACTGCCCCCCCCCCTTTTCAGAGTCAAAAAAATATTTTAAGACGGTTTTTTTTTTGTCATGGTATTTTGTCAGTGCTTTTTTATCTTGAATACTCGTCAGCTCGTTCACTCGATTACTATCGTACTAACATTCTGGCCTACCGATTCAGCTATTTACTTAGTTTGGCAAATGCAATTAGCTAAATTTAGCCTATAGCCTACAGTTTACCACTGTGTAATAAAATACATATAGCCTACCTGACCGCACTCGAATGAGTGTCACGAACCGTATGTACAACGACGATGTGCCTTCTCATCCTTTCTATGATTCGTCATAAGTTGTTGAACGAACAGCATGTTACGAAGCTAAGCTAGCAATCGACACTCCCTCCCCTTAGACCCCTCCCCCATACCAATCACAAAATGTGCAGACGAGGTGTGAGAAGTTAGTCAGATACCCAATATGAAGGGAACACAATTCTTTCCCCAAAGCCGTATATCTCGTGACCGGAAAAATAACCCTCAGACAAATACCCCCGGACGATTACCCCCCCCACCCAAGCCAATAACCCACAGGAAAACTCCCACCCGGACAATTACCCCAGAGGAAAACAAAACCCTGGACAACTACCCACCTGGACAACTACCTCCTCGGACGAATACCCCCTAGGGTCGTTGTGTGCACTGGCCCTTTAGACGCAGGAGGGGGAGGGGGTGAGGCATGGCTATTAGGGCTATGAAAGAAAAAGAACTACAATCTGATATATCAGAATAATAATCTGATATGTCAGATTAAGAAAATTATCTTTCATGGCCCTAATGGGCTTTCATACTACGGGGTTCACCAGCTAAAGGTCTGCTTGGTTCAGGGGGAGAGGGAGGGGGGGGGGCACTGGGGCGTATTCTGGTTTAGTTCGGGTAGCAACATGGGTGTGGTATCTGTGCCGGTGTATTCATGTGGATGGAGTTTTCCCAGAGGTAATTGCCGGAGGGTGGGGTTATTGTCCTCAGCGGTAATTGTCATGGGGGTACTTGTCCGGGGAAATTGTCTGGGGGTACTTATCCTGGGGGTATTTGTCCTTGGGGTGCATGTCCAGGGGTAGTCGTTCCCAGAGGTATTCCTTTTCGGAGGTTTTGTCTGGGGCTGATTGTCAGGGGGGTACTTGTCCTGGGGGTATGAGTCTGGGTGGTATATGTACGGGGGGTAGTTGTCCGGCAACCATATGTCTCATGCATTTCAATGGGCACTATAGTTCCTTGTTTTAAGTAAAATAAGTGTGTTGCATATGTCATCACCCAATGTTATCATCATACCAACTTCGTATCAACTCTTTTAAATATGCCTTTGGTCATGTTACATATGAGTAACTCCAATGATCAAGTAAATGCTAACACAACAGAAATGGAACTATCCAAAGTTGAGTCCAGAAAAAAGTTGGCTCGAAAGGATTTGGGACCAAAACATCCTAACCAAAAATGGCAGAACAAATGGGTCTAGAATATTACAGGGACTTAGCCAGAAATGGAAATGTGGTGGGAGAGGAACAGAATTTTAAAAGGGCATTTATCACAAAGGGAGCATTATAACGATTATCGGAGCTCCATGATGTACAAAAAAATGTTTGCCCAAAATGTCTCCAACATGGCAAGAAAAAAAGACCATTAAAAGAGTTTTGTATTACGTACAGTAGCAGACAAATTTTCAGGGGGAACAGTGAGAAGGGTCACTTAGTATCATCCAACGTGAAAAGGAGCTTTAATGATTTCCCCTGCTTTTGGTTGAATTTTACTTTTAGGGGTACTCACAGGGGAGTGGAGAGATCGCTCCCATTGCTCTCCCACCCACCTGCCCCCTGGCTACATCCCTGTGAAACTGCTCGTTTGCTTTAAACGAGTAAAAATTTGATAGTTTTTTTAAATGGTTTTGCTTCAAGCGGGCCACCAGGCTATCTGCCCTTTCTCACCGGATTTACTGGATAAACAAAGCAAGACCATCTATTACTGCATCCTGCAACTGGTTTAAACACTTTGCTGACACTGCTTGTAAAATTTAACATAATCTATATATGACTATTTTGAATGATGCAGAACAATGCTGGTTATACGGTAGGTGGCTTTCCACATATTTTACACAGTGATGTGTATATCACTTGCGGCAAGTAAACTAAACAGTAATTGTTTGAAATTTGTTATAGAGGGTAGAGCCAGCAGTTGAGGTATAAAACACACATGTAGGGAAACCGCAGCCAATTAGTCACTCCACAATTTTGTATCTTTTAGCCAAAGTGGAAAACATCATTGAGTTCTTGACTGTTTGATTCAATAGTATCTTAAGTTAACAACACAGTGGGCATTGTGCAGAATGCTGGTTGAATCATTTTGACATTATCATGCTTCCTTTATGATGAAACATATATATGAAAGGAGAAACAAAAGCAGATAGAAAATGCAGGTATGTTATTGCCTGATTTGATGTTCCTACAAATTTGTTCTCAGTACGAATTATTGCTACACTTATCACGGCAATGAACATACCAATCATCTTTTGTATGTATTGCTTACTTCAGCCCTTCTGTAAAGATTAAATATTATATTAAACATGAAAAAAACATATGAAATTCCTAGCCAACCACAATTCTAATTGTTGATTTTAGTTCAGTATGACCATCCTTCTAGTACTACTGTAGTGTTGCATCATAAATTTGAGAAGGGGTGTCACACTAACAACCTTCTCTTGTAATGTAAACAAAGTCACGGCTAACTACAGAATGTTTTAGTCATTTACTCTTTACCTTCACTAATAATAATATAAGTATTTAATTTAAGGGTTATACAGCCTAGTTATTATAGGCCTAAGCTATCTGTACCGCAAGTTTTGTAACCTTATTAACACCGTAACTTGTAAGTTAGTTAGGCTAGGCCTACACGTTAGTTGGAGTTTGGGACTTCTTGTACACACAGCTAGGTCTACGCAACTTAGACATATGTTTTATGTACAATTTCACCCAATTCAATTGTCAGTGATCACTTGTTTTGGCTATAATTTTATGATCTTGAGACGGTTACAGTACGTAGTGTCACATTTTAAGACTTCGAGATCGACGGTAAGAAACGTGATGTTGGATGCACACCAGCTGATGTTTGTTATTGTTGTTGTTATTTCTTATCGTAAGTTCTATTGCTGTGGGTGCACATAAGAACTAAAAATACATTTAGTGTCAGCCGGAAAGGCTTACCTCGTTGTGAAAGTTTTGTTGAGAAAAGGGACATATTTTACGAAATAATGTAGTACGTTATGAAAGATGTCAAAGGAACTAAATAATAAACAGATACGAAGAGTTATAAAATAGGGAAACTGTTAAAACTGTGTAAAATATGAAATTTACGTATAGAGAAATATACGTAAAGGTTTTGTTTTTAAAACAGTTGGATGAAAAAAATGGACGATGTTTTCCTTTGATTGTTAACCGGAATTGTAGGAAACGATAACTTTTGCCGAATATGCGTGAAAGAAGTACAAACGAAGTCGAAAATACATGCATATTGAATGTGCATTGGCAACGACCAAACCATTATGTGCGAAAGCATCAAAAGGACCAAAAAGTTACAAGCGTATTAGATGCTCTCTATGGCGAAAAAACACCAAAAGGACCATCGCGCTAGGTGGAGAGAGAGGAAAGTGCCAATATATATATAATGGAGGATAGTGCCTGTTACGAACATTTCCAATAGGCTGGAAATTTCTTCACTGTTCTAGATTTTCCAACTCATTACCATTTCAAATAGATCTATATTCATTTGCCTTGGTCATTTAGTTCCATTTCATTCAACAAAGTTCTGTTCAAAGTATATCTTTCGAGTCTGTGGCTGTATACGATTCACAAATGATTTCGAGTTGGTTATTTGTTTGTTTTGTTTTTTTGTTATACCCTCTGTATAATAACCCGACTGCATGGAGCAGATTTAAAGTCAGCCTCGGAAGGAATGCAAGTAGCGTCTTATTAAAATTTAAGAAACGACATAGACACACATTGGGTAAAGAAATTGGCAGATAGTGCGGGCTTTACGTGGTTTCCTCTTAGAACCGTCTCAAACATTTCACAACCCTCCCCCCCCCCCAACCCCGTCCCACCTAACTCTCCACCACAACCCGACCCTCTAATACACCCGAATGACCAAAGAACAACACCGTCAACTTGATCACGCGCCCTCTGGTAAAAAAAATAGGACATACTTTACTTTCCGGGATTCTACTCTGTGATTGTATAATTAAGATCGTGTCCGTGGGAAGCCTTTTAGGACTAACTATTTGCAAATACCGCTGGACTTCACCCCCACATCAAAAGCCTGCCGCTCAGCTGGTAAGATCTTCCCTGCAGGAGTGAAAATTATTGCTTACTTTCTTCTAAATTTGAAAACGTGCGACTCAGGCAAGAAAAAAAGAAGAAGATGGAAATATCAAAATATTATCAGTTGAATAAATATACGGTACCTCTTGACGTCTTCCTGTGATACTGAATGTATTAAATGTACGTCATGCGATGCCGGGTCACGTGACTTTATACCTTTCAAGCTACTTAGTGAAGTTTGCCTCGCCAGATTGGAGTTCAACTATGTAGAATATTGGTTAATCATCACAGCGTGTTATCATACCGTGTATCAGATAGATGAGTTGCTTTTCAAAATATATTTCATTATTCTGTACTTCGAGATTTTACAGCACTATCACTCCGAATATGAACTTCGTTATGATGCTATACTTGTAGAAATATTGAGGATATAAATTCATTTGGTATGTTCAATTGAGAAAGAATCCAAGTTGTATTTTAACAAAACAACGGTTTCAAATCCTAATGGCACTATGAGATCACAGATAACTAAATGACAGATGGCCCCAGATGATGACTTTAAAACTATACAATATCTCGCAGACGCAGCAAGATTTTTCGTACCTGTTCGAGGGAGCTGTTCTTCACAATGTATCTGATGGATGATAGTTGGGCTTGGTTTGTGCCCCCTTAAACTGTTATACATCATTTACATTGATCCCTTGGCATAACCGGTGTCAGTGGCAGTATTCTGTTACCCTAAGTCAGTATATATCGTCACCACTGACTTTCAATCTAGGGACAGATTCTAATATTGCCAATCCAGTCATTTCGATTACGACCACAAATGTCCTATTTGACGAGTAACAATGCATTCTCTCACTCATGTTGTTGCCAGATGCATTCACAAAATATCACCGATTTTAAAAGTTGTCAACATCTCCAACAAGATGCTATAGAAGCACGGACGCAACCACCATTTTTGAACTGGAGAGGGGGAGGGGGTTAAAAGCTATATCTTCCAGGGGAGGTGAATAAGAGGAACGGCGTCCACTCCGCTGTTGTTATTGTTGGTAAAATGGAGGGTGTTTAGATGCAAAATGGTGCTATATTTTGCAACTTTTGGAATATGTATACATAGTAGATCAATGTTGTACCGCACATGTATGTTTTATTTTATGTTCTGTACGCTAGTTTTTAATATTCGCTCTGTCAGTGGGGAGCATAGCCCCTACCCCTCTGGATTATAGTCTAGACCCCCCCCCCCCCCCCAAGTATACGTGGTTGCTCCTCTGGCTATTGGGTCTGACTTAGAGATGCAGAAAATTTCCAGAAATCATCTTAAGCCACCGATGTATCATTTTAACTTTAATATACAAATATCAGTTCATCTAAAACATGCAGTATGTATATGCCATGACAGGCGACATACAATGTCGTATAAACTGCAATTTGTGGTAGATATTTGGAATACTTGAACGCAGAAACTGTCAGCTAATAGCTATATTGATTGGAACATGTTCCTTGGAAAAGAAATGTCCCTGCAGAGAATCAAGGAATAACATGTTTTGTTTCATGTATCCAAATTCCCAAACGTACACGTCATTAAATGCGTACATCGTGTATATTGTCATGTGTATATCCTACAGCTATGTCCCAGTTATCGGAACGTTACCCTTAATGTTGATTAACCAGGTTAATGGTGCACGCTTTTTTTTCATTCAAGAGTGTAGGAAAGTCGGTCAGGAAGAAACTTGTAGTAAAATGCCTTCGAGGCTATATAGCATGCAAGCTCCAGGAATGGTGGCTTTCTGAGTCATTCTACATGGAACTACTGTGGTGATATCGTATCATTTTCCCACGTCCCACATCCCTCTTTTCAAGGGGGGTAGACATTTTACGGGAGGGCGTCAGGGACACATTAGAAAGAATTAATTTCGACATGGTATTATGTCTACAATAACAGATAAAAACAATATAATTTTGTGAATTATCTATACTCTATGTCTCTGGAATATAAAAAGACAGCATTTTAACCTTTCCAACTCCATATAGTCTTCCTAAATGTATAGCAGTTATAACCTTAACAATGGGCTATTGTCGCTTGTGTGTAATTTCAATGTCTGTAGTTTTTCAAACTGTGATTTAAAGGATATGGTATATATATAGGCATATAGATAAACCATTTCAGCGTCAAACCTGTTGGTGTTCGGATTCTTTGACGAAGTGCTCCAAATTGTACAATGTGTTAATTTCATATAGTTAGCGTTTCCAACCCTGTATGTTGAGTTTAAGGATTTTATTGTTCACTGAGACTGGAAGAAAGACAATTGTACCGTTGGCTCTGTAGGCGTATATGCCGGTCGTTCGCACGACGCATATAAGAAAAGCAAACGGAGACAGAACGACTGTCTGCTAAACACGAGCCTGCGACACAAATAAAATATATGGCCTTCCAAAGACGACCCATACAACGGTTACGTCATCTGGACCCCTCATGCATCTTTTTCTTGGCAATGTAATGGACATTTAATTGACTGCTGGACCAGGCAGCTATAAAACACTCCCTTGTTGAACCTTCTCTGAACCAACATTTGAAAATTAATCAATTACTCGAGTCCCATGTTAAATTTAGTAGAAAAGTCTCTTTTCATGCGGAACCAGTGGTTTATTTCACTATGGGTTCGTTTTTTCTTAGCTACTGCATGTACCCTAGGGAGTTCATTTGCTATACACAACGGCTTAGTTCGCTCTATTGATTATTGATTCAATGATAGGCTTAGCCAACTTACATTTGATTTTATACCTGGATTATAAGAGTGTAGGTTGCTTTTGTAGTATAGTGTCACACGAATAATGTTGTTAATATCTTACAGCAGGTATAGACTGTTATGGCAAGTCCCAACAATGAAAATGAGATGCAAAGACATTCTAGTATAGCATTAATACTATCACCCCCCCCCCCCCCCACACACACACACCACTACAACCACCCCGGATATCTTGAGGGTAGATTTGTTCATAATATGCCATTCCCCAGTTACGTCTGGGCACGGAGCATACAATTGAAAAATATCAAAGTTGTTCCATTGTATAACAATAAAAATGCGGTTTTAAACTCCTATATTCTCTCAAATATTTCTTGAAAAAATATAGAGAATAGGAATAGGGATACAGTAGTGTATTATTATAGCTATGAGAAAAAGTAACTTAACTGTGACAAAAGTGAAGTGGTTACGCCCAGATACGGGTAACTATTACAGCTTTAT
This sequence comes from Apostichopus japonicus, assembly GCF_037975245.1. NCBI lineage: Eukaryota > Metazoa > Echinodermata > Holothuroidea > Aspidochirotida > Stichopodidae > Apostichopus > Apostichopus japonicus. The sequence goes on from NC_092578.1 coordinate 5,831,794, forward strand.
GCAAAACAGTCCTGAAAGGTCCGTCCAGACGCGGTGTTTGTAGTCACCGCACAAGGGATGTTTAACTCACAATAACACAAGGGGCTGCCCGTTTGCAAGTTCCCTGCCGAAAGAGTCATGCTTTTCCATACCAGGGACACCCCAATGATTCTACCCAACCATCATCTTCTTCTATAATCATTCCAGAAACCCCAGACAAAATCATTGACCCTTTTTTATTTCGTAGGCTATATGGTACCTGCTCATATAGTACCGCTGTACCGGTAATCCATATGATGTCCATTTGGGTATTGTTGAACTAAATTGACTGCTGCTGGTTCTATTGGAATAGTGAATACAGTAGTCTTTTCTCTTAATACTCTCCGTCATATAATGGAAGTATCTTTAGTACACTTGGCCGGCCCCTTAAGTGGCTTCTTTATTGCGGCGTCGGATGGAAACATCAAAGGGGTTGACAAATCTTTCATTGACAATTAAGACCAGTTTAAGAACGCTTAACAAAACAAGAGGATTAAGAATGTACCAGAGAGAGACAATCCCTTTCGATCCCCGGGTAATGCTCGCACAGTCGTGTTGTTGAAGAACAGTATTCTCCTTTTTGAATGCATTCAGGCGCCATGCACAAAGGAGAAAAGAAAAGAAGTATATAATTGAGTAAACCAATTTACGTCATTTTTATAATCTATCTAGAACATAAACTAATGTGAAGATTCAAGTTAGGCAAAGTTTGTATATCATTGTATCAATTCATAATGAGAACATTCAGGGAATCATCCACACGACAAGACGGGATGAGAAGGGGAGTGTGGGGTGCTGTTTGTTGTGGGTTGAAGTCGGAATGCCTCTTATTGTGAAACTTAGGTAGCCGGTTTATGGGGAAGATGGTACCGGCCTCTGCATCCTCGGAATAAGGCAGTCTGCTCTGACCCTCGGAGGTAAACGTATGAATCCGTCTGTCAATTGATTAGCCATTAATAAATGGTACCTTTCAGAGTCCCCCACCCTCCTCCGCCGGTCTACCCAGGACTGATCTGATTGTATCGTCACGTTAACTTTAACGTTGGTCTGATAATAAAGTGTGACGATTCTGCGTAACAAGTAGGTATAGATCTGGTAACGTGATTCGAAAAGGCGCCCTCTTTTCATGACTAACTTTCTCATATGACGATGGAACACACCATTCCTCTCTTGGAATACGACACATTTAAAACAAATCTAGTTAGTTAATTAAATAAAAACAGTTAAGACGAAGTAAGGTAGTACAATTCAAAGCAAAACGCTACAGAAATAAGATTTTAAAATAATACGGCAAACTTGATTTAGTAGTATTTAGTGATCAATATCTTGTATAAGTTGGGCCTAGTCCATTATTTGCGAATCGGTAGAAATTTCTCTGTGAGATCGAGAGCAGACGACGGCAACGGAGTGTTCAATTACAACTTGGTGTGTACGTGTGAGGACCATAACTGGAATATTGAACATCCAACAACCGGCACTGTGTAAATTTTCGGCGTGTAGAATTGCTGAATGATCAAGTTAAAATTGATTTCCTGGGACCATAACATATAGTTTGTTGCCGTTGTGCAGTGCTTAATAACCATCTAGAAAGTAGAAAGCCTTTGGTCTGTTATTTTACCTCATCACAGTCATAAATTGACACATACTTTATACTCATACTGTATAGTGAGGCCACGGCACTAGTTGTGAATTCTATCTTAGTCAACAAGTTTTGAGTCCTGTCTCCGGATTTAACTTGAAGGTTAACTGTGAGATATGCTACGTTAGGTAATTCAAGTGGACTGAAGTGCCTATTATCGTTCTTTATGAGAAAAATTAGTTGTTGTGGACTGTTGCTGCATGGAAGGTAAGTCGATTTGAACGTGTTTATTTATATTATCATAACGTTTGTTGCAAGACTGAATACAAAATTTGCAATAATTATACTGGCTTAACCTAGCCTAGGTCTAAATTAATGCTTTGCTTGAGCTAAGTTCGTAGCCTTTGGTGAATTCCAGCATGAATGATGAAAATGCTGTAGGCCTATGTCAACGTTTTAGTATGTAAGCCTTAGCGCAAAGCTAATCTAATTCTAAGAACTGGTTAGGACTAAAATTTTCCTTTCAAAAATTTGGTTAGGCCTAGAATTTTGGTTAACTCATAATCAAAAGTCATAGTCAAACAAGGTTTCTCTCTGTCGTTGGAACTTAAATGACATTGTTACTATGTTATCCTAGGCTAGGCATTGCCAGAAAGGTTGTTTACACTGACCATGGAGGTATAAACTCCCAGTTTATAGCTCCATGCACTGACTAGGTAGGCTTGACAAATCCTTGTGTTATGTAGGTCTAGATGTGAGTTACTCCTTGTACTCAAACAACAGAATTCACGTCCCTCCCCACCCACTCCATCCTTCTGGCTCAGACATGAAGTTTTCCTGATGGTCTAAGCCTAAAAGTAAGAGATACTAGCATTAATGGATCAGCTCTCTGTCATCCTCGATCGGCATTTCTACTATTCAGAGAGTTTGGCAAATAAAAAAATGATATGTGTAATTTTTGTGTAGGCTTTTAAGTTATAGTCTTTTTTTTTTATGTATCAGACTTGTGGCAAATTCATAGCTTCAGCAATTGTTTATAAATGAGCAGTAACATGACAAATTTAATTTTCTATTTTCCTTCATATTCCATTACAAATAACCATGGTTAATGGAACGGCTGAAACTCAAATTAAACATTTTTGTTCCTATCCTGCCACCTATTATATGATGGTACAGTTAAAATTATCAACTACCCAGGGCGAGGGAGACATGACCGCAAATACTTGTTTCACCATGGTTTTTCAGAGAACAGCTAAGATGATGTATTAGCTTAGCACAGAATGTTACAGTGAAATTGTCATTTAAGGCAATGGAGATCATTGTCCGCAGTCTGAACCAGCATTTTGACAACCCAGGAATGGTACCACCAAGAAATTAAGGCATATTGCTGTACTACATCCTGCATTCCTTAGCTATGTCACAGATGGGAACCCCTTATAAGTAACTTACCAATAAATATTTGCTCTTATATAGGTGTAAATGTGTTATATGTTAAATACTCATCATGCATGGAGGAAAAGTAAGGTGGCTTCACTAGGGGGGGGGGGGAGGGACTTCCCGGGCCTGGCATAACAGTCGTCTGTGAGACTATCAAGTAAGCCATCACCACCTAATATAAGAAGAATGGGGCAATTAGTATTCTAGTCCCAAAAAAGCAGTCACTCATCATCTTGCTATTGTCTAAATCTGTTTTGAACTGAGACACTGTTCTTTAAATGCAGATATTTTAGAAGCCCAGGTGTCAGTTACTAGACACTCTGTGTGATACTCCTGTAGCTTGAGAGCTGTTTACTGTCATGACACTTTATTTACTTACAACTGGCAAAGTATCCTTGACTGATTTTAAATCCTGTAATCCTGTTTGAACTAACTTGTTTTATCAATTGTACTGCTTCCACACTCTTGTATTTATGATCCTCTGAAGGAGCTAAATTGTTATTGAGGAGGCTACTTGTGGTCTTGCACATAGTTTGAAGTTTATTGTTGGCAGAATTAGGCTGGATCACACCAACAGGGAAATTGATTTCTTCCTAATTTGTGGCACAAAAGTGTCTTGGAGATTACCTTCAAAACAGTTTACACTCAGCCCTTGGCACAGATTACAACTTTCTATAGATTGGTCTACGTTGCTTTGTTTTCGACCAGTTAGAGTGAAGCTGTGAGGGAAGAATTAGGGCCTTGCTGAACAGGTGATCTACAGTGTATAATCTTTTTTTTTTGGTTGAATTAAGGATCCCAGGAACATTGAACTTTCAGATTTGCATCTGTACTCTGTATTGACTTTTTACATCCAAAATCTGGTGGTACCTTATTCAACTGTTAACCCAAGAAGGTATGTATATATGTATTTTATATCCTCCTGCAAGCAGGAACTCGCGAAGAAGCCTCATTGGCTCATCAAAGCCGCAAACTGACCGTAGTCAGTCTCTTACATTCATATTTAACGTCCATGATTATGAATTGTCAATTGTCAACATCTCTGTAACTGGACGACATACATTAATCTTGGAGTGACTCGAACCGGGGACCTTATGATTGGAAGGCACCGGGGTTGACCACTGAGCTAACACTCCTCATATGTAAAGCTACCTGTACCTTAAAAGGAAGCAGGACACTTCGCCCAACAACCATTTCGCCCAACTGCCATTTCGCCCAACCTTACCATTTCGCCCAACTAGCCTGGTCATTTCGCCCAACCAGCCTGGTCATTTCGCCCAACCAGCCTGGTCATTTCGCCCAACCAGCCTGGTCATTTCGCCCAACCAGCCTGGTCATTTCGCCCAACCAGCATGATTAAATATGATACTTCAAAAGGAAACGTTCGGGAATTGTTAACGTTACAGGATACGAACCGAATATTAAGGAAACTTGAGGATGTGTTAGGGGTTAGGTTTGATAGTAAACGTTCGAATATTAAGGAATATTAAGGAAACTTGAAGTCCTTTACTTTGTATAACTTTAGTAAAGAAACGTTCGGGAATTTTTAACGTTACAGGATACGAACCGAATATTAAGGAATCTTGAGGATGTTTTAGGGGTTAGGTTTGATAGTAAACGTTCGGGAATTGTTAACGTTATGGGATTCGAACCGAGTATTAAGGAAACTTGAAGTCGTGGTTAAATTGATTACAAATGTTAATACATATGTGGTTACATTGATTAAGTGGTTACATTGATTAAATATACAGTAGTACTTCAATATTACGGACAGGTTTTATATATTTTTTTCTCAATTTAATAAGAAAACGTTCGGGAATTTTTAGTCAGTATGATGGATCAGTGTTTTAGGGGTCAGGTTTGATAGCTTTTTATGAAGACAGATTCCCCTGTGTTTGTATAATAATATAACTTCCATTGTATGCGTAAACGCCTAAAGTAGTGTTATCCTCCCATTATACCCGAAATAACTGCTCAGACTTCGATCGATATCGAGCGGACCTCACTTTTGTATTTACCTATTACGAAGTAACCTAACGCAAAATAAATCAAATTGAACTAGTGGAATAGAAAAAGTAATATTATTCTGACTGAATATTAGTAAAAAATAAGGTTGGGCGAAATGACCAACACGGTTGGGCGAAATGACCATGCTGGTTGGGCGAAATGACTATGATGGTTGGGCGAAATGACCATACTGGTTGGGCGAAATGACCAGGCTGGTTGGGCGAAATGACCAGGCTGGTTGGGCGAAATGGCAGTTGGGCGAAATGGTTGTTGGGCGAAGTGACTAGAAAGCCCTTAAAACATGTGTACCTGTTACACACATTGCAGTCCACTAAAACCACATCAGGGTTGAGTAATTACAGAAAGGAACAATTTGCAAATAAGTGCAAGTTAATTAAGTGTACATAGATAATTTCTTGTATCATCTTTTAATATTTTGGTTACACTGAGGGGCATCTATTTATGTGATGTTTGTATTACATGTGGGTTGATTGCAATAATGCAGAGTCATCACCCTAAATTTCAAAATCCAGGTCAGGCATGATCAAATTTCAACAAGCATCTTTTTACTGCCACTCTTAAAGTAATTACCCAAACTGTGAATATATGTTAATTGTCTAGATCGTTAACAAACCTCAATTTCTGGGAGTAATTTGGGAGGATCAGAGCCTCTAGAAAATTTCTGTTGAAAACTTCTCCTGTTGAAAACTTCTCCAGCATTTTCTAGCATGCTGAGATTTGGGGCCAGTATTGATCTATAGAGAGCTAGTTTCTGGTCACAACTGTCACATACATTCTTATGTTGATTTTTATCTTTGAAATTTGTCCTCTGTGCTTACATACTCTTGACCTGATGACATCATGGTGCCATTTTGATAAGAACAGCAGCTAAATTGGAGGAGTACTCATGGGAGGCAGGGGATACTTGCTAGATATATACTAGATACTAAAAATATTTTAAATAGTGTAAACTGTCATCAGTTTCTTTGCAATATGATAACCCTTTTAACCAGGAGGTTTTACCATGAATTGTGATTCAAGTATTTCCCAGCTCACACAGCTTGTGACTCACCTGTGAGTGTATAATGTAGTCATACAATACTAACCGAGGTACTGTAGTAGCAGAGATCTAGATATTTATGTAGTGCAAACAGAACTCTGTGAATGGATCAACTGTTTATGATGGTCTATTTAGGCTTTTACAAAGATATCCAACCAGAAATTCAAATATGTATACAATCATGTTAAGCATGTTTATATTCTTATTGTCTATTGCCCAACATAATGTAGACAATTACGTTTTTTACCCTGTTTCTGTTACAACCCCTTAAATAGTGTAAAATAATGAAGTTAATGTTCAACGACAATGTCCTGCTGTCAAAACATAGCCATGCCCAATTATTCATACCAAAATAATTTCATTGGTTTTAAATGTAAAACTAGATATCTGAAATTTGGAAAATTTACTTGAAAATGTTCTATTCTCAATGGCAATAAAACATTAAACATAGACAGCACATCAAATCGATGAGAAAAGTTTGGCAAACTGTATCACATTCACAATATATGAAGGCAGCAATATCAGTTAGAACAAGCATTCCGATAGCTACACATAACATTTTTGTGTAGAATATTGTACTACTATGTAAGGTTTGTTGGTTTTCAAGTACCCACATAAAGGCATGCACACAGTGTGACAGTGGGTTTAATACTAGTGCACAATAGTTTCATCAACTGAGCTGATATATCCTAGAACAGCCATATCAGTCAAGCTCATACTTTCTGTATTAAACCAGTTAAATCTCAATAAGCGAATATGAAAATGGAGCAAGCTTCTTTGTTTGACAGGTCTGTTCATTGGTTGGGAGTCATTGAGTGCAAACACTCATGTTCGTGAATATTTGTGCAAACTAGCTGCAGCTGTCTGTCCTACATTGATGAGGAAAATCATGCAATTATTTGAAAAAGGAAAACCAGAATGAAAAGTGATTAAATAAATACTGTACAGTACAGAACTTTCTATGCTATAAATGTGAACACAATGCTTAAAAAAAAAAAAAAAATTAAAGTTAAAAATTTACGAAACTGTAATATATCGGCCATGCATACACGATTACATGCAAGCATCCATACAAAATAAAATATGATTAAATATTTTTTCAAGCTTGCCATCAGGAAAGCATTCACCTACTAGCCTTATAAGAAATCACCAATCGCAGATATTTTTCAATAACTGCAGTGGAACCCCTATTCCACATTGGGTATACATACTTCATTATTTTAAAGGCCCCTATATTTACATTTTGTTCAGGCATAAATTTTGTTTTTGACTACTATACAGTAGCTCCTGTAGCTACTGAATGCAAACTGCTGAATCTGATATTTTTACAATATTAACAGCTTAAGTTACACACACAATTATTATGACATGCTATACATGTTTTTTTGTATCAAGACAACCCTTCATTTTTATGAAAAGTATCGCTCCATTAAACAGATTAAATTACACACTTTGCATCCACAACACTTGGAGCTATAAATTGTATGTATTGTAAATAGGGTGGATCCAATTTCCAAGCAGTTGAGCAGGGAATTTCGTTTGGAACCTCTTCATGCTTAGACAACTGTCATAAAGATTGTGGCAAAACCTAGGCAAGAGATGATTATAATAATTCTGCAGCTGTGAAGAAAAAGCCCTGGGACGACGGTGAGTCATCAAAGTTTTGAGAATATTAGCCAACTGAGTAAGTCAGTACCAATTGGAGCATCACAAACAGAAGTGTACATACTGTAATAGCTAGTACTTTATCAATTCAATGTATGTGATGCTAGACACATAGACTGCATGGCTACAGTTCTTGCAATAGTATGCTAGATACTAGGTTATCTCCTGTTGCAACAGTCACAGGAAACAAAAGTGGCAGTGTGGTCATTACGATACACAATTTAAAACACTGTAGTTTTTACAGAGTGAAGTAGGATTGGTTCAGTTTTAAAAGAGAAAGTTTGCAAATGAAGTGTTTAGTCACTTACATTAGCTTTTATTTCTTAAAGTGGAACGATAGTGAGAGAAAAAAAATCTCTCATTTTCATATATAATGTAGTTCATATGTTACCAAGCAATCCATTTTTTTAATTTTCCAAATAGCACACCGGAAAGTTATAAAAAAGGGAATTATAACGTGGTTTTTTCGTCTCCGTAATTTAGGAATTTGCAAACACTGAAACGACCTTGAACAGCCCTCAGGTCAGTGAATGACGTCACTGTGATGATCTTTTCTGTTGTGAACTGTTCAGTACGGTGCTGTGCGTGCATTTCGTGTCAGCATAACTGTTATTTTCCGGCGTAATGTTCAAGTCATAAATAGATAATGAATATCATGGTGTTTCTTGATTTCTTCACCACGTGTTTACAAGTTTGTTTTTACGAAATTTGCGGCGATTTCGCAACGATTTCCCAATATCTGAAGAGGTAACTCGCAAGCTGACCCAAAGTAACGTAAATCTCAAGATCACGTTTTTGGCGGGTTTTATACAGAGTGATGTATGAATGTGCTCACTTACCAGTCAAACTGGCACAATAACAATAGTGATGATAGTCTCACGCCTAAACGTAGATTAGTATAACATCCGAAAGAAAATCCAAAGTTCTAAACAAAGTAGATTCGCTTGTATGCACTAGGCCTACTGTAAAACATAAACGTTCCTTGTTCCGTGCGTCATTAAATCCAACAGAAAGGTTTCATTGAGCTTGAAATACAACCGCATTTGAACTCAATCGAGTAGTTAGTCTAGCTCGAAAAATTTTCTCACTACATGCAATGCCTTTTGCGTTTATTCACATGCATGCCTCGTGGTTTGGGCTTAGGAGGAATCGTAATCTAGCCCAACTTCACGTAGGTCCGCAAACGGTACTTTCACACTGTGCAAACATAAGTGACAGTGTGCGCTACCGTATAGTAATACTTACACGATGTTTTGTTTCGCTCGAGCATACACATATTTCCTATTCGTATTACATTTAAAGTGGTTTGGAGGGTATGAACACATCTCTGCCCAAAAAAACTGCCTAAGCGACGTCCATGCCCCAATTGAAATTTGCACGTTGATTCTCTCCTCACATAGTCATTAGGTTGTTCACGTCTGACATGTCTTCCAATTCCAACACCTACTGTTGCATTTATCGGGATATATATAAATAATGCGGCATAAAAGCATCAATCTTTCAAACTTTTTTTACTTTAGTGACCTTGCCACACGCAAATTTCAATTTGGCCCGAGATGGCTCTATGACCGATTATTCCGTAATTTACATTGGGGCAGTCAGCTTCACTTAAACGACAAGAAAAAGCAGGAACAATAACACCTTTGTTTCAAGCAGTGTATCAAATCTCCTCTCTTCCCTTTCAATGTTACGTTTACGTTTAAGTTAAAAAAATCGATGAGGGGCTATCGTATCCAGAGTTTCCGATATCTCTCTCCACTTTTTCCGCTTGGAAAATTGAAAAAACTTATTGTAGAGTCCACATTCGTTCTGTTGCATCCCCCTACAACGCAATTTCTTGGCATTTTGCTAGTGGTTTAAGTTGTTTGTCGAGTCCAATACAGAGTAGGTTGCAACTAAACTTACGCACTAAGTGCACACTGCTGAAGTACACTTCACTTTGTTATCATCAAAATGACGTCACATGTCACTGTAGATCACGTGATCATCAAATCGCTTTTCGCGAAAAGCCCAATTTTTGTTTAAAAAATCAACGAGTTTAGGAATTTTTTTAAGGCCTTTCCCAACATCGGATTGACTTGAATTTTCACATGTGTAATATGGAAACCAACTAGAATACTCTTGAATAAAATCGTATTTTTTCGTCGATGCTGAAAAATCACTATCGTTCATCTTTAAGATACCCAGGTTGTGAAATTTACAAAATGGTTATACAGTAGCGCCCATATAAGTAACCTTCAAAGGTTAAACAGGGTATACGTTCAAAATAGTTCTTGTATGATATATATGTAACTATTATTGTTTTATTTATTTTATTTTATTTATGATTTGTATTTATTATATAGATCTAATTTTTTTAACCATGTTTATAGATTTGCAACCTTTCTTCGATCAGTGAATGAGTTTTATTATTTAAAGTAAGATTTTTTTTCTGTTGTAATATTATGCATCAGCAGATTCAAGGGCATTTTCTTTTATTATTTTTGGTACCTCAAGTTGTTGTTCTTTTGAGAATGCAAAGGAAACAAATAATATCTATTGAACTAGACCTCCTTTTTCTGCAGTTTTTGGTCAGAGTAAGTTTGCTCTGATTGATGAGTTGTAAACAATTCAAACAAATACACCAGTGATCAATTTTAAAGCTTAGTTGCATTCAAACTTTTATCCTCATATATCTTATTTGACAAAAATAGGCTAATAGCGTGAGGTCAGCTTTAGAAATATTTCAGGTTATGAACTTATCTAGTTTCCTAAATACATGTACAGTATATAATATGCTGTACCACCCTACCAGGACTCATTGAAAAGGTCAAAATTAAAAGTGGAGGATTGAACAATTTAATGGTCATCATGAAATGGTGCTGGCTAAGATCAATGTCTAGTTAATCTTGTAGAATAAATTTTTGAGAGGGATAAATTTATATTATAGCACTCTATGAAGTTATTGTCTCACCTGACTGTGAAAGATTCCAATCTTAATTTATTCTCAACCCCTTGCACTGCTCACATCCCAGCTCTCCCACCGCTCCTCCAAAAGCTGAGCGTAACTAAACCAAGGGATTAATCTCTTAACAGGATAGTTCAGTTGATTTAAGTTGACAATGTAAAGGAGGGATACAGTGTATACAGTAGGCCTGATCAAAGCACCCTGGACAAATTTTGTTCAATTCCGCAAATTTATGCTGTTTATGAGGTAGTTCATTTCTAGTTTATAAATTAGTTTATTAGCAAAAGTGAAATATTGTAAATGTACATCTAAAAAACATGTTCTTCAAAAGTTTGAATGAAAGTTTCATCTTAAAAGCGCATGCATCGGAATATTTTAATATGCTCATTCATTGTTTTGGTACTTAGCTTCAAAGCCTTTCCAGTAAAAGTAAGAAACGAGCTGTATCAAATTCAAGATCAATAGGTTTACGATAGAGTGAAATTTAAGAAAAAACAAAATATTTGTCACTGTGCATTTGTGATATCATGTACATATCAGCTTGCTTCAAGGTGTAACCCATGTGGTACAAAATATTAGACAACTTCAACGGTCACCAATATCTGGAAAGTGAAGTACCAGTAGGAATATTTCCCTATGATACTGTACTTAGAGTTTATTTCGCTTGTTTAGACCGAAAATAAATTTATTTCTGAACTATTCCTTTAACTTAAATATTCATTCCCATTTACTAGGCCTTTCTCTAGCTTGATCATTTCTTTAAGTCTGTTATGGGCATAAATGTAGTTGATGGTTGTTTGAACATTTTTGCATGCTCAAACATGACAATTCCTGGGGTAATGATAACACCTCAAAAGGATATAACCAATGCAACTAGTTTGCTGTTGCTAAACAATTAGCTTCTGCTTGTGTTGGCAGCTGTGAGTACAGTGAAAGAAAAACCACAGTTCAAGCACTCCTGGATATCATATTGTTATAAAATCTTTCTTCATGGCATTTTATCATTTACAATGCTTTCTTCACAACTTGATCCAGAAGTGCAATCACCTGTTAATAATAAGGGCAATGTACCATCTTTGGAATAAACAAGAATCCCAATTATTCGTCAATCCTTGAAGTTGCAGTTTTGTTTCATGGTTACTTTGTTATAGCTCTACATCAATAAATACCATTGACTTAGAAGAGATCAAAGGAGAGGGGAAGGGGAAAATTTTCATAAAGAGGGGGAAGGAAATGTATACCCATCATTTTTGTCTGGATATGAGGTTGTGTACATCTTTCTAAAGCCCAGTGGTGGTGCCATGGGGCAATTTCCCCCCTGAGTTTTCCCTTGTTCCCCAGTTTCCCCCAGTTAGATCTGCTACTTATCCAAAATATATAGAAGTAGGCTAATCGTTTGTATTAGAAACAGCTTCCAATGCAATGCATTAATGCAAAAAATTGGAAAATGATAGCTGCACCATTTTGCATCTCAGTTACTTTTAGAAAAATTCCCAAAGGGAAAGGAGGTCCCCTTCCCTTAGACCCATCCCCCATATCAGTGTTATTTTTTTTGGCTCCCTCAAAAAGTATGCCTTGCCCTCTAGTCCCCATTCCCCCCCCCCCCCCCCTTCCCAGATTACCTTCATTGCTGAAGCCATACTTACAGTAAATTTACATGTTCAGTACCTCATTGACAGTTCCATGGACTAGTAGTAGTAGGACTAATGTGTAGACATAGTGTGTGAAGGCATGTACACAACTCAAGGCATTTTCATGCTTCATTTAGTGTTTGAAATTGTAAACACAACTATGTCAATTGGGAAATTGATGTTGCATATGGATGTATTCTCAGGTATTAAATTCTTCCATCATTGTATGCTTGTATTACAGTTTTTGCTCATCAGACTGAAGAAGGCAACACTACTTTTGCTATTCTCTATATCGCTGCTTCTTTAGAATCATTGCATGGACCTTTGTTATGCTTTCCCATGTTTGCAACCATTTGAAAAGGTGTGAAAAAATTATCATGTCAGAAGTTTCAGAACTGTCCATATAAGCTATTTTTTTTACTTGACTGTTAAACTACAGGTAGTTAAAAATGGGCAATTGTCTTGCACTACAGTTCAGGCTTTACATAATATTCATGCAATGTGTGTGTTATTTCTCTTGATTATAGGTTAATTCTCTACTTCAAAATGTTAGAGCTAAGATATGCATTTAATTGGGAATATGTATGTACCCTGTAAAGTCAGGCATAAATGGGAACGAAAAAATAAAATGAATTTTCTACTGCATCAACTGAAGTACTGTAGCGGTCACCTTTTACATGTTTTGACTTGTTTTAATAATACTTATATTTACTGTTATATTAACGGTTAATTCTCTAATTCAAAATGTTAGCTAAGATCTGCATTCAATTGGGAATATGTATGTACACTGTAAGTCAGGCATTTATGGAAATGAAAAAAAAAAAGCATTTTCTTATGCATCAAACTGAATTACTGTATCGGTCACCTTGTACATATTTCGACTCGTTTTAATAATACTTATATTAACTGCATTGTGTTCATTCGGTTGCCTTTCTTATATTTTCAAACAATAATTATTTTAATCTCAAGCATGAAGGTTGGATTGCTTACAGTACAAATACAGGTCATAGAAAAAGTTCACTAAACAATGATGGGAAACAGTGCAGGAAATAATCCCTTTTGTTAAAAATTGTAAAAGATTGTGACAGATGTAGGTTACAGAGTTGGTCAGTGAAACCTAGGCATTGTGTTGTTCCATTGTTTTGTTTTTGCATTCTGTAAGTTTCTTTCTCCTCTTCTTATAGGTTTGAGTAACGTGTTTGTTTGCATAACGACAAAGCTGCTATAATGAGCGCTTGGTTTGAATTTGTTTTTGTGAGATGTTTAGAAACACTGGTCACAGTTTAGTGTATAGACTTCAGAGTGTGGTATTGGGCTAAAATTTATACAATGTATCAGAAAGAAGGTAATCTAAATCTACTTTATTAATAAAGTGATAGAGAAACAGGTTCAGTGGTTTTTAATTGAATAATTGATCTCTGGCAAATATTTGAAAGCTGCATTGTTTATGTGAATTTTTAAGGTACACTGGAATTTGTACTGTCAACATTCCCCTGGGCAATTTTCACCAACCTTGTTCTAGATAATCCGTTTAAATTGACAGCCAATTTTGAAGGTATTATAGTTCATAAAAAATGCTTGCATTCTTATACAGTTTCTCCACAAGCTGCTCTCAGTGTTTTCTAATACTTAAAATAATTCCCAAATATATTTATAAAGCAATGTTTGCATTGATTGTGGTATGTTTCGACAGGATTGGTCACAAACATTCCACTATGATCCACTTCAAATGCTAAATAGCCAATATTTACTTCAGCTAATGAAGACAAAGTTGGAAAATTTGTTTTGCATGTAATTATGATGTGCTCTGAATACCTGTTTGTTTTTTACGTATCAGGTATGAGCTTGTAATTAATATAGCCTGGCAAGAATTTTTCTGTTGCACCATCTCAAAGAACTCATTGAATGAGCAAAATGTGATGTTGCGGTTGAGCCCCTGGCACCTGGGATTGGGTAGAGGGAGGGCGTGGATCCCATAGCACCCTAGTAATAATTTTAACTGCAGCAATTATTAGTGAGGCATGGTACCTACAGTATCAGGAATATTTACCTCTCACCTCACTTTTAAGTTTTGGAACTTCAACACCACTAGACATTAATTTGACTCCTGTCCCACTCCACCCAATCTCGAACGTGTACCTCACAATTTTGTTTTTCTGCAGAATGCTCTAGTTTTGCGTCAATGTCAACAACTGTATCTGGTGTGTTTGTGCGCTTGCCTTTTAAGTTCATCTTTGCCATTTATTCTCTGAGCCTGGGATTGTTATACAATATACATAATTTAGCTACAAGAGGGTGTCAAAAAACTTTTACAAGGGGTGCAACAGGTCCTGTTGTATTCTTCTTAAAGGTGTTAAAAGAGGATAACGTCAGAGTTGAGGTTTGGTGACAGTGTAATATGCAAGGTTCTAACAACTTCACACTCTTTTGTGGATTTCACACATAACTTTGCTTTGATGTTTAGTAATGAAAACATCACGTTCAATGCACTTTTCCTGCAGCAGATACTTGAAAACGTAACCCTTCGAAAGTATGAAAGGTGTGGAAAATACAGAGTAGGTTTCCCCAAGCTACATGCAATGGAGATTTATGGTGAATAAATTATACAGCAATGTGCTCATGTGCTCATGTCCTTGCAGTTAATCATGTCAAAATTGTAAGCTTGGCACCATGCAAATGATTTTCTACTGGCATTTGAATATTTTAACAATAAAAACTTGAAAGGTTCCTCAACACCTCAATGTGTACTAGTCCATGTAATATATGTTATTCCCTTCGTGTTAGATTCATCAAGAAAGATGCATGTTTTCTTGGAGAGCATCCCTTTTGAAATATTAAAATCTTAGTCAGGTTGAAATAAATTGGGCAAGAGGCTATCATGCAACACATCATATAATGCTGGGAATATTTAACATGTATGTTCAGAGTATAATTTAAAACACTGTTAGAGTGTCTGACAAATACATAAATTTACACCAGAACGCCGGAGCAATATTCACGACGCAAAAAGAAAAAGAAAAAAAAAGTAGAACTAAGAAAAAAAATGGCAAAAAATAAAGAACCAAAATGAAACATACTTCAAAATGTGTTTCAGAAGATTAGTCGGGTGGCAGGGGTCTTGTTTTC
Organism: Apostichopus japonicus; assembly: GCF_037975245.1. Taxonomy (NCBI): domain Eukaryota; kingdom Metazoa; phylum Echinodermata; class Holothuroidea; order Aspidochirotida; family Stichopodidae; genus Apostichopus; species Apostichopus japonicus. The sequence goes on from NC_092578.1 coordinate 5,847,264, forward strand.
AAGCTCGGGAAGTGCCATTTCCTGCAATCTGGGAGACATTTTTTCAAAATTTTCTCCATTACGCTACGCGCAAACCATGGTGGCGCGTAGCGTATTTTGACCTACCAAACGTCCCCCCGATAATTATGATAGATGGCCACACTCTGATCTGCCGTACCAATCCCAAATAGCTTCCGACGCCCCTGCTCATCCTGTGTTCCATTAATAGTTGTCACTCTATTTACTTTAATATAGATGCTTTAGCCCAAAGTCATCACAATGCTACTTTATTGCAGTTTGTAGGCATAATCTAGTCAGTAGAGTCAGCCAATCTTTCACACTTGACTTTTCATTTCCTTAATCCAGAATGGATAAATAAGAAAATAAACAATAGTGCCTCATAGTGGCTAATATGATAATAGACCAGGGAGTTGTAATGCTACCTACACAACCTCCCTGGATAGAAAGAGCCAATTTTTGGTGACATGAATGGGATGGATATCTTTTTATCAGTGTTTAGATGAAATTCAGTTTATTCAGTGATACAGGGTATAAATTCCCCCCTTAATCCTATGTATTAGCATTTCCAATGCAGCTTCAAGTGTCTCTTACTATGTTTACAACAAAAGTATCAAACAAACCAGCTGATTGACACTGATAGGCTAAGTCTGTTTAAATTTAATGGTAAATTTATACTATAATTGGGTTTCTAGTTGCAACTCTAATCCTATTGATAGGGTGAGTCCCTTTGGTATTAGGTGATGCTCAAAGGTCAGGCCTGTCCATCACAGAGCACTAAGTGGCCATGACCGACAAAAGTAACCAAAAGATGGAATTCTTCCCGATTAAATGAAGTATGGTCTTAGAAGAAAATAAGGTGACAGTGACAATGTTCTTCCTTGACATATCTTCATTATCACCTTTCTGGGTCTCTCAGAACAATTCCCAGTAAAGGCAAGTCAATCCAGGGAACTTGTGGATGGAATAATACATCTTGCATCTCAAAGCATAACGGGCAAATCGCAAATTCAAAGATGTATGTACTAGCAGTTTTGCATACACTGAACCATAGTAGTTTGTGTTTTATGTGAACCAGTATGTATGAATAAAATTCCTAATTGCTTCACAAAAAATTGTGGACATTTAGTTTTTCCATAAGCTTCACTTTCTCATTTTGTGATGTACCTACAAACTGCGATGCTTTCAGGTTTCTTTCATATGATATCCAAACATAAGTGGTCAGCCACTTCTGCTTCTGCTCAGATAACTATTTATGATGATTCCATTTAAATCCCAGTTATTAAGTTGTTAGACTTTTTCATAGCTGAATGATAATAAGATATAAACAGAATTTTAACAATGGTAAAATCGGACAACAATGACAAAAGATGTATTGTTTGGTGGTAGCAAGTATTGCTGATCGTCCGTTCTTGTTATTGTTACTAAACTGCTGAAGCCCAGTGTCTTCTTTAAAAGAAAAGGCTTTACTTGTCAATAAATTATTTCACTCTGATAGCTTCATTGTTAAAAAGGTATCAAAATATAAAATTAGGTCATATTTATGAGTATTTAAGATTTACAATGATTATATATTGAATTGAAATATTTATCACAGAAAAGGATGTCATGTTGTCATCTCCACTAACCCAGCAATCTATAGCACCGTGATAATCCAATCTCCACCCACCCACCAATCCCCCACCCATCCCCACCCCCACCCTCCTTTTGTGAATTCATTAACTTACTTTCTGACCATATTACAACATGCCTATATTTTCATTGAAAAGAGGAGAATTGCATTTCAAATGAATTTTGTAGGATTTTTTTATAAAATTCCAGAATATTATTATTTTTAAATTTGTGAAATAGGGATCCATAGATGTTTTAACTAAGCTACAATAATCAAAAAGAGCAATGGTAAAATGATCTGTAACATTAGTATTAAACCTTGTGGTAGTAAATCACATAGAGTATGTTCCTCTGTCATGTGATCAGATTTTCAATGTACTGTTCTGCTGCATGTGTGTGTTTCATTTGACTGATGTTCTATAGCTATGGAATAGCCAGCAAGGTTAAAAAGAAATTGGCTGATTTACCCTTCAAGATTCTGACCGTTGTATGGTAAACAGGGAATTAAAAATTTTATTTGCCAAGCAACTAAGCAATTGTGGAATTGTCTATTAGTGTTAGTACAGAACAGGAGGAATATAGGGTGAGTCACTACATGTCTTTTGGGGACTCTGTAACCAAATCTGGCAGAAAGCATCATTTGAGTTATTGCTGTCCTTAATTGAGCTGTCTGATGGAATTAACAGCAGACCTAGCTCTGTTAAGGGAAAGTCATTGTATTAATCTGCTTGCAAGATTCATGAAGCATATCAAACACCTTTATAGAAATTTCAGTGCCTAGCTTTGCTGGGTTTTTATCATTTTCCATAACAACTTGCTGATTTGTAAATACGTACCAACCAGAATGACGTAAATAACCAACAAATAATAAGACCGCATTATTGTATCACTACAATAGCACAGTGTGCAGTGTAAAAGATTGTTGAAGAAAAATCATGCAGTCGTTAATAGTTCCATTGATTTCCACTGATGAGTGGCGAAGTTGGAATGTCAACTTGCCGAAGGCATGATATGCTTGGTCGCTCCTGGGCACTGATGTGAATATCGAAAACATGTTGTTTTGGAAGTTTTATCTGTGGTTTAACATTATCATAATTGCCAAATAACTTGCATAGAATTGCTTTGCCTATTTTCATTTGTATTGCACACTGCTGTGTATACCCCTCCTTGGAAGTTACTTCAGATATAATAAGCAGTGCAGTTTAAGGGTAAGTACATACTAAGTGATGGTACAATAAAACCTGGATTATACTGGTCTAGATATGAAGAAACATGGATTACAGAATTTCTTATACACTAGCACTGTAGTCTCCCATAATTAGCCTGTCCCCAGTGAAATTGTTTGCTTCTGCAAAGTGCTCTCCCATTTTCCCTTTTTACATACATTTATGTGTCATGTTTTGCTGTAACTGTGAGAGAACATAAAAGTGAAAACATAAAAAAATTATGTGTACAATACTGTAAGTTAGATATCAGATCCAGATAATCCAGGATTAGGATAACAGAGGTCCAGCTAGAATAAGCTAGATTATTCAGGATTTTTTGCTATGTTTTCTTCCATATTTAAAGGTCATTAGTCGTTCAGTAGCCACTATACTTTTATTGTAAAATTGCTAAAAGGTTTTAAAATGATCTTCATGGCAATTTTGACAATCCACATTATTCCCAGACTTTGAGGATCCTAATCTTATGCAATAATTGTCGGAGAGTGAAAATGCTCCATGGATGGCAATGAAGTGCTTATAGAAGTTCTTACACTTTAGTGACTACTATTTTCTGTTTTAATATATTTGGGTGCAAATTGTGCAAGAGTGATTTCCTTTAAGTTCAATTGCAACGTTCTTTAATCAAAGTCCTCTCCCATCCAATTACATTATGTTTTTTCCAAAGTTAAGATTTTCAAAGTACTGCATATTATTGTAGTACTAGTAGGGTTAGTCCAGTCTAAATCACAAGATATCAAACTTTATGCTGTAATTGTATGTATGTCTATGTCTTCAATGGTAAGAGCAATGTGCTGCTAAGACATAAAGTAGTTTGTAATCTCGTTGCCTTCTGTCAGACTGTTTATTGTTTACACAGGACATAAAATTTATGCATGGCAGAATGTCTCTCCCATTCTATCTGTCAGTCTCAAAAGAAATGTAATTTGAATCTTTTGCAGGGGTAAAACTGTTTATATTGATTGCATTGTTGGTTGTTTAGTCTACAGTAGGTGACTTGTCACATGATTGCAATGATTTAGACCTGTTTCGACTCTACTGCATACTGTTATAAACATACAATACACTTACACATATAGGAGACTATAGCCCTGTGTATCATGAATAATTATTTTAGTTGTAAGTAATCTGGCATACATGAGCTCATAGTGTCTCCATGGACGATAATCACTTCTAATGATTTTACTGAAAGAAATCAGTCTCCACACTTGTCAGAACGTGTTAGAATTTGCATATATTTGCTTTCAGTTGCATGCCAAGGAGATTGAAAATAGTGTGCAGTAAATATACTGTATATGCAAGGGCAAAACTCTCATTTTCTGATTCTAGAGTCTTATTTCAGTCCGATTTTGTGACATAACATTTACAAAGATTTCTATCATGACTCCATCAATGGACCCTGTCCACTAATGAACCGCCATCACTCTCCATCACAATTTGTCCTTCCTGACCGGAGAATAAAGTAAACTAAGGGAGATGAGAATTGGATGTATTTCATTACTTAACCTTACAGTGAGCTATTTATTACAGTTGACACAATATGCATTACACTCCAATTAATACCTCTATGTATACATTGTTACTGTACAGTACATACAAATGGTATGAAGTATTCTACCTCTACCAAAATATACACTGATCGATAGCTTGATACAGGTTCATTTTTCTTACTTCAACTATCTAGTCACAATTGACCATAATTTACAGTAATTTACTTGCTTGTGAAATATTAAAGCCAGATATTTCCACGGCCTACTGTTCTTCTTTGATGTTTACTACTATAACAATACTGTGTCTTTATGTAACAATCAACCCTCATAAAATGTCAGATATGTTGTATGGCAAACTACTTATCACCTTTCTGCATCATTAGTATCAGAAAGCTATGCATCTGATGCTGAACTGAGATATTAACCTTGAAGGTTGTTCATACTGAATATATTGCTAAAAACAGGAAGTCTGTTCATGCACTGTGTAGTTAAGAAATGTATACACATTCCTTTAAGGGTAATCAGAATTTGCACACACATGCTCACACAAACAAATGACATGAATAAATAATAAATAGCATGTATCTAACCATGAAGGTTAACTTTTTTCTAACTTTCCCCTTTATTTTTGGTTAGATATTTAAAAAAAAAGATAAAGAAAAAAATGAAATTCAAGGATTTCTTGGTTTTACATTACCTCTATCTCTTTCCTCAAATTCTTTTCAAAATAAACAGTGAGTATGTACATACATGAAGAACGTATTACATATGGAGGTCCTATAACAGTTAGTGGTGTAATTAATGTTGGTTATTATAGATATATAAACAGTACATGTATATACATGTACTATATGTATATACATGTACTATTTTTCATCCTCTCAATGTAGAAAATCAAATATCAAAATATCAAATATTCAATTCAAATATCCTCTTGCAGTTTTTCCTCTTCAAGAGTTCAAAGAAAAACAATTTGTACACTTGATCTCTTGATTGTTATTGTTTCACTCTTTCCGAACCATGACTTTGTAATCGATAAAATTTAAAACAAAATTGTGTTAAATACTTGCTCAGTAAAATTCACATTGTGAAAGCATCTAGTTTGATTACTTACAATGGCATATTGATTAATTGGTTGTCATGGTTAAAATTTATGCACAATTCCTCTGTATCTATGAATTGGTCTCCACCAATGAAAATGCTTCAAAAAAGAATACTTCTGTATTTTGTTCCAAAACTTGTACACACATCGGCAGGAAACTCTTTGCGGTGGAGACACTATGTCGGTTCCACTAGGTGGTTTTAATCGGTGCCACAGCCCAGACCAATTTGTAAATTTGCCTCCTTCCTGCCCGGGGCTATTTATTTTAACTTATCCCATCATCCTCTAAATATGGAAACTTAACACCCTGCTGATCCTCACGGTAGGGACCAGAAGGCATTGCGTGCTGCCATTTGTACACAACGATCAGCAAGGGTTCGGTCATGATCACAAATTGGATTTCAAGAGAAAGTGTTACAGAGCTGAATGTTTGAGACATCTTCAATTGCGTATGACAATTTGATTGAAGTGGTCGCTTGGAGGAGTTAGCCCAAGGTTTTCAAGCTTTTGATGTTTGGAGTATATATTTATATTGGTAAAGGGGGTAAGCATTACCAGTGGGAATTTGACTATATTTGATGTCTTTACTGATATTTCACCTGATCTTGTTTTAATTAAAGGCTGGTTTTCTACTTCGTGATTCCTTGTGTCGTTACATTACAAAGATAACAGACCTACTAAAATATTATTATCAAATGTATAGTTGATGGGTAAACTGTGAATAGTCTTTGGCAAAATTTCCCTTAAAAATTACATGCTATATGTACATTTATGTATTACAAATTTTACCAAATATTAATTTCTGATATTTGCTTCTTCCATTAATTTGTGATGTATATCATTAACGTCATCACCATTTAGCACATGTAGCAGCACATTGTATTATTTTATCCTGGAAGTAGAAAAATATTTGGCTGTATATTTATAATCATTGAAGAATAGGATTTTGTACAAAGAAACTTTAAACTTCTTGTCAGTGTACTGTTTTAACTATCGGGTAATTTAAATTTCAAAACAGTATTAAGACTGAAATTAGAGATGTCATAATTTTGCACATTAACTAAAATTAACAATTGGTTAAATGTAATTTTCCTTTCAGTGAGATCAACCGGCCACTCTGTTTTGTTTTTTGTTTATTTTCTGATTCTTTGAATGAAAGTTGCTTAAGACCATATATTCACCAGGTCATTGAAATTAAAATAAGCTATTGGTGCACCTCAAGTGGCAGATGTGTATAGTGTGTTTTGATTTTGTTTTTCCATTTTTCTCTTCAGATTGATTCAACAAAAACTGACTGCACCCATTTTTCAGGCTGAACTTCAGTGACGTGGTAAGTAATCTATAATTTGTTAAGGTTAGCTAATGTACAGTTCTACTGTACATTAAATTATGTCAGTATGACTACGTACGTTAGCATTAAAACCTAAAAAGTCGCGTACCAGATATAAATGAGTTTTTCTTTAAGTTCAAGTTTGCAATTAGTATCCAACGTTTTAATAATTTGAGATTGTCTAGATCTAGGAAAAACCGTGTTAACTTCTCTGACTTGCTACAAGCTTTTGCTCCATGCCAAGGTCTATTCCAGTCATATTTAAACGATTTGTTATCCATATACCCAAATTATATGCTTGTCATCGGCTCCGGTTATTAGTTGTGTTTGTTTTTCTGTCAGAACACTGCAAGGTGTAGGTGAACTATAATTGTAAATCTGCGAATCATTGTATCTGTTACTTAAGAATCAATGTAAATATTATATGCAATCTTAATAAACGGAGGGAAAAGAAAAAAAGAAAAAAAAGCATTAAGACCATAAATATTCTGTCAAGATTTTTTTGTGGGCACAGTCATTACCCATATACAGTACTGTGCGGATCATGGTTTCAGTCTCCATGTTGTCTTTGTGTTCTGGAGTGGTATGCATTTCTGATGTGAGGGTTGGGGAATTAAATTTGCAAGTATCCAAATGCTCTGCATGTAGTTCTAAGTTACCTACTTAAATGCTAAAATCACTCAATTATTTCTGTAGTAACATTCCATGTACCAACGGTTCAGATGTCAGGGTTACATGATGTGAAATGATATGCCTTGGTATTGAAATTAGAGATCCACCTTGTCTAGGGGAATTTACTCTACTGTCTCTGTGTCTCACAATCTCAGCACTCTGTCTGCTATCAATGCTATGCCCGTAGTGAACTGGGTTACCTTTTCACCCTAAGTGACCAGAAGATTGTTAATTGACAGTTGAAGAATGGGCTTTATCTTTGCCTGTCAGAAGTCACTAATAGTCACATCTTTAATTCTTTCATTTAACTGAAGATGACCCTGACCAAATCATGACATATATTGTACATATTAATCTGATTCTTTTGAGTTGTTTACTTTTGTAGGAACTTTGTTACATTTACCCAGAACCGACACATTATGCACAGTTAACATATCATGCATTGGCAATGCCAATGTATATATTTTGTAATCATATGCCTTACCTTCTTCAGGAGTACCATTTCCTAATTCAGTTGATCCATGCGAGTGAATCTTCTTCCCCAATCCCCTTCTCTTTTCTTCATCCCTTTCCCCCACCCCTTTATCCATACCAAGTCCCTTAGCATACCCCAAATATTTAACCTCACCAAGACATTGTCAACTTTGAAATTAAACAATTAACTTTCCCAGGGACTAAGTATTTCTATGATGGAGGTAGATAATTCTAATATTAAGGCTGGAACAAACAAAACCAGTTGCACTCTTCTTGGCACATTTGGAGGCCACATTGAAGTACTCTAAGTGGAGTCTGCTGTGCTTTGGTACAAGCAGTGTGAAGGAATCTGCATTGTGACAGTCACCAGTTCCTCCCACCATGTAAACAGATACATCAGTTGACTATTGGCACTGAAGTACATGTATGAGGAACCGTAACCTCACCAACACAATTCATCCCTGTTGGATCTGACATGATACCTGCCATTGAAATTGTCTGTAATGAGTGACAGTGTGCGGCATTAATGATCTACGGTGTGAGATTACATACAGTATATGTCTGACCCACCAAGTTGTGCACATGCCAGTCATTCTGAGCATAGCTCACTGTGCTACTGTAAATCTTTTTATCTGGAATATAAATAGATTGTACACGCTTGCTAATTTTACAGTTGAAAGTTGGATGTTTGCGGTGAGGGATGTAAATCATCTTGCTCTTGTTTCAAAGCCTGAACAGGGAAGCTATAGACTTAATGGTGGTTGGTATGTTCCAATTTAACATAACTATGCTGATGGTGTTGCTTTGAAGTGAAAGTTTAAGTTGCTCATTCTTTGCAAAGAGGTTGTATGGAAACAAAATATGTCATTATAGTAATGTGATTGTAGGGTAACTGTCAACATTGCAAGAGATGGTTTAAGCCAATAGACAACCTATTTAAGTGGAGATAATTAATCCAATCATTAGAAATTAAATTGTTTTGTTTTTGGCTGTTTTGTTAGCATTTACACTGTGTATGCAAGTTTTGCTATCTAGCCTGCAGTTGCTAGACCGAGTGAGGACTGCAAGTTTAATTTTGTATGAGTATTTTAGGTGGATCTCGCAATGTACAGTCCTCGTTTTGTTTATAAGTTTTATAAGATGACATATATGGGCCAACATATGCATCGTCAAACTCGGGTCAAGAATACAACTTTACTTCGTTGGTTTCTAGCTGTACATGAAGTTTGTAGTACACAAAACACAGTAAAAACAACCTACTTAATCAAAACTCCATGTTATTCCAGCTGAAATGTCAATGACTTAGCAAAGCTTTTAGAGTGAATGTGCATTAAGCTAATGAATTGTCCTAATGCAAATTGTTGTGGAGGTGTTTTGTGAATTGATGTGAAATTGGAATCTGTTGTATCTTAAAGTACATGTATGCATCAGCTGTTAATGATAGTAAGTACTGCCAACTGGTGTAGTATATATATGAAGTTGAGAGAAATAACTCAAATAAGTCTGAATCTCAGTTTTTGTTTCCTTTCACTTCCAATATTTCATAACATTTCATCACCATAGCATACCATCAATAAGAAATATAGAAGTAGAAATATAGAATATAGAAATAGAAGTATATATATATCAACAATTTATTATTGTAGTAATTAACGCAATAATTATGTAATACTTACGAAACAGTGATTGCCTTAATTCTCACTGTGGGTATTAAACTGCTTTGGATAAGGCAATGCAGTTTGAGTATTCTTGTCATATCATTATTGATTTATGCCAAAATTATTTTAGAATATATTTTAGAATAACTATTTTAAATATATGTGGTGAAGGTACAGTAAGGAGACGCACAGAGGTCATGTTTTTTGTATTTTACATATATACTGTAGAGTGTATAGCATCATGGGCATTTTCTGTGCCATAGATACCAACTCGTGAGCAAATTCCTGAAGCAGCTCAGTTTAAAATATTGGAAGCGGAACATTAAACCATATATGACATAGATCTAACTTGAATTAAAATAAGATTTTCTTAAGCTGTTTCCATTTAAACAGAAAATTCTGAAGGTGATTAAAGTGTGCCTCTCCTGAGTACCAGTATGTAGAGTGAGTAGTGTCAGGTAAATGTTAAATTTTCAGTCTATTAGTGACCAATCAAAAGTCACAGTTTATGTAGCAGATCACATTAGTACCAAAGCATAAATTGGAGATAAAAGATGGAACATGATGTTAAGTAACTCAATGGATATTAAATTAGAAATAAGAGATAAAAATCAATATCTATATCACATTATTCACTAGAACTCCCATTCTTCATGAGTCAAGTTTAGGTCGAGATCGTATCTTTCCTCACCATATTAAGAGACCCACTCCCCATCTCTGTATAATAGCAGGGAAATGATTGATGTATAAAATTCTCCAATCAAAGTATGAGATTGAAATTTTCACACTTGTGGGTAATGTGATGGACATCTGATACTAGTTTAATAAGTCTGATCCTTTAACCTCCTTAGAAATCATGGATGTCAAAATTTTTGCCAGGGGGTATGACAGAAATAACATCAACATTGTCAGTGGTTGGAAAAACTAATGAAGTGGTTTTAGATCTATATCAGCAGGTTATCTTTGAGATCAAATAATTCCTCTGTTAAAAAGTGTCACCACAAATATCTTAAAGCGGCTATATTTCCATTTGGTTATGATAATTTTTGAAAATCATAGTATTATAATAGTGAGATAGTTAATGTCCACAATGTGATCATTGTATGAATGTTAAATTGTGTCATTCCAAAATGTTATAAGCATTTTGTGATTGATGGAAAACAATTGATTTTACCAGCAGCTTTTGTAGTGGTTGGTTACCAATGTACATGATAATTTTCAAAGATTATCGCTGAAGATAAGACCTTCCTAACTTTGGAAATGGCACATGGTAAGTCAAGCTAATGAAACACATTGTCGGTGAGATTTTAGAATTGTTTAAGTAATTAAGAGATTCCAAACTCAATGCTGCTTTAAATATAAATATGTACTGTATCACAAGAAGCTACAGTATACAGGATATTAAACTTATTAGGTTTGAAGTCTTACAAGAAAAATTTGAATTTCGAAGATTCTTCGATTTATTATCTGATTGTAAATTTTCAACTTCATGTTCCAGCAAACCATTAGTGGAATGAGTTTTGTGATTGACTAAGAATCATTCTTAGTCTCTTTACAGATATTTAAATGTATCAGATATGACAAAATCTGTGAAAGTAATTAACTAAAATTTAAGGTAAGGAACTGACAATTTCCATTAAATTAATTAATTATATACTGTAACCTTTACATTTTATACTTGCTCATTTTCACATTAGTGATGGAAAATAATTAAATGCTTCTTGACAGAAATTCATCACTTGGGTAGATTAATATGAGAAAGCAAAAGGTAATTTTGGGATTAAACATTAGTTTGTCACCATGCATGTATGAGGGGTTTTGGTGTTTGTTATTCTTGGATGACTAAGTATCTTTCTTACAGCTTAGCTAGATTGTGATCAATATATTACTTGTTTGAATCTTAAATACTAAATAATTAAAATTTTGTGAATAATTTTACTTGTCATAAACTACTGTACTAAAGTACAGTAGGCTTGTTCTCACTGGGTCTATACATTATAACCTTTTAACACTGAAGAGCATGGGAAGTTGTATACAAATTGTTAAGGAGACAATCAAAGAATACATCAGACTATATCATTTTAGCTTGTAGCTGAATTCTTAAGTAATCTGTGGTCTGCTATACTGTAGTTGTGCTTGTACCTCTATGACATCCAACACAAGTGCGCGTTGAGGGAGGATGGTCATAGAACTCTTTTTTTATCTCTCGCTTCCAAAAAGGAACAGTCTGTCCTCTTTTAAGCTACTAAAGCACTTTACCATGGTTTTCATAATCGCTTGGTTTGAATAAAGTGGAGACACTAGAGACTCTGAATTGTTTGAAAAGGATTCAGTGCTCATAAGTGTCCTTAAAAACTGTTTTTACAAGAACTTGAAGTGTAAAATCCTCCAGGATTTTCACAAAGTTCATTAGCACACAAAGCAAAAACTGCTTTAATGTATTCACTGGACTGCTCATAATAAACTTCACAGTTGATTAGTTCTAAACCAGAAGGTGGGGACTATAGACGATGCCCCCCCCCCCCCATCAACGTTAAGCCAGCCACCCAAACAGAAATTGGTTGTTTCAAGTTATTTATATATATGTAGAAATATGTTAGTGTATCAGTAGACTCAGAACCCACAATGCTCTCTCGATCTGACTCTTCTTTTGACCTTTAAAAAGAACTAGTTTTAAGCTTTGACCCTGGCTACATAGACGTAGGAGGTGGGGGGGCTGCAACCCTCCCAACCAAAAATGTTTGGGAAAATTCCGGCAATATGCTGAGAATTTTTCGGGCACCTACTGAAAGAAAAATAATTTGCAATGTGTTTATCAATGGTTAAACTTATATATTTATGATCATTATTATTGTAATGACTTACCCAATAATTCTAACCAATATGGAAGGGTAATAACACGGAAAATGATTGTATGTTATTGGCATGTGATGTAATAACTGATGTATGCCTATATGATATGTACATTAACATTTTGAACACGCACGGAGAGCGCGAAAAATTGTGGTTATATTTTTCGGGCAAGTCGTTACAGCCCACCCAAATCAAATTAGGCTCCTATGCCTATGCCTGGCTTTTTTGCTCCTGTAGTTACATGATCCCAACTTAACATGTGATGACTGGAAGCCTCTATCAAAGAAGTGTGTTATGATCTAATTTTTTGTCATTGGGACTATCTTACTTGTACATGCTGCCAAGAAATAAATGTGCGTAAAAGTTGTCTTTCCATGCTAATTAATAGGAATTATGTGCTCCATTTGTTGAGAATCTTGTCTCTTTCAACTTCACACAATCATGGGGGATGGGGATGGGGAGCATATCCCCCCATAATTTTGAGCTGTGGGGAATGTAACACAAAATATCATAGCTCCCCCCCCCAACTTTTCAGACTTCTAATGGAAAATGTGACAGAGACTCTTGATGACAGTCCGAACCTTCGTGTATTGATAACAGTTCCATCATTCTGCTTCTCATGTGATGTAATCTTCGATTGATCCGACTGGTTTCGTCGCCCCCCCCCCTTCCCACCTCAGAAAAGCTATCTACACCCATGATTTCCAATCCTCTTTTACATGGTTGTAGTTGACTATTTGGCATATATTCAAACAGGATCATGTAACATTAAAATCATAGATTTTAAATTATTGTCCAGTTCTTAAAACATTAACCTCAGATTATTTAAAAAGTAAAATTATCTGTGTTTCCTTGTTAATTAAAGAGACTAGTACGCATGTTTAAACAATGCTGCATTCACATATGTGTCTTATTGCATGTGTATATGAACATATTTCATAGAATGTCATCTGTCAGTCCCTTCTACATGCGAGCACTCTGTCTCTGAGGCAACAAAGCTACAGCACAGTGAAATCTTGAGGACAGGTTTATATGTTTGTACTAAATTTCAATGAATTAAATTCTTTGAAACTGTAGGTGAACGTATCTAAATACAAAGTACTTTATTGGTGAAAGGCTTTATTGGTGAAAGGCAGCACAGCAGAAGAGATAAATAAATGACGGTTTGTTTATATATTGATGCAATAAGCTTTTTTCTAGATGTTTTAGAGGCTAAGAAAGGGGATCCATATCAACACTGCTGTATTAATGTCCTCTCAACCCACCAAGAAGAAGATGTTGATGTCATCTATCGCTCTGTGTAACTCATGAGTTGACAGATGGCTGAATTCCTGAGAAACTTTTTCAAATATGTTTCACGTACAGGTCTACATTAAACTTGTACTTTCCCAAATATGTTCAGTTCCTTTGTTATTTTAGAATGCAACTTGGCTAGTCTAACTAATGAACTGCATTGTTATAGAATCTAATACATATTGAACAAGAAAATTTAGTTCGCTTCCTAGCTTACATGTCTCCTCATAACCTCAGCACTCTGGATCTACTGTGCCAAGAGAGATCTGGTAAGCAGTAACCTTGTAAACACTGTAGGCCCTCAGGGATCGATAGATCTATAGATCTCTATGAATCTCTATAGATCTCTCTACTTGTAGATCTACCGGTAGATCTATCTATCAATCTACCAGTAGATCTATCTACCGGTCAATGACCTCTCAGTCAACCATCCGAAGTGCCTAGAAGTTCATTTTCTTGTGGATTTTGTTATCATATTGAATCCAAGTTTGGTGTTCACTGTGTTGTCTTAACTATGTGTCATCTGTACTGGACAGCCCAGAAAGTATCCTTTGCAATTTGGGGATTTAATTCTCTGTTAATCATTAATGTTGCTTGCACTGTTAATACAATTGTTGGTGTATAAATCATTGCTAAAACTTTATCGCTATAAAGTTATATTCCCACGTGCACCCTCTCCCACTCTGTCTCTCCTTCTTTCAAAGTTTATTTGTTGGAAGTATCATAACTCATCACTAATAGTCAAAACTGATATATTTGTACCAAAATTTCAGAGCATTGCTACAGTACTGATTTCGCTTAACTCCCGTTGAAAAAAAATCAACGATCGATAACAAAAGTTAAAAATCGATAAAAAAAGTTGAAATTCGGTTAATTTCGTTGACAAGATTTAGACTACTGCGGGCACGGTTGTCAACGAAGTTTCAACGAAATTTCCACGAAAGTTATCGCGATCAAAAACCGCAAAGGCAATTCTAGACATATCAAGGTTGTGACTTGCGTTGAATCCTTAGTGTAACTACAGCCGTTTTCAGACTCTACCAGAAGTTGCCGAGGAATATTACAAACGTTGCAAAAGTGTGATTGTATATAAGACGGAGTAAGTTCTGTACTAGGTGTTTGAAAAATGATTTGGCTAGGATAATAAAAACTAGTCTTGGTCGATCGTAGCAAGCACATTCTATGACTCTTAAGTTATAGGCTAGTATTAAACTAGGATAAGTTTAAGTTAACTCACCAAGGAACGCAGTGTCAGAAAAAACAAGAAAAAAATATCAACAATGAAACAGTCGTAGCTGGATATCAAAGAGATCTTTATTTCCAAAAAATTCCTGTGTTACTTGACGTACTACGGTACCGTTTACTACAGAACCGCACTCACTTTCAAACTTTTCTGAGAGCGCATTCCGTCCAAAAAATCTCCCCCGACTTCAATGCACGCAAAAAAAAAAAAAAAAACTTATTTCCCCCTAACCCGTTACTGTAAGTTGCCCGCGAAAGCAGATGGACTGCCCTGGTAAGGTCGCAGCCTGGGTCTGGGCCACCTGTAGTATGCTGCTTACATGTGCATTCCCTACCCTGGATATCCCCACCACCAAACTTTTTTGAAAGGCTTCGTCCAATCATAAACTTGGCTTTGTCAAATTCACGCCTACCTTATGTAAATTAGCATAGTATTTATCTTCGTGGGGGGTTTAGCACCGCAGAACCTTCATGGCTGGCTGCCTCTAGAAGCAAACATTATTTTACCCCTACTGTTCGTAATGGAATGGATGTTATCTGTTACTTAGTTAATTGAAAACCAAATATTCATTCATATATATATAAGTAGAACAATCCAGCAGGGATAGAAAGTTTATCTTGAATGAACCAATCAAAAGTCGTGCTATTAATAAAACTTGAAAACACCTGGCCAGCAAGAGAGTTGCAAACAATTGTTTCCATGACTACTAAGAAAATAAAGCAGTGTCTTGGGGCCCACGTTGGGTAGATTTCTGTGGAAAATGAATATATTTTCATTGCTTATTTGAGTATTGTATATTGGGAAGAGCTGATCAAACATTACTGGGAAGGGCTTTCAACTGGCCTGACGGCATGTATAAGTTTATTTTAATGAGTAGGGGGAGTTTTTATGAGTCTCCCGGTATGCGTCACATGAGAAGTAAATGTTTTGTTTTTCGGTTTTATCATCGTTTTTCAAGTGGAACAACTCATAAAATCATGTCAAATGAAAATAATATATATTTGAATATCCTTCCTTAGTTTTACTAATCAGGAATGCTTGATAAGGCATGCAATGCATCGTTCGAAAATGTAATTTTAAAGTAGAATTGAAAAATGAACGACATAAAACAATATCTGTGAAGCGTGTGGAGCACAACTTTGAATATTCGTTGTGAAAGAAAACATAATGAACGATGTTTACTGCGTAAATAAATTTCGCGGAACTGGTACAGAGAAATTACGTACTGCAGCTTACGTCAGAGAAGCTCATAAATGACACAGGTGGATAGAGCGCATCAAAATTCGGTTTAGGAAATCCCTATACAGCCGACAAAAGTCGATGTCTCCTTCCGTTTTCGAGTTATAAGCGATTTTGTGTTTTTGCGATATGGTTTTCAGTATATTTTCATTGAATAAGGGCGTTTTGTTGTGTGTGTTTAAATAAGGGTGTGACCTATCAGATATTTCGCTAACCGTTTCACCGTATCCCCTGCCGGTCGGTTAAACGTTTAAACGCCGTTTCCCGCCGTCCCCCTCCCCTTAGACCCCTCCCCCATTTCAGTCACCACTTCCAGATCCGTCGGCAAGTCAAATTTGACTTAAAATATGCACCAGATTGCATCTAAGGACGTTTCAAAACTAAAAATTTTCCAAAGGGGAGGGGGTGTCCCCATAGACCCCTCCCCCATTTCAGTCACCACTTCCAGATCCGTCGGCAAATCAAATTCTCCACACCCCCCCCCCAACAACAAAAAACCCTTCGCTACGCCCCTGGTCACATACATGATACAGTACCTTACATTTGATACAAAAGTTACTTCAAACAACAGCTTCCCAAAATTTGTGTCGCAATAGGTTAAGATTTAACCACGCTGCGCAGTACCATTCATAATTTGCATATTACACTCGGCGTCCAGATGGCGGGAGAATATAACATCATGTTCAATGTGTTGTGTCGTTCCCATGGTGCGATGAACTTGGGCAAGTTGCCAAGTTCGAATGTCAATGACCTACTTATGTTCTGTGACCAATGTCAGTTGGAATTATGTGTGTAAAAACTCGGGTTTTTCCATTTGTTATATATATAGAAGTTTTTCCGTAAGCGGAGCGAATTTTAGGGCGGCTCGTTGATTGTGAGGAAGCACTTATCTAAGCATCAATATTTGTGAAAAAATATCGTAAGTTTTTCAGTTTCATTCATTTTCTTTTATGTTTGCCGCAATCGCGCCCGCAATGCATGCACAGCATAATATCATGTGTGAAAAAATGGCTGTACACGTGCGGACCTGAGAGAGCAAACTGGCCTTGTGTTGTTAATGTTATGACGTTACTTTCTAGAACGGCCATTTGCGTCTTTTGGGGTCAACATATTTTCACACGGGGTTTTCACCATGCCATTGATCGATGTACACGGGTGATATGTCGCAAATATAAACTGAGAAAACGAATTGACGACACTATCATCATGAGCTCATGACTATTGGCCTACTACTTTAGTTATATTAAACACATTATTCATGCCTAAAACATCGTTTTTTTGTTTTTATAGATAGTTTGCAGTACATTACTAAGTTCTTTACATATTTTAAAATAATTTTCATGTTTAAAAGTAAACAAAATAGAAAAAATAAAAAGAGAAAACGCCTTTTCGAAAAATGGAAGCGTCCTCGCAGAATGGGCGGGGCATCTTTATTTTGCTTCAAGTTACATGTTTTCGCTCAGAAACAAAGTTTCATACTCCAACTCTAATAAAAAACCAAATTTACATTTCTAAAAAATAACTATTTTTCGTAATCTGCAAGTAAACCAAGTTTATATGTCCATTCATTGTTATTTAAATGGTTAAACAGCACTCATAATTTATCTGGAAGGGTGCCTCGTGGTACATAGCTTTGACTGCAACCTCTTTTACGTCCTGGCGAAGTTAAGACTTATGTCACTGTGTTTGGGGTTCACAGTTAGAAAACGTCCCCCGTCAGTTTCACTACATGTTTCTTTGAGTGTCACTACTCAGTAAGTACAGGAATATTCTTGAGAAAATTCCTGCCTTCAAACGACTGTTCTAAAGTCTAATCAATACTAATAAACGAAGTTGCTCGTTTTCCGACGTTTCTCGTAACCACACATTGACCTTCTATTTCGTTTAAAAAAGAATTTCAACGTATCGTTGAAAATTCCACGAAGGAAATGACCGAAATAACCAATCGTTAAAATTCGTGGAATTTCGATAAAAATCGGGGAATTTCGATGACAAAACGTGGAAATTCGGTTATTTTCCTTTTAACGAATTTTAACGGGAGTTAAGCGAAATCAGTACTGTAATCATAGTAATATTTTGATTTACATTTTGACCTTTGTCAATGTCAATAGATGGGAGAATAATTTGGAAAGTTAGAAATAGTTCCCAACTATTTGATTTAAGACTTGTTTATCAATTGTTTGCATGCAAAATATTTGTAGGCAAATGACTTTTATGTAGTATTTTGGAGAACCATATATGCTCATCACCTAGCTTGCATCCAAACAGTTACATATATATGACTGAATGTGACAGAATGACCTATAAAATTTTCGCTCTTTTCTTCATAATTTTCTATCATAGAGTTATCATCCAAATTTTATTGTAGGTCATAAGTAGATTATTGATGAGGTTTACAAATATTTGTAAAAGTGTCATAGGTATAAAATATGTGTTCATCATTGGGACCAGACACTGCACAGCGAAATTTGAAACATCCTCCTGAAGTCACTATGACAATCTCCAGAGATCAATATAACATTCATATATCAGTCCCTTGCATATTTGATTTACTGAGTGGCAGGTATAATGGATGGGTTTGTTACTAGATGCTTCAAGTATTGAATTTTGTGTATGAAAAATGAAGGAAGCAGGTAATGGAATATATCATGTGTATGTAATGTAATCGATGTCTCATGCATGGGCATAGCTACTGTGTGGAGCCGTCCTAGCAATGTGAAATCATATATATTTCATACCAGAATTGACTGGCATGCCAAATATTAGGAAGAAATTCTAAAAAGTTATAAAAAAAATAGACTAGTAAAAAAAAAAAAAAAAAGGAGAATATATAGGTTAATTGTTTCATCAGTGCAGTAAGGTTCTGTTCTAAAATGATGCAATTTAATGAGATCAAAAGAAAAAAAACTGCTTGTTTATGAAAAATAAAACCTGTGTATGTTGTTGTTGTTGCACAATACTAAGTTTTAGCATGGCAGTGTTGTAAGATGTACCAGCAAATTCATCACACAAGTCATGTTTTATAATGTAACAAACTGCTTAGTAGCATTTCTTAGTTTTATAGGTGAATCACATACATATGTATGCCAGTACTTCTCACATACAATGCGATCAACGGGCTTGCCCCTCAATATATCACTGACCTTCTTACTCCTTTGCGTCGGTCAACTAATATTATGCTTCGCTCTTCCAATCTTGCGCATTTACAATTAACTCCTGGTCCACCTACCCGCACTCGTTATGGGGATCGTGCCTTTTCTGTCGCTGCGCCTTCTCTTACGAACAAACTCCCATTTCCCGTTCGTGACTCTCCCTCCCTTTGTATGTTCAAGAGACAACCTAAAACATTTCTGTTTGATTCCTAGTTTTTTTTTTCTTTTTTTCCTTGGTTTCCTTTGTCTATTTCCTACTTTGTAAAGCAATTTGAAACGCTGTATTAAGCGCTATGTAAATGTAATTTATTATTATTAGTACATCCATTGGCAGAAATTATGGTAATCACATATTGTATATACTGGAGAGTTTCATATGCAGTGATGAAGTCTCTATTTTGCCATCAACTTGCATCAGTTAGTTACATAGTCTTATATCTATGGAAACAGTTAAAAGTTGCATGATTCAACATACTGTAAGCAGGAGCTTCAGACAGCCCTGGCAGTCATGTTGCTGATATTTGTCAAGTCCCAGGTAGCATGTTAAGACTGCCATGAATGAAACATGACATATTCGTGCTGCATCAGTGTTGAAAATCTAGCACTCCTCAAGACTGTTACATTTCAAAACATACCCGAGGGTTGTTAAAACATGTGCACCATTTTAATAGTTTCCATAAAATGAGGCATGCTGTCAACTCTTGTTCAATTAAATGCGATAACCAGGGGACAGAGCGTGTCAAAATATTAAAAGTAGGAAGTAAAGAGATTTCATCATTTCAAACATTTGACAATCCTTCATAGTTGGAGGGCTGGAGAGAATTTACACATTTTCTCAAATTCCTGTTTGTTGATGGTTCTTTTATATATACCAGTCCCAACTTCTATCCCCAAAGCTGTGAGATTTGGGAGCTAATGGCTTCTCTCATCAGTGAGACCTATTTCAAAACAGTAAATGTAGGTTATGGTAACAAGTCTAGACTCCAGGAAAGATTTGACTTGAAATTTAAGTCTGAATGTAAATATTCCGGTAATCCTATTCTTGAGCAAAGGATAAAGAGGTGAACAGTGGCCAGTGAACTTAATTTTCAAGTACCACATTAGTTTTGAGCATATTTGCCTTAAAGGGACTTTTGTATAGTGAAACAAAGAGAAGCACCTTGATAAGTTTTGTCAAACTTTGGTGAATGGCTTTGTTGTTCAGTTTGTCTCAATGTATCAACAGTCTGAACCAGAAGGTCAAAACTATCAATACCTAAATGTCTGTTTTAAGGTTGTTGAGATTGTGTCCGTTTTAGCATATCTAGCATTTATGAGGTCACTAGCTAGTTTCCTTAAAAGTGGTCACTTAACTGGTTCTCCCCAAAATATAAAAATTTAAAAATAAACATTCAAATTATGGTTAATCAATTGATAGCATTATTCCTCTGTACAGTTGGTGAAATTAGTGAATGTAATTATATGTAACTTTTCACAAATATTATCTCATCAGTTTTTTACAGGGAGGGACTTTAAGAGGATACATGTTAAAGAACCATGACTGAATGTATATGTTATGAGTTAGGCTTACTTTCTTTACCTGATACTTGATTGCTACTTGAAGCTCAGCATTTTGAGGCCTTAAAGGTTTGAGAAAGGATACTTTCAATCCAGGACAGTAGTTGGGAAAATTTCCTTCTTCCACAAGAAACAATGCGACTTGGTTTTTCAGAAAGTCTAAATGCTTAAATTAATGGTGGGTGGTCAAATGGTTGTTCAAGTTTGAACACTAAATGACAGCTATTGGACTTTTTATCATATTTCAAGGTAATTACAAGAGGACATGGTATCCCAGCCTTCCCTCTCTCACTTAAAGTAGGAAAGGTAGCCCTGTGAATAGTGCCCTGCCACTGTGGCATTATCAATCAAATTTTGGTATGTTAAGTTTTATACCACCCAATTTCTGTTCCTTCTTCTCCGCCTCCTTGTGCCTCCTACTCCACAATTCAACTATTATGATGCCGTTCCACTCCCCAAACTGTTACATGCTTATCTGATAGATCCCTTTTGATCCATATTTGAAGATTCTGTAACATTCTCATCCTGTACGTGCAATCTAAGAAAGGCATTTTTATGCACATGAAGAAACCTAATGGATAGGTTTTACACATGCACATCTCTAAGTCAACATTGACAACACATATTGAGATGTTGAGTGACTGCCATTCATAACAAAAGTACCCATCAGCCTACCAGTCAAGTGCCATATCTAGCTGAGATTATAAATTCCACATCACTTGTCTGAATTGTAAATCACAACCCAAACCTTTGGCTTTGTGTTATCAAGCCAATAAAGTTTGCACCTTATATGGGCAATCTTTTATCATTTGCCCACCTGCGTTTCGAATAAAAGGTTCCTCTTTTTACAGCTTATTGCCTTGGCTGGAATTTCATTTAATCTCTGTTTTAATGACTCCTCACAAGTCCTTGCCAGGTGACAGGTTTGAATAAATGTACAAACAGAGAGCAGAGCTACATACACAACAGTGGTATGAGCTTATGTGAGTATTTGAAGAGATGCTAGTTCAAATGTTTTTAGACCAATATATGGTGCTGAGGCATAACAGTCCAGAATACAAATGTAACCTGGCATATTGGTAGACTTAACTCTTGCAATAGACATTACAAATGGATTTCAGTATTTTAGTTAAAAACAAGGTTTTCCCTTAACTTTGTAAAATGATTAGGTAAATTATAGACTTTTCCAGTTCTAATTTGTACAAGCATTACGGTGTGATGAAACTCCATCAGTATAAAACTTTCGCAGTTGCAAGTAACCAGTCAAATTGTGATGTTTTCTTGAACTAATTTCTAAACCAAAATTAAGTATAATGGGGGGAAATTTTAGTTAGCTTTGTAAACATGCAGAGTAGCATTTAGCCTTTTGTAATTACTTAAATAATGGCAACAAATATTAAATGCACAATTTTATATCAAATTTGCAAAATGGTTTGAAACTTTGCAAAAATTAATGTAATTGGCGAACTGATGTTGACATTTTAAATTGACAGTTTATTGAAGACAGCTGCATTATCCTGTATTGAAGTTTGTGCTAATGGAGGATGTAATTAAGTAAACAAAGGTTTAATTGGTTCAAGTGTGTTTACCCTGTTTGGATTTTAATCCATCTCAATCTGATTGTAACTTCATCTTTCCTTTTAGTTTTTGGGGTGGCCAACACAAGTTTACAGAATTCCTTGTCAAGATTCATCTGTTGATGTTTTGTACGTTTCCTAATGAGTTCTAAAATCATAATCATTTAGGAGTAAAAAATATTCTAGCTATTATTCCTCACTGCTGTAGACATTATTTCGAGTGACGTCATTGAAGTCAAGATCATAGGAGAGGTATCCATGGTTACCAAAATCCTTCTAAATGGAAGAAATAGGAAAGTTCCAAGCAGAGTTATTAATAATTGTTCTTCTAGTCAGAAATCATTATAAGCCAAAACCTTGGGATCTTTTTTCATGTGTCTTTGAGAACACTCAATAGGAAGAGTTATTTAGATTTGGCAACAGGTAATATCAAGTATTATACCCTTGTACTGTAGGTAATTACTAGACAGTTTGTAAAGTAGAAAATTGTAGTTCTGCATTTGTGGCTTATTCTGGTTTTGGGATAAACTCTCATGCCAACTTTCCGAGAGTGCTAAACACCATCAATGTGGCCCTCAGAACCCCACAGTATCAGAGCCATTTAAACCAGAAATCAATTGAAACACTAACTGACCAATGGCAAGAGGAGAGCCATGAAACTTTTAGAAATTCCTCCTTGTGACATTTCTACAAAACAGATGAGCTATATACACAAGCAGAACATTAGTGATGTTTTAGTTCCCATAAAATGCAATATTTTCATTTTTGTCATAGATATTTGTACATCTTTTAACTATTGTATCCCATGGATTGCATACAAAATTTCACTATTTACTTCACTCCTCTCTTACCTGTCTCCTACAACACTAACACACTTTCCTAGTCTACCTAGACGCCACTGGTATAAATTTTAGCACTGCGCCCCCGGTGACCTCCGCTACAGGTCACCACACACTATCTTCCTTAGGGATTTACCATTCCGAAGGAAAACGTTTGTTTTTCGAACTCCCGTTTCCACTTACGCCATACAAAATTTCACTGACCATGGCTCATAAGCCCACCTCATCAGGCTAATGTCATATACAGTAGTATTAATACACAGTGTGATGGGTGCACCATAGTCATCATTACAAGGTGGGCCCTTCAATTTTGATATTTTCTGTATATAGCTCTCATGTGTGGTTAATGCAAATTTATGAAAAATAGCAGCATGTATTTCTCATGATGATTTGTATATAAAGCAGAGACATATATACAATGATAAAAGGAGTAACAGTCAGTGAAAGTCATGACAATCATTGATAAACAAACAGCATGCAGTCATGTGGAAACTTAGGATTCCACAAAAACAAAGCAAAATAATAGACCCTGTAGGCCTATAGCTGTCACACCCTATGGGGTACTCCATATTCTAAATGTGTCAGGAATAATTATTTTGATCAACATTGTTCTGAACAATTTATGACAAGTTAATCAAGGACGACATGAGAAAGTATATTCATGTTTCCGATTAATAGGATAAGATACTTACTCCCCCCTCCCTGATGTATTCTCCTCCTGAATCGTGATCCACGCTCCCCCACACATCCTCTGCCATCTTCAATCATCTTATCAGTACGGGGGTATAATTTAAAGCACCTGTCTGTGTTTTATTACTGTAGAGTCAATTTGTTTGAACCTTGTTTTCTTCATGTTTTTTGTTTATAATGTCTATCACCCACCAGATGGAAGCTTGGGGAGGGGGAGAGGGAGCTATAATCCCAGGGCATGGGGTCTATTAGCGTACCCTTACAAATATGCAATATAAGAATAATGTATTCTCATTTACTTACTGAAAAAGAAAGGAACAAGGGACCAATCCTGGGGGCCTAAAACTGGCTCTGGATGCCACTGTCAGGATGTAGGACTTGACATTCAGAATGGTGCAAGTAACTGGTAAATGAACCTGAATAGTTTTAAAATATGCTGATAACAAATTATATCCAATCCATGAAACATGCAAAGAATAATAGGTCCATGAGATGGTCTTGTATCATTTAGCTAAAACTTTGGTGTTATTGTCTGCATGATTAAATGCAGCAGACTTTTACAAGGTTTTTACATTTCTAGCATGGAAATAATGCAGGACACATCCAGGAATGCAGGAATGATGCAGGAAATAATGCAGGGCACAGGCCGGTGCCTTTAAATCATAAGGTCCCCGGTTCGAGTCACTCCCAGATTAATGTATGTCGTCCAGTTACAGAGTTGTTGACAATTAACAATTCATAATCATGGACGTTAATTATGAATGTAAGAGACTGACTTCGGTCAGCTTGCGGATTTGATAAGCCAATGAGGCTTCTTCGCGAGTTCCTGCTTGCAGGAGGATCTAATATACATACATATACATACACATACACATACATTTAACAAACAGTATAGGATTTTGTATAAGTATCTATGGTGAAAAATGTGGTATCCTGCTAACATAATCTGAACTGCTTTAAGCAGTTAACCTTGTTCTATTTCAGTCAGGTCATGTCACATGAGGCTATAGTACTTTTGGGATGGCATTTGCTGCCGCCAACATATCGAAAGGATGATATGTATAGAGTAGGTGAAATTTTGCTTCACTCCAAGTGTATGTACACTTATACTATTGAATATTTAGATATATGTGTAATAATGAAACAAATTGGAAAGTCGCTTATTAAGTGAGAAGTATATTGGTCTTATGCTGGAAAGATAATCATCACTTAAATATGTAGTTATATTTCATCAAAATAAAAATGTATGAAACTATCTGTCATGTATAGTTATAGACTTCAAATTAAAATGTAACACTCAATAATTTACTGCTCATCTCATATATTTTCGATTATGTTAATTTATTACCTGCAGACAAGTTTTCAAATTAAATTCAATGTTGAATTTTCGGTATACATCCCTAGAAATGTTGATCCCCATTTATATCCCCAAGCGGAATTGTTTAATTGATCATCACGAATTCCCTCCAAGGAATATACTACGATCGAACTGCTTCTCAATTATGCACGCATCTATAGCAGCGTGTTATGTATAGTGTGAGTCAGTCTTAAGGATTGAGTGTGAAACGCATGCATCATAGCCAGAAAGAATTATCACTCCTTGTCCTCATTAAGGCCAAAATTCTTCATTCATTCTCATTTGTACATGTTTGTTAATATAGTTTGTGCAGCTTCTAATATACTTGTAGGCCATTTCCTCTCATGAAGCATTGATAGATTATTGAATTTGTTCAAATCCAAAATACCTGGGAGATTGCAGCGTTGTACATGTCATTATGATGGAGAGAACTGATCGTACGCTAACAAAAACAGTCTAAGCTCACATTTAATGCCCTACTTCATAACATTTCAGCTTAATAGTTAATTATTTGCTTATAGAAACCGTAAAGTAAGCAGCAAGCTCAAGCATCGTCATTAGCCCAATGTGGTGGAGATACCAGCCTGAGTGATGAATAACTTTCTCAGATAAATATTAAACAAAATCCATTTCGTATCTATGCCACACTATAAAGTACTCCTTCTCACATAGGTGCAGGACTTGAGTAGGCCCAAATATGACATCAACAAACCAAATGTGGTTGATGTTTCAATGATTTTATCCATTTTAGTACAACGTTTATTTTCTGCAATAGAGATGGATTTCATAATTTTATGATGATTTCTAAAATATTGAATTTGGTAGCATGATCTTAATGATGGCACTGGCTCCCGATCAAAGACCGAATTATTTTTAAATTATTGATTTTCACATATCGCTATTTTATTAGAACTTCGCCATTCTACTTGTCAGAACTTCTGCAACCATATCACGCAAATTACAGTTTCATGAGATCACACAATAAATTACTTCTGTGTGAAAATTGCTCAAATCGATCATGAGCCAAAAGAGCTTTTGCTGCTGCTGCCCCTGCTCTGTGGAACAGCCTTCCAGAACTTGTAAAACACAGTCCATCTCTTGCTTCTTTAAATGCTCTCTCAAGTCTCATCTGATGAAAACTGTTGAATTAATTGTTCACTGTTGCCCATATTTGTTTGCATGTCTTGTACTATGTTTACTGTTCTTTGTTTTGCTGTCGCACTTTGTGTCACTGCGTCACGAGTGTCTTTCTTGACGGATACCGTCGAATTATAAATGTCCATTATTATTATGATTCCGTGTCAGTACTATTTACATTCACCATAACAAATATGAAAAGAGAAACAAAGGGAAACATAGAACTTTACTTTTTTTTCATGGAGTAAATTTGTCTTTTTCTTTATATCCATGCTTTGTATGATGTATAAAGTATGTAAGTCACATTTTGAAGGTATGTATACTAGTAGTACTATATTATATTAGATCAATGTACTTTCAAAGTTGGAATTAGCAATTGTTGGTGCCAAGTAAAGAGTATGAAAGTGTAGATTTTGCTTCCAAGAAAACTGGCAATGTTGTAGAATATTTTCATGATGCAACTGAGTGAACTGACTTGGCAAGAGAAAGAAAGTAGTGAATTCACTATGGAGGTTAAAGGAAGTCACAATCGTCCCACTATAGTTTCAAATTTTATTTTTTTATTTATAATCCAATAAACAACGACTATGCTGGTATTATCACCTAGCCTCTTCCTGCCCTATCTTTTATGGTCTGTAATTGCTGTTTTACTACTGCTTGCCATGTGTTCGTCATATCCTTGAGGACCAACTTTATGTGATTTCTTTGTCAATATTGTGGCAAAAATTCTCCTGGTGGACTGGGTTGTAAATCATCCTGCTATATTTGATCTTACTTGCAGATGCATTCCATTATTCTCAGCTTAAAACAGGATGATACTTTTATGATTTAAGCAGACTGCCTGGTTCAAGCAGGGAGCTGACCAGTTCAAGCTAGGAGCTACTGTAGTGCAAATACTGCAGTGTGTCTTATAGTCAAATGTTAAAGTGCATTCCCCGTCTGTTTTGTTGTTCTTGATGTTTTAATAGCTTGGAAGCTGAGTTGTTTCCTGGAGGGCAAACCTGAAGCATTCCTTTATCAAATAATGACATTTATTTTTATCCATCTCCTTTGGTTTGAGCTAACTTCACTATTTGGACATGTACAGTATGCATGCATGTAAAATGCAATATATTTATTGTTCTTTGCTTGAATTAGAGTTGACAAGACTCTTAGTCTCAGACTTTCCTCCTTGTGTCAGAACTAGATCCCTCCTCTGTGTCTGTTAATTCCTAATTTTCTACATGAAGGGCTTGAACTAAATGCATATATCATGCTTACAGCTGCAAAATGGGGTAAGAGAGGGCTTGAATATTTTAGATATTTGGCTTCCTGGTCTTGCAATGCTGATCTTCCACTTCCTATTCATGCGAATTTGAAAAACATTATTTTTCAAAAGCTTGTCTTTGTCAATAATCATGTTTGGTATTATGCAGGTTGAAAGTTCACGTTGTCAACCATCTGCATCAAATGAATGGGAGTTCTTAATATCATTATGTTTGGGCTTATGTTTGTAGCTGTTCTACACTAATATTGACGTTTTGATCATTTTGGCCACTGAATGCCTACAAAGTGCAGTTGACCCAGTGGGACACAATATTAATATTCTATTCCATCGATATTATCTCAGTCAAGACTTGTTTCCCTTTACTTATCTAAACCATTGTGTATAGTCCATGTCAAATGCAGTTTGTTCATGGAGTTTCCCAGCGCTCTGTCTGTTAATCTTACATGTCATGGTCATAATTAAGGGCAATGCACCTTACTGGCAGTCATATACTACTCCATATCACCCTCTGTAACCTCCAGATCCATAGTAGAACAGAATCTAGGCCTTACATTGATTACTTTTCATCATGCTCAATTGATTTTAATTGGTCACAATAAAATTTGTATCAAAATATTTCGATATATATAGGGAGAGTGTATAATATCTCCTGCTGAATGATAAGGTTACTTGAACTTTTGCAGACTATCTCACAGTGCTATATATATTACAGTACATCATAGGCTTGTGGCATCATAATAAGAATTTTCTCACCAAATCTTGCTGGGAGGCTTTTGAGGTTTTACAGAGTTTATATCCTTTCTTTACTAAGCAAGTGAAGCTCTGTGGTAGAAATCTGTCAGTTTGTTTCAGCCAGACTGCATGCATGAAGATTAGTTTGGAGTAGATTAGTTGGAGAAGATTAGTTGGGAGTATATTATCACACACTATCTCCCTGTAAAAGTTTGAAGGATTAAAATTAATAAAATTATGTTGTGGTCATTACAAAGACAGAAAATGTGCTCTCTTTTGTGGTTGTTCATTTTCAGTGTGCTTCTAATTTTCTGGGATGTTTTGACAATTGTTGTACACTTGTTGAAAAGCAAAAACCCATTTACATTTATAGGGGATTCTAGAGGCTGAACTTGATTATCCAACAAAAATGCTGGGAATTTTCTGAACCTCTAGAGGTCAAAACCACATCTTCTTAGTGTTCTATACGAT
This sequence comes from Apostichopus japonicus, assembly GCF_037975245.1. Lineage (NCBI taxonomy): Eukaryota > Metazoa > Echinodermata > Holothuroidea > Aspidochirotida > Stichopodidae > Apostichopus > Apostichopus japonicus. Next base: position 5,876,228 of record NC_092578.1, read on the forward strand.
GAAGATATTTATATTTCATTTACATTTATATTTTTCAAATTTGGTGATATTTGGTGAATGCATCTGGCAATTGCAGGGGGGAATGATATCATCACTGCAACTAAGCAGAAAATGTTTTTTGATTTTCATTTTTATATTCGATTCATTTATATCACAGAGAAAAATAATTTCTACAACACAAAATTGCATTTTGATAAAATTCTAATATGGAGAATATTGACTTTTAAGGGAACATTCCTAAGGTATCACAATTCAAGGATGAATCAACAAGAAGATTATAATAGGAAAGTAAGAAAGCTTTTGAACAACAATTTCCAACAGACCACCTGTTGCCTAGAAGAATCAAGGGTTTAGTCAGTCCAAATATCAATGAAGTACTAAACATTCAAGCAACCATATCTCAATGGTCTTCATATTGTTACTGTCTTACAGCAAGCTTGACTGGACAACACCGCCTGTTCTATACACCATGGAGGTCAGCTTGACCTACCCCCTCCCCAACCGCCACACTCACTACCACCCAGAAAAAATAACCTTCTCTATAGGCACCAACAAACACATACCATGCTGACAGTGAGCTTCTAATACCCTTCTCTAGTGTAAATCCCATTTTCCATTGCAAAAACAATCTCTTCTATTTGGCGTTATATTTCTTACTTATCCAAGGACAATAACCTCAGAAAAACACCCTTGAAACAGGACGAAAATTGATGCAGCTTCATCCCGCTCACAGGCTTCAGAATTGCTTTCTTCCATTCCTCTTGATCCCGTTTTCTTCCCCCTGGAGCTATTTTAACTTGTGCCTAAGCAGAACGGAAATTCTAATTGAATTCTTCTCAATACTGCATGAGGGTCAGATTCCTGCATAGGCTTAAAGTTGCATCTTTTATGACTATGGAGCCAGTGATGTTTTAATGATTGATGTAAGACTGCTAAGTATAGAGTCTCTCGATCTGGAAGAAAATTATGAAGATCACACAAGATTGTTAAGATGCGTCAGCGTCGAAATTTATCGTAACCGATAACCTTTGTCGTGGCATTTCGTCGGTGCGAGCTTTCTTTGCTGAATAGGAGGTGTTGGATATATCAAGAGCTATTAGGGATATAGCAGTATACTATATTTACAGCTTGGAAAAATTTAATCTTCAATTAGATTTTTGGATTATGAATTGTTCCTTATGACACGGCAAGTTTTCACGGTGTCATTCGCATCCAGTTTGCTATTCCAACACACCATATTGAAACAGCATTTCCCTTTGAAAGTGTCAAAAATCTGGGATAGACTACCCTTGGAAATTTGCACAAGGCAGGGCAAAATCAATAAAATTGCAAGATGTAGAACAACAATCTAGTAAATCTTGGCGGAAAGGAGCAGGATGTGCTGAATTTGAATCGATTGTGGGTTTTGAGTTTGTAGCCAATTGGCATTATTTTTAATTTGATATGTCTGTAGATGATCAAAGTGTAACAAGAAATTGTGGAGATTATGCAGTATACATGGCTTTTTGTTTACTCAATGTAATGGACCATGAAAAGCTTGATTGTAATACTGCATCAAACTTAGCATGGAAGACCAAAGAACTAATGGTCCATATAGAAAGAGAGGTGATTCCATTAGAAACTATTTTGACCAAGAAAAAATTATTGGAATTATTGTGAAGGTTAAAATGTTGACAGAAATATCTTTATATGAAACTTCAGTTTGTAAGTATAGTACTACTGTAGCATCACAATTTTTTGGTGTTAGGGTACCCCAAAGGAATTGCCAAATATTTTCCAAAAGGCAACTCCCAGCATCATGTATGTTTTGAAGTATCTTGTTAGTTGGTCAGGTCTTTGGGATTTTTATGTGCTAAGAAGGCCATTCTCGATGGATTATATCGCTCTGAAGTTGACCAATTTCTTCTACGGCTAATGCCAAATAATGGTTATCATGTACAGGTATGTATTGCATTTCAAAGCTGCAACTTAGGTATACATGTACAGTGTAATGTTCACATCATCCACAATTGTATTACTAGTCCTGTCAAAAATCTTTTAGAACATAAATGTAAATTAAAGAAATACCATTTCCCCTCATTTATTTGTTTCTCCTCAATATACAGGTTTAACAGTTAAAGCCAGAGTTATGATAATTGCTCTTCTGAAAATGGTTGAACTGTGCTTTCAGTAATACTGTACTTGACATTTTGTAACATACAGTACAGCATGAAGACAGTACTCAAATTCCATCCTGCTGTGTACAGAAGATTCCTTGTGGTTTCCATGCTGATAAATAACAGACATTTGCAATTCAGAATATTTGCTACTTACCAACAGAATACATGCAAAGACATGCTCTTGAACCTTGATCCAGTTTCATGCTCTTAACATAGACAATTGCAATAAATTTCACATTAAAGAGCTAGTAGAGTAGTGGGGAAGTATTTTTGCTTGGTTACTTTAAATGATTTATTGGAAGATGTAGTAGTTTACTTTGCTTCTCCCTAGCTTACCTGTTTCTTCACAACCTTAGCCCTCTTGCTTTGTCATTTACAGAGTTAACATGTATGGTAACTTAGCTTTGTAGCACTGTACACCCTAAGTGAATATCAGAGTTAACTGGTAACCGTGAGGACTGTACATCCTTAGTGAATATTGTTATGATTTCTCATTCAATTATCAAAGAAGTTTGTGGTTATTTGAAACTTATGAAATTTGACTAGTTCATGATTGATTGTTGTAATGGGATGTATGGCATCGAAAAAGGTTACTAGATTTTAATGCAAAATTATTACGGACAATGAACAAAAAATGTACCCAGATTACCTGACATATTGAAACACTACAGTGTCCTTTTCACATGAATGAACAAAATTGAGGTTAGAGGAATGCCATTGGCCTAATATACCTCCATTTCAACTAAAAGAACAAACACATTGTAAAACTGAGCATGTATGTTACTTAAATTTGGTGAGAAACATATCTAAATCTCAAAACACCTGTTATTAAACCAAACCCACTAATTGTTCTTCTTCTTGTTTCTTTCTTTCTTTTTATATGTCTCTCTCTCTTGTACAGTAAGTGAAACCAAAAAAAAGAAATTATCTTTATGCTTTTTTAGAACTCACAACATGATATTAGAATTTATACTTCTCTGACTGTTTTACAGTAATTATTTTCTATAATATGGTTTTGGGAGGAACATGATCTAGGCACTTGTTCCCAAATATTAATTAAATAACAAAATAATTTTTGGTAACATATCAAATATTACTTTTGGCTGTCTAACTATAAGGTTCAATCAACATACACTTAAAAATTAAACTGTCACAAAGTACCATACGTCTTTCCCTCAATCCATCCTTTTCACACACTTTATCCCCCTCCTCCCTCTCCTTCCCCCTCCCCACTCCTCCCCCTCCTCCTGCATCCAATCTCTCCCTTCCCATCAATGGTGTTGGCAAATTTTATTGCATATTAGACTTGGAAAGATAGGGTTTATATCAAGACTCTCCACTACTTGAGAAAACAACAAGCGTGCTTTAGCTCCCATCAATGTTTGTACACCACTGATTACAAACTTCCCCACAATCTCAAGCGTCAACAACAATGTTTGCTCGATGGAAACTAAATCCCTGTTATGTTCTATTCAAAAGCTTTCAAGTCAAGTGCTCTGTGAAAAGGGAATCGCAGACACGGAAGGGTGGTAGCAGAACCCTGGAGGATTCAAGGGTTACTCTTATATAAGTGCATCGCTGGTGGTAGTTCAAGCAATGTCAGCAAACATGAAAGTATTAAATGTACAACTTCTGTGCAGGTCAGTCAGTTTAGCAGAACTTGATGAGGTTCCATTAAAGGGGAAAAGATTTTCATTATGTTTTTCTCTGTTTGGCTGTTTTTATTGAAAGGAAATTACCTTCTGGAAGAAATTATGATATGGAGTTAAATGCTCAAATGAATTCCATCCTCAAAGTCACAATATGGAAAACAAAATTTTAAGGTTTTCAAATTTAATTTTTTAAGTGTCATATCTTGTTCAAATTTTCAGTTAAATTATTGAGGTACAGTCTGTCCTACTGTTTGCAAAATGTGCATGCATGTGCTCATTCCACAGTTAATACTAATTTGGGGTATATTTCTAATTTAATGAAATAGTTGAACATTTTACAATTCTTAGTTTTTCTGAAAAACTGGTTGGGATAAAGAGAGGATAAAGGTGGAGCCAAGGCCTTAACTGTGTTAGCATGTACAATACTTTGTACATTACTTTTTGTATAGATTTGTATTTTAATGCAGCTTTTTGTACTGCCAAAGCTTAAATTCAATATCAGTAGGCTAAACATCCAGTCCAATGTGCTTTTTGTATTACATAACTACAGAAAAATGGCAAAAAGTCAAACAAATATATAATTTGCTATTCTTTGCATGTATGAGATTAATGCTATGAAAAAGTGCCTTGTTGACAAAATGTTTTTGGATCATCAAATAGAGTCATTATAGTTACTTGTGAAAGTGTCTTGTAAAGTCTATTAATTGTAATATTATTGTCCTTATTATTGAAAATGTTTATTAAAATGACCCAAATTTAACAACATAGCATGTCATGTATGGTTCTACCTACAAGAAGTCATAGTAAATTAGCTTATATATAATATTAATAATAATAATAATAATAATAAATGAGACTTATATTGCGCCAAATCAGTAGACAAAAGTCACTGCTCAAGGCGCTTGACAAAGAAAGCAAATTAATTTACAAAAGAACAAGTGAAAAAATAAATAAATCCATTGATAAATTTAGTAGTCCTACAAATGTCCCTGTTTCCCTTCCTTAATTGTAGATGAGTTTGTGCATTTCAAATAGCCGTTTCCTTATGTGCATTTGTGCTCAAAATTCTGTGCAGAGGATGTTGAATCTATAGTACTATGTACAGTTGACTGACAGACAACTAGCTCAATACCCAAAGCTGATTATGTAGTCTGTTGGTGTAAAGTTCACACCTTGGGATGGAATTAAACAAAGGTAAAAAGCATCAATTACTTGATAACAGCTGACATGGCAGGTGACAGCCAACCTTGAAAAAAGAGTCAGCAGTAATCAGCTCAAGCTTAAATTTAAAGAGCATCCATGAATTTTCTCTTCAAATCAAGCCAGCTAGGAATGCTTTTTAAAAATTTATCACAGAAAAATTCCACCTGGCGCCAATGTGATTGGTAAGTTGAGCATTAAAGGTGTACGAAAACAAATGGGAATGTCAATATATATAGTTATTTATGTGTAAAAGTAAGAGAGCCTGACGTTTCGATTCTAGCAGGATCTTCTGTAACTTGTCATTCAGCCTCTGTGGAAGCCTCCTGCTAGGATCGAAACGTCAGGCACTTATTACTTTTACACATTCTCTTACACAGGCTCTTTAGTGGATCAGCAGTTTGCTAACAGTTTTGTTTTATTTTGATATAAAAAAAAAAGCTCGGTACAAAAATCCCATACTTCTAGAACAGTTTATCATTTGTGGAATATTTTTACATTCTGCAGAGGAAAATGGAAAATTAAGATTTATTTCGCTGCCATGCTTACCTATCTCCATCTCCACACATCAGCAATTATTTACTATCACAAATAATTTTTTGAGGAGACAGGTAAGCTCATCGAATATAAACATCCCATCCCTGTAAGTTGTGGCATATTCATTAGTTTGTGCTACCCTTTCAGCTCATCACCTGATATAGCTTTTACTTAAAAGGGTAGCAAATGGCTAATGACTTAAAATTGACTGTAACAGCAACATGTGACAATTAAGTTCCTAGATGCCAAATCAAATGTTTGAGACTTGAATGGATTTCTTTTGCTCCTCTCTTATCCAGGCCCATATAGCCAGAAGTTCTGAGTTGGGTAGGGGGAGGAGGGGGGGCACCACCAAGTTAAGGAGGAACACTGACAGATTCAATGCTTGTGACCTGTAACTTGCACAGATGGAGGTGGGGGCATGGTACACTACATGGGGGAGGGGAGTGGGGAGTATAGGTCTGCTCTGACCTTTCTGCAATTACATAGGAACTTTTCCATATACTTAACCTGCCTCTGGTGCTTAGTGGACAGTAATGTATATTTCTTTCTAATGAGCTTATCTTCTTGTGAAAATGCTAAACTGCAAGGTGTCATTTTGGTCAATAACTTGATCACTTGCAAATCATATTCGAATCAACACTCTGCACATCGGCTAAAAACTTATTGTAAGCTAAATCAACTGCAGAAATTCTCCTTAAAATGAAGTAAACAGTGAGCAAAAGAATGTTCATAAGCAAACTAAAGGTGTCGGAAACTTGCCCATGTAGATTGGCAAAGTCTTGAAGGAGGGAAATTCTAGATTTAGATTTAAACTTGTCAAATATGTTGCTTGCTTGGTTTGAATACCTCTTAAGGGAAACTTAGTTTAGTCATTTGCCCACAACTTACTTGTCCCTGACAATTCTGAGGTAGGGGAAAATTACATCCTTGTATGCATCACGATTACAACTGGTAATACAATCATACCCTTGTCATACTTGTTTTTGAAATAATTCCAGTGAAGAGTACAATATAAATTATAGTTCCTCACAATGAGTTGAGATTTGTCTTGTTGTGGTGTGCTATTGTATGCCAATGTTTATCAGGGTGAGGTTGTATATAAAGTTGAGGAAGTTTACCTTAAAGCAGGGCAATCTACCACAAGTTCAGTTGCCATTGTCAACGTAAAGAAAAGAATAGGACAATATTTAGCTATTTGGTTCATTTTTCTAGTTAGCTCAAAGCACTCCTTATAGGTATCGTTTCGGTCAGTGTTTGCTTTCCAAAATGGAGTTCTATTCAATCAGTTGTTGCCTTGGTGATACCATGAGCTAATGGTGTCCCTCTAGGTTTCCTGGTATATACTACATAGGGGATCTTAAGAAAGCTTGCCAAAAATAATCCTTCATTCTTATGTTCTGAAAGATCTTGATTGGCCACACTATAATCAAAACAGAACATAGCTGTTGGCAAAACCTGCCTCAGATATGTTTGTTATGCCAGAAATAGAATGTTTGTGGAAATAAGTCCGAAGTTGTCATCATGAATTGGAAAAGGCCAATTTTGTAGTTTCTGTGAAAATTCTAGGTCATGTTTTGTGATTGCTTGTTGCTTCACTGTATCACATGTCAATTTCGATGGTCATTGCCTGAAACGGGGGGGGGGGGGGGGGTGGGGGGAGAGAAAAAAGAAAGACAATGATATTTTCTGCTGTTATAATGTGTCATTGACCTTGTTAACATTTGAGGACAGATCCTACATAGGCTATGCTGCAGGTACAAAATGATAGAACTGCAGCACATGTGACAAATTTCTCTGAAATATTCTGCTCGTCTTTGGTTAGGCATGATGGTAATGAGAACAAGCAAAGTTTGGTAATATTACATATGAATTAGTCTTCAACTTGTACTTGAAAATTATAGCAGACACATTGCTTTAGAACATAATTTTTGTTGCTCATGTGACTTATTTCTTCCTTTATTTTGAAATAATATTAATCAGGGAGCTTTTAATTGAACAGATGCCTGCCCTAATGTTTTCTCAGTTAAATATTAAACAGTCATCTTATCAATGTTGTCCCAACTTATGTTAGATAGGCCAAACTGTGTCAGTTATATGGTAAAGATTTGATTTGATTGAGTCATCTACATTCTTATTTTACATTCCATTATGAACATGAACAAACAGATAACCTTTTCTGGCTATCTAAAATCACTTTATGTGGTTCTGATGACATGTAGCAAACTATCAGTAAGTAAAAGGTAAATAAACTGTGCCCCCCACATGTTCACAAATAGACTAACAGTTTCATTTTCAAAATACTACTATCATCTATGCGGGAGTAACACACACAGAAGAGCATGACTTTACAATTTCAACGAGGCCTTTCTATACTTCACCCTCTTCAGCCCTGCCGTCAAGAAATAATCTGATCAAAATTGAAACTTGGCCTTTAAACATATAACTGTTAATGACAAATTTCTCAAACATCAAGAACTTTTTGTCAATAACGGGAAGGAATAAAATGCATACATGTTCCTCCTTGTTGAGTCAAAAATCTGGCCTAAGGCTGAGTGTGTCTGGTCATCTTGTTCATGTAGGATAAAAGACCTTTCTCATTATAAGGATTGTAGATCAATTTGTATTATTGATTTCCAGTCTAAGCACATTGAGAGTTTGTTAGACTTAGGGAGGAATACAAAGGCGACTTCTGAATGGTGTTTAGAACCAGCCAATTTGTAGTGTTAAGGTTTAGCAGTTGTTGTTTGTAGTTTAACTAGAAGTCGTATGGGTTGTAAAGGAAGAAATTCTCCTTGGTGTGTAAGTCACAGTTACAAGGGTGGACCGGTGAATATTTTTTTTACTACGAAAGGAATACTTTGTGTGAGGACTCGCAATAAATTGGCGACAGTTTTAACTTTGAAACCATGTGTACACCTCTCTCTGGAAACAAGGAATATGGATCTTAGCTATTGTTTCTCTGTTTGTGGAAAGGAAATGCAGCTAACTATATCTTCCAAAGTGGTTATTTATTCTACTTATTCATGTTTCTAACACTTAAATTTTCTCAAGCTGTGTAATAAGCCCTGCCCAGACCACCGTTGTGCGTATACTTCCAGTTTCCACATCAAAAGTAGACCGTAGGTCAGTAATTCACATATATTTGTGCTTACCATAATTTTCAGAGAAGGGAGTCTTACATTATTATTGGCTCCAATTATAGCACGCTATAGCTAGGAAAGTTTTGTGATTACGTAATCGACCTGCCACGGTCGTAAACCGACCTCAGGCTCAAAAGTTAGCCTGCATAGCTAATTCTGAACACCATTAGGCTCTGTGTGTCAACACTGTGTGGAAATATGTTCATGTCTATAGTGTAGTTAATCATACAGCGTTCACACAAAGACCCTCATACAAGAAAAAATATGTGGCAGGCATTGCAGACTAATTGGTATAAAGAGGTCAATTTATGACCAAGGCAGGTCGATTACATAATCTCAAGAAACTTTCCATGATAGCGTGCTATAGTTGGGGTCTACACAGCAGACTTTTAAAGGCAGGGCAGGATTAAGCTAGTGCATGGCCTGAAGTATTCACCTAAGGTGCGTTCCATTTCATTTTCATCTTTGTGCAGCGGCTATGACTTCAGTTTCAAATATTATGCGTCGTGTATGTATCACATCGATACCACACTACCATTTATTACCGTGTTAAAATAATAACCCCAATTGAAGGTGATCATTGACTAAAATTTCTAAACTTTAGATACCCTGTCGTTCATAAAAGTTGAAGGCAGTACAGTACTTTGGTAACAGAGCAAGTGTAGAGTCACTGAATCCGAATTGATAGCTTGGAAGCATTTAGTGCAGGGCCCTTGAAATGGGTGGTCCGCAGCATATGCTACTTTTGCTTCCAATCCGAAACTGATTAAAGGCTCCAAGGTTTTGCAAGTGATGGTAAACGCCAGGCGGTAAATTGTTTCGTAGAATCTCAAGTAGCTAAATTACGCTCTGTGAATGACACCTATTGATGCCAAAAAAGGAGCAAAATGCTTGATTGAATTCACTGAAAAGTGTTTTGATTCCAAACTTTTCTTCTGATCGTTACATGTGGCTTATAGCTGGCGTCAAACAGGATCTATAGGATCATTCCAAGCAAACACCATAACAAAGTGGAGACATGTATCCATTATTTTGCTATAGATCATGACTGGTCTGTTTGTTACATTATTTACCTCAGGATGTGCTGTTTGTAGATCTTGTTTCTTTGCCAGTGTCATCCAATCATTGAAAATTGGCAAACGTTTGCTGAATTTGGTATGTAGGAAAATATTGCTCACTTACTGTAAGTTGTGTAAATACATGTGTACAAAGTTTTGCCGTCCTACCTTTCTTTACACCTTGGAAAGTACCTCCTAGCCATTTTACTTTTTATGCCCTGTTGCAAGGGTAAAGTTAATCCTTACTGTAGATTGCATGTGTAAAGTTAATCCTTAGACCTAAGTACAGCTGCAGGGAATTAAAGGATAAGTATTTTTCTTTCATGTCGATTCTTTCACATGTGGAAAAGAAGTTATTCATATATATGCTATACTAGAAGAGTTGTGCTTGGTAAATATGTACAGTGTATCAGAATTTGTTGTATGTATGTTCTTGTAACATTACAGTGTTCATTATCTACTCTACAAAAGTAGTTATTTAGTTGCACTAATTATTACATAATATATTGTGTGCCTACCATAGTAATTTGATTATAAGGTAACTTAAAAAGACACTCCATTTTCGCTTTTCCCTTTTCCTAAGTGCACACAATAGCTACATGTATAGTAAAATGCTAGTGTTTTTGGTTTTTTGGTTTCTCAAGTGCAAATATTTAAGGCAGATGGTTTTTCACACATTGAATTTTCAGTATTCTATAGACATCATGATCAGCACAAATGCTCTGCAAAGTAAAAACAATGATTTATTTCTTGCTATTCTCTTTGAACAATGAAATCCTGATGCATAATACGATATATATATATGCGGTGCCAAAAGAGTTTCCTTGGTGGTAGTAAGATGATTCTCTTTCTTGAAGAAATGGAAACAGATACATCTCTAATTAGGGAAAGATTTTATAGCTAGACAAATTCCCTGCAGACAACCCCTGTCAAGTTTAAGCTCATTATAGTAACCTGATACATTCAGATTGTATCATGACCCAACGAGAATGACTACTGTGACGTCATCCATTACTAATAAATCTTCATGACACTAACAATAAAACAAACAAGGTATCTTTGATAATTCCAGAGCATTTTTGTATGTTTGACATACTGGAGCTATAATTGGTAAACCACTGGACTTGGTGGTCAATGTGAATGGATCTTGGTAACTCTAGGAGGGAAATCTTTTTGGAAAATAAAAATCAGAAATTTAATACATGCAATGAAGATTCTTATAACTGGAAGAGAGGGTAAAGGTTAAGTAACTTCTTTAACTTGAAAAATATCTTTTATTTTATAACATGAATTTTTCTTCTGTTGACCTAGTACTGTTTCTTTGAGCGATCACTTTTGGTCCAGAGATCATTGGTTTGAAGAAAGTGATTTTTTTATTATACTATCTGATCAATTAATTGAGAAAGTTGAAAGGACATCACCTTAGAGAGAAAACAATCATATATGCCCTCTTAACACAGATAATTAATTATTTCATGTTAGTTAAAATGCTTCTAACTGATAAAATATTACAATACTTGTAAATCTTTCAGAGTTTTGTAACAGTACAAAGGACTTATTACATATGCTACAATCATACCGTGCACAACCACCACTTTCAAATTCAGGAATATTTTAAATGTTGTCTTTTTATTTTTACATTTTTAAATACTGTTTTGAAGTTGACATGTTACAGCTGTATCACCAAGGAAACATTATTATATATAATGTTCTCAAATGATGCGAACATGCTGTCTGCAACCATTAGAAGAGCATTTCTTAAATTACTTCCATATGAAATTTCAAATTTTCATGAAAATTGATCTTTATGGAATCACATCAAATCCTTTGATTCAGCATGATGTATCCCGGCTGGGTATAAATTATTGTCATATTCATATATATTGCCTGAAGCCCCTTAAATGTATGGTACAGTAGATGTTATTTTTAGTTGAACATTCTGAGCTGTCAAAATCCCCAGCAGTATAGTTTCCAAACAAATAAATCTTAGAAATCACCATCTTTGATCACCAATGAAAAATGTTGATTTGAATGGACACAGGTATTAAAGAGATAAATGGAGACTAAAAAGTAGTATGAAAGTGCCTTTATAAGTATTATCTCTTTTTTATTCAACTTTCGGTAATTTTTTCCTTTCTTCATGTAGGAACTTTTAACACAGAATTTGCTGAATTTACAGCGACAGAATGTGAGTTTTGCATTTGAGGTCATCAGAACAGACAACATTCATGAGACTTCAAATAGAGTCTGGACCCACAGGCCGGTCCGTGATGGTGGAACTTGTCCAGAGAAGTCTGATCTTTACCATCTTCTTGCTTCATCTTGCCATGGTCACAGTTCGAGGGTCCTTGGACCCACCTCCAATATTTGCCTACGGTGATGGTGAGTAATTTCAAACAGTCCTCCTAAAATATTTTTCGTATCTGCTCCCTTCAAAACGTTTGGTGACCTAGCTGAAACAGCTCCTTTGCGTTGATTTGGCAATTTTCAGTAGCGTTTCATTCGAATTCCCATAACTATGTAGCTGTAGTGTAATTGTTAATATTTTTAATCAAGTTTCATTTCAAAGTATGCAGAGAAGAAATAAAATTTCATAGAAATTTCCAATTTGCTTTTCCATGAGAGTATGGGGGTATTAATGCAAAAATTGTCTGCACAATCCAATGGAATCATGCATTTCAGTGTGTGAAGCAAAATGTAGTAGATTGTCTTAGTTTGGCCAGTTGCCATCTAATATTTTGCATGTTCATTAAAATGATCAGAGTTGTCTAAGAAATATAGACATCTATTGTAAATTTCTCACCATAGCTGAATCCGGTGGTTTTCCTTGAAATTAATGTATCCTTTCATGTGCAGCTACTTGTAATACACTTTCAGACACGCTTCTCTCTATTATTTATTCATGGTGACCTTGACAGTGCATGTAGATGAAACATGAATGGTAAATTTCTTTGTTAAAGGACGGGGGTGTATGAAAAGTATTGGTTTGGTTTATGACTATACTGAAGTCTGATCGTTTTCAGTGTTGAAATGATTTATGTTGAACAATGTGTTTCCCCAGTTTTCATCGAAATACGCAGGGGACTACCTTAAGTTTTGAATTTATTGTCCAATATAATACCTCATGCTCCCCCCCCCCATCCTTCCTGACCCTCTCCTCCTCTCCATAACAAATTTATGTCATTCAGGTCCAACCATATGGTGGATGATAGTGTATATCTCATTTTATGCACACTAGCACATTTCCAACATTTGTTTATCTAAATATGATTTTTCAAGAATATGAAAATGGGATTTCATCCATGCCAAAACGTCTTTTTGTGCTATTGTAGTGTATCATATAATGATAAAAAAAAAAAAAAAGGAAAAAGAAATTTAGTGTAATTTATAAACCAAAGGCGGGACTTCAATTACATCATTAGTGTATTCTAATTGACCAAACTTATGATTGCCTCAGTTTTGAAAAGACTTTGTATTTAGCTACCAATTTATATAATTTCCCCAAATTTATAGACTTTACTATACCAAGTATCATTCGGTTCATTCCAACCATTATTGCAAATTTGCAATGATGAAGCTACAAAACAAGTTAACCTTCCAACTGTAACACACTGTACACTAAAGAGTAAGATGCTAATCATTTATCCTTAAGATTTCATGAAATCTGTGATGGTTGTGTGAAGTGTACTACTTTTAAGAAGCGTTGATATATTTACAGACAGACCTACTGTACTGTATGGTAGAATGGATATTTAATAAGGAAGCTTAGAATTCTTCTGACATTTTGAGTGGTCATTTTACTGCCTAGGATGGATGCAGTGTATGCCCAATTGAATTTACTGCTGTAACTACAAGCATTATTAAAGCAGTTTCTCAAGTTTTTTTTTTTTTTTTTTTTGGTGCCCTTCTATAGCAAAATCCCATAGTAATCTAAGTCATGAGCTTGTTTGGTCAAGTTTCATTTCAAAATGTGAAGCAAAAGTAAAGAATTTTGATATTTTTCTGCTTCCTTGATACAATTTGTGTCCTATTAATATAGGTGACAGGGTGACAAAATGTCTCATGGATTAAACCAAACTGATTAACAGTTCACTAACCTTAATTTGGTGATGAAGTATGTAGGAGGATGTCCAGGTTGATCACTTTTAAATCTTACTTTGAATAATATGTCATAAGTTTGGCAAAATTGCGACCAGCTGGCAAAAACTGCTTTAAGCAGCTCACCAAGTAGCAGCTCCCTGCTATAAAGATACCTGATCCATGCTGATTATTTTGACAAGGTAAAGAACAAGTTAGCTGTTCCTAATCAAAACATTTGGTGATAAAGCACCTCTGCCTATACCTGCTTTAAATTCTAGATAACCAACTTTTGATGTCTTTTGAGTCTGGATTGACCTTTGTGATAGGGTCATGCTTTTGTGTGACAAGATTATAAATCACAAGTACTTGAGGATAGATATGCTCAGCCACAATTTTTTTTTTTTTTTAAATAGAGCCTCTGGCAATGTTGGTTGACAATATCACACAACGTTTTTATTTGTATTAGTATGAGTTGAATTCAAGTTTTGCTTTTTGAGCAGATTATTCCCATTTAATGAGAGTTGGATAAACACTTCAACAGTCACTTTTTATTAAACCCTGGTAGATCAGGTGCTTTGACTACAGTGTGTGATTAGCATTAGATGTAATAAAAGTAATTTCTTACCTGTCCAGGCCAGTAGCATAATAGAGGGTACAGCAGAAGAGAAGAGGAGGGAGGAGAGGGTACACTTTTTCCACCTCCTGAGAGGTCATCAACATTGCCCCTTATTAAAGTAATTACTGGTCCCAACTTTTAGCATTCAGAGAATATTGTTAAAATATTTGGAGTTGACTTTCCTAAGGCTAATTTGGCATCCACCATTGTCCCAAGTATTCAAATTGTTTATTCAAATGAGCCAATCAATTTTTTTTTTATGTCAGGTAAAATAATAAGGCAGACAATAAAATGCTTGTTGCAAATTGCAGCATGAGTTGTGACTTGAAGCATGTGTTTGCAGGCTATACTAACTGGGTAGTTCATGATATTGGGATAATGTCAACTGAGTTCACTGTGGTTAGACTTCATGTGGATAGACAGTATCCAAGCTGTCTGAGTATGAAAGTTGAAAATCTATAAATGGAATTGTTTGAAAACTTTCAGGATTGAGGATTTTAGTCCAAATTTCCTACAATTTTTTTGTTTGAAGAGGAATCTTTCTTTCCTGAGAGAGAGAAAGAAAAATATTAGGAAATGACTGGATTATTCAGAGTAAGACTGATTAAATGTAGAAAGTCCTTAGGATACTGTAGCACATCTGTTACAAAAAGAAAAGAAAGAAGAGGTTTAACTATCCCTTGTGTGCTCTGCATCACAGAACAGTCTCTTCAATTTCTGAGAAATGTCTCAGCATTCGAATGAAGAGGTGATGGGCGTTGAACTGGAAGAAGGTTCTTATTTTTCTCTACAGAGAGAGAGAGAGAGACAAAATATTAGGAAATGCCTGGAGTATGCAGAGGAAGACTGATTAAATGTAGAAAGGCCTTAGAATACTGTAGCACATTTGTTACACAAAACCAGAATGCAAAATGCATCAAGGTTTCGATGACTTCAATGCACTGGCCTTCTGATACTGTTGCACATTTGTTACAAAAATAAGGTTGAACTATGCCTTGTGTGCTCTGTATCACAGAACAGTCTCTTAAATTTCTGAGAAATGTCTCAGAATTCAGAATTAAGAGTTGATGGGCATTGAATTAGAAGAGCGGCCACAGTGCTAAAATAGTACCAGTTTCATTAGACTAGGTAGATGGAAAGGGCAGTTGTTGCAGGGTCAAACATGTAGTTAGTATCAACACTGGTAATTACCCGAACCAAGGAATTTTCATGTTTATGTCACAGCATTGTGTATAATATTCAAGAGATTGATTTTTTTAATGCTGGATGGAACCCAGAAGTTTGCTTTATGGAAGATTACTCACTTGAGCACTTGTCAAGTATATAGATGACCTGCAGTTTTAGTTTTCAACTTTCATCACTAAATAACTGATGGTTCTGCAGCTTTTCTAAAGAAGCTATTGGTCCATTTCTCTTCAGAAAGTCATCAGGTTGTAACCCCCTTATTAAACTTCCATCAGTAAAGAAGAATTTTGACTTTTAAAACTAGGTCAAACATGTGTCCATTTTATTTGACCTCACAAATGGCTCCATCACTTTCTAATAAAATTCTTTCTGGCAGTCTGTTTTAACTTTGAGATGCATCAATATTGTGTATGAAATGAAATATCCTAATGACAAGTATGAAATCCCCTAATGACAAGTATGAAATCCCCTTGGGCAAAATGCTCTCAGAGGGTTAACTCCACAGTAGGCCACCTCCATTTCAACAGGTCTGTAGAAAAGTTACTTTTTGGCATAAATAAATAAATAAATATTTCAACAAAATTGAAAAGGTTGCAGAACTTTGTTGGAAATCGTCCTACAAAATAATCCTATTGCCTAAATACTGTATGTGATACCATGTTGTAGAAAAATTGATGAGGTTGTCTATTTTGACCTTTTCATGTTCATCTATTTTAAAATGCTGCAGCAAACAACATGTCACATGCCAGTATGTGGGATGAGCTTGTAGATTGAACAGAAAGTGTTCTTGTCACCAAGCCTTGAAGAAAAGACTCTTTAAGTTAGAACTGCATTTGCCTGCAAATATGCAGTATTGTAGCGCCATGTGGAGTGCTTGCAGTATTAGAAAGAACATTTCGGTTGATTATGGCCTTATTTTTTGGGCGGACAACACACCAGGGGTATAGTCAATTATTAGTCATGTATAGGTACCTAAAGAGTAAGGGCGCTTGTGAGCGCCATGACAGGCTCAGAAGAAGATGGCTACGCAGCTAGCCTCTGAAACTGCAAATGTATAGTGTTCATGTATGTATCGTTTTGCTTGGCCAGTAATGCAGATATTGTGGCTTGCACATGCACTACAATAATGAAACATGTTACCAGTGCTTAATATCAGAGTGTATTTCATTATCCCAGTGTTTCAATCCTCTATGTTTTATTATATTACCATATCCCATCTCCCACAGATTTTCTATGATTCTCCTGTAGCACTTAGCTTTAAGACTAAATATGTGCTGGTTACGCAACCACGAGAAACATAAGATCAAGGGAAGCGGGGTTCAAATCTGTGATGAGTCGCCTGCCTTTGAGAAGATATAATGACACGGTATATTAAAATGAGGACAAACGCAATAATCTATCGTAATCCGCAGGGTAAATATGTATTCACCATACGGTAAAAGAGAATTACGATATGCAAAATGAAAATATGTAAAATACAAATAAAATTAAAACATAATTAAAACATGACATTCATCATGACCTAACACTCTAATGGCCTACTAAACTAATAACTCGGTAGTCGCCCATCTCGTCTAGTATGTATTACTGTATAATGGTTGGCCCCGAAGTCCACGAATAACGTCTATTAGTGGGGGTGCATCATGCGTCCTTGGTTACCCGGACCAGGAGTGGGGGTTCCGGCGTCTAAGATGGCCGTCTACAAGGACATCTATAATTACGGTCTCTCAATAGGTGAAACTACATCAAAGTTCTACATATATAAAAGCTGTGTAGAAATTAATATAAATTAATTTCTAATGAAGACTGGTACAGTTTGGTACAGCCAGGTGCATGGCAGCTTGGAGTGTCTTGGTGAATGGTAGAGTTGCTTGCAAACTTAGCTGTTTTAAGCCATTCTTTGAACTAAGGGAAGGTTGCTATCCCACCCTACCAGACAGGGTTTTACTTAGACTGGCTACCAATACTCCAGGAAAGAGACAAACTGTCTTCCCACATCTTTAACTTACTCTACCAGAGATTCCAGAGAGTGTGAACATACTTACTACACTAAAGGGAGAATAAAACAAGGCCTGGTCAGTTAATGTAGAGAATGACAGATAAATTGTCACTAGCTTAGCGTAACCTTGGAGTAACCTAAATGTGAAGCCAGACCACACAGGGGCTTAATGGTCCTTGTAGCAGGTGTGATTGTTACCAGAAATGGATGAAAGGAAAATGGAAAAATAAAAGTGAAGGGGAAGGGTATATTATACAGGGGGACAAAACTATAGACTCTACTATATTGGGAAATATTAGGGGTGCTACACTCCTTTAGAAATTTTAGCAAATTCCGGACACTTAACTCCACCACCTCTTCCAATATCCCTTATTTCACTTCTTTTAAATTTATGTGTTCGTCCTTATTCAAGGAAGAAATGTACTGGCTGATTGTGAGTCTGAGTTAGCCTATAGCTTCATGAGTTCTTGTGGAGTTTAGTTGAAAAAGTTGTTATGCTAAATTATAACATACATTTGGTGGCTGTATAATTTTCTAGATATAACTTATTTTACAGTAAAACACAATGTACTCATCTAGCAAATCGGTATAGTACCATACCACAGAGGCTTCAAGTTGATGGTATTTACCAGTATATGCAATGTGAACTACACAAGAGTATTTCGGACTGTTTCATCTCTGCACCTCATCAAACCAGCCATAAAAATGACCTATAAGTCCAACTGGGATTTTTGTAAACCTCCATGGTCCAATTAAGAGAAAGTTTATTGTTAGAATCACTGATATTAGGACCTGCTAAAGGAAAGTCAATTTATCAAGGGAGCCATAAATTCTAGCTCTCCCCTGATTTATCCAACAGCTTCCATATTGTGACTGTTACAATAGAGGTTATTGTACTTTTGTTGCTTGAGCATTCTTAAATTCATTCCCCTCCTCTCTTTATACTCGTAAGTATACTTGTACTTTTTCATTCATCTTCCATGCAGACTTTAAAAGCTGGGTGGGAGGGCAACTGGATGTATGGGTTTAATTTTAAAGAGACCTTTCAAGTTAGTCTCCACAGGCTTGAGATATTTTATTCTTGCGCGAGTTGATAGAAAAGGAAATCAAAGTTAGACCAGTACAATGCTTTTATGTGGGTGTGCGTGTGTGTGTTTGTGCCTTTTTGTACCTTTTTCTTGCAAAATAACATTTCTTCTGTTTCAATTACTAGAGTGGTCTTGAGGCAAAGAAGGAAAAACAAAGCATGATGTGTTAATTTTGTAACATTATCAATTCTCTCTTTCCAGCAACACCATTCCCAGATGCTATCAAATGTTACACATGTGAAGAGAAAACCAACAATGAAGAGTGCAACAAGAAAGCCTATGATGCCTTTTGTCCTGAAGGTAATCACATAATGTCAAAGGTCAAAAGTCTGAGGTCAATTAACAAAAGGCCCAGCAGGCTATGACAACAGTAATCAGGCTGTGACATCCATGATGATGCAAAACATATATGTATTCAACAGAATAAAACAAACAGTGTGAGAATTTTGGAGGGTTTTAGGCCATGGAAAACATACTTGTGTAAATGTTTATAAATTTATAATATTACTATCTTCACGAATGCCAAGTGGTGATGCTAGGAGGAGAGTTGGAATTTTCACCTTTCTATTAAAAATGTTTTAATTATAATTTTTGTGGTAAAATCGTTACCCTTGAATCACGCTTGTTTATTTAAAGGAGAAATGAACCCCACCATCAACAGATCAGGTTATATTTGATAGACAACCTTATGATGAACAACATCCCCAAACAAAACTCTTGCTCCGTTTGGGAGGTATTGTAGTATAAAAGTTGTGTCTGGGGACAGTCATTTTCTAAATCTGTGTTGTCATAGTGACACAAGCATCAGAAAACTTTTACTTTTCTCTTTGTCTTTTTTCTTCTTCATATTTTCCATGTAGAATGTTTTGACAGTCTTGACAATGACACCAATGCCATCATTACGCCATGTTTGACGGATGAACTATTTTTATAGTCAAAATTTTCAAAATCCTTCGAAACAAATATTTGAAATTGACCCTACAAGTGGCTCGATGACATCACAATTAGACTTGATCAAGTTTCCAACTTTGTGTCTAAAGGACGTTAAACCCTCTCTAATGGAATAAGAGTTTTCTTAGTTGTTTGGGGAATTTGTTCATCTATCAATTGTGATGGTGGTTGGGTTTGTGTCTCCTTTGAGACATCTCAGTGCTAAAATGAGATCAATCTTTTGACTGGATTGATACAGTGCAGCAGCAGAGAGGATGACTGTAAAGTATTCTTTGCCTGTAATTACACCAACCAATGGTTTTGGACTCCATTGCAAATTTATTTCCTTTCCTTTTTGTGCTTTTGTTCATTGTTTGTTCTATTTCTGCTACCACAGCCAGCTAGTGTGGTTTGTTTTGCCATGTTAAGTATGTTTTTTTATCGTAAATGACATTTAGGAAATCCTACACTGCTTTCTACAGTGCCCAATGATATATTTCACTGCTGATTGACTTCCATTAAATTCAGACAAACTTAGTCAGCCAAATTGGGAGAACATTATTCCTTCTGTTTTCAGGTCACTAAACACCTTGATTGAAAAATTGATTATTTAGTTTAAGATGTTTGACAACCCTTGATGGTGACTTGACATCCTTAAATCTAATAAGAAACTTGAAACCTGATTTTGTTTTACTTGGAATTGGAGCTCAGGTTCCTCCAAATTTTTACTTTGCCCCGAGTAATATCCATTCAAGTGACATTTTTGCAATGAAATTAGCCTGTTTCATTTGCATTTAAATGAGGCTAATTAAATCCTTGTTTTATAAATTATTCTCTCATTTTTTCCAGGTACCAAGTACTGCTACACCAGGCATCATATGAATCACACATCAGAAGAAAGCTACCAAGTGACCAAGAAATGTGCAATCAACGATATCTGCTCACCTCGTGCAGTAGGGTGTTCAGTGCGAATTGAATTGGGTATTAATCACAAGGTAATTAAATGAAAATGGGTTTTGACAAGCATGGAATTCAGGAGGCAGGAGGGGTGTGAAAGGGAACACTTTCTCCTTAATTAACGGATGAATTAAGGGACAAAATTATCTTCGGTGTAGACCTGATAAACAACTGACCTGCCATCATACCAATTTGTATTTCTATACCACTTTAAATTTTGAGGAATGACCCTTTAAACAACTGAGGTCCATCAATTAAAAGAGGCTGGACTAGTAATTACTACATCTAACACATAGACCATTAACACATAGACCATTAGGTCATTTAATCAGATGATTCCAAAAGAAAAACATGAGACTTTTTATGACTTCAAATAACACTTTTAACAATGCATTACAATGCAAGGACAAAAGCTGTTGAATGAAATCCATGGGTGCTATGTTGTTCAAATGAAATTAAAATAACATAGTTTTGTTGACTTATTTTAGTTTTAAAGAACAATGAATTAACATTTAGGCCTGCACTGAAAGGTATTTAGCCTTAAAGGAGCATTCCAGAGAATTAGCATATTCTATAGAACAATATCTTGAAAACCAGAATGGCTATAGAAACATTTTCCAGTACTCAAGATTTCCAATTTTTTCTTGGACTATGACAAGACAAAAATTTTAAAAACAAGTCATCCTATTAATGGAGCCATAAAGTGAAGCAAAAACAGTAAATTGCATGATGGTAATGAGTTTCATTCGAGGTTGTTAACTGTGTTATGCTGTGTCACTATAAATACCAAATTATGACACTTTTCTGAGATGGTTTATACCATATTTTTCCTAAATATGTCCTTATACATTTACTCATACAGGTTGTGCAAACTAAGTAAAATCAATGTAAATTGTGTGGTAGAATACATGTAAAAGTATTAGTACAGCACATGAAAAGAAAGAATAAGAACGAGAGCAACTAATGAAACCCTTTTTTAATTGGTTTGTGTCCTCAAATAGTCCCCAACCTTCTGAAAAATACTGTGATGTGTATAAACATATCCAGTACCTTTGATTTCAGCTGATGATGCATATTATGTAGACAACTACAAAACCAACCATTTCTTTATGAAAAAAAAAACAAATCTTTCCTGCTCAGGAGAGACCTTTTCTTGCAAAAGTCTGTTAGTGCCTTTTTAAAATTGCACATTTCAGAACACTTCTGGCGTGAGGCAAGACTCTTACAAGGCACTTTATCTTTACAAGTGGTTATGTTGGATTTCAAATCAGTTGGTTTTTCATCTTTTTTTTTTGGGGGGGGGGGGGCTTGTTGAGAATGGGAGGCCAGGTTAAATTATGGCAAACTGTAGAATATTTCTGATGGAAATAATTGGCAGTTTATTCCTCTTTAAGTGGATATTTGTAATTTGAAATATCCTGAAGAATTCGGCTCATATATCAAGATTTCTACTCTCCTTTTTATCACATTTGAAGTAACTCCAAGGTCTTCCATTTCAACTGCGAAAAAGGTTTTCACTTTGAAATGTGATTGTAGTTGTAACACTTTGTAAAAATTGAGATCGGGGACTGTGTGAAAGTTTCGGTGAGGTTTGGTGTGCATGACCAGTCTAAGCTATAAATTGCAAACCATTAGGTGAGAGGTGAGAGTTTGGCTGTCTGATTAAATGGATCGGAGAATGGTGCTCAGTGATTCGTTACTGTTGATGATAAATTTATATTCTCCAGAGAGTTAAATTGGTGCAAGAATGTCACTCTCTCTTTCTCATAGCTGGGATCCACAGTAGTAAGAAGAGAAACACTAGGACTAATTGGGATGTATCTCAGCCTTGGGTACCCAATCATTAAAGAGACCCCACAATTGGTTTGTTGAAAATCTGTACAGAACACATTTAGCAGAGTGTCTGCAGACTGTGCTACAAGAGGTCACAGATTACTGAGACAAGCAAGCCAGTTTTTATGCCGGTCTATGGCAACCCACTACGTCTGATATTTCTATCTGATAGGCGAGAGTACACTTCTAATCGTCTATTGCTTCTCAAAAACTTGTCTTAAATGTTGACTGCAAATTTTTTGTGGGGATGGGGTGGGGTAGGTGTCTGGGGATGGGGTTGGGGGTGGTGAAGGCAAATTGGGTGTGTATTGGGGAGGGGCTGATGGGAAGGTCTGAGTGTAATTATTCACTATAATAGGTTAAGTGTTTAACAATAAGGATCTCAAAAGCATCCAAAGATATGTGATCTTGACTATTGAAAGCATTATAAATGGCCATATGGAATTTGTTTGGACCAACGCCTACTTGTGTTCATACAAAAGTTTGCTGGAGTATAAAACTAAGGACGCCCCTATCACTGTGTGCTGTATTATTATCATGTGATCAGTTCACTTTCTGTGTTTGTTTGCTTTGCAATCTTTTCAGTAAACGTACATATTAAACCCATATGAACCTGTCACAAGTGTATATTACAACTGTCATGTCATTGTGGTAATCAAACTCAGAATCTTGTTTTAATGTTTCCATCCACATTGAAGTTTAATCTCTCTCAGACTTCAATTTCTTCAAGGTCTTTTGAACAAACGTGCATCATGAAATTAAAAAAAAACACCAACTGAGGAATTACTGCACTGCCTTCAGGGAAACTTGAGACGTTAACCTAAAATTTGCTATTTGTCAAAATTAACATATAAATAAACGATACTGGATGTAGTTTCATAGTCACAGGAATTAACAGATTTGTGGTGCCACAGTAGTCTGAGCTTAAGAAGAGAATATCCACTTTGGGGATAAATAATTCTGCACAAGTTATTGCTTCAGGCTGTTGTGAATGTCTGATGGTGCTTCATCAATACCATTACCAGGATTAACAATGTCACCAACAAAATATAGGCCTATATATTATCATCCTGAAAGTCTCATCAAGAATTTAATTTAATTTTTAATAAATCATCCTTTCCTCGTTAGGTATGTACTTCCTGTTGCGAAGGGACTCTCTGCAATCTTGGTGTGCCGACCAACCTATCCACCGCCATTTTTACGACCATCACACCATACAACCATGCGGCCGCACAGTCTGGGAATAACTATCTGATCTTGTTGGTGCTCCTCTCTGTTGCATATGTCTTCAGGATTTTATGATCTTAAAAAATGTGCAAAAAAGAAAATCAAAGCAAATATGGTACTTACATTAATATTCATTATGTGTTCAATCTCTAAGCTGTATACAATTTTTGTGTTGTTACTATTGTGTAGTAAATAATCACATGATCATAACGATATAGTCATTTGCCAAAGTTTCAAGATGGCCTTTTTGCAGAGATCTAGCAATGAAAGATGAAATATGAAAATGAAATAAAATGAAAATGAAATGAAATGAAAGATGAAAATATTCCCTGTGGGTGTGCAAAGTGGTCTAAAACATAATTCAGCTCTCTTGCGTGGGTAGATAGATGTATTGACCTTTCTGTTCATAACTCTACCAATTAGGTTCTAGGCTGTGGTACTTATTTCAGGCAGTCACTAGCATCCCCAGATACTGTCTGTCTCTCGCCCTCCTCCCTCTCAAGAACCGTCTCCGTCTCCTTAGCAGACAGAGCGATTCAAAGGACTTGTTTAGTAAATACCCTTGAGTCATTCGTTCTCCACTGACAGTAGTTGAATCAGTGACTGTGCAGAGTCCATCCAATGAGTGTTCACTGTGTAGTCTTACATTATGTTTTCCATACTACCTACTATGGGCAAGGCATGTTCCTAACACATGGGTGTGACTTATATTTTCAAATGACCTAAATATGTGAACATCGCTTCTCGGCCTTTTGGCTAAGATCATGTGTAGTATCTCTTCCCTTTCGAGGGGAATGGTGATACACACCCGACGATGATCACACAGTCTCAATGCAAGGGGACTGGGGTTGAGAGCGGATCAGTCGTTCGGTTGTTTGGTTTATGTGCCCAGGTTCTTTCCTGGGTGACATTTCTTAAAAAGTATATTTGAACATAACATAATGTTTCTGTCTGAACATTTTATTCACTCGTTCTCTGCAAATGGGCCAAAATTTTGGCCAAATAAGTACAAAGTCAAGATTGTGTGATTATTAATTACACAATTAGTACCAAAACAAAGTTAGTTCATGTTTATAATGGAATGCAAAAATGAAGCATTAAAGAAATTATGTAATTTCATCATATTTGGTTTGATAGAAAAACGAGATTCAGTAAAAGAATGGTAGATAGTGTCTATATAATTTTGATCCGGAGATTTAGGGATATTATGTATAAAGTGTACATTTACATAGCATGGGTTTTTATAGCAATGTATATAGATCTGTTGGTGTATATCAAGTGAAATTTTTTTAGATGTAGCAATTTATTCAAGTGGTGTACAATGTTTATTGTATTTAATCATGATATTTGTTTAGCTTTTATATGTGCTATAATACAAGAGTGTCTGATAACAATGATTTGTGCTTCTTCAATGTGCATGTTATAGTAGTTTCTTATCTTGCAAGCCATTTCATCATGAATGACCCACAAACTTTGAGATTTTAGTTCAGATCAAGTTTTAAGTTACTCTGCAATTCCTTCAAGTTGTTGAAGGATGTTTCAAAATATTGAGAATTTTAAAGGCAAACCTTGAAAGTTAATGCTTTGTTTTCCTGAATAATTTTGACAAATTCCCCATATAATGTGTCTTTTTCCTATAGCAGACCCAGGGAGATGCTACTCTAATGTTAGAGTAGCAGCTCCCTGGTAGACATCAAGTTGGTGTTGTTCACATCACATGTCATTTGATGTGGCATTGTTCATCATCAATCAGCTATGCTGGGTTCCTAAACAATGAGTTTAAGAGTTGTTTGGGAGTATGGGCAATAAATTGTTTTCTATTAAAGACAAAGGACGACTTTAGGGATTTAGTGAAAACTATGGTAAAACAAAGTAATATTCAACTTTCAACTTATTCAACTTATTCAACTTAATTCAACAATATTCAACTTAAAATATTGGCATGTTCTGGTAGAAAATCCATATGCTGATACTTAGAAGTTATAAGCTCTGTAGTTTGTTTACATACACCTAGTTCACTTACATACTAGTTTTATAACAATAACTCTGTGTGGGATGTTTTTGTTGGCAATAGAGCCTCTTGCTAAATTCTCATTCAAGAGTCATGGCAAATACTAATAGGAATACATTACAAAAATGATGAGCAAAAAGAATAAAGTATAACTTTGAAATATTTGTTTGTTCTGGTAGAAAATAAACACTGTGATTCTGCGGGGAAAAAAATTAGATATAAACAATATGAAAGCAAATTAAGCTCTCAGCCCTCTCTCTTCGCCTCTCAATCTCTCAGTCACTCTGACTCACTTGTTCGTAATCAGTCATTATTTTGTTTACACGTGAAGTCTTTAATTCCTTTTCATAATTTTTCACATTGTAACATCATTAGGAGGTATTCATTCCATTGTTGTGTAATGTGAAACCAGAATATACAGTCATCAGTATATTGCCACCAGATCATTCCAAGGCATCTTGAAGAACCATAAACGAGATTAAGTCATATTTCATGCAGTTCGGGCAAATGCTCTGACGATAGACGTAATAGATGTGTTTGAAGTTTGAACACGCCTGAAGATTATTTTGAAATTGATTATCGTAATTTGGGGGCCATATTAAAGACCTCTCCAATTACGAGCTTCAAGATGCTCTCTGGCTGGGTAAACGGTTCATAATTTCCGTGGCAAAAGATCGTCCGAGAAGTGAAAAAAATCATAGGTGGGAATAATAGTACATGAAAAGTGGGGAAAAATTTTGTGAATTCTGCACGAGATACAATGGGATATAGAATATGCAAATTTCTCACTGACAGTGATAAAAGTTATGAGTATGCTTTGCAGTTTTTTTCTTTGATAATTGCATCAAAGACAAGCTAATGGTTTTATCACTTGACGATAATAATAAACTGCAAAATGGCATACACAAGCTCAATTATAAATATGAATCAGTTTATAATTCTGAAACTAAAGACAAAGAGGCTTTTTACAGAAATCTGTAAATTTTTTTTTTTTAAAGATTTCAAGTAAATTCAGTCTATATTCTTTGGATATATTTGGGAAACAGACATATCATAACTACCTTTGATATAAGTTGGAAAGTTAGATTTTTATTGGTCCCCAAAGTTCATCAGTATTTCTACAGTCTCGGGCACAGGGACACACGTATTGTGCCCATCCTTATATTGTTGGTACCCTTCCCATTTGAAATTATTGGTGCTCTTTCAACTCAGAAATTCCTGGCTACAGGCTTGAGTATTGGTCTGAAAATTTAGCATACTTAAGTTGCAAAAACATTTTGATCTGGATGGTCTGACTGTCCAATTTATTCCCAGACTTTTAATTAGAGAGTTTTAATGAGTCAACAAGCTGTCTCAATCCATAAGAATTCTATGAGGTTGGTGGTAAAAAAATGGTTGGTGAACTTTTGAGCATCAGTGACCATTTTATGACCTATTGGCATATTTTGGAGGCAATATTGATGACCTTTTATGTCAATGGCTTTACTATAACATCATGTACAGCGATTTTTGTGTTGATATAGAGTCCGTTTACATATAGACTCACACAGTTCATACTGCTTGAGCCAGGAAAATGATGTATGCAAAACCAATGCAGCAAAAATATGTAATTATGACAGAGAGAGAGAAATTACTTACTAAGACTTTTTTTGCTCTTTCCCCCTAATGGTACCTTTTTAAGTTTCAACACTGGTACTGGGATCCTAAAGAGCAGTACTCAGATTCTTAGTACTCGGAACCTCAAGTATTCAGATAAAAGCATGTGACTACAACACTGGATACTTCCATATTAAAGGGATTGAATACCATTATGTATTGTGTAAAAAAAAATTGTTGGAATCCTTATGAAATGTTCGTGAAGTTTGTCCTATTGACAAAATACAGTTCTTGAATACTGTTGCAAAAAGACATTGTTAATAAATTATATAACAGAAGGTAAATAATCATGGAAAGAGAAATTAGATCTGTTTTTCTGTTATCTTTTGGTATCTTATCGGAAATGAAGGATAGTTTACTGAGCCCCGAAGGGGAATTTTTATTCCTTGGATTATCTAACCATTTAGCTTCACATGTCAATCTTACTTTTCAGTTTTAGTTTTCCTTGTTGATGTGTATCAAGGGAATCAGTGTTATAGTTACTATTGTATGGAATATTTATGTGAGTGAGCAGTTTGTACTTTATATACGTATGTGGTTGCTATCATATCACATGATGTCACATGATGATCTGATCTTCAGTTACTACAAATTGCTCAACAGTTTATAAGGAGTTAATAAAGTCACGTTATATGATAAATGACACTTGTGTATGAAAATGGTGTGTCTTTGTCAGGTCGGGCCCTACCATGTCCCAAACCCTTATTTATCGGTACCGTGACTGAGGTGAATTTTCATTCCTTGGAACAACTACCCATTTAGCTTCCCATATGTCAATCTTACTTTTCAGCTTTGCTGTAGATCTGTACCAATGGAATGAGGGATTACAGCTGGCGATTGCATTGAATATTTATGTGAGCAGGCAGTTTGTATGTTATGTGGTTAATACCACATTGTAGTTTATAAGTAGTCACATGATAGGAGGATTACCATCCCTTGTGTCCATGGGGGTAGGAAGCTTCCAAAATGTTGGGGGGGACACAACATCAGAGGGGCACTTTCTCATTCCACAACCACCGATCGTTATGCTATAAACTGATACACACCGGCCATATCACTTAAATATATATAGTGTTAGCATGCTATCAATACTATTATGGTGCACTGCAACATTGATTTTTTTATTTATTGAGATTGTTTACTGTTAACCGTGCTACAAAAAGATATGGGATGCCATTTTAAAATAGCATGTGCACACTAAAAATAACCTTTAAAATAAATATTAAAATTAACAAAGGCTTAAGATATCCAAAAGACAGTTCTTCATCAAAGGGGCACATTTTTTTTGCCAGTAGTGCACATTTGCTATTTTGGAAAAAGTGGGGGCGGGGCACATGCCCCCTCCCCCCGTCTCCTACCCCCTGCTTGTGCCAGAGTCTGCATGATGGTAGCAGTGGTTGACAAACCAGGTCGGGCCCTGAGGACTACCATATCTCAAACATTTACTGGGGTCTGCAGTTTTCCTCTAGTATATTCCCCTGGGCCTCCTGATTAACTCTGGTCCATCCTACCCTCTTGTTTTTCAGGCCTAGACAGTGAGATAAACAAAGGAATGCCATAAGCAAAGCACTTGTACAAAATAATTCCATTCCCAGTTAATAGACAATTCAAAGCTATCAGGGTTGAATGGCAAAAAAAGTGAAAGGTGCTTGTTGGGTAAACGTTTCTAGTATTATAGTACAACTTGTAAATTTAAGAGACAATGGGTGTGAAACAACAGCAAGCTATAGTAGGGTTGACTGAAGGTTTGAAAGTGAGGTTGGAAATAATTTTACCTATCCTGTGTATTGATAGGATGTTAGAAGTAAAGGTTTTACAGCAAGTGGCACATTTATGATAATAATTTAAGCCTGAGCATAAACTATTAATGATAAGTTTCTTGGCCATGTAAGCCTCCTGTTAACTGACTGCCACCTCATCCACTAACACTATTGAAAACAAAGGAATGTATTTTTTAACATTTATATGTGAAATCTCCTTAAAAGAACAGTAAAAATGTCTTGAAATTAATCACATGATGAACTCAGAGAAAAAAATAGTCATTTTCAGAATAAATAGCCAAACATTAAGAAAAGAAATGGTCTTCTTGTTCCCCTATCTACATGGATACTTCTACTTTTTAGCTGCCTTATTAGCTTTCCCTAACATTTTTCTACAAATCACACTTAAAAACAAATCCAGACAGGTTTATCTTTTTTTCATCCCTTTTTTATTATTATGATTATTATAATATTATTCAATCAAAACTTCACCTCTTCAATTATATATATATTTGGAAAAAAAGACATAAATCAAATTGAATCAGATATCCACCAGATTAAGATCCCAAATGATAATAATAAGAAAGTCTTTATGAATGTGAAAAAGTAAAACAAATCGACTCTTAATATTTTTCTTAAATTCATTTTAGTACTTTGATCATATTTATTTGCACAATAATTACATGATTGAAATGGACTTTGGAAGTCAGAATTTTGGCCAAAATTATGTGTATCGAAATGACATGGTTATGAATTTTGGCACGATTTTTACGTTACGTTTATGGTGGCACTCCTTGGTTCGAATAAAGAAACAACTATATAAGGAAAAAATATTCCAAACTACAATTTTAGCAAAGATGGATACAAGTAACGGATTGTCAAGATTCAAATTCTATTATATTTATTGATTTCTTTATTTCATTTACAAAATCACACCTGTGAGGTGTATAACCAGCAGGTTACTTGAGCTGGGACAACTAAAGAATATTATGTTTTGATATTTTTGCAGTCTTTGTAAGATTGTGAATCAACAGTTCATATTTTCAAATCTTGCGATAAGGCAATATGGGAATTCAATATTTACTTTTGACAGGACCAAAGGAATATTGTTTTTTGCAAGTTCAAACATTGACAAATTCTGGAAATACTGCTTTATGATAACATGTATGAGACATTACCCTACTTTCCTCTACACCTCTTTACCCTCCTTCACCCTACAAATGCACACACCTGCATACAAGCACTTTGAATATCTCAATTATTTGGTACAGATCTCATAGATAACACCCCTGGAATTTCACAGGTTTACATTAATCTCATTATCCCAAAAGTTCTTAAGCACTTTGTCACACCACAGGGATTTTAATGCTAAAGGTTCTATCAATGAATACATGGCTGACATTCTGGGAGAGACATTATGTCTTACAATAGGATGCAGGGAATTTTATATTCTCTTCCTTATCTCCACACCCCCTCTCCCCTCCCTCACCCTACAAACACACTTTCAATACCATCACTGTTTTGTGCAGAATTCAAGCCTGGCATTCTCAGTGAGTCTGGGAAACAACATATCTTTTACAAGAGAATGCAGGAAATTTGATATTCCCTTCCTTATCTCCACACCCCCTCTCCCATCCCTCACCCCACAAACACACTTTTAATACCATCACTGTTCTGTGCAGAATTCAAGCCTGACATTCTGAGAGAGAATAAGGAACCATTATGTCTTACAAGAGAATGCAACAGAATTTGATAATCCCTTCCTTATCTCCACACCCCCTCTCCCTCCCTCACCCCACAAACACACTTTTAATACCATCACTGTTCTGTGCAGAATTCAAGCCTGACATTCTGAGAGAGAATAAGGAACAATTATGTCTTACAAGAGAATGCAACAGAATTTGATAATCCCTTCCTTATCTCCACACCCCCTCTCCCTCCCTCACCCCACAAACACACTTTTAATACCATCACTGTTTTGTGCAGAATTCAAGCCTGGCATTCTCAGTGAGTCTGGGAAACAACATATCTTTTACAAGAGAATGCAGGAAATTTGATATTCCCTTCCTTATCTCCACACCCCCTCTCCCATCCCTCACCCCACAAACACACTTTTAATACCATCACTGTTCTGTGCAGAATTCAAGCCTGACATTCTGAGAGAGAATAAGGAACCATTATGTCTTACAAGAGAATGCAACAGAATTTGATAATCCCTTCCTTATCTCCACACCCCCTCTCCCTCCCTC
Organism: Apostichopus japonicus; assembly: GCF_037975245.1. Classification (NCBI taxonomy): domain Eukaryota; kingdom Metazoa; phylum Echinodermata; class Holothuroidea; order Aspidochirotida; family Stichopodidae; genus Apostichopus; species Apostichopus japonicus. The sequence goes on from NC_092578.1 coordinate 5,907,568, forward strand.
ACCCCACAAACACACTTTTAATACCATCACTGTTCTGTGCAGAATTCAAGCCTGACATTCTGAGAGAGAATAAGGAACAATTATGTCTTACAAGAGAATGCAACAGAATTTGATAATCCCTTCCTTATCCCCACACCCCCTCTCCCATCCCTCACCCCACAAACACACTTCTAATACCATCACTGTTCTGTGCAGAATTCAAGCCTGACATTCTGAGAGAGACCAATGGAACCTTATGCCTCACATGAAAATGCAGGAAATTTGGTCATTTCAATCAATCAATTAGTATGTTTCCATGTGTTTATGATGACCCATAACTTGGTTGATATACAAACCTAACTGTCGTCTTGAGTTTGCAAGACAGAAGTCTTTGTAATGAGTAAGTCTCTCATAGATCTTACTGTGGGAGATACCAGGGTTCCAGAATTCAAGTTAGCATAAAATATTGCAATAAATAAAGAAAACCATTCAAGATGACAGCATATGTGCCTTGATGAAGTCATGTTTAGAGTTAATCCCAAGTCTTTAGACTTACTCAAGTCTTCAGTGTTTAATGGGACATTTAAAATCTCCTAAAAGGACAAAGACTTTTTTCTTCGCTGTTTTGAGAATTTCTTAATCACAAGTACCTCCATCACACAGACCAATGATAACGGTTGGGTTAGATCCTCCACTTAAGTGACTGTTTCGACTAAATTGTTTCCCCAGAGGTTAAATTACTAACTACAATGAGAAAGCACAAGACTACATCATTGGTACCTGGACCACATTGTACATCAAATGCACCTGTTTGCACTCAAGCTCCAAATTTACCACACCTACCAAATGCTAACCCAAAATGAGATTACACTTGATAAAATTAGGACACCCCCTGGATATTTTCACGAAATGAACATTAATAGGAGAGGAGGTAGATTTGAGACAGTGGGGCCACCAGTCAAATGTTCAGTGCTGTATTAAGTGCTGGCTGTGGTGACATTTTGCCCGCATGAAAATCATTGCCCTGAACATTATTGGAGGACCATGGCTCTAGGGTCCCCCCCGGTGTCAGATGGGACCCTGTATTCCATTACAAAATTATTGTCCATACTTCACCACAGAAGGATTAACTGCATTCAGTAATCAAATCTTTTAAAAAAAAGTCAACTTTTCTTCCCCTATTTTGAATTCAAATTGACTAACCAGAGTTAACAGTTTGTAAGATTTTAATATCAAAATATTATCAGAAAATTGTAACCAAAAATAAAGTTTCCGAGACCTATGGAAGACCAAGCATAGTCCAACAGAATCGCAGATTTTTTTGGAGACAGCTGTTATGTTTGATGTTCATTGTAGTCGAACTACCTTCATAGGACACGATGCAGAGAGTGTCAGAAAGAATGGACTCTCCTCGCCTGGTTGAAAGGTTGTAGGTCGAATATTGTAGATGCCACCTTTCAAACCCTCCAGTTGAAGAATGCTAAATCCCCGTCTGAAATGAAAACAATACAAAGTAAAGTTTACCACAATTTTTTCTTCTTCTATTGTTTGATGCCAGAAACACTTACAAAATGTTATCACTATGGACTATAATATCTTCTCTAATCTCTAATATCAACATTTCTCGATATCCAAATTCCATTTTCAGACAGCGACTGACAAATAAGACTGGCTGATCAAAAAGTAATACTGTGCAATCTCTCCTTCCTCCCAACTGTAACAAAATTGCTATCACTTCTATCACAGAACTGGCCATTGTTTTCCGGTTCAATAACAATGTCCATGAATTTGCTACAATTTCCACTGTATTCAACCAAAACAAAATGACTACATTAAGTTTACATTTCTTCCCTAATGGAACCCTTTGCTTCAAGGCAACACAAGTTCTCATCACCTGTATTCTCCGCTTCTTTGTACATCAAAGCTTTCCCCAACGCCTTCAGGGCTTACAGCTGTTATATCGAACCCCACATGGAAGTTTCTGGGTTAAAAGAAAGATATGTTAATAAAACAGGTATTGCAAACAGTCTGTATTAAAGATTCTCTCCTTATTTCTACAAAATGTTACTGCAACAGATCAAACTGGTAATTTCCAATTGTATAATATTTTTTTTAACTGTTGTTATGAAAGGAGGATTTACCTCCTATGACTGCACAACATGATTGATAATTTTCACCCATTTACTATTTTTGCACTTTTGTCGAAAACACACATAGGTAATAAATTTATATTTACTAAAAACCAAAGAGGAAACTATTCCAGTTGTATTTCAAGAGAAGTAAAGAGGAGTCCATCTTGTCTATAAAGAGTTTTTAGAGACTGGGTAAATGGTTTTATTCTCTTTGTGGATGTACTGTTTTCACTGACACATTTTTTTATTTGTTATTATTGTCATCTTTAATGAGGGTAGTCCTGCTCAGTGCACAAGCACTGCTTTCCAGAGAAGCTGTCAATTGCAGATCAAGTTCCCAAGTAATGTGACCCCTATAATAATGCTTCTTCTACTGTTTGGGGTGATACGAAAATTGATGTCAGGATTTATAGGGGAGTTTTCAATGTTGTTGTACTGCATAGAAACATCAGGTGTCTTATAGGCAATGTGTTAAAAAGAAAAGCTGCAGCAGCTGCAAAATTCCCTGCAGCCAGGCTGCATCAATATCAAACAAAAGACATTGTCTTTGCAGACCAGCAGTGCCTATTGTGTGAAGCTACACAGCACAAAAGACTATATGATAGCAGCAGCTGCAAAATCCCCTGCAGCCAGGCTGCATCAATATCAAACAATAGACATTGTCTTTGCAGACCAGCAGTGCCTATTGTGTACAACTGCACAGCACAAAAGACTATATGATAGCAGCAGCTGCAAAATCCCCTGCAGCCAGGCTGCATCAATATCAAACAATAGACATTGTCTTTGCAGACCAGCAGTGCCTATTGTGTAAAACTGCACAGCACAAAAGACTATATGATAGCAGCAGCTGCAAAATCCCCTGCAGCCAGGCTGCATCAATATCAAACAAAAGACATTGTCTTTGCAGAACAGCAGTGCTTATTGTGTGAAACTGCACAGCACAAAAGATTACATCCTACGTAGCATTGCTGCAGGATGCTGCAGGCTGGTACAACAGCCTAGTTTTGATGCAACAATACCTTAATAGAAAAAAAGTACAATTCTCATGGTTGGGTGGAAAGGTGCATTTGAAGTACAAATGTATCATTACAATAAATATCAAGTTGTATAACAAAGCATTGTATGCAGAGTTACGTTACCTAGGTCCTTTAAGATCAACCATTAAGTAATTAGATTTGGACTTCTCTTGGAGATTAACTTGGTAAATTGGGTTGTTAGGGAATGTCTCCCTGTTGTTGGCACAACCTCCTGCTGTCCTGCCCTTCCACTCTCCTGTTATCTGTCAAATCCAATAACAGGAAATGTGACTCATTATGATATATGACACCATTATCACATACATAGTACATACATGAGTAAAGTGGAAGAAGAAACTCTAGCAATTTTCCCTTCTCCCAATTACGACATTTTTTTATGAAAGGTGAATAGAAGAAAACCATGCATGTTGGTGGATTGGTGAGGGGAGTTTCAATAATAGGTCAAAATTCTCTTCTTTGGCTAAAAACAAATGTGTCATCAGAAAGTATGCAATAGTGATTAAACTTCAATGAATGAAACCTGGTGAAATACTTCTTTTATGCATAACCTGATGCAATGGACCATCATGATATTACGCTGTATTTATTAGATACATATGTCCAGCGGTGTATAAAACAAGAATGTCTCAAAGCAAATTCCACAAGAGGAAAGGAAAGTTATTTAAAAACAAAATACATGAAATTAATCAAATAAAATAAAGCAAAAACTATAGTAATGAAATTAAAAACATGAAAATAAATATGGAACTAGGAAAATTAATATTAAACTAAAATAAATATGAAACTATATCAAATAAATATTAAAATTAAAATGAAACTATATCAAATAAGTATGAAAATGAAAATGAAACTAAAACATACATTAACCACAGGAGCAGGCAAGATGGAAAAAAGATCAGTCATAAAAATTATAGAAATAAAAAGATGGGTTTTAGTTAAAGACCTTTTATGGCAATCATGAATTAAAATACACAAAGTCTGCAGCAGGGCATTCCACAGGCATGGTAGTCAAATATCAAAGGACCGGTCACCATAAATGTAGGTCTTATTTAATTGGTGGAAAAATGGGTTGATGCTTCTAGCAGTCATTGACTGATTCCTGAGCTAATGACCAAAGGGAACAGAAATGATAATCTTTCTAATCCAGCAAGATTTTCTTATATCTTGCAATCCTATCAATTTATTATTTTTCAAACTTATGAAAAATGCTATGAATCAATGTTGATTTAGCTCTCGTAGCTATTTTATCTTTGACTTGTGATATTCTTCATTCATTCTTCTGTTTTTTTATCACGTGTAGAGTACAAAGAGTAAGTATGAAAAAAAGTATGAAAAGTGCAAATTATACGATAAAGAGAAAGGAAGTAAGCTAAACCTTCTTTAGGGCTTAATAGGTAGAATACTCCCTGAATACTATAATAATAATAATAATACCATTATATATATATGTTAACAGGGAACTTCACAGACTAAAATGGCCTAACTACCACTGAACTTCAGAAAACAAATTATATCTAGAAGTAACATCTAAAAAATAATAATTATGATAAAAGATGAAAATTAGCATATTTACAGAAACCAAACAGTTACTTACAGACTTGTGGTATTTGTAGGGCTCTGGCATCTTGGACAATTTGAAATCACATGTACTGTAGACCTGTTAAATAATTTGAAAAAAATAAACCCACCAAATTATCATTAGCATATGGTAATTGCAACTGACATTGAAAGCAAAAGTCAGTTACAAAAGTGGATAAAAGTATATCTGAGACTATGTAGAATGACGATTCATATTGGAATGGTTGGGGGTGGGGGGGGGGCATTAACAGTGGCGGAGCGTCCATACAGTCAGGGGGGGCTGATGCCACCACTGACGGACTCAAATGGACTGCTGGCGCCCTTTTCAGCTTTTTACCATTTTTTACTTATTCGCGATTATTGACTGTTTTATTGCGCTCTCAAATACCTATTGACATTTGTCACATTTTGTTGGTGTAATTTTCTGACAAAATGGCGATGACACCTTTTTTATTCTTCGTTTATCTGCAAATTAGCAAGGCCCGGAAAGGGTCATTTCCTGCGATCTAGGGAGTATCTTTACTCAAAAAATTTCTGTGCGCTCCGCGCCAACCTGTGGTGGCGCTCCGCTTAGAAAGTGTCGAAAGCGCCCCTACAGACCATTCTCGCCCCATCTGACCAATACCCCTAGCTCCGCCACTGGGCATAAGAGGAAGCTTCCCCCTTCCACACACACACACACACATCTCCCCTCACCACATGACAAATTGAATGAATGCTTCTACAATGCCCCTCTCATTAGTAGTTGCATTACAGTCCTATAACCATTAGTATAGTCATAAACAGCTGATTCATACAATGACAGTCATTTTTGTACATCTTCTGGCATTGACATAGAGGGTTATCTTTAAAACAAAAGATAAACATTTTCCAAAGTAAACATAATTGCCTTGTTGATTCCAAATTTTGCCTGATGATGTTTTATCTGGAAGGAGGAGGGTGGAGGGTAGGGGGGGGGTATGCAGTGACAACCTCTGTCTCTTGCCTGTATCCAGCATTTCATATATGGGGCAGCTTTGTAGGGAGTGAAGGAGAGAGAAAGCAAGAAATTGAATGCAAACTCTTTTTGGAATGGAAATTTGCATCAACAAAATTGTACAGTTGTGTGTCGCTTTCCTCACTTGAAAAAAGCTGAGAGGAAGACTTGCTTGAAGTTGGGGACTTAACAATAATTCCATTACCCCGACAACGCTCTCACTTAACACTCTGTTTTAGAAAGACTCACCCTGAGAGAGTAATGTATTGTATTGCTCTTTTCAAACTGTGATATAATGACAGTATACAGAGATGTCCCTTTATCTTGGACAATCATCTTGCACAAATAATGCGGACTGTTGATCCTTGTGCCGTCCATGTATGGTGGTGGGTCATCTATAGGTATATAAATACAAAGGTGTAGAAATACAAAGGTGTAGAAATAAAAACGCATGTAAGTACAAAGGTATGTTAATAAATGTTATCTACATACACAGATATGTGAATACAAAAGGTACCTAACATGTATACATACAAAGGTATAGAAGTACAAAGGTATGTAAATACACAGGTATGTAAATACACAGGTATGTAAATACACAGGAATGTAGATACAAAGGTATGTAAATACAAAGGCATGTAAATACAAAGGCATGTAAATACAGTTTTAACGTCCGTACTTCTATAATGGATATTTTTTACAACGCTGCTATCTGTGGCGTATGGCGGTATTGTCTCGTCGGTTGGGGTGGGAACGCCACGGGGACTGACAAAGACCGTATTGACAGCATTATTCGTAAAGCGGGTAGAGTCATTGGAGACCCCCAATCAACAGTTGAGGAAATTTATGTGTGCTTGCTCCAAAACAAACTAGACATTGTTTGGAATGACCATGATCACCCGCTTCACTGTTATCTGCACCATAATATCATAACTAGGGGCACTGGCAGACTGCGTCTCCCACCCATAAGAACCAACCGTCATCGCAATTCGTTTATTCCACGTGCAATAAGGCTTTACAATGATAACTTGAGCCGTTAGGTCCTGCCTATGTGTGTTTTATTGTTCAGTTGTTTATTGTTTTATCATTCCGTTCTATCCCTGTTTTTCATATTTGTAACATAGCCATATTTTTGTACTGTCTTTTACATTTTATGTGCAAGATCTTAATTTCCTTCTTTGGAGTAATAAAGTTCTACTTATCTTATCTACTTATCTTAATACAAAGGCGTGTAAATACAAAGGTGTGTAAATACAAAGGTGTGTAAATACAAAGGCGTGTAAATACAAAGGCGTGTAAATACAAAGGCATGTAAATACAAAGGTATGTGAATACAAAGGTATGATTCAATTATCCAATAGAATCATCATTATTATAGCCTATAAATATAGCCCACTAAATTTAATTCCAGAGTGAATTAAACCCGTGGGGTGCAGGAGACTGGGGTATATGTGTTGTCAATACCAGCACCAAAGTATAGGACTGTGTTAGCCTGACATCAGTATGTTTGCCAATGAAGGCAAAGCATTTACCTTGTAGTGACCTATGTTAGCCAGATTTTATCACTACTGTGGACAATTTTATCACCCACTTATAGCAATTTTCACAGCCAGGAGCCCCAAACCCCACTGCCAGTTACCCCCTCCACAATGTTATGGGCCTACTAGGGATAGATCTTTTAAAGGAGTATAAATAACTAAGAAAAACTTACTAGGATAAAAGACTTTCTTTCCACCCTTGAATATCACCAGGGTGATAAATTCCTTGTTGTCAGCAAAGTCAGCCTGCAAGAAGGATGATGACGACAACAGGAAACGAAATTAACTACTTTTAATAGCTCAGATGTCAATTAAACTTCTAAGACTGTGCCATCGTAGAACAATATGAATATTGGTGGAAGCAGAAGGCCAGACAGAATCAAAATCTCAGTATTACCTAGATTGAGCGATGTGCAGCGTAGGGCGGGTATGGTGCTAAGGTCTAAGGCCTTAAGGGCCGGACTAGCCCAAGATAACATATATATACATTTCAATGACATTAGAAAGGTTAATTAGCTAATCAATTCAAACATGTGTAATATTTAAAATAGGCAGAGGGTTGCAAAGGGAAGAATTAACAGGTGAGGAGATCCAACGGTATGTGTGAGGGTGAGACAGTAATTGTTATAAATTCTGTATATTTTACATCACAAAAAAAACAAATATTTTAAAGTCCTCTAAACGGTCGATTCCCCTCTTTTCCACTCCCAGTAGCTTTTAAACTATTGATCTTTTGTATTCTTTTGATTCAAAAAAAATCAAGATGAAAGTTATTTCATGTAAAATGTAATAAATACTTTATATTAAAAAAAAAAATCAAAACGAAGTAACTACCAGAAATAATAATTTTATTTAACGAAACTCACAACTGAGGCATAACAATGACATTTTATGGTTGTCTTAAGGGCCTAATTTATACACTGATATTATCATTAATATCCCCCTGATTAAATATGCACTGAGATAATTCATGAATAACCTAAAGCATATTCACAAACTTTGTCAAATGTTGTTAAGTAAACTGACCTCTAGTTTAGACTGGATTTGTTGCCAATGGTAACTAGAAAAATAATCACACTTTTTTTACCTTGTCTGTTATATGCCTGGATAAGAGAATCCAAACAGGCCCTTGACCTTTGACCTCTAGTCGATACTGAGGATTGTTGCCCATGGTAACCACATCTTTCTTTGGCCCTTCACTTGCTGTCCACGTACTATACAATGACGGAATGTGAAAGAAAGAAATATGTTATCACCATAAGTCGTTAGGTCAAGTTTCCTTCAGTCACAGTAGAATGCTTTCCCATGGAATATAATTCTTTCCTCTTTACTATATCCATTCAAATTTCCATTCCCAATTTCCAATTCAATCATAAGGTCCAAGTTCGAATCACTCCAAGATAATGTATGTCATCCAGTTGCAGAGTTGTTGTCAATTGACAATTCATAATCATGGACGAGAAATACAAATCTAAGAGACTGACTTCGGTCAGCTTGCGGCGTTGATAAGCCAATGATGGCTTCTTCGCAAGTTCCTGCTTGCAGGAGGTTCTAAAATACATACATACATTTTCTATTGATCTATTAAGAAAAGCAATAACAGTTAGTTGACATAATGAATGAACTCTGTTATGTTGATTACCTATGCAGTACATATGTCCTTGGGAATAGTGACGGATTCCAGTTTAGGTAGAGAACGTCAAAGAAACGACACAGTGATTGGTAGTCGATCCAAAACACACCTTTGAGAAGAAAGGGAGGGAAAAACAGAGAAACATAGAGTTTAGAAACGGTGGGGGCAGGCGCGTAGCCAGGAATTTGCCAAGGGAGGGGCGAAACTGTAGATTCGGCATTGCAAACTATCTAAGCGTAGCGCCACCATGGTTGGCGCAAAGCTTACAAGAAAATTTTAGCTGAAAATGCCTCCCAGATCGCTGGAAATGGCACTTCCCAGGCCTTGTAAGTTGCATCTTAGCATTTTCTCTTTTGAAAATACTAGTGATATCATAAAAACATTAAAAAAATTTTTTTTAAATGCGCCCAAGGGGGGGGGGGGCGGCTGCCCCCTTCGCCTCCCCTTGGCTACGCGCCTGGTGGGGGGAAATAATATCGATACTTTGTAATGATTCATTCAAACTCTATAGTCCATCCTCTCCTCCATTTGATTGAGGAAACTAGACTGTAATTTATCATGTAAAATATGCCGTTTAAAAACAAATGTTGTGTGATTCAGTCAGACCCAAACCTAACCATACAAATTAATTTTACAATTTAAATTATATACTTGATTGCAGCAGTTTGTCTTTTGATGCTGTATAAGGTTATGTATAAGTTACTAGAGAGCAATGACAAGTTCTTTTCAAATCATTTTCATTCAATTCTTACCCACCTCTATCTTATTTACAGTGTTGCGACTATCTGCAATAACTTAGATAACGACATTAAGAATGCTAAAACTTTACTCTCCTTTGAAAGGCTGACTTTAAGTCTGATAATACTGAACAAGTATTATCAATCATGAATTTGTTGGTTACAGTTTTTTTTTTTTTTTTTATGAGGAGGATACACTACGATCCATTCTATTTCTTTGCAAAATGTCAGAAGTAAATTGATTGTAGCCCTCAAAAAGCAGTCAATTAACTCCCCAATTTCATACTCTACTTGAACAAAATTACCGTTATCAAATTGTTGAGCATTGGTAGGGTCAAAGTTCAACTCTTTCTGTAGCTGCAATGTCCAATTCTCTTTGTCAAATTCAGAGAAATTGCCTTTCCATCTCAGGTGGCTCCAAGGATTCTTCAATTGCATCAATTTCTTGCCCTGATCATTAAAATAGAAAATAAAAAATTTGTTTGTAACCAAGCAAAGTTGAGAGCAGGTTAATAAATTATTTCAATTTTGCGGCTAGTTACTCATACAACACACTGAAATCATATTCAGAAGCATGACTGAAGCGTTCGTAATTGTTGAAAGCAACAAGCTTTGAAAACATTCCATCATCCAATGATAGAAAAGTTTGTAAGTTTTCTTTTATAAAAGCCAACCTGCATTAAATTATAATTCCAGACATTTCAGTATGTGACTATAGTTTAAATAGCCCAGATCCATATCCCCTGACTTTCGCTCATAGTGCTCAACTCCCACCTCTTTTCCAAAAAATTAATTTATCCTTCAATTAATTTAATAACTTACCCTGATTTCTCTGATATCGAGTAAAGCATATGCATGAGTCGATACCAGGCCGGCTCTGTCGGCATCCACATCGGACATCGGCCCCGTGGCGACCGTCACCAGCACATCGCCCTTGTGAAACCGCTTCAGAAGCATCGCAAACGTTTTATCTTTGTCCACATCTTGGGCGTCTGCTCGCATGTTCACCCTCTCCGGGATCCAACCGGTCAAGGTGTGCAGGTCAATATTCTGAGCAGTAAAAGAAAACGTGAAAGGATCCTGGCTTCTACTGAATCATAAAATTATCATTATTATTATTATTTTATCATGTATAAAGTAGTAATCACCTTAATACTGGACTATTTCCCTATTAAACCTCACACACTTTCAATTAACAGTGTTGTTCTAGGACACATTATACTATGTGCTATATTACCTTTTGTTTATTGCATGAACCTTTTCCTCCTGTTTTTACTGTGGATTCATGCTTCTTGCTGTGTTATAACCACTTGTTTAATTTCATGTTACATCTTGATAACTTGGACTGATGCCTTGATAACCTGGACTAACAGTGTTTTTACTGTGGATTCATGCTACTTGCTGTGTTCAAACCACTTCTTCAATTTCATGTTACATCTTGATAACTTGGACTGATGCCTTGATAACCTGGACTGACAGTGTTTTTACTGTGGATGCATGCTACTTGCTGTGTCATAACCACTTGTTTAATTTCATGTTAAATCTTGATAACTTGGACTGATGCCTTGATAACCTGGACTGACAGTGTTTTTACTGTGGATGCATGCTACTTGCTCTGTTCAAACCACTTGTTTAAGTTCATGTTAAATCTTGATAACTTGGACTGATGCCTTGATAACCTGGACTGACATGTTTTTACTGTGGATGCATGCTACTTGCTGTGTCATAACCACTTGTTTAAGTTCATGTTACATCTTGATAACTTGGACTGGTGCCTTGATAACCTGGACTGACAGTGTTTTTACTGTGGATGCATGCTACTTGCTCTGTTCAAACCACTTGTTTAAGTTCATGTTACATCTTGATAACTTGGACTGATGCCTTGATAACCTGGACTGACAGTGTTTTTACTGTGGATGCATGCTACTTGCTGTGTCATAACCACTTGTTTAATTTCATGTTAAATCTTGATAACTTGGACTGATGCCTTGATAACCTGGACTGACAGTGTTTTTACTGTGGATGCATGCTACTTGCTGTGTCATAACCACTTGTTTAAGTTCATGTTACATCTTGATAACTTGGACTGGTGCCTTGATAACCTGGACTGACAGTGTTTTTACTGTGGATGCATGCTACTTGCTGTGTCATAACCACTTGTTTAAGTTCATGTTACATCTTGATAACTTGGACTGATGCCTTGATAACCTGGACTGACAGTGTTTTTACTGTGGATGCATGCTACTTGCTGTGTCATAACCACTTGTTTAATTTCATGTTAAATCTTGATAACTTGGACTGATGCCTTGATAACCTGGACTGACAGTGTTTTTACTGTGGATGCATGCTACTTGCTGTGTCATAACCACTTGTTTAAGTTCATGTTACATCTTGATAACTTGGACTGGTGCCTTGATAACCTGGACTGACAGTGTTTTTCTATTGATACATACCACTAGCTGTGTTATAACGATTTGTTTAATTTCATGTCACATCTTGATAGCCTGGACTGACAGTGTTTTTCTATCGATACCACTAACTGTGTTATATTCATTTGTTTGACTGCCTTATTAATCTTATTAGCTTTGACTGATGTTTTGATATTACCTGAACTGACGGTACTTTTCTATCGATGTTCACTACTAGCCTGTGTTATAAACACTTTCTTAATGTCTGTTCAATCTTGATAGCTTGGACTAAAAGTGAATATGACTCAGTCGGTAACACTGAAGTGGTTTTATTTTCATGAGGTCACAGGTTTGCATCTAATTCTAGTGAATTCTTCCTTAGCACTTTTAAAACTTAGTAAACTCAATGCAACAGCTATATAGAGGTTTACACTTCACTGAATACAGTTTCAGAAAGTTGAATGACTCAAGTAGCCACACAAATTAAGAAACTTGACATTACCGCATTACAAGTGGAGTGTTAGCTCAGTGGTTAACGCCGGTGCCTTCCAATCATAAGGTCCCCGGTTCGAGTCACTCCAAGATTAATGTATGTCGTCCAGTTACAGAGTTGTTGACAATTGACAATTCATAATCATGGACGTTAAATATGAATGTAAGAGACCGACTTCAGTCAGCTTGCGGCTTTGATAAGCCAATGAGGCTGCTTGCAAGTTCCTGCTTGCAGGAGGATCTAAAATACATACATACATATGTTCCAGTTATGACTAAGACAGGGCTAAGACAAATTCAGCTTCAACTTCCATAATGTTGCTCTGATACCAAACTGCCTGGACATCAGTTACATACCGAGTTGGATCCTGGAAAATCATAGCCACCCATGACCTTCATGTATGCTTTCTCGAGAAGGGAAACCCAGAGCTCATTACGATTGGATGAGAAGGAACAGAGCAGCTGACCAGACTTATCCAGGGGTAAGGTATCATCAATTATGACCTAAAAATATGGACAAGATAGGAGATGTGAAGGATGTATAGACCAGCACAGGCTGTAGAGGGAAGTAAGGATGCATAAAAATGGTACAATGTGGTGTAAATGTAGGATACATAGTATAAAGGATACATGGTATAAAGTTAGGATACATAGTATTAAGTTAGGATATGTGGTATATAGTAAGGATAAATAGTATTAAGTTAGGATACATGGTATAAAGTAAGGATAAATATTATTAAGTTAGGATACATGGTATAAAGTAAGGATACATTGTATTAAGTTAGGATACATGGTATATAGTAAGGATAAATAGTATTAAGTTAGGATACATGGTATAAAGTAAGGATACATTGTATTAAGTTAGGATACATGGTATAAAGTTAGGATAAATAGTATTAAGTTAGGATACGTGGTATAAAGTAAGGATAAATAGTATCAAGTTAGGATACATGGTATAAAGTAAGGATAAATAGTATTAAGTTAGGATACATGGTATAAAGTAAGGATAAATAGTATTAAGTTAGGATACATGGTGTAAAGTTAGGATACATGGTGTAAAGTTAGGATACATGGTGTAAAGTTAGGATACATGGTGTAAAGTTAGGATACATGGTATAAAGTAAGGATAAATAGTATTAAGTTAGGATACATGGTATAAAGTAAGGATAAATAGTATTAAGTTAGGATACATGGTATAAAGTAAGGATAAATAGTATTAAGTTAGGATACATGGTGTAAAGTTAGGATACATGGTGTAAAGTTAGGATACATGGTGTAAAGTTAGGATACATGGTATAAAGTAAGGATAAATAGTATTAAGTTAGGATACATGGTATAAAGTAAGGATAAATAGTTATAAGTTAGGATACATGGTGTAAAGTTAGGATACATGGTGTAAAGTTAGGATACATGGTGTAAAGTTAGGATACATGGTATAAAGTAAGGATAAATAGTATCAAGTTAGGATACATGGTATAAAGTAAGGATAAATAGTATCAAGTTAGGATACATGGTATAAAGTAAGGATAAATAGTATCAAGTTAGGATACATGGTATAAAGTAAGGATAAATAGTATTAAGTTAGGATACATGGTGTAAAGTTAGGATACATGGTGTAAAGTTAGGATACATGGTATAAAGTAAGGATAAATAGTATTAAGTTAGGATATGTGGTATAAAGTAAGGATAAATAGTATAAGTTAGGATATGTGGTATAAAGTAAGGATAAATATTATTAAGTTAGGATACGTGGTATATAGTAAGGATAAATAGTATTAAGTTAGGATACGTGGTATAAAGAAAGGATAAATAGTATTACGTTAGGATACGTGGTATATAGTAAGGATAAATAGTATTAAGTTAGGATACGTGGTATAAAGTAAGGATAAATAGTATTACGTTAGGATACGTGGTATAAAGTAAGGATAAATAGTATTAAGTTAGGATACATGGTATAAAGTAAGGATAAATAGTATTACGTTAGGATACGTGGTATAAAGTAAGGATAAATAGTATTCAGTTAGGATACGTGGTATAAAGTAAGGATAAATAGTATTAAGTTAGGATACGTGGTATAAAGTAAAGATAAATAGTATTAAGTTAGGATACATGGTATAAAGTAAGGATAAATAGTATTAAGTTAGGATACATGGTATAAAGTAAGGATACATAGTATTAAGTTAGGATACGTGGTATAAAGTAAGGATAAATAGTACTAAGTTAGGATACATGGTATAAAGTAAGGATAAATAGTATTAAGTTAGGATACGTGGTATAAAGTAAGGATAAGTAGTGTTAAGTTAGGATACGTGGTATAAAGTAAGGATAAATAGTATTAAGTTAGCATACGTGGTATAAAGTAAGGATAAGTAGTTTCAAGTTAGGATACATGGTATAAAGTTAGGATACTTGGTGTAATGTTAGGATAACATAGTATAAAGTAAGGATACATGGTATAAAGTTAGGATCTATTTTAATGTTAGAATTTATTTTTAAGATAGGACAAATAGTATAAAATTAGAATACAATTCAATGATAGAATAAATTATATAAAGTTAGGATACATAGTATAAAGTTAGGAAACATTATTACCAAGTGGATAGTAATTTTGACATTTTTAGCCTGACATATGTACTGTTCCTTTACCTTTCTTTTGACTCCGTTGATTCTGAAGATGACCATGTACTTGCCACATGGGTTATAGATCGGCTTCCCTCTTTTATCTTGAGGATAAATAATGCTGTAGGAAGATGAAAGTATGAAATATATAAATATCTATTGATGTATAATTCCCTGGATTTAGCACTGAAGATTGACATGCATGTACAAACTGTGATGTTGATTATCTTGTTTTGTTGGTTTAATCAGTTCTTGGACACGATGCATTGCATCGAGTACTCTAGTGATATGACTTACAATTACCAACAGGCTTCCAAATTTATTACAAATGAAAAAAATGTGCAAAAGTAAAATGAAAATGGTAGTTATATAGTTATATATGAATATATATATATATATATATATATATATATATATATATATATATATATATAAATATATATATATATATATATATATATATATATATATATATATATATATAAATATATATATATATATATATATACACCACTAGGTGTGTGCAAGTGCTGCTGAACGGCATCCCTAGCATAACAGAGCATGACACAAAAGCTGGTGGGACTGTTTAAATTCAGCATGGGAGAGTATCACTACTCTGTATTTATGAATACTGCCACCAATTTCATCCAAAATTGGACTTCTTCTATTCTCAGCACCTTTTCATTTAATATTTGTTTCATATCTTTACAATTTGATCTATACCTCTTTGAGTTTTGTATAACAACATGTTTGGAATTTTTGGTTTTAATAATTTGAAATGAAAATTTAAGTGCTCATGTTTAAAGGAGACATTATTGATCTGTGTGATAGATATAACTTCCCCCAAACAGCTTGGGAGATATCACAGATATAATACCCTCCACATGCAAATGTTAAATGACTTGATCAAGTCTAAATCTGAGTCATCATGGAACCATATATGTTTCAATATTTGAAGTTTTTCTTTGTATTTAATACAGTGTTAATGGAGATGGGTTTTGCAATTACTGCATCTTAAATATTTCAACTCTTGACAACACTCAATGACTGCATTAGTTCCAGTGTCAACACTGATAACATTTCTACCTTGAAAGCATGAGGAAGGGGGGGGGGGGGTGGGAAGGAGAAAGAAAGAGAGAAAATGGTAACAGGGATTCGAGTGGCATTATGACATCACAGATTTACAAAATCACAGCTCCCAAAAACATTAAAGTAGGTTACCTCCTAAAAGGAGTTAAATATTTCTTAATTGTTTAGGGGAAGTTATTCTCCCCAAAAATATCTGTCACATTTAAGCTTAAAGATAATGGTCAGCTTTGTGTCCCATTATAAACTGGTCTTCAAATTTTTTTAGGGATCTCAGTATTTAGTGAATAAAAACTTTAAAAAAAAATATTAATAAATAAATCTAAATCAAAACAAATAGCTGCAGTGAAGTGAGGAGCTATCCAACATTAATTAAATTCACAGACATAACGCCATGGAAGTATTTTATTACACGGCCTTCGAACCATATGAAAAAATGTTAAACGTATGGTGGACAGTTGTTGAAACAGTACACCGTGCAGACGTGGATAAGTGACAGAATTCTGTGGGACAATGGTGCATGCATGTACATAGGCGTAGGAGGCAGAGGGTAGGGGGGAGGGGTTTGTGCAATTAATTTTTGATATTTGAAATTTTGGTTTTTGAAATTAATTTTTGTGAAAATTAGGGCAATATGTTGAGAATTTTTCGGGCAACTACTGAAAGAAAAATAATTTGCAATGTATTTTTCTATGGTTAAACTGATATTATTATTTTAACATTATTATTGTAACGACTTCCCCAATAATTCTAATCAATATGGAAGCTGGGTAATAACATGGAAAATGATTGTATGTTATTGGCATGCGATGTAATAACTGATGCATACCTTTATGATATGCACATTAACATTTTGAATGCGCGCTCTGCGGGCGAAAAATTTTGGTTACATTTTTCGAGCGAGTCATGACAGCCCCCCCCCCCCAAATCACATTGGGCTCCTACGCCTATGTGCATGTATACTGTATGTAACCTTTGTAAACCTTCCATATCTTTTATCTGCTCTACATATAGCCTTGATGTTGAATATAAATCAATCTCATTTCCATCAAAGTATCAGCCGGCAGCCATGAAACCAATACAGGTGCAGTCTGGCGGTATATATTTCGTGGAATTTTCTTTCATTTCTCTCTGTTTTATCCACGATGTGACGTATCAGTGTACACAAAACACACCTGTTTTTAGGCTGATATTTAGCTTGGGGGACAATTCTAGTTACATTGATACAAATTATCGAATGTTTATGTCAATATATGTATGTAATGATGATTATGACTTTGACCGTGATATGGGTGGACATATTAAACTAACTACTGACATTACCAGTGTAGACAAATTTTTTTTTTTTTCAAAATCCGTCAATATTTAGGCCTGTATAATCTTTCTTTTTTGCCAAATTCGTCAACATTAGGCCTATATAGCCCAATTGAAGAGCTACTTGAGTTGGGTTTATTTCCTCAGTAGGAGTTGAGATAACTTATTATCATGTTGACATATTGAAAGAAAATTTCAATTTTGTAATAGTTGAACAAATTCCAGTAATAAATTAATCAAATCCATTAATCAATCACTTAACTAATTAAATGGATGTTCATTAAATTATTGGAAAACAAATCATTAAATGACCTTTGACTTGCCTATGGCAAGTAACCAAAAAAATCCTCAAGGACTGAGAAATATCTTGAGGATCGGAGCCACTAGAATAGTGAAGAACTCTAAAAGCAATTCATTGATGCCAAAATTTGCACCCAAACTCATGAACTCTAACAAACACAGTATTTTTGCTTTTCATCCCAGTAAGTTTGTTTGGTTTTTGAATCCTGGCTTGTCTAAAATTGTGAATGATTAATGACAATTTAAACAAAAGTGTGGTGACAAATTCGTTACTACTTGAGTGGAGCCATTAATTACTACATGATTATAACAAAAAATGAGTGAAAATATTTGCAATCTCGATTAACTTGTTTAATTTGCATTCGTTGCTAGCGAAAGAGTGTAAATTACTAACAGAGAGAGAAAAGAGAAAATTCAGACTCAAATTTTGAGGAAAGAATAATTTGCTGTAGGATTGTAGTCCAGATGAAATGATGAGGAGGAGGAGAGGTTATCAAAAACTAAGGAGATGTCTGGACAGTTGGGGATGGGGGATGAAAGAGTTTATCGATATAATGAGGAGGAGGCGAAAAAGCTTAAAGAATTACAACCCGTTTAAAGGCAACCAGTGAAGCTGATAGAGTGTGGGGCTATACATGAATCTTTTTTAATTAAACATCCCCAGTAGCTAAATATTTGCAGCTGAGTTCTGATATGCACTGTTGCTTAAATCCAAATTTCAAAAGATTTTTTTTTTTTTAACCTTTTTTTTTATATATTATTCATTAGTAACAAAAACGATCTTTCACATCACATTTTTTTTGCTTGTGAGATCGGTGAAAAATTAATAAGTTCAAAAATAACAATAAAACACTTGTCAATTGTCGGCAGTGGAACAAATAATAGCCAAAACATGGAGTAACAACAACATACATTGGCAACTGACTTTCTCCTTCACAATTTTCCTCTTATTTGGTACTATTCTGGACATTGCAATATTTACAGAAATCACTTGCTTGTTCGATATTTGTAGCCCTAAATTCTCTGTTGCTTGTTTCTCCAGGCTGAATTAAACTGGTATTTTTCGTGCATAAATCAGAAAACGCAAGACTACAGCTCAAAGTAGAGCCCTTCTGATGTTACAATCTCATCGGTACAATCGTATCTTAGAAGTTATTTTGAAAATAAAATAAGTAGATACCTAGATATCAAAATCTTCTTGAATTTTCTTTCGTAGTTTGCAGCAATAGCGAGGGAAGAAAGGAAGGAACAATCTTGGATAATCGTCTACAAAGGAAAGAAAAATAACAGATAGAAAACGGTGATTCTTTCTCATTGCTCACAATTTTTATTTCATTTTTATCGGCAGTATATGCAAAACACCACACATGCTGCCTTGAGGGTTGTGCGAGATTGCTTACAAATCCATGTCCTGATTTTACTTGCACATTTATGCTGACATGAGCTTAGAAAAAAAAGATTAAAACCTAATTAATTTATTAATATTGATTAAAGAAACAATTTTCTGCTGTCATCCAGTGGAAAAATCAACCTTCATTACCTCTCAGTGATTTTAAGAATGAAGAGAAGGCAGAAAAAAAACTGTTGCCAGACTGACAAATGCATCAAATTGAAAATTATTTTGGTCCCAAGACATAAACTGAAAATTGTGAGCTATCTAACAGTGTTTCTTAAATGTACATCTTACAAAGGAAGCGCTTGACTTGTTATTAGATGTAGTGGATAATTTGCAAAAATTGTGAATATTGCTAACATTATTTTCCACATTCACCCCCACCTTTTTTTTTATTTTGTGATAGATCAGCATATATTTTTGCCAGCTGTGCTAGCATGAATGTTTATTGGTTTTGTTGCTGTTTGACTTGTTTTTCATTTTATATATTTTTTTTCGATTCTCTTTTATCATTCTTATTCATGCTGCTCATTGTCACCTCAGCTGGACAGAAAGTGAACCTGCTATTTACACTGAGCACTTCAAGTTAAATCACCCGCTCCCCTTAGACCCCTCCCCCAGGACGGCGGTGAGTCAAATGTTCAGATATTAGCCATTTTGACTCAATGGGAAATTTCTGAGAGGAAACACTGTAACTGAGTGAGTCTGTGTAGTAGAAGGGTATTAATGCAACATAGATCCTGGCATGAACTTTTATCTACCTTATGACTTTGAATGGATTCAAAATGTTGGGGCATGGTAGTTTCAATCCATAGTTTCACTGGCATAACTTTGGAGAGACAAATGTCTTTTAGAATAAGGTAACAAGGAAATAAAGGTACTAGGACTGATTTTTGTCACTAAATCTATTCAAAATTACCTCACTTGCAGGTACAGTTCCAACCATGCAAAATTAATCCCCAAAATAAAATATGATTTGTAACATCAGATCATGTCACAGTCAGAAGAACTGCTATGAATCTGGCAGAACTGTCTGCTATGTGGCCATTGTAAGCATATATTGAGGGCAACACCGCATTAACTTTCATTTCATTTGAAAATTCATTCCGGGAGAGGAGTATTTTCGAAAGGCTATGTAAAAGAGAGGTAAAATATTGCAAAATAAATGTAGTAAAAAAAAACTACAAAAGGCAATCCTCACTTTTGGAAAAATTTCTCCACATCAAATTAATTATCAGGTAAGCTGAAATTGACAATTTTGGAAGGGGTCAGAACTTAATCGCCACCTTTTGATGAACTTCTTGTTCAAACAATACAATCATTAATCTTTACAATGAATGGCTTATGCAGCTGTTGACACCCTCCTACCTGTTTCACACTAAAACTGGAGATGACATAAATGATTTGTGGCTCGGAGCAAAATTCCTCTGGTCTGGCCCATTTGCCAAATCTCTCTTTTTGCTTTGGGGCTAGCACCAAAGGACCACATTTATCCCTACAAGAGAGAAAAATATTTTTATTCTTAATGCTAAGGTCATATGTGTGGTCAGTCAACAACAACAAAAAAGAGGGAAAAAAGGGGTGGTCTTATGCCATCAAAGTGTGGTCATATAAGATCAATGCTACATTTTGCACTGGATTGTATTATTAAGTTAACATCAATATGTTTAAGTTATGAAATATCATAATTGGATACCCCTTTCTGCCACACCAGCCACAACCCCCCCCCCCACCCACCACCTCCTTTAAGTAAGAGATCTTTGTGCTTTGCAACAACTTGATCACTCCTAGCAGGCTCCCAATGGTTCACTTCATCTGGAATATTGTTTTATTGAACAAGAAATGGTTACATAGGGATTGCTGTGAGCTAAAGGCTGAATAGCTGAGTTGGTAGCAAGTGCTGGGCTTGTCACCCAGACGTGACTGATTTCAATCCCATTTCTGTGCTCTTTTTTCCATTTAAGAAATAAAATTAGTAAAATAACACACTCTGTCTACACTTGCACAAGTTTATGACATAATCTCATTGTGCCTGCATTGCATTTGTTGGAGCAAAAACAAAATTGGTGTTCTTTCCATTTTGATCAGTCAAGTTTTTTGTGCTTTTACAAAAAGTAATTGAACAACGGAAAAATAGTTTACGACAGGGAAAAGAGCAGAGAGATGTAGATGGTTAGAATGGGATTGTAATCCAGAGGTTGACTGGTTGGAATCCTGTTCTAGACATAAATTTCTTTTCTACTTTTCCAAGTGCTATCAAATTTAGTGAAATATTCAATGCAAAATTTTGAACACTACAAATTATTTCCTGCCTCTATTAAAGCAATCACATATAGATTAGATTGTTAAATCTGTAAACACTAACAAATTCAATGAGTGGTGAGAATGCTGACATAACTGTGAACCGCGGAATGTGAGAATCTATTTATTTATGTATGTATGTATGTATGTATGTATGTATGTATGTATGTATGTATGTATGTATGTATGTATGTATGTATGTATGTATGTATGTATGTATGTATGTATGTATGTATGTATGTATGTATGTATGTATGTATGTATGTATGTATGTATGTATGTATGTATGTATGTATGTATGTATGTATGTATGTATGTATGTATGTATGTATGTATGTATGCATGCATGCATGCATGCATGCATGCATGCATGCATGCATGCATGCATGCATGCATGCATGCATGCATGCATGCATGTATGTATGTATGTATGTATGTATGTATTTATTTATTTATTTATTTATTTATTTATTTATTTATTTGATTGATTGATTCATTCATTTGATTGATTGATTGATTCATTCATCAAGGGCAAAACTCAATTAGCGATACAAACATAAAACCTTATCTTAAAATGAGGCCATCAAACATAATTTACAATTAAAGAAATCAGAAATTAAGACATATACACATGTAAATAACAGTGAGTAAAATTGCAGATATTTCACTGGAAGCTTACGTGAAAGGCACAGGAAAAGCGAAACGTTCCTTCAAGTCTGCCCTAGAAATGAAGGGTACATATTCTCTTCCATTGATAGAAGACGTTTTTCTGGCGAGATAAAATAGAAGATTTCATTAGACATTGGTCGTGTGTATACATACATATATACATACATATATATATATGCATAAACGTTTGGTTGGTGGTGCCATCTATCTTAGCGCAGGGTGCTCTTTATCCAGTGGACAGAGCCAATTATAGGTGAGAGACTAGTGTTCCAGTAGTCTTAACTAATTCACACCTATATATATATATATATATATATATGTTATTTAAATTATATACATATATATATAGCACTGGATTGGTATTTACGTTTACTTCTCCAAGTTGGTGCTTAGGTTTACCTGAGGTGAAATGATTGGATCAACTTGAAATTTTACATCAGTATACCTTATGGTACTAGGACTGCATATCAGTCGTTATAAGTTGCTACCTACTTTTTGGGTCATTTGGCAAGGAAAAATCCAATTGGTCAAACCCTTACGGTAAACCTAAGTCTTGCTCTCAAAGTATATCCCCCAGTTGGTATATAAGTTGACCTGACGTACAGGCATCCGTAGTTTTCTTGACAGCCGCAGTTGCCTGTATTCAGTGTATACGCTCTACACTGTGTACACTGTATACGCCAGGGCTAACGCTAAAGCATACCCGTAGGCTGCATTGCATGCAACCCAATAACAGTTTCGGCTAATATAAGATGATGTGTAGTATCTGTTCCCTCCCGATGTAAGGGGACTGGGCTTGAGATCGGGTCAGTCGTTCGCCGGAAAGTTTGGTTTTCGTGCCCAGGTTCTTTCCTTGTTGACTTTTTCTTAAAAAAGTACCGTTAACACGAAAACGTCTCACCAACAACTTCAGGTAAGGTCCATGAGATTAGTCAATAAAGTTTGGTGATATTAATAACGTTGATATTATAACGTTGTTGCATACAGCTTCACGTTATTTGTTCATACCCATATTTCAATACTATAGTCTAGACTAGCTTCTAGCCTAAAACTTGTAAGGCCTAGCCTACGTTCGACTGTAGCCTAGGGCCATAGTCCAAGTCCTAACACTACCTTAGCATTGGGTCAAGGGTAAACTGGTCTGTAGTTTGAGCTACAAATTAATACCAACTGCCAGAGAAATTAGATTTCAAGTAGGTCAGCTTAACTTCTTAGCCTACTGTGCATGTACAGTATGTATCATATATGGCCTTAGATTTTGCTGGACAATTATGTTACTGTACATTGCCCTAATCATGACCAGATACTGTAGCATGGTGGGCTTTTAATTGACGCACTTAAGGATTTGATCAATGATATCTATCAAGGAAAAATCCAAATTACTCAACTGTATGTGTTTTTCATATGTGTAGTTCCTCGGAAATGTTCTGATCTCAAAATATTTAAGGTTCTGTGCTTATGCACCGTACAATTGAGCAGAATTTGACCACAAAATGTCTGCCGTGTCAAGTTCTTTCATACCCCTAACTTGACACATTTGTTGATAAGCTAACTGTAGTGTAGGCCTTAGTATACATCCATTGACTTTAGATGCTGTTTGCTATGCTCTGAGCCTCTAAGCTCTGACAGGTCATGTCCCAGAGAGTAGTATTATCATATTGAGGTAATGTTGGGTATTTTAAGGGTGTAAGATTTCCAAATGGCCAAAAAACGTGCAAAACTGGGGGGAGGGTGTTAAAAGCTTAAAAAATACCACAATTTGGTCAGCAAATACCTCAAATGGATTCAAACTCATGAAATATGTAATTCTGTTTGACTGCAAAAAAAGTTTAGGTGGCCTGCTGTATCGTTGCTAGTAATAATTTAAGGTGCGTCAATTACAGGGGTGCGTCAATTATGAAGCCTTTACTATACTGTACAGTAGCTATGCCTAGATTATTAGAGACTGAAGTCACCATGCAAATGCAACTTACAAGTAGCCTGTATTGAATAAGAGATGCTATAACTGCTAGAACTTTTCAAAAAGTTCTTATAAGTCTTTACTCTTCAAAATATTCTCAGACATTCTAAACACCACTGTACTGTAAGATGTCTGAATATCCCAGTGAGGATATCAATAAAAACAGTTAAAGGATATAATACTAGAAAATCCAGCATCAAATTTGGGCCAATGCAGAATACCTTTAATCTAAGTCTCTCAAGTGATGCATTGTGTTTCAAGTGTCTTATTTATAACTAGCCAAAATTTGTACAAAATAACAATGCCATGCATCCAAAAGGTTATTGAGTCAGTACATTTCCATAGTGTAACTATTACAAAAGCTGAGTGCACCTAATTAAAAGTTAACATCCTCCAAAAATATATATAACACAAAAATTTATAAAGCCTTCTATCCCCTCCCTTACATATACTGTAAGTCATTTTGTTAAGTCTATTTAGATCCACCAAGTTGACTAAATGTGCAATATTCAGTGTTAAAGATCTGAGCTCTGTATTGGCCCAAAATATATTGGAGAGAAGTGTACAATAAAAATTGAAATAATGCACATCTACACTCTGACCATTTGATATTTATTTGATTGGCACTGTTAATGTTTTCTCAGACAAATTTGATGATCAACATTCTCAATCTCAAGATGAATGACAACAGCCCACTATCCAAGGGAATAACACTGTACGATGTAGCTGCCATGCAGTGAAAAAGTCAATATTGGAACGGTTGCAATCATAGCTAGAGCACAGATGCCGCCTGGGACAGACTGATGTGGTGACCTACTGCATCATTGACAGCAAAATGGAAGATATTTTCTGAATTAACCAAAAAGTAAGTTAATATTCTGTAGGTTTGACATCGCATAAACTTGATACCATAAGACTCTATTATCTCAAATACGAGTAACATCTGAGGTAATTTGTTCCAAAGTTATGGAATGAAGTAAGAAACAATCAGAAGGGATGAAAACTTTTGTATGATCTGGTTAATGTGGTGGTATCTTTTCCTCTATGTCCATAGTATTTAACTACACTAGAGCTATATCCACTCTCTGGTTTTTAATCTTAAAGGTCAATGCAAGACAACACCAAATTGTCAGGCTAGGTCCACATAAAATGTACATGCATATTTAAATTTTGAAACCTTTACAATAAGTAAAGCTTGAATGACTTGCAACTTTTAAAAGCACTTGCTATGGTAGGGAGCTGTTTCAGCTCCAATTGAATGCATGGCTGCATAAATAAAATGTGTAATGTTGTATACAAGGCAAGATGAATCAAGAATTAATGGGCCCAAAATGGGATGGATAAACGAATTGAAATTTACAGTGAAAATAGTATATATGAAAGGTTGTGAGATGATTAAAATATTGGCTGAATTACAGGAGATTTAGTTTTGTAAAGCAGTTCATTGTTTTCTTCATTTGTAGAGTGTGAGGTCATGTGAGGTCTAATCGGTAATCGCAAAACATTCCAAGCTATATTGCGCGTGCTATAATTGGGACCAAATCAGCATATCTTTAAGAGAAAGCTTTTCTTTTTGTACCAACAGATGGATAGATCTACAGGCTAATACAGCAAAGGATATGCTCTAATTAGAAATGCCAGGCAAGATTATCACACAGTTTACAGTGGGGTGAATACAATCATCAACCAAGCTTTTCATCATGCTGTACATAGTGGTATATAGTAGCTCCTTGTTGGGCTTATCAATTAAAAGCTTGCATAGAAGCCGATGCCAAGCAAAGCAAAAGTATGTCCTGTAAATCGCGAAGTAGATTCACACATCTCATGTATATCCTCTGGGACACAGCACATCTTTCAATGGAGTTAGGAAGTTGCTGGGAATAGTTGTTAGATTGGCACAGTAATGTAGTATTTGCTTCACATAAATGCAGAGCAGTAACAGAAAACTAACTAGTTCCAGGATATGTTACACTGTTACACCATATCAAAGATAGAGGAAATTAATAGTATAAGCTTGAAGCAGACAGAACCAAGAGAATGCAGACCAG
Source organism: Apostichopus japonicus (assembly GCF_037975245.1). NCBI lineage: Eukaryota > Metazoa > Echinodermata > Holothuroidea > Aspidochirotida > Stichopodidae > Apostichopus > Apostichopus japonicus. The sequence continues at coordinate 5,933,768 of NC_092578.1, forward strand.
TCTTCATGGGAAGTCTTCTACATATTTAACTGTATAAATGGACTCATTCTTTTGCAATGTACTTCTTGAAATATTTTAGTTTGGTGACATTGTGGCACTACATGTTTTTGTAAGTATTAGGGAACATTTGCAGCTGCTTGTCAAGAACATGGAACTTGTTATACAACTGAAGTGGTCCTGATGCTTAAGTGTTGAGGTTACTGGATATTTTGCTGCCTTACCTTGCTTTAACTGTTCTTAAATGCATTTCTCATGTTTTAAGATGTTTTAATTTTGTATTCCAAACAAGATCAGCAAGCCATAGTACAGTAATTTTCAACAACCACCACACAGATACTTGTGCAGGACTAAGGGTATTTGTTAAGCAGATTACTATTATAAAAATCTTTCAAACTTTTATCCCTCAAAATCTCCAGGGGTACACTGCATTGTTTCTGAACCACAGTTTCACAATTCTACAAGTGGGGTTCAGGGGTTATGCTATGGGAAAAGTTTACAATGTTAGGCCTGACTTAATTACTGAAAGCTTGTGGTCTTTTATTACACCAAGAACCAGTTTATTCTTTAAACAAAATTAAATTATTTCCCCTCAAATTTGAGGGGAGTGAATACAGCAAAGGCACATGCAACTAGCACCAATGTCATGGAAACCTAGTGCAGCCCAATGAAACATACTGTAAAACCACAACACTTGTAACTATAGGTATGAAATTGTGCAATCCAGGGGTATAGTGTATAATTTTGTCCCTCCAAGCATGGAAACTCCATGATATTGTGGTAATTTGCATTGGTTACGGTATTAGATACAGCCTATACTGGTAAGTCTAGATAAATACTTGAGGTATAAGTTAGTTTCCAAAATGTTTCTCATGTATGAGAGAGGTCAGTAAATTGAGGTCATGAAATAGTGCAAGTATCCTGGTTTATGTGAAATAAATCTTGTGGAAAATATAAACTGGGATTGAAAATACAATCAACTGCTTGAATATGATTGTACAATTTTTATTGTGTCTCGTCTTTTAATATCATGCTAATCTCCACTACTGTATGTGTTTGGTAATAAGCCAGATTTCTGGGTAGAAGTTTAAAAAAACAAATCGTCAACAATTTTTGATGAATTTTAAGCAATCGCATTCACTGCCTCTATCTCTGTTTATGTTTTGAGTCAGCAACACAGTATACTGTACAGTAGTGAAAAGAAATGGACACTTTCTGTTGTTTTCCTGATCAATTGAAAATTGTTTGTTGTTTGACTGTTTGTAGCAGTATTCCTCTGAGGAGTGAAAAAAAAATAAACAAACAGTGAACAGTTGCAACTGCGCATGCATTTATGCATTACTTAAATTATGTTCTGATGCAATTCATGTAATATTCACTGTCGATTTTAGTTCAAAACTGCCAGTATACCATTAGTTCCTGAGCCATAATTTTTTTGCTTTAAAAATCTGGCTTTGAGTGTATAGTATTTTGTCAAAAACATAAAAGTGGAGGGGCTGCTTATCATCATTCCCTGAACAGGCTTTACCCAATTTGTTAACTATAATGGTAACATATCAAAATGTCTGGGGGACTTGCCACAGTGCTGACAATTTTCAAATATTTCCATGGTTCCACCAGGGATGTTAGACCTTTCTTTAACGTTTGTTTCGTGCCGACATTAATACTGTTTTTGGTCCAATACTAATACCTAAATAGGGTGACAGGACAAAATCCCCCCGGACAAAGTCCCCCTAGGACAAAATCCCCCAGAGCCAAAATCCCCCTGGACAAAATCCACCCAAGCCAAAATCTCCCCAAGCTATAAAAAATCCCATCAATTCTTTACAAAAATGTGTCATCCCGGTCCCCGGTATCGTCATCCAATACATCCGGTACCCTCACCAGTATTTCCATTGGTACTCTCAGTGGTACTCTCAGTGGTTCCCGGACCAGTACTCCGACCATACCCCGACCGGTACCTTAATAGTGAGCCTGACAGTTACCCCCACCGGTACCCCTCCCTGACCAGTACCCTGGACTGTACCCCGGCTCGTACCCCGGCCGGTACCTCGACCGGTATCCCAACTGGTATTCTGAAAGGCACTCTGACACATACTCTGACACGTACCCTTACTAGTACTGGTACAATAAACAGTAATTTGACCAGTACCTTGACCGGTCCCTTAAATGTCACACCATGGAGCTATATCCCATGGCCACACTAACAGGTAGCCTCGCAATTACCCTCAATGATCTCCCGACCCGTCCCCTGACCAGTATCCGGACTGGTATCCTGACCAGTACCCTAACCAGTACACTGAGTGGAACCCTGACTGGTAGAGTGACCAGTATGATGACCGGTACCCTGACCAGTCACATGACCAGTACCTTGACCGGTACCCTCACTAGTACCCTGACCAATCCCCTGAACGGTACCCTAACCACTGCAATGTCCCATGCCTTGACTGTCACACCTGGGCCATCCCTGGTTGTTGCAGGCAGGCTTTGTATGGGTCAGGGCGATATTGTCCGGGGGGATTTTGTCCGGGGGGATTTTGTCCTAGAACCCCTAAATAGCACTCAAAACGGATAATGGTACCAGACGGTACCTGTACGTTGTCTGCTAGATTCATACTAGTGTTTGCACGGGTTACCCGGGTACCCGCCCGACACGATACTACCCGGTTCCTGATTTATTACCCGAATCCTACGCAAAGTGTGATATTTTTGCGCCCCAGCCCCCCCCCCCCCCGGTTCCTATGCCCTTGATAACGAAGGTATTCCATGGATACCTTATAACTGCGTCACAATTTCAGCGGTATAGGCTAGATTCCTCCATTGACTTAGTGTGGTGTTAGGCAACCATGTGGTCGAACGTAACAGTAATAATGAAAGTATTCCATGGATATCACAATTTCAGCGAATATACAGATGGTTAGGCCTAGCTATATTTCTCATTGACTTAGTGTGGTGTTAGGCTACCATGTGCAAGAAATAATTATTTATTCGTTCATTTCATAAAAGGAAAGGCTGATAAGGAATTTTACGAGATGTTTATGGAATATAGACGGATGAACTAAAAAATATTCGTCGCAAGTGGCTTTTTACTAATCGTTTATTCCAAATGCGATCAAATTGCGCGATCTCGCGGCTAATGCGAACCCTGGGCCTGCATAATAGATAGTAGTAGTAGCAACTGTTTAAGAGCTAAATTGGATATTAGTATGGTCTGATAGAGGTGGAGAGCAAGCATTAGCAGCGGCGGCAGTGCGATGTTAGTAGTGATGTTAATTATATGAAGTTATTAACAAGTTAATGAAAGAAACAAAAGCAACTAGAATTATTGAGGAAGGTTTTATACCTTATCTTACATGTACGTATTTGAACATGAAAACATTGTCAGTAGAGAATATAATTCATTTATTATATGTAATTTCTTGAAAATCGTGATACACGAGTGTAAACAATTTTTCCCGGGTACCCGGATACCCGACGGGTAACGGCTCTCGGGTACCCGGTTCCCGATTTTTGGACCCGTGTAAACACTAATTCATACGATGTCAAAAGGCTAGAACATGCACTATAAAATACTGTTATCAGTCGTGAGTAGGTATATACCACACTCATCTCATATCAGTATTTGTTTCTAATGTCATAACAGGCAGTGGCGGAGCGTCCATACAGTCAGGCGGGGGGGGGGGGGCGGACTCAAATGTGAAGCTGGCGCCCTTTTCAGCTATTCACCACTTTTTACTTATTCGCGATTATTTACTTTTTTTATTGCGCTCTCATCTACCTATTGACATTTGTCACATTTTGTTGGCGATGACACCTATACCTAAAAGGTCATTTCCGGCGATATAGGGAGTATCTTTACTCAAAAGATTTCTGTAAGCTCTGCGCCAACCTGTGGTGGCGCTCCGCTTAGATAAAGTCGAAAGCGCCCGTACAGACCTTTCTCGCCCCTCTGACCAATATCCCTAGCTCCGCCACTGGCTCCCAATCTTCTTCCCCGTCAATCCGTCTAGTGTCCCCCCCCCCCTTCCCCAACCGAACCTCGTATGTTAAAGGAATATCTAATGATTAGAGACACTTATTCTAATGTTAAATCAGCAAAGAGCAAGCAATAATGATTTTATCACTAAGATTTTTTTTAATTTCTCAGTTACACCGTCATTTAACTTCCCACTCAATCTTACACTCCGTGATACTCTTCCATCCCAATGTAGGAAACTTCATCGTTACACGCAGCACGCAACGATCTTTGTTCTACTTAATTGATCCTAACTGAGTCTTTCAACTTAAAAGCATATTTTTTCCAAATAGATTAGTGAAAGTTACACGGTTTAATAAATTAGAAGCATCTCCTTGTTAAAGAATTGTATTATCGGCGTATAGTCTTCCGATAAGCGTAACTTAGGGTTGAAAGAAATCTGTGAGAGCAGGCAGTAATGATATAAACTTACATATATATATATATATTTTCAAATCTCTTATTGAACGAATTATCAGCCCCCTGGTTACATCGTCATTTATCATCCCTCCCCCATCCTGCCCTACCCTTCTTCACCTCACACACTCCGCTCTATGGGGTTAAAAGAAATCAGCGAGAGCAGGCAGTAATGAAATTTACTTATATTAATGAATGTTTTAAATCTCATTTAGGACAAATTATTAGGTCCCCCTGGTAACATCATTTACCCCCCCCCCATTCTCCCCTTCCCTTCATTACAATCACTCTCTTACACCTATTATATTAGATATCCTTGCAAAGCGTGATGAACTAGGTCCCTCATTTATCTAATGCGTGGGAGGAACTCGAAACTTTCTTCCTTATCCGCATATTCCAAGCTTTCTCCAAGAAAAGAGTTACAGTACCTATTACCCAGATTTTTAAAAATAGCCTCCCTCCTCATAAAACGTGATGATCTATGTCTCTCATTAATCTAAAGCATGGATGAACTACCAACTTTAAGCATATTACAAAGTTTTTCCACAAAAGAGCTAAGGAACCTACTACACACAAATTATGTAAATGTCACTAAACGGCATCCGTAGGGACATCGTTTTTTGGTCCACATTTGAGTTTCCATCATATATTTAATCTGCTTTTCATACATATCTTTTATTGTGATTGTTATGATGACCACATCTAAGGACTTTTGAGTCGTATTATTGTATCCAGTGGAATTGTCTCGCTGAGATATAAAAGGATGAATTTTCCGTACGTTTTCACGGTAGGCCCCTCTGTTCAAGGTCAATGCACGACTATAACATTAGGTCCACTAAGTGCGGATATTGGTCTCCATTTGCCACTATTGCAGTAAACCCAACCGAGCAACATGTCTACGGTGTCTCTTAAAAGACAATATTATTAACAAGTTCGAAAAGAATTTTTAATCTCTTTGGTGTCATTTTAAAAGTATTTCTGATAACATTACGTACAGAATTCTTTATATGTCAAAGGTACATATGAGAAACATGACAATGACCGTGATAAAACCAATTTCAAGATTACTAGCGATCAATTCGCTCAATTTGTTTCAAAAAATGATTGAAAAGTGATATGAATTCCTTCTCATTCATTCTTTTTATTTGAGCATGTTGAACGCTTGCGATAACATGTCATTACGAATCATTGCAGACGCTCACCCAAACCGTTAAAAAATACCGTCCCTCTCCCCCCCCCCTTCTCTTCCTACACTGAGCTCCCAACAGTGGCGGAGCGTCAATACAGCCAGGGGGCGGATGCCCCCTCCCCCAACGGACTCATATGGACTGCTGGCGCCCTTTTCAGCTATTTATCACTTTTTTTACTTATTCGCGATTATTGACTTTTTTATGGCGCTCTCATCTACCTATTGACATTTGTCACATTTTGTTGGCGATGACACCTATTTATTCTTCGTTTATCTGCAAATTAGCAAGGCCCGGAAAGGGTCATTTCCGGCCATATAGGGAGTATCTTTACTCAAAAGATTTCTGTACGCTCTGCGCCAACCTGTGGTGGCGCTCCGCTTCGATAAAGTCGAAAGCGCCCATACAGACCATTCTCACCCCCTCTTACCAATACCCTAGCTCCGCCACGATAACAGGAGTGACTTTCCATATGTTATTGGTAGGAAATTGCAGGAATTATTGGAATCCTCAATGAAAACTATACGTAGGTAGTCTTCTTTGCGTGGGGATTGAGTTGTGTAGGTGTTACACAAAAATGTAGATATGCTTTCTTTATTCTTGTGGAAAGCCGCTTTCACTTTGATATCAGATAAACCTGTGGTACATGCAGTGAAGTAGCCAGGATTGTTCCAGTGGAGGGGGTGGGCGCTTGGGGGGGGGGGGCTTGACCAATTTCTGGGAGGGCGTCTTGTTACTACCTGAGTGGAGTGCCACCATGGGTTGGCGCTCAGCGTACGGGAAATTTTCAGCTATAAAGACCTCCTAGATCGTTGGAAATAACACTTCCCAGGCCTTGTAAGCTGCTCTAAAGTTTCACAACATCCTTTATTTTGAGATCCCCATGTCTTGATATGGTCATCAAGTAGTTTAGAGAAATAGAAGAAAAAAGACAATCTGGTAAGTTGCTTTGAAATATCATGACATATCTCGGCATATGCGCTATGTCACGTCAGGTTTTTCAGCAACTATAGCCTACTGCCGGTCCGCGGTCGAAGGGTCGTTCATGAGTGGTCATCATGGAGATTCGATACCATGCAGACCAATGAATGATATATTTTTCGCACATGTAATTTTTTCGACACCCAAAATCCCAGTGGGCGGGCGACAAGCTTTCATGGGGCTGTCGCCCCCACCCCCTCCCCCCACCCCCACCCCCCCCCCCCGTGGCTACGCCACTGGGTACATGGTGCCGAAGCACATATCTTCAAAGTACTGTCTCCAACTTTCAATTGTTTCAAGCTACTATGTGACCAAAAAGAAGTTCTCAAGATGAAGTTGCAGATCTGAAAGGACCAGTAATTTTACTAGGAAACCTTTCGACCACGTACACCTTTGAAGTAGGATAGGATTACACAGTATTTGAATTCTTCATCGATCGGCTTGTATTAAATTAGCTGAAACTCTCATGGGCGTCAGCAGGTTTCAGAAAGTGAGGGGGACACTATACTATCTAAGCGGAGCGCCACCATTAGTTGGCGCGTAGCGTACCAGAAAATTTTGGGTACATAAGACCCCCTAGATCGCAGGAGACGGCCTTCCTGAGTCGTTTTTAGTTACATCAGAACCAGATCTGTGAGGAGAAATTTTGTCTCACAAAACTAAATTCCGACAGAAAGTACTGGTAGAAAGATGCCGTTCTGACACCAAGGGAGACGAATTACACAGCGTCCATCTCAAACGAAATATTTTCGGTAGTTTGGTATCATATAATATCCTGCATACAGGCAGAATACTGTCTGTAGGGCCTAAAATATATGATATTACCTTCCTGGTGGGGTCTTCGCCTTGTTTTCAAGTTGAAATGCGTCGTTTTCTCTGATTCACAGTGTAGGGCAAGGGGAATTCCATTTCTGGCGAGAAGGGGTGCTTCCACAAAACACTCTAAAACATCGTTCAAACATCGCACAAACTTTTATCAGAGGTCTCGGACGAAGCGGGGAGGGTGAATATCGGAGGAAGGGGGATAAAGGGCCAAGCACTGTTCTAATTTCCAGTGCAATTTATTGATAATGATTCTTAAGTTAGATTCTACTTGAATCAGCTCAGCAATTGTGATAGAAAATCGCGCATATGCATGTGATTTTTTTTTAATAACTGCTCTGAAAAGTGGGTGGGACAAATGATATGATATCCCCTCCACTTTTGAAAGTGGGGGGAACATGTCCCCCCCGTCCCCCACCTGTTGACGCCCATGGAAACTCTATAGACCAGTCTTGCAAGGTTTAAAGAAATGGCTCCTTACATAGTTGGCATGATTCAAATTCATCCAGTGCAAATTCATCCAGATGCAAATTCATCAATATAATTGGTCGAGAACTTGCTAGAACAGTAAGCTGTCTGAATTAGCATCTTCAGATCGAATATGGGTTTGCTGAGTTAGGGAGCAATATGTTCGAAGTACAAGGACCAACCAATGAACACAATTTTAACATAAGAGGCAGAGATAAGACACTATAGCAGAAATCATTATGTCTTCTTTCTGTTTTATTACTGATAAATGCAAATATTTTCATTAAAATCAATATGAAATTTCATGTTACTTTCAGAAATATATAAACAAAGCAACTTCTACAACTTCAGCTCATTCACATTCATGCTATCAGCTAGAAAATTTACCATGAGGCACATTTTCTATGAGGCATTGATGTGAATACCACTGACATAACTTGTGCTATTCAAATGGATAAAGGGCTTGGTCAAGTCATGAATAAGGCTCTGCCCCATATATTGCACATGTACAAAAAGGGTTACTGCTTTACATGCAATACTTTTTTGATGGGGGAGAGAGGGGGTGGGGGAGATGTGGTAACATGTTGAAAAGACCACATCTTTTAATTTGTCATTTTTCTTTTGAACATATGCAAATGTTCAAAAGAAATGAAAGCACTTGGAAATTTCTTAAAGAGATAGGCAGTTGTTGCCCTTGCACTGCTTTGAAGTCTGCACCACTGTAAATATTGTTGAAGGAGTGGAGTTCTGCGAATCTCTTGATAGTCAAGTAATAAATTTTTCTTTCACTGTTTGTTAAACAGCTCCTAGCAGTAATATGTAATTACACGACATTGTATCTGAGGTTCATTATGTAACCGCTGTTTTCTACATAGAGTCAAATTAAAAACCAATGTTAAACTTGTTCACCTGCAATGGTCTAAATTCAGAAAGTACATCAATATCATAACTCTTTTGCATGTTGTATAACGGTACTGAATTTGAAGTGGATTATATTTATCAATGAATATAGCAATGTTTTGGGTAAAAACAATTAAAGCATCCACTTGAACTTCATGTTTTCCTTGCATTGTTTGCTACTTCCTCCTATCTAGATTCGAAAGGGACATATAGATAAATGCTCAATACCTCAAACAACATTATTTAACCTTGTTTCCCACAAAAAATGTTCTGTCCCAGTTTCTGTAAACTACTCGGGATAAATGGAGGTGTGGGGGGGGGGGGGAGTTGGACAGGTTGTATTTGATGTTGTATTTGACAATAAAATTCACCTTCCCAAGGAAGTAATACAGTTCTTTAAGTAGCATTTTATGAAGGACCTACAGTATGTAACAATATCAGAATTGGTTATTGCCTCCTGCTGAAATGTCCAATAAAGACTCGCAGTATTGGAATGTTCATCAGATTCCTCATTTTATAGAAACATCTGTGTTCATTGAAACTTTCCTAGGATGTTGCCAACAAGATGCAGTTGAAGTCTACTGTACCTTGTTGTCAAAGGTGGAGCTCACAAAAAGTCCTATCAACTAGTCTTATTCAAGCAGTGGCAACATATGGGAAAAAAGAAAAGCAAAATATGGTACAATTTTGTTAATATTATTTTGAACTATTTATCCCAACACCCTATCCTCCTTTTAAGACTTTTGCAAGCTTGTAAACCAGTTACAGCACTCATGCAACATGATATGACAAAGGTTCATTGCCAGAACATGAAAGTAGCAATTTGGAGTAAATTTGTTAAAAGAATGATGAAGTTAATACACTGAAATATTGAATGGGGCTCAAAGGAGCTTAAGAAGTCTTTTGAGGTACATTACTTGTTCTGATAAATATATTAATTGCCCTAAGATTCAGCTATTAAAGCAGCTACTAGTCAGATACTAGATAGTATAAGATCATGAAGGTTTTCAGATTTTACCTATATTGGCCTCAAATAACCTTTGACTTGGCTTAGAGCACTCAGCACATGATACACCTGCATACAAACTTCCATTCATCATTCCAATATTGAACTATCATGTTAACATGGCTTTCAGTTTCAGATATCTAGTTATCTCACATGGGCTTCTGCTATACTGTACAAATTTATAGACTAGTACTCAATGTCAGAAACCTATATGCACTACATATGACTACCAACTTTTCCTTGTTGAGTTAGATGCTCTATGTTACTCTACTGACCTTGAGTAGCCTTTGACCCTCAATGAAGCCAACACCTACTGAAAATTCCATTTTAAATATAAAATTAATGAAATGATTCAGAAAATACTTTATCAGAAAGGAAAACTATTATAAACACTTCTGTTCATACTGACCTCAGCGTAAACAATTTAGAGACCAAGAACATATGGTATAATAACTATTAGCTAACATTTCTTCCTTCTACTCTGCAATTTTGAGAGAACAATAAGCAAAATTGATACTGGCAAATGTAACATGGCAACAATAACAATAATTCACAAATGATGATGACATCAGAAAAAGTAGCAACCATGACAATGATGATGATTTGAAAATCTTAATGAGCAATCCTAAATGTAACTAGAATATCACTTTTAGTAGAGCAGGGTTCTCACAAGCCCGTTTTAACCTGCAGTGGTCGTGGTTTGAATATGATTTTGCCTCTCCCTGCATGGTTTGAAAGTTGAGCGCCCGGGCTGAACATTTATGAACCAGGAAAAGCTTGCTGCCACTTATCTGGCCCGAAAAAATTATAGCATGAGGTAAATTTCCTCCTGGGTGCATAATTATCATAACAGGTCAAGAATTTTTACCAAAGGTGATCATATTTGAATATCTGGAGTCGGCTCAGACTTGAAGGGTCTTGGATTTGGCTCATACCAAGTGGACTCGACTACAGCTCTGCCATAAATATAAAAAGATAATGGATTGTTAATAATTTATTATATGATGTTGAGAAGGTAGAGACCTAGAAAGTTAACTCCTAAATGTAATGGATAGCATTAAACTCTTCGTTTCACTAACAAAAGGATTCTCAAATACAGTACTAGCAACATTACAGCTGAAATAATGGATCACCAATACGATGCAGTGAGGAAAGGGAGTTTAATAAAGAGCATCCCTCAATGTAATGACTAGGATAAAACTCTTAGTTTCACTAACAAAAGGATACCACATGCAGTACCAACAAGAGGGATGCCCATAATATTGAGGGTCCACTAGACTTAAGGTTTGCTAGACCCAACACCCCCATTGTGGGAAGCATTATTGAGCGTCTAGTTAGCATTATTGGGTAACTGAAAGTATTGAAGGACCTTGGTGACTCCCCTCCCAGTAGTTTTATAACATTTATGAACCAGGAAGAGCTTGCTGCCACATATCTGGTCCGAAAAAATTATAGCATGAGGTAAATTTCCCTCTGGGTGCATAATTATCATAACAGTTCAAGAATTTTTACCGAAGGTGATCTTTGGTATCTGGAGTCGGCTCGGAATTGAGGGGTCTTGTATTTGGCTCAGACCAGATGGACTCGGACTCTGGCTAATTGGACTCGACTACAGCTCTGTCATAAATATAAAGAGATAATGGATTGTTAATAATTTATTATATGATGTTGTGAAGGTAGACACTTAGAGAGTACTCCTTAATGTAATGGATAGCATTAAACTCTTCGTTTCACTAAAAAAAGGATTCTCAAATACAGTACTAGCAACATTACAACTAGAATAGTTGATTACCAATACGCTGCAGTGAAGTAAGGGAGTTTAATAAAGAGCATCCCTCAATGTAATGACTAGGATGAAACTCTTAGTTTCACTAACAAAAGTATACCACATGCAGTACCAACATGGGGGGGGGGGAGGATGCCCATTACATTGAGGGTCCACTAGACTTAAGGTTTGCTAGACCCAAAATCCCCATTGTGGGAAGCATTATTGAGCATCTAGTTAGCATTAATTGGGTAACTGAAGTATTAAAAGACCTTGGTGTCTCCCCTCCCAGCAGTATAACAACTGTAATAATGGATTGGTGAAACAATGTTTTATTTGATACAGCGAAGTAAGGGAGTTACATGAATAATAGTTAATGCAATGAATATGATTAAAATCTTTGTTTTACTAACGAAAATTATTCTCAAATACAGCAACATAAGAATTTGTATAAATGGATTATTAATAATGAATTTTATGATGCTGTGAAGGAAGAAAATTCATTAACAAATTTTAATTTGTATGCTGTATGTTATATACCTGTCCAGAAACTAGAAAGAAAAATTCAAACTCATAGAATGCACCGTACCTGGCTCCAAGCAATGACATATAAATCTAGTCCTCATTGTATCTACAGAAGTTGTTTGTCCAATTTTAATCGAAAGCCTTTCCTTTCATTGAAAATTTTGATCTTCAGTAAAAATATTCTTCTGTCTGCAGATTTTATTGATGACAGTACTTCCTTCTCTTGTGGAGAAATTCCACCAGCTCTTGTTAACCTACAACAAACCAAAACAACATTTCAATCATATGTCGAAGTTTCACTGAAGTAAATTCCATGTAAATATTTTTTAAAGCCTCACATTTTGATATTGACATTGTTGCAAAAGGTACAAATAAACACATCATAATCAAGGTTAAAATGTGATGGTGTGTTAACACCTCAAGTCTTTGCTTCACAATCCTACCTACAATTCATTCCAGCCTGCCAGATGGCAGATTTACAGTACATTTGGTTTTCAAAGACTACACATAAAGTCATTTCAATTCTGATAACATTCTATGATGGTGGAAGTAGCAAAGTAAAACAAAAGGTTTGGCAGTGGACTTGGTGGGAAGTGGAAAGTCTTTCTTACATTAATTTGTTAGCCGTTGCCTTAGATCGTTTACAGTTTTTGAAAATAAACAGCAAATTTTCATCATCTTTGTTCGTGTTGAAACTTAGTACAGTAAATTTATATTATGCACAGTGTGTGTTGATCAGACTTAGAGGATATTAAAGGGAAGGCTTTAGAAAACTAACTTCAGGTCATAGGGATTTAAAATATATCTCACAGTCAATACTTACTGAATATTAAAGACAACTGGGGATGTTTGCAATATATGCTTGTGGGAGCTCCTTATTTCCATATAAGCCATTTCTCGCTGCATCCCATGGTCAGCATGAACCAGCAGCTCAAAGTTACAGTATTTTGATATCCTGCGTCGACCTTGAAATTGCAGCCCTGTACTTCTTGCAATAAAGTGGAGCATATCTGCTGTGGTGTTCTCATTCTGCATTCATGCATTCCTCAAATTGTGCCAAAGTAAGCCATCTTTTCTGACAAGAGAATGAACATAAATAAGTCCAGATAATTGTTTCATAAATTGCAAGTGGAAGTCTTGACAGTGCAGTTCCCTATTTGATGTCAATACTTAGTGTACATGTTGTCCAATATTCATGTCAGTTTAGTTAATTTAGCTATCACTTTTTTCATGGAAACCGCATATGCAACAATTGAGAAAAATGCCACACTACTAAGTTTGAATATTGATCTATTATTTGGTATGTAAGTTGTACCCAGGAATTTAGCATGCAATCACTTCAAGAGATTGACTGAGTATTCATGCATGGTTCAATGCCTCATCTCGCATGCAGTTCATTTACTTAAAAATTGCATGCACCCTACAGTAGACTATGTTTACCGGTACATTTAGTCCCTCAACGTATCATTTGGGGTTTAAGCTCAGGACTACTCGTGTACACAGACTTTGGCATTATGACTGAGTTCATTTTTAATGTTTGGTTTCAGTGATGTTGAAACTTTCCACTCACGATGGCATATGTGTGCGTGTGCATTGGTAGGAGTACTGTGTTTGTGATCCTAGCTTGTAAACACAGTTTCTCATGACAGTAAGCTTTATTGGACAGATCTCATAGTTGGTACAGTATGTATGTATAGATGCATCACAAGTACAAGAAGCCTATTGTTTTTGGTGAAGGTCAAAGGTACTTTAGGTAAAAATGGTCAAATTGTGAAAACTCAATTTGAAGCATGGATAGATCTATTTATTGGTATGTCTAGGCCAGTGGTTGGGTCAACAGGGCAAACTTGTGAAAACCTTATTTAAACCATACATCTCAAAGCAGGGTACACTAGCTTGCAGACATACATAATGTTTAGTATCATGTTATATTGCTACAGAAGGCTTTCAGTGGTCTTTTTAGATCCCCAACTGTCACTTTGAAAATGTTGTTTATAACAGTTCTCAATAGTTTTTTGCTGTATATTATTAAGATACAATAAGTTGTACATGCAGCCTACACATATACAGTAGCATACATGTCAAATTGACAAATTCATAAAATGAAACTTATTACATAATGGAAACCATGTGCAGTGCAGTTTGCATAATGGTGATCTATTTATACACCCAACCAGCTAGTATCGGATCATAGCAACATGTTACCACATGTATGCATTTAAGTGTTTTGTCACACAGTACAGTGCTAACATCATACAAGGGAGTTTTATTTGTTCCATAACAACTCTGATCATAATAGCCTGTTCGTGCAGGGAGTTGTAATGGAACAACTCCCTGGTTTGTGCTATGGACATGAGAACTATTTAGTGCCTGTTGAACATTAGTCTTGTGCATTTTCATGTTACTTACTAACACCAAATTACTGCACACAGATAGTCATTTTTAAAAGTATGAAAACTGAATACAATCAAGAGCTTTTATTTGGACATGATACCCAATATGAAACTACTTTAGTTGCACATACTGTATGTATGCTGGTTTTTATCATGAATGATTTTTATAGGAGCCATGAATTTTTTTTATTTTTTATGAAGTAGGTCTGGATTCCCTTGGCATTATAACCTGATTGAAATTTAACCTCTGTGATTGCACTAATATGTGAGACCATTGATCAACCTAATTAATAGCTTTTAATGATGAAGACACAGATAACAATTTCATAACTCATTAGTGTGAACACAATGCAAGGTTCAATGAGGTACTGTTATTTCCTTAAAATGCATAGCTGGTGGTTTTTCAACATACTCTAATCCTTTCAAATATGTTACATTGAATCTTTACACTTTTCCATTGATATATCACAGACTGTGTTTTTTTGTTATGGGACTCTGTAAAACTGGATCAAACCTAGCAATTTTGGACAAGGAATTTGCTCTTTTCGCAAAAACTCCTAAGTGCTCAAGTGACTGTACAGTAGGTCACCCTGTGAAGGCATTGTGGGACTTTGAGGAATACTTTTGATCAAGCTATTACTTCAGCACTATTAACACTACCCACATCATAACGTTAATATCAAAATGCCTAAATTACTTAACCATGATTGCGTTGTTATTCTAAAATGAATACTCAATTGTTTACCTTCAGCCATGATTCATCCCATAGGTGCAGGGGAAAAAAACTCATGTTACAAAAAATTGTTGTACACTGCTACACTGAGGCCCTGTGTGACTTAGTTCTCTGAATCAGAACCAATGACACACCACTACTACTGTACGCACAGGGCTAAGTGATGCACACTAACACATATAGAGAATATTGTGGGGATGAATATTGTACTGAGACGGCAAACGTTTTCACATGTCTTACTTTTGTAACTCGTTTATGGAATCTATCAGGCCCTTTCTTTTACTGTAGTGTTCCGTTTGCTTGTGTATCTGTTTTTGTGGAGTTGTGACTTTCTGACTGCCTTATTTTATGGCAGAGAGATTGAGACATACCCAAAGATTTATATTTCGTGAAATGGTTCAAAATTGCATCGCACGAATGCAAGTTCTTTCATACCCCTAAATTGACACATCTGTCGATAAGCTTACTGTAGTGAAGGCCTTAGTAAACATCCATTATCTTTGGATGCTGTTTGCTATGCTCTGAGCCTCTAACCTCAGAAAGGTCAGGTCCCAGAGATTAGTGGTATTATATTGAGGTAATTTTGGTTATTTTTAGGGAGTAAGATTTCCAAATGCCCCAAAACATGCACAAACACAATTTGATCAGCATATACCTGAAATGGATTCAAACTCATGAAATATTTAACTCTGCTTGGCTGCAAAAAGTTATGGTTGCCTGCTGTATAGTTGCTAGTACTAGCTACAGTAGTAGTAGGCTAGTATAGTAATAGTAGGCCTAGGCCTAGTAATATTTGGAGGTGCGTCAATTATTAAGCCTTTACTTTAAAAGATCTGGAAGATCACCAGGCTGCAAAATGTGTAGGTTGACCAGTCTGTTACAAGTATATACTTTAATTTATTTATCATATTTTATATTCCGAGTATCAGCAAAGGCAGTAGCAGGCAGCTGTGATTTACCATAGCCAGTAATACTGATAGGTCCAATTTAGGGCTAACGTTAGGCCTAGGCCTAGGCTAGTCTACTCTAACTCTAACCATGGTCTTACTTTATTTGTGTTCAGCATGAAGGTATTTACTCTAAATGTTATTAATATATCCGGAACACTTTTAAGGAATTTACTTACAATGCATATACTCCACCAAAGTTCCAAAAGCCAACTTCAAATGGGCAACGTTTACGGTAACCTGCGGCACTTTCCTTCGTAGACTACATGGCTAGGCCCACATAAAGTAACGTTGAATGTAGGCTATTGGGATAGCAACGATACGATCCGATCGACTGCCCTGCCACCGAACACAGAAAGAACTGCTTATGTGTGGGGGCGTTGTTTCGTTACGTGTAAATTTGCCAGTTAAAATAGAAACTCTTATTTTCTTAAATATCCCAAATTAATGGAAGAAAACATACAAACACGAAGATTTCAGTGTAATTAGAGGAACCTGTAAGTTTCGGAACTATATATAGCCGCATTTGGTCAAAATCGAGGTGTAAAGTTGGGATCAACATATATACCATGTTCGTAATTCTGTTATATACCCTTCGGAATTACCTCCACTTTTGAGGGGATATTTTACCCTTTAAATGAACGATTTTTTTTTTGTAACTTCGGAATTGATAAGTTTATGAGGTTTTCTCTTAACTCGAAATAATCATTCATCAAAGGAAGTGAAATTGATTGAACAAGAAGACCCTAGACTTAGGTTTACCTGGTGTCAGGTAAACCTATCCCCGAGGTAAACCTAAGTCCCAGCTATCATGCGTTGAAGTAAACAAATATACCAATGTGTATATATATATATATATATCATTTAAATAACATATATATATATATAACATATATATATATATATATATCATTTAAATAACATATATATATATATATATATATATATATATATATGTTATTTAAATGATATATATATATATATATGTTATTTAAATGATATATATATATTTACGATTTAATATCATATACATTGCATGTACATGGCATACTGTGGGCATAGTATAGATTGGTATGTAAGATTAAGTACACGCCGTGTTCTCATACTGCTGTACGTATATATACTACATGTACGTTATATACTGTACCATATGTGTGGTTCTCTTAACGTTCATGCCAATATAGGCCATGTTCTAATTGAATCCATTGCATCTGAGAAATCTTGTTTTAGTTTTGTCTTATTAACATACTGAATGGTTCTATATTAACCACATGACGTTCAAATATCCATTATAATACATATATTTACTCTTGCACTAAATATCGAGCAACCACTCAAATTGTGTCAAAAAACGGCCATTATGTGTACACCATCAATTTCTTTTCTTTCAATTTTACATAAAAGAACTGCTCTAATTAATACATCGGCACAATATGTCTATTGACAAAGCCCACAGTAACTAAGCAAATACACTCGGAAGTCTGTAGTTTATCGGTTCATTTTTTTATCAATTAAATCCGCTATTTTAAATAAACTCTACCGTGTAGATCGTTTGATCTTATAAGGAAGGGGGGGGGGGGGAAACAAACTCTGGAACAACAGCTACTGGTTATAAAGATGCAGTCTTAATAATTAGTATAAGGTGTACGTGGTATTAAAATCTGTTACATGCATTTAATGATGCTTTTAGCATGTCTTGGTTCATTCTATTTGAATATTGGTATATGTCTAGTGACAGGTAGGCTTTACATACAGATAACTATCTGTTATTCAAGATTTCTGTGGTTATAATATCACCACAGAAGTCTCGAATAACAGATATGCTTTAGTGCACCTAATTATTTTGGATTAAAGTCCATAGCAACCAGTCACATTTGATTTGTACTTGCAAGGTCAATTTCATATGAACTTGTAAGTGAGTGGCTTATTATTGATTGGGTTTCTCGATATGTACCTTCATTTTCTTTTATATCCAATTTCATGAAGTTAACTGTTAATTTTAAATTCTATTGTCTGCAAGATAATCATTCAAATTGTTCCATCGGGTCACCGAAATACAAATAGCTGCTCTTTGTTTTTCTAATTATTATCATAAAAGAAGAGCATGACGGCAAAATAATGGGATGTTAGCGTTAACCAAACTGGTTTCGAACAACATGAATAATAACATGTTTTGTCATAATCAACATTGAACGCACATTAAAATGACATTATATGTGAGGCTGCGGAGAAGAAAAATATTATAAAATGGCGTGTGTTTCATTTCAACCAGTCAAAAGTTCATTACATGAACATGTATAAATACATTGATTTCTAATAATCACCATATCTCTAATCTTATGTTCAACCTTTAGTGGGAACCAATACCATTATTACAATTATTATGTAAATCATCATAAAGAAAAAATATATACTAAAAAAACTAAAAAATTTATAAAAATAAAATTTGATTGTGGAGATGATATCAAGTGCAACCAATACCTTAGAACCAAGAGTTCATCAGCTGTGTACTTTCCTCCACCTCCACCTCCTCCGCCAGGCCCACCCCCTCCTCCGCCACCTGTTGGCTCACCCCCTTCTGCATCCATCGCGCCAGGATTTGGACTTTTGTTCATGAGCCTGTTACTTGATGTTGATTGGGTAGAAGAGCTGGATGGTTGTACTTCATCCTCACTATCATCATCAAAGCTTGGAAAGGGCCCTTTCGGAGGTAGAGGGAGGTCTGGTATTGTCTCCTCTGTTTCCTGAGGGAGGTTTGACGGTGGTACTGGAAGACCTGATAGTGCTGTATCTCTAGACTTTAAAGCCTCAGCTCTGAATAGAACAAAGTCAGAGAAAAATATCCATACAAGTGATAAATTGGAACCAACTTGGCAGAAATACAAAGAACATAAATCTTTAGAAACCAAACACTTTAAAGCTGGTATATGTGTATACATATATATCTATTATATAGTTTACCTATACATTAACTTACATCATGTTGTTACTCAAGTTTTATGCCTTCGCGGCGATTGTCAGACAACTGATCTGATGATCACTGCATAGGCGTAAAACTCAAGTAACAACATGCTGTAAGTAATCCTATACATATACTGTAATAAGTATTTGCTCTACTTCTATTTATTGAGCACTTTTGCAACAGGAAGTGAACAAATGAATCTTTGTTCTATATATATATATATATTTATATACCTTTAGTTGGTTGTCATCTATCTTGGCGTAGAGTGCTCTATGTCCGTTGGACATGTCAGGTGGACAACTGCAGTTGTCTGATGATCGCTCAAACGCGTGAAACTCTGAGTAACAACTACTAGTCTTAACTAATTCTCACCTATGTTTATATATATATATATATATATATATATATATATATATTTATATATATATATATGTGTGTGAATAAGTGAATATTAAATGTACTTGCAACAGAAAGGAATTTAATATCATGTACAACAAGTTGATATGTTTCCTGGAGTAAAAGCCCACATTTTGGGACCTGCGGTATGATCATGATGTTCTTAAATGTTACAAAACAAATTTGGGAAACAAAGAAATTATTGGCTTAATGAGATTCAAAACGGCAGGATAAAACCTCCTTTGTCCGACTTACTGAACTATCCAGGCCCCTAGTTTGGTGATAATCTCTATATAATCATTTCCTTGACTGGAGGAATGGGGGTGGGGGAGGGGATTTGCTATTCATATCATTAATTCTCAATTTCTCAATTCTCAAGTTCAATTGTCACTTTCTGTATAAAGTAAAAACAATTGCCTGTATCACAGTGTTGCCCAATTCACATAAAGGTTAAATTGACAAACAATTTGATATCGGCCAAATGACTCCACTGTGACTTAGAACCCTATGTTCTAATGTCTCAAAAGACGACTAAACTTTCCCATAGGATTTGTTACCTTCGTACCATCTCATTCTATTGATATGGGTCAAGATTTTGCTAAACCACTCAAACATTAATGCATTAAAGCATTATTGTAACACTTGAGACCCAAAATTTCCATCTTATCTTAAATCAGTTTACATAGTCGACCCTTTTCTGGTGCCTTACAGAGTGTAAAGTCGGTATATCTGTACATGATAATACGAGCTGATTACTTCAGATGTGAATTTTCACACTTTTTGCCACAAAAATGCTTACCTGTCAAGAGCTTGTTTGGCTAGTCTATTCAATTTTGATTTCTGAGGTTCTGCACTGGATCTTCCCTAAGAAGGAATAAAAGAAACATCAAAATCATGATTACTAAAGCATATAGGATCAAGACGAGGAACTGAAACGGTAACAGCTTCTCTCATATTAATTTTATGTAAATGTACACATAGCCTTCATACTGAATATTCATCACCAGAAGTGGTGCAAGTAACAAAAGTCTGGAAAAGTGTGATTTCCATGGATGTGTTGTTTGAGTACCATAAGAAGAGGGAGAGGGGTAGGAGGGTGAATAATGGGGGGGGGGGGCAACAAGCAGTCAGGTAGCCCTCTCCCATGGCATGCCACTACTGGTCAAGGGCATGGTTATCAAAATTTTAAATTTCTGGAATGATCACACTCTAAGTGGCAAACAGTTTACTGGCACATTTTAAAAGTGGAGAAACCTCTTCAAGGAGAAAAATGAAGGCACTCAGAGAGTGAATTAAGAACAGTAAGCCATATATTGTCTACAGTACAAAGTCTGGGTTGTGGTAACTAGCCAGTAAGGGGGGGGGAGGGGGGAAAGGTTAGGCAGAATTTCCCATTCAAATTATGAATAAATAGACACTCAAATTTGGTCACCGTTTTAATACAAAGCTCTGCCGCATTGAGATAAAGTTCGATGGCTTCTTCTTTATTTCCTTCCTCGTCTTCCTCAAACGCTTGAGTCAGTAGAAAGTGTGATTGTTCTAGTTTAATCTGATCCTCTGACTTGGACTGTTGCGTAGTTAAAGTTGGCTTTCCTTGCTTCACTGTAAAAACCAGGAAACACAGTGCATGTTTCAGAGAGATGGCAAAAATTGTAATCCATACCAATATCATTGTTGCATTTGTTTGTACCTAGAATAACATTTCTTTTTTGTCACCTAGGTGGCATTAACCTGCAATAGAGGCAGACTATTTGATATTAGGAGTGTTAGCTCAGTTGTTAATGACGGTGCCTTCCAATCATAAGGTCCCGAATTTGAGTCACTTCAAGATTAATGTATGTTGTCCAGTTACAGAGTTGTCGAAAATTGACAATTCATAATCATGGACGTTAAATATGAATCTAAGAGACTGACTTCGCTCAGATTGCGACTTTGATAAGCCAATGAGGCTTCTTCGCGAGTTCCTGCTTGCAGGAGGATCTAAAAGAGATACTGTAAATATTGAAGGCTAATCCAGCCTAATCGCATTACTCATGAATACAAAGGTAGTATATAACTTGTAAAGTAAGATGACCTATTCATTGAGAGAGGAAGGGACCTGAAATGGTGAGGCACGACATAAGTTAATGGTGATAGGCACGGTGATTGCATATTAACTATGTAATCAGCAAGGCCAGCATGTAGCTCAGTAAGTGCAGTTATGAGACAAATGTCAAACTATCTTCTCCGGACATGATTTTGAGTAATGTTTTAAACACGAAACAAACACAGAGACACAACAAGAATTTGTTTACATTTAGACTTTTCATCACTCGATCTCTGAGAATCGGCCAAAACGTTGCCGAAAAAAGGAACAAGTCATGGTTGTGTGGTTAAACTCATGAAAAAAATATTCTTTAGACTGTCTTGAATTTATGAACCTAGTATTCATGCATCTTCACAACCAAAATGGGGAACCAGATGAAAGCTGGTAGGAATTAAAATGCTAACCATATTTGTGATGAAATAGTCTGCAAACCAGCATATGTTTATATTCTGATACTTTACGACTGACAACCATCTGAGGTAAAGCTAAACAATCATTTATCTGGTGAGGTCATTAGATTATAAGAATAAGTAGAGCAAACAGAACCATCAGAACATTATTCTATTCTTTCAGATATATTTGAACTCTCAACAACATACAGTTTTTGCCTTCATACAAAATACCTATTATTAAGATGTTTGCCTTTCATCTTTTGATAAATATTCCAAAACACACAGAAAGGCATAATAGATGAATAAACTCAAGCCCTACTAAACATTTAATCATTGTAATTTAACAAGTTAATTATATTCATGACAATTGTTTCATATACTGTAGTGCTGAAGCCTGATACCTCAAAGTTCATGGAAATGAATAGCCTGGTACTCTGCTCTACTCTTTTTTAGAAGTATGAAGCAAACTCAACAAGTCAAGCTCCAAGTATCTATTACTTACAATGAGCCTGAAGGCTACGGACTCGTTGAACATATTCTGTATACTTCTCGGATAGATTGAGATCTGGACTTGCAAGAGCTGCATTGTAAATGGCTTGGATTGCTTCCTGAAGGAAATAAATTTTCTGAATATTTTTCTTCACGGAATATTGTACTGTACTGTAGTGCTCATATTTTTGTACAACTTTTGAGACTTTAGATCTGCAAACTAACCTGTTGTTCACATGCATTTGTGTACAAATTTGCATATATTTGGCTTAGCATTTTGTCAGATAACCTGTTCCAGCTACATCATGAAAGCTTAAAGTACTAGCTGAAATGGAAGTATTAGCCTAAAATAAAATTTCAACTGCCTTGAAGAGGTATTTCTTTAAAGAAGTAGATGACAAGTGAACTAACTTCATTGTTGAGGGCGGAGACATAACTCTTGTGCATTATACTGTACAGGGCAAATCTTTATGGACTATTCAACCACTGGACGACCACTTAAGGTGATGGTTGTCTGAACAGAGACTGGGATATCTCAAAAGATTGGACAACCATTCAAACTTGCCTGTTACATGATAAAACTTTAGTTTGATAATACTTTAAATTAGTCATTATAATCATTGGATACCAACACAGAGAAACAATCAAAAAAAGTTATAACTTACATAATCTGTATAAAATTTGACAGCCACTTACCACATAATAAAACAGGGCTGTTTTATATTGTTGTAATCCATCATAGTGGGTAGCTAAAACTGCAAATTCTTTGGCATCTCGTAGTAATCCATCTTCTTGGGAACTGTCACTCACTGATCCTTGTTGGTCAATGTCAGGGTTATCCATGATTGTGGGTAGTTTTGAACCGGTCTACCTGACTGAGGTAAACTTGACTCTCTATCAAGTGATATTTATATAGTTTCGCATATGGGATGCCAATCATCCAGAGGGTTCTTAGTGTAATGTGTTGGTCTTCTTTGTTCCTTTGGTAAGTTAGGCCACTTAGTGTTCCCACTAATGTTTAACGTTCATTAGTAGCGGCATTATCGTTAGGATGAGGTTTATAAAAAGCCTAGGCTAGACCGTATTTATCGCGGTTTAACGTTAGGCCTAACGGCTAACGTAATCAGACTACCAACTACTGCTCAGGCGCGTCTCAGAAATACACGAAAACATCTTTACGAAAGTACCGTCTGTTTAGCTATCTGACATTAACAAGCAGTCACAATGTATGCAGTATGCAAAGATCGCAGAAGAAATATTTACAGAGCATTAGGGGACCACTGATACTGGATAGTAACTACAGAAATGATGCAGTTTTGCGATAGTAATACGCAAGGGCGCAGCCATATTTGTATGACGTCATGAAGAGTTGCCTCAAAGGGTATTCCCATTATGTCATGTACTTTGGCTTATAAATTGTTCACCAGATTTGATTGAACTATCGCTTCACATGAAACACTAGGCAGAGCCAATAGCCGTAACCACATGTCAGTGTGGCTGGTACTTAGAAGACCTGTCCCTGCTGAATAAACTTCGCTCCTGACATTTTTTCCAGGCTTTTTTCCCCCATCACGCCACCGTAAAGGTCACTCCAGCAAAATGACTCATGAACAGGTGAGTGCAGGGGATACACCAAACCCCGTTTTGGGTGATTGTGTATTATAAGTGAATCATTTGCAGTGCTGCATTTCGCCACCTTTTTCAAAGGTCATCAGAATAACGGTAGCCCCAAATTTCGACATGCCGAAAAACAATACGATATGGGATAACCTAAACAGGGTTCCTGAGACCTCACAAATTTAAGTTACTGCTTATGTTGTCGTTGTAAATCTGTGGCAGCAAAAACTGTTAGTTTTCTAAAATCATGTTTCCTTTCGGCAGGTCCGGGCGAATCGTATATTCCATTTGGCTTAACCTTACTGGTGAATCCACCCAATGTTGGTTGTATGAAATGTAGCACGGAATTCGGCTAATTATATGCTTGGTCTGCTCGGAATCATGAGGACATTTATACCCCCCCCCCCCCTCAACACACAGACCGACCCATCCAGAAGAATGTGAATAAATTGCATATGTTAGGTAATGTCTAAATTAGCGGTATTTTTTAGCTCCTTTCTTTGAGACTTCGCCCTCTATATCTCCTTTCAGAGGGATGATCTATTCTGTTAGTTGATCTCTAACTTTCACATGTAATGTATAGCTAACGTCACATTTACTAATATGAATGGCAATCACAGTATCGACACACACTGTGTTATTTACTGTATATTTACATACAAGCGAACGTTGCAAATGTTTCGTCACGATGTTCCATCGCAAAATTGCTGAGTGACGTCACATTCGTCATGTCGGAGAAAAGTATTGTGCGGAACTCTGATGTCACAGAAAGAAAAATCTTAAACCATGCAGCCAGCTTGACGACCGCGCCTCTTTGAGCATTTGCCTACTCTCGTGAGTTCTGTATTCTGGCAGTTGTTATCTTTTATATTGAAAAATTCAATAATATGCCAGAATAAAAGTTCCCTAAAATGTATAGGCTAAGGACATATTTCATGTGCATTCCTTGTCCTAAAGTTCAAGTACGAGCCGCGTATTAACATAGTTTTGAAAAAAAATAAAACGATGATCTAGAGAGGCCCACAGACTGTACTTTGCCCTCCTGTGTTCTACACGGGTAGAAAGTTTACACTGTCACACCGGCTTAACACATTCACGCAAGCACACTTTAGCTCATATACAGTGGTGGCATCATGGGCGAGAGGGGGGGGGGGAGTGGCGCATTTGCCATGATCATCTTGATCTTCAGCCCCCCTCCCCAACTTTGAATTGTCGTGCACTTCACTGCGTAGCTGGGAACACAACCACCCATTCCCTAAATTTGTCCGTGATAATTTAGTATAGAAAACTTTGAATTTCCAAATATTTGCTAGTCCCCTTTCCCACCCCGGGCTTTTTGCAAAAGTATGGGTGCCGCCACTGCTCATATAATCTTGAAGACTTTCTAGACAGTAGAACAATTGAACGGCATTAATACCAGTTTACTATGTGCTTGATATGTACGTATTTGGCGGTATACACTGACGTTAAAAATCATACAAAAACACTCCCTCCCGTCTGCTCAGTCTGCTGTCTGCTGTTGATAGAGATGCAAGGAGTGTTTACTCACGCTGAATCAGAATATAATCACAAGCACACCGCGTTGCCGATCTTGAGGGTTTCATCTATTGGAAGGTAAGATATATACATGTGGTTAGCGATATTTATTAATAAATTTGTTTTACGAACGGGGTGGGAAGGGGGGGAGGGGTAAAGCATTACCTTAAAGTGTTGCAGTTACACCAGTAAACGAGATCGTTTTCAGCAAAGTCACATTCGCGTAATTTGAAATATTAATATTGAATATTTTTTACTTTTCGTTGGCAATTTCGAACAAGATACGATATGTTCATTGTATCATTACATTCTGGCCCAACTTTCCAAGTCAAGGATTTTTGCACTCAGCCGGGGGAGAACTGGACCACTAATACGGATAGGACAGCCCCACCCCCTCCATTATAAAATCCTTCATTCGCCTCTGGTTCTCCTAGAAATGTTCACGCGCCTACCTTAATCACTTACGAGGGGTAACATTTTCAATTTTGATATTTTTTTTATTATAAAATTCTTGCGTTTTGCGTTACATATGCAGACCTAACTTAGAATATGCCTCCAAATGCACATTTGACGTTTTTTCCCCGAGGGAGAACCCCACCCCTCCCTCCACATAGGATTCGGCTTCAATGACCGACTCCTTTTATAAAAAATGTAAAAATCCTTGATTTGCCTCTGGCCCTTCCACACGTTCAACCCCCTATACCTTATAATATGTCGGGGGAAATTCTGAGGATAAATCAAATACAGATGGTGTAAATATAAGATGTAGTGAAGATATCTGAAAGCATTTCAGATATATTTGATTAAATGTAGATACTACTCCGAGCGAGCAGTCGGAGGGGTTCGGCTTCAGTATGCTCAACTTGCCCCTCTTCTATAGCTCGAAATACAAACGGTCAGGATACGGAAATGTACAGGTGTCATGATAGACCAAGCCATCAGCAATAGCATGTGGTAGGTATAGGATATGCCAGTGGAATATATATATATATATATAAAATATCTGGGAACTAAACCTAAAGACCACGGCACCATTCGGTTTAAACATCAGAAACGATTTGCCGTCCCAGATAAACCAAAACAATTCCTTTACAATTACGACGGAATCGGATTAAAATAATCCGACGCGGATTAAAATAATCCGAATTTCTAAAACTTCTTCTCAATTCAGCAGAAATCAGTAAGTCGCTTTGCCTTTACAACCATGCCGACATCTTCTCTATAAAATAGTTTCAATTCCTGCTACTCCTTGTCACTTTCGGTGATCATGCACTGAAGAAGAGCTACTTTTGCTCGAAAGCTCTGCAAAAACCAAACATTGGCTGTTTTACTTCCAATCACTTACCTAACTCAATTATTGTATCTCACTCGAGATCCAGCCTTTCTCTAAATGCAGCATAGTTGTTTAAGAGTTTTTCCGTTATTCCTATATATATATATATATATATAGGCTATATATATATATATATTTATATATATATAGGCTATATATATATAGGCTATATATATATAGGCTATATATATATATATATGTGTGTGTGTGTGTGTGTGTGTGTTATAGGGTTTGGGAAATTGACGAATTTTAGTGTGTTATTCAATGGAACGATTTTAATGACATCTGCATTATAAAGTTTGTATGCACGGTGTTGTAACATGGGGCATTTATTCTTCCTCGTTTTTTAATACAGAATTGTTGACAACTTTAAGGTACGTTTACGTTATCATGAAAGAAGAAATAGCACATATTATTATCGTTCGTGCAAGTTCGATCGGTCTAGTGCAAGTTTCTATGTAAGACAAGAGTACCATCAGATAGCTATCAATTCCTGATAGAAAGAGCATTTGCTATCACCCACTACATATCAAATGTTACATGTATACGCCATCGTGTACATGTGTGTGTGGTCATTTGATCTACACTAACGGGTACATTGATTTGAGCTATAGCAGCTGCGATTTTTTAAGTTCAGTTTGCGTTACTATTGGCCTACTTTGTAGCCTATTATATGGGTATGGTCATAACTGTACGGGACCATTTCAGTTTGGGGGGGGGGGGCAGATACTTTTGTGCCCGAAAGTTGCCTTGACACTATCTACGTAAATTTTTTGGCAAGATATGCCTCTCAGATTGCCGGAAATGGCACTTCTGAGGCCGTGCAAGTTGCATCTAAACATTCTTTATTTTATAATCTCACGTTTTAGAAATTCACACTTCCCCAAAAATTTGGTAAATTAGAAGAAGAAAAAATGGTAACATCACTTTGAAGGGGAAAAATAGGACAGTACATTTGTTAAGCTCCTATTTAGTTACCGTATTTATTTTTTTAACACAGTACTCAGCTATACTTCCAGAAAAAAACATACATTGTTCAACGACACGTAGGCGGGGTAATGTCGCTGTGTCGGGTGAGACTGCAATTTGTCTCACAAAAAAGTATAAAAAAAAAACAACAAAGAATATGATAAACCTGTACTTGTAGGCTTGAAGATACCCCCCCCCCCCCCCGCCACCATCCATGAAAAAAAAGTTTCTTATATACACTGACTCATGTCGGGGATGTCCAGGTAGCCTATAGTTAATTTTGGGCGATAGTGCAAAAAGCGTGGTAGCCCAGATGAGCTGCTCTTACGGTGGTGTTACAAGGAAATATTCGGGCATCATGATGCTAAATAAAGAAAATTATTAGGCCTATATTAATATTAATGTCGCAAAACAAATAACACAAAACGCTCTCCACGGAATTGTCGGGCAAAAATTTGAAAAAGATTCGGGCAAGCTACTGCATATTTATATATATATATATATATATATATATATATATATATATATTTTTTTTTTCTCCTCTTAGGCTGCCCGAATTTTTCAGGACTTTTGCCCGAATTTCTTGTCCTCTGGAAATTTGGGGGGCAGTCTGCCCCCTGCCCCCCCCCCCCCACCCGCCTCGTACGCCTATGGACCGTACGGTTGTATACGGTAAATTCTAAAACCAGATTGCCACAGAGCTTTAGAAATATACTTGCAAAGGTCGGGAGTTTTAACAGCATATCAATTCCTTAGCGCAAGTCTCCGTGCAACATGATTAAGCGAGCTGCTTGAAACCATGTCATCTTAACCCTATGCATTTACCACAGGGTATACATCATTTCCACATCGGATATGTATATGCAGAATATAGAATAATTCATATGAAAGGCAAGTCAATAGATCATTTAAATACCAAACTTAATAAGGATATGGCTAATATATGTAAATGGTACAATAACAATAAAATGGTCATAAACAGTAATAAAACCAAATGCATGTTGATCGGTTCAAAACAAAGGCTGAAATCTGTTCCAAATAAAAATTTAAATATTACCGTCGAAGATTCTGATTCTTTAATTGAAAGAGTATGCTGCGAAAAGATTTTGGGCAAATCGGCAATAAATTATCTTGAAATGAACAAGTTGATTCTGTTTGCAAGCTCGTTTTCAGTATAGATTAGCTTTACTTCGACGTATAAAACCATTTCATTGATACCAATACTTGTATTCTATTTTATAATGGATATATTTTACCGACGTTTGAGTATTGTAGTTTAGTATGCGGTATGAGTAATGCCAGGAATGTTCTCAGACATTATAGTCGGCTACAGAAGACTGCAGCAAGAATTATTCTCAATGCAACTTTTGATGATAGATCCGAAAACCTGGTCCTCACGCGAAAAAAAAAATGTAAAAGATTGACGATGGTGTATAGGTCTTTAAATGGTCTGGCTCCACAGTACCTTGTGGACTTGTTCCGTCACACGAATAATATACATAACCACTCCCTAAGGTCCACCACACGAAATCCTTTATTGCTTAGCGGGTGGCAATACCCAGCATCATCAGAAAACATTTTCATATATTGCTGCTAAGGAGTGGAACGAATTATCGGAGAAGTGTAAAAATGCCTTCTCCTTAAAACCTTTAAAAGTTTTATCCAGGACTTTAACTAATTTCTTATGCTCTTAATTTCATTTCATTGATTGTCCCTTGTCAATTTCTGTCCCTTGTCAATTTTGAATGTATCGCTTCCTTTTCCATTGCCATCTATTTATTCACTTTTGTATTCTTAATGTTCTTATTATGATTATTTTAGTTTATTCTAAATTGTAGCTTTTGTATTTCCCACTCTCTTACCCATCCTTTGAAATCATGTACACGTCGCTGTTCGGGCGTTTTGTGATGAAAAGAGTTCTCAAGTTGCTTTGAAGTTAAAGAGGTGAACGGTAAAATAGTTCGATCATTATAACGGAACCGCTTATATTTCTTTCTTAGATACATTGCACCGACCAAGTAATAAATTTGCTAACAGACCCTCCCGCGTTACCGATCGCCGCATTTCTTTGTAATGCACATAACAATCAACTTTGAAGATTACACAATGCCTAAACATAAGAAGATTATATACCTAGGAAGGTTATTCAGAAACTAGTTTTAACAATTATTCGAAGCATTGATTGTTATTGACGTACAACGATCTGATATTATAAGACTGATGAGCCGGATAAAACCGATATTATAAGACCGATAAGATCGCTTCTCGGCCTTTTGGCTAAAAGATCATGTGTAGTATCTGTTCCCTTTCGAGGGGAATCGTGATACACGCCTGACGATGATCACATAGTCATGCAGTCTCGATGCTATTGGACTGGGGTTGAGAGCGGATCAGTCGTTTGGTAGTTTGGTTTTCGTGCCCAGGTTCTTTCCTAAGCGACTTTTCTTAAAAAGTATTATAAGACCGATGACGATATATCTGGCGTTTAAGTGGATTTAAATGAGACACAATCCCAACCATCGTCATTTGGTCTAGGCCTACGTATAGAGATAGCCATGCACAAGGGCGTAGGAACCGGGGGGCCTGGGGGCGCCAGCCCCCCTCAGTGAAAAATATGGGGGCGGAAGTATCATTCCGCCCCCCCGCTCCGCAAGTCAGAAAACCCCTTTTTCATTTCCAAATGAGAAAAAAATCTCATTTGGAGCACCAAATTGCATCTAAGGCCAGGTGAAAATGCAAAATTCTTTACAAAATGGAGTGGGAGTTGAAGTGTGCTATATTGCACCAAATTGCATCTGAGGCCACCTGGAAATGCAAAAAAAAAATCCAAAGGGGAGGGGGACACTCCCTCCCCTTAGACCCCTCCCCCAGGCCGGCCATCAGTCTTCAGCCCCCCACTCAAAAGTACCTTCCTACGCCACTGGCCATGCAGATAACTGTCATGAACTACTATACCCCAATCAGTGAAGAAACGTTGAATCCATCTGATGACGTACTTTGCTGACGTCCACGGTTTTGGGGTTTCCCCTTCCCTTTGATAACATTTTCTTTTGGTAAGGTGGGCTTAACGCAGTCAGTTTAATTAAAGGGTGTGAAGACTTGCGCACAAAGAAACGTCTCATGCCAGTAATCTGACCTAGTTTCGAATGAGGTGTAACAGAAGTGTTAGATACCATCATCGATCCCAGAAAATACACACACAGCTTGCTACCGTCGGTATTAGACACTAGTGTACAGTCAATACATACAGCTACGGTCAATACTCACAACACAGTGTACATAGCAGCGTGGACATCTCAGGTCAGGCTAGTTAAAAATAACACGGTGTCACGTTTCATTACTCTCTGCATTTTGCAGCGACAAGAAGAAAACGTCATTTGCAAGCAACGGAAAGTTAACTTTTTCAGAGCGCGGCACGCGGTTTCGGGCGAGTCTTCAATGCCTTGATATGACATTTTATAACACCGTGTAGACTGTACCCCTCTGTTACAAATTAAAATTTAAGGAAGAGGGACATAAAAATTCGCTGACGTTCGTACTAGGAAGGGACCCGGTGTGTGTTTGCTGGGGGAGGGGTGTCCATTCGTGTTCCCATTCTTCCAGTGGCTACGGCCCTGCATATATAACATTTATAAATACAGTACACAATATACTTGTGTGTAGGTAAAGCGTCAGGTATCTCATATATCACAACTCAGTACCATACGACGCACTGAGCTTTGACTAGAGTAAACGGTTAATTACTGAATCAAAGTTCACTTGTTCTTGCTTAGTATGGTTATAATGAGAAAAACCATGGTAATGGGTTTGCAGGTTGGTTATACTTTTACTTTGGTGATTATGTCAGGATTTTCGTCTTTCCAAATTGCCATGAAGTAGGCCTCAGCGATGTCAATTGACTTTGTAAGCAAGAATCCTGATTTAAACAAAAAGAATAATAATATTTAAAAAAAAAAGTTATATGATTGACATCTGGCAGCGGAACTGATATCTACGTGCAGCTGTGTCAATATCCATTCGTTTATACACATGACAAACTCGCAAACGAAATTAATGATTTAACAACTGCTAAACATTTAGAAATCAATTGGAAATTTGAAACATCTTGAAATCAAACAAGAGAGTTCATTTTGCGCATAAAGGAGGGCGCAGTCCACCCTGCACTGTGTGATTAGCAAAAGCAAATTTTTGTTTGTTGAGAAAAGGTAGCATACGCACATTGAAAAAGCACTATTGACTGACACACTAAATCAAATAAGTAATGTGGTCTTTAAGTCTTGATAGAAGTTCTCACTAGCTAAGCGCTACCCAACCGTTCTCCTACTGCATTTTGTCACTTTTCCCGAGATAGGAGGACATTCGGGCGGAGGTGGATTGATATAGACTCTAATAGGAGTATGCCACCAAAAAGCTCAGTTCCCTTTTTTCTAGAATTTCTTTCACAGACTGCTATGTGTTTCTGTACACCCTATTTCTTAGTAAAGACTAACGCCCTCAATAGCTGATAGACGTCACTGTCAACACAAGTTCTTCCGATTGTGGAGCTTGTTTAAGTGTATTTGCCAAGTACCGTTTGTACACAGTATGGCTGGTGTCCATGCCACATCTGGTCAACTAGTAATACTGTTCATTTATGTGTAGTATGCTACTAGTAGTTAAATCGACAATTGACTTAGCTCGTGGTTGTGGTGATCCTGTTTGCAAATTTAGGTAAGTAAATCCCTCCTTTTCACTGTGATAATTCGCGTCATATTCACTTGTATTGCAGTGTCCATAATTCCCGTGTTTTAAGTTCCGTAATTATGTAGTACAGTAAGACGAACGTTTCGTCTGTAGTCCGTCAGTAGCCTAGGCCTAAGTTACTGTAGGCCAAAGTTCGATTTTTTGTTTGGTACGCACTGACTGATGCTATGCACAGTAGCGAAGGGTTCCCGTGTCTTTACCTCAGGTGTGTTATGTTTTAGGCCTAAGTTTAGTAACTGTAAGTGTTATGAGATACACCTTGGACTGACCTAAGTGCCAAAGTGGAGTAATAATATGCACAACTGCTGAAGAGCCTGCAAGATTCTTCACTGGTCATTGCTTGGTAGTCTTGGTGATTTTGTTAAAAAGTGGACATGGACTCTCAAAATAAAGTCTGCAATGAAAACATGCTATTGGTGATATTTTGCTGTTCATACAGTCCATGGTTGTGAAATTGATATGGTATCTTCCTTCATATTCCAAGTTTGTAAAACTTGACAGTATTTATTTTGAAATGCAAGGTATCATTGCACATAGGCCCTAGTTTGAATACCAACAATATAAAAAATATAAGCATTTAAAGGCATTGAAGACTCGCCCCAAACCAAGTGCCATGCTCTGAAAAACTTAACTTTCCATTGCTTGCAAGTGAAGTTTTCTGCCTGTCGCTACTTAAAAATACCTTGTAATCTTTAGCTGGACCTGAGATGTCCATTGCTGTATCGTTTGTACACTGTGCTGTGGGTATTGACTGCCGCTGTATGTACTGACTGTACACTAGTATCTAATTACCGAAGGTAGCAAGCTGTGTGCGTATTTTCTGGGATGGATGGTGGTGTCTAACACTTCTGTTACACCTCATTTGAAACTAGGTCAGATTACCAGCATTAGATGTTTCTTTTGCGCGAGTCTTCACACCCTTTAAGCCACCACTAATTATAATTTGAATAACCAGAATTATGATTTAGTTCCCGTACATGAAATTTGAAGTAATGTCACATAAGTTTGGATTTGGGTTTCTACTCATCAACCTCACTTTAAAAACAAAGGGATTATGAAAATATGAGTACCAAAATATTTTAAGAACAATAAAGATTGTGTAATAAGTAACCATGTATATAATATGAGTAACGTGAGTAACCATAAAGCAGGTTGGGAAATTTAAACCTAGTTTTACTGGGATTTACCATGGGAGAGTGGGAGGGGGGGGGTCTCAGTATGGTTGGGGTCTCATCCCTCCCAATCTTGCCAAAAAAATATTCAACAGTCCTAATTGTTGGATATTTACTCAACTTGTGACAATTTTTTTGCTTATACTATTCAGGGTTCAAATTTAATTTGATACTACTGATATTGTTGTCCAAACTAGGGGAAAGGTGGCAGGTGGTATCTGCCCTGCTGAAATCCCTCAATTGAAATTCAGCGGCCTACACCCCCTCCCTTATTCACATTAGCGACATTCCTGACAATCTCTGAGTCAATACTACCTTTTAACTATAGGGTGGCATATGGCATATATACCCCATCTACTGTACCCATCATGCAATACATATATACTGCTGCAACCTTATGTCATTCATGCATATGTATTTCTATTGAATTCACTTCTTCCAAATCAAAAGTTTAAATTTTCTTTGCGATTGAAAAAATTCTCAGTTACAGAAGCAGTAAATCTGTACTATTGATGAGAATGGTGATTTAATTTAATTTAATTTCTACAACGAATTATAAAAGAGGTATTGCAAATTTATTCAAACTAGCAAACAGCCATTAAACTTGGAGACAGCAAACAGCCATAAAACTTGGAGACCGTTAGGCAGTAGAGTATGAAGGATTGCTCTGCCTTAGTGAAATGGTGGCAAGTGTTTAATTAAGCAGAATAACAACCTGTTGGATCCAAAGTGGAAATGGCCAAGTCCACAAGATACTATTTCTTCATGTCAACAACCATGAATGAAAAATTAAAAAATCTCTGTAAAGCTTTCAGAAGCAGCCAATCAATCAATCTGAAGAATAGCTGAAATTTGTAAATTTGTTTTTTTTGTCGTCGGTAGCAGGATATTAAGTTTAGAACCCAGATTTGTTTGTTTTCAAAGTTTTGTTACAACAGTTGAAATGGTTTAAAATGTGTTGCAGTTGGTATATGCATTATGTGTGCAGGGTAAATTGAAAGCGTTTGTAACAGTTTACATTATTTAACCCTGTGAGTGTAAATTCAAAGAAACCAAGTTAAAGAAAATTTGTTATATATTAGGTTAGGGTAGTAGGGTTTTAGTGCATGTGCAGTGTTATGTAACACAGAGCTTGTTCTGTTTACAGCACACAGCATACATGTGTCTGTTGAATTGTCTACGGATGTAATTGTAACTCTAATTTTGATCCTTCTTTACAAAAGGGCTGAATCCTTTTGAAAAGGTGTACAACCCTTTAATTATGTAATAATGATGACTTTAGGCAGATCTATGATATTGGCGTTGGTTTGTATGTTTTTAGTATGGAATGCATAAATATGTACAGCTTTAAGAAGCATCTCATATTTATGTAGCAGTTGCTCACCATCAGCCAATTCTGCAAGCTCAAACAATTTTCGTTCCTCTTTCATTCACAGTGCAAGTATGTTGCAGAAGGTTTTGCTTTCCAGTCAAAGGGTGATAATCAGAAAATGAGATGTCTTGCAGGTTCTTGAAGTTTCGGCCTCTGCAAATCTGCATTTTGGCTGGGCTTGTTGTCTATGTACTGCTAACCCTCATGGACAATGCGATATTTTTGACCAAGACACAGTCTTCAAACGTTCATAGAGGTGAGAGGGTTGACCCACAGTTACCTGTCAGAGTAGTTTCCGAGGAAGCGAAACATGAAAACGGTCAAGGAGCAGAGGGAGTCGAGTCGGGCGAAACACTGAAAAATATTGAGCTTCTATTAGGTAAAATTCACCAGAAATTAAGCGAGAGTGAAAACAGTGCCAACGTCTCTGACGTGATTCACGAAGATATCAAGACGGTGAAAGAACTCTTTCGTCAGGCCTATGGCTCGGATAATTTGGCCCAGCTGGGAGATTCAGCTAAATTTTTTATGAATGGGTTCCTACAGGAGCCAAAGGAGGCATGGCCGAAACCACCCAAGGTACAGCTGAACGAAATGGAGTACATGCGGGACCCCTCGTACATTGTCCCGGTGAGTATTATCAGTGTACATCTCATAGCAAAGCCATTCCCAACAACTCATCATCATTTTCCTTACATATTAGTAGTAGTAAGTTGATTCTCGTCTATCCGACATGCTCAGTGATTAACCTCTGCCACGTATCACGATCTTGCGCAAGGTTTATTACTTCCTCGAAATTGTTAGTGTTAACGTCCATAAATTGCGACTTTATTTTTCCAAGCAAGGTAGTCACAGCCTCACAGGCCTTCCTACTGGTTTAGCAGTAGGTCTAAATGCTTCTCTTAAAGCAACCTTTGCTGGAGCGTCCTCCTGAAGTCTTGCTACATGACCGAAAAATCTCAATCTTCTACGTGCGACTATGGATGAGGATGACCAAGGTGTTTGGTTGGTTTCATTGTAGAGCTCATCGTTGATAACCAATTGTTATTGGTCCATCTAATGTTGAGAATATTACGAAGTAGTCTCCTTTGAAAAGTGTCAATTTTGCGATCAAGATCCTTCGTTCCTTACATGGTGTTGAGATACTTGTTAATAAGAATACCTCCTATGAGTCCAGGAGAAAAAATGTTTTCCATTTGGGAGATACATTGGTTTTAAATTCATACCAGGGGGCTGGCTACCTTACATGAATTTGCAGTGCCAATATGAGGTGAATGAGGTGAGACCAATTACTTCTGTAGTTGTTCTTGTCATATCTTCATGGTTAAAGTTAAGTAGTATTGCCACTTCATGTATTGCCAGTATGAGGGGGAATGCTTTCTGCTTCATTCTATCATTTACTTAAAGGAGAGGGGGGTTGGGGGGGGGTGGGGGAAAGGGCTCATCTGTCTTTGCAGTGAAATCATATGATGTCCAGGGAATAGTTTATTGCTCAAATTTTGCATATGAAACAGTTTTCATCTCAATACATTACATGTATAGAGATATTGTAATGTAAGTGGGGCTCTCTCTTCTCTTAAAAAAGTTTCAGTGCTTTCATACAAAGTTCTTTTTCTCTGGAATTTCCAGAGCAAGCATATATCATATAGGCCAACAAAAGTTACTATTTTTTATTCCAGAATTGTATCTCATTCTATGACTTTTTCACCGATTTATGTCCAAATCGGGCTGAAACACAGTTGTAGCAAGCCTTTTTTGCACACGCTCCAAAACTTGTTTGTAGGGAACTTTTGCCCACGTTTCCCTGTTTTTGATGATTAAGCCCGCTTCCAAGTCTGGTTTATAGCAGATGACTCATGGCAGCTACATATGAGATATATACGAAAATGGCTACCCTTGCGACCAATTTTCTGTACTGTTGTTAGGTACTCAGCGTGTAGTGTATTGCATTGCTAATTACATACATTTTTGTACTGCTGAAGGCTACGTAGTGCATTTAATTGTAGCCCAACCATCGTTTTGCCAAAAAAACAAAACAACAATACTTTGCGTAGCTTTTTACATACTTTCTTTGCTGCTATCGTCACGCATGGTACCCGAACACCACACGTAGTCAACAGGAAAATCTTGCATAAGCATCTCTTTATTCGCTGAAATTGTGACGCAGTTAGCTCGAACTAAAATATCCATGAAATACTGCAACCTTCGACCACATGTTAGCCTAACAACCACACTAAGTCAATGGGAAATGTAGCCTAACCATCGGTTTGCATAATAAAAAAAAATGCGTAGCTTAGTTTACAACTTTCAATTTGCTGGAAATTGGCATTTGTTTGGAAGGTATGTGCTATGTCTTAAAGAGGGAATGTTGTATTTAATTGGAGTAGTTTCTAGTTGTTATTATTTCTTTACATCAATCTGGTAACATTCTAGAGCAGTTTTAAACAAGTTACGATGGTACAATTTGCTTTTCAGTTTGATTGGCCTGAGCATACATTTCT
Organism: Apostichopus japonicus; assembly: GCF_037975245.1. Lineage (NCBI taxonomy): Eukaryota > Metazoa > Echinodermata > Holothuroidea > Aspidochirotida > Stichopodidae > Apostichopus > Apostichopus japonicus. The sequence continues at coordinate 5,971,492 of NC_092578.1, forward strand.
AATTGAACTTGAATGGAGTTAAAAAGGTAACGAATAGGTATGCTTAACTTCAAGTTCGTAACATTTCTATTTGTTCATAAACGGAATAATACTGAAAATAAGTACAAAATAATGTCGGAATGTAGGCAATATGTAATTAAAATTTACACTTTGGTAAAGATTGAAGATGGATGGTTTGTCTGAGATGCTTTTTGAGATGGATATTTTGAGTAACTATTCTTAGCCCATTTCAAGCCATTAACAGGTGACATACACGTCGAGGTGGTTAGGCCATTCGCTTAGCACAGTGCTGACTAGGTAGGATGTCATATTTTCATATTTTGGAAATTTGTAAAAAAAAAAAAAAATTCTTTCCGAGAAACTCCAGAGGTGATTTGGTACAAACAAAAGGATACCTTAGAGCCTTGTATTACAACGAAAGCAAAAGGAAACAGGAAAATCACAACAATAATTGTTTCTATCACAAACTTTATTGCCGATTTCGTATAAACGGGATATTTTCTCTTTTTCAAATAATCGGAATCGGTACGATTATGAAAAAAATAATCGGTAATCTGTATTTTCTGTTATGCATAATCGTTTGAACACTACTTGGAAGTGGACACAGTTTTGATGGTAGTCACCACTACAGTCTACAGCAGGGTTGTCCAACCTACGGCCCGCGAGCCACAGTCCGGCCTGCCTCAGGGTTGCGTCCGGCCCGCCAGAGATGCTCTACGGTGCGAAATTTTAGTGAGCAGATTTATTGATAACAATTTGAAGCTATATAATTGATCATTCGAACCTTCTGCGGTCCAAAAAAAACTGCATACAGGTCAGTTTGTGTGACACTCTCTCAGCGAAGGAAAATAAATCAGTGCGCTCCGCGCGCAGTTTTCACATTTTGTTGTCTTGGGCTTCGGGCAAAAAATCGAAAAATCGAGCGTAGGGTTCATTTGGCCCGGCCTACTTCATAATCATTCCATGTGGCCCTCCTCTGCAAAAGGTTGGACAACCCTGGTCTACAGTAACATAGGTCGATAGGCCTACAGTAGCTTTCTCAAGGCGGGCATCTAGAATATGGTCGAGTTGTTCGCCTCTTCTAATTTGGCCGTTGTCATTGACGTCAAACTATATGACCAAAAAGTCCAACAGAGACTGACCCAAGATGAAGGATACCACATAAAAAACAAGTTCTTAAATATTCTATGACATTACTAAACCTTGCAACAACAAACAGGCAATGAGCGCTAAAGGCAACACTCGCAGGATGAAGTGTAACCTGCAGAGACTATTCATGGCAAAGTAGTGTAAATGCAAGTTCTATATTTGTTTTACCATGATTGATATTGATAATTGTAGAGACAGAGCAAAGATATGAAATTAGGAATCAAAATTAGAACTTCCAGTATTGAGATACTGCGTCATTGATGCTCTTGTTATTTGCATCTTAGAAAATACTGTGATTACTTTGTAAAAAGACTCTTTGCACCTGTACAGCAATTTGACAATTTTGCATAGCGGTGCAATAGTGGATCAATCATTCCCTGGAAGTGAAAGTATTAGTGTGTTTCATGTGAGTGTTTCATTTACGCACAGTGCATATTGTGGTGTAGGATTTGAACTTAACATTCACCTTTGTCAATTGGGTGAATGTGTACTGGACAATAAGGATATTACAATGAAATCTGAGTGAAATGCTCAGGCAGTTTGTGGTCTCGTCAGAGTTGAATTGTTTAATAACACATTTTTAACACATGTTTATCATTAGTCTTTGTTGGTGTAATGTGGCATGGATCAGACAGACAAATGCAACATAATTCTAGTACAGTAGTTATTTAAGCAATGGTATAAATAGAATAGGAAAGATTTGTAAGAGTACAGATACATAGACAGAGATATATACTGTACTTGCAGAAATTGCTTCACTAGTTTCTCTTGAGACAATAGCAGATACTACTATGACTGCACATTGTCTTCCCAACGGTTTAAGCGTAGGTTTAACAGAAAATTTTGAAACTTGCTTGGAAGTTGCAATCCACATGCCTATTCCCAATCACTTTGGGAAGGTCATATTTAGACATTTTAATTGCCACCCCCCCCCTTCCCCGGTACAAGAATCGAAAATGGTGGTGAAGAATGGCAGGAAGAAAAAACGTGTTAAAACAAAGAATTTGTTAGAGAAACAGGATGTCCTGTCTCATCTGGAGAGCTAGAGAATCGGAAGCATTCTTGAAGTTATATGAAGCAATTATATAATAACTGCTTGCTGTAAACCCCCATGTATAGTCTTGTTGTCAAGCTTCAAGGTTTCTAATATGATGATGTATGACACCCAACACAATGAACCAATCACAATCAATGGTTGGCTAATTGGTTGGGCATACCGTTTGTCTCGGCTCCCTCTAAAATGTGGGAACGAAAGGTCAACAGTAGTGACCCCAAAATATGCTAGAATGTCATTTAATGGTCACTCAAATTCCAATTCAAGGAGCAGTCAACTACCAGCCTTTAAAAGGATTTTCTTTGCATGACTGAAACATTTTAATTGTGGAATTTTAACACGAGTCTGGAAGTACTTTTGAGATTCAGAATGAAACCACCAGAAATGTACTTTTGAGAACATAGATAGCAATTTTTAGTATGCTTTTAAACTATGGTGCCAATACTGACATGACCTTCAACCTCATGGTGTGAGATGAGTACAGAATGCAGTTTGCCTCAACCAATCTGATTGGTGTAAACTGGTCGAGATGTCAGTGACCGCGCATCTATTTTCTGCGAGGAGAACTTGAAATCAAGCGATATGAGGCAGACTGTCATTCTTCGCCGATGGAAGAAAATGTAAGGTACAAACTCAAGATTGACTCGACTAGTAACCCGATACCACAACCAAGTTAGACTGCTAGGCTCGATCGATATGGGATTTTGTAATTGCAGGCCAGGGGTTGAAGGAACTGTTATTGTTGTTTACTCTCTTTTTTCACATGACAGAAGAAACTTGTGTACCCTACCTTGTTACAGTGCCAAAATACTCTGCCTTCTGGCATTGACAAATTCCATAACATTTCAAGAGAGAGTTTGAAATTCATGCCTTAGATAGATGTGAAAATTCTGAATATGAATGCAACATTTTGTTGGATAGGAAAAGGAAATAAATAAAACCGTACATTTTCAACAATATTGTACTAATACTTAGGCTGCTAACAGTTAGCTCAATTTCTAACTGACATTCAATGAAGCTGATTAAAGAAACACTGACTTACCATCGTTATATATTCAAGAGAGAAATAATTCACTTGCAACGTTCTATGATGAAAATAGTTGTATGGTGATAAAACCTTAAAATGTAGTGGAAGAATAGAGTCAAGAATAAATTTATTTAGTTCCTCGCTTACCTGTCTCCCCACAACCTTAGCATTCTCGTTCTGCCGTGCCTAGAATGAACTGGTAACCTTTCAACACTTTGCGCCCTCTATGACCGGCTCCACGGGTCACCGCCCTTCTAAATCTACCATCCAAAGTGCCAACATCGCAGGTCATTTTAGAAAAAAAATTTGATCCACAGTTTGCCTTAGTTTGGCGCCCTTCGTTCAATTCTTTACCTATGATGTTACTTTATTGGAGAGCCTGTGGTTCTTTCTCATCTTACTCCAAAACCCTGCGGTAGCCTCCGGAGGTTTTCTTAATTAAGGTACGGATTACTCTATTGACGGTTGACCAAAGTGCGCATCCTTCGAGCTCAAGAGTGCTGGATTCGGTTCAGGTAGATTATAATAATTCAGGACTAACAGGCGGATGAAAGCCTCTTGAAGAACCTGCCGAATATCCCACGTCTGCACGTACTGTAGGTTCTAGCCATGTATCACAACAATAATTAAAAAGATGGGGTGCGTTAAGTATATTATATGTACTGTACGGTACATATAGATCAATGTAGTCATCAACAGAGCTCTCCTTATATCTCAGATTTATCTGGCACAAATTTTGAATTCAATTTGCTCCTCTCTTACCTGTCTCCATTCTCCTTAAATGCACTTTCCTCATCTGTACAAGAACCTTCTATCTGAGGATTGTATCCATCAAAAGTGACATGTTAAAATCTGATGAAATCTATACAGTATGGTGGTTGTAAGGTATATACATATATATGCTAAATATGAGGCCCTCTTTCATATGACATGTATGCAGTTTAACAACTAAGGCTTCTGTTTTATGTTCAGCAAGGTTTTTAAGTTCATTTCTAATAGTGCGGGACCAGGGATGTTATGATAATTCGTAAATGAGAGCTCATGACTGGATCTATCCCTGCGATCTTTTCGAAAAGGATTGGATACTGACCGCTTGAGTACGGGTCAGGACTGACAATCTACAGACTTTTGGCTCAAAATGAAATGAAGACTTACTTAAATATATGACAGAAATACTATCTGGGCCTTGGTATTCAAACTTTGTTGCTTGGTGACTCCAATATTTCATCTTCATCATCTTGGTGACCCTCCAGAGGCGAACCTGTGTTATAGCCTGGGGGGGGGTGTGAGGGGGGAAGGGGTCGTATATGATTAAGAATGCTTACAGTAGTTGCAAAATCCTGTCATATTTTGCAACTTTTGAAGTAAGTCACGTTCAGAATTGTTTGCAGGGTCTTTTGGTCTACAAATAACAGCAATTTCTTTCTGTTTCTCTCCGAAATTTTTGGCAATCATCCAAAAACTTTTTTTTGGGCAACTTTGCAAAAAAAGGTCACGACACCCACCTTGAATACCAGGGCTCCAGAGCTGTGGTTTTCAATAGTTTAGAAAGAGAAAGCTCAGGATTCACATAATGCTAGCAGTCAAGTTATATTATGGGCATCCATGTAATAGCAGGGAGGTTGGAACATTCCATTCCTTACTCAATCAGTTTTCAATATGTACAATCTATGTACATTGCAAGTTTTCAACTTTTGTTATTTTGAGAGATATTTATAATATACTAAAGTATGGGAATTATTTATTTCCTGATGTACAACAGTTCCGTAAGAAACGGTGAGAAATCCAAGCAGCAAACGAATGTTCTAGACAGTTTGGTTTGTAAAATGAGAAGGAAGGTCATTGACTAGACACGGCGGACAGTGGTTAAAAGGTTACCAGTTCACTCTGGACAGGGTAGAATGATAGTGCTGAGGTTGTGAGGAGACAGGTTAGCTCGTCACGCGTAAATATCCAAACCAGGTAAGATTCGGAATAATTTAAGTTCATCCATTACTTGATAAAGCCCACACAGCTTCTAAAGGTGACAACAGACTTAGGTGATAAAAGACGGTTTGTACAGCTGCTTGATGAGTGATGTGCCAGTACCCACATATGGTAATGAATCCTCACAGAATATGATATACCACCTGAAAACTGATCTGTTGTACTGTAATATCATCCAACTTTAGGGAAACTGTGTAGTTCAGTAACCTTTGTGTATAATTTTATTGTAACTTCTGTTGATATGATCCATGGACAACAACAATTTTAAGACAAATAGCCTAAGGCTACAAGTAGTGATAGCACAGATGTATTGTTTTCCCAGATGCTGTGCTGCTGTATTCATTCAAACTTTTGGCCATTGGGCAAATTTGGGGTACCGAGGAATAATTAGAAACCGATACCAGCATTGTAACCGTATCGGGGGTGGGGAGGGGGGGGATGTTAGTCTCTGTCTGTAAGTTTGAATAGTATGTTTATAATCCCTACACTGAAGATGCAATTGACAAAATAATATGTACATAATGATATATGTCAGCATCGCAAGTTTCATTTTCGAATACACTATGCAACCTGTAAAGCTATGTATATACACGTAGATAAAACACTTGAAGAAAGTTTATGTGTAACAAATTTGTATGTACAGTATGGCACGAAAAGAGGGAATATACTGTATGATCAAAGTAAAAATAAAGCTTCTTTGTTGATATGTACATATTATGGGCTTGATTATCTATAGCATACAGGCAATACATATTATCTTCCACGTAAAAATGAAGGTTTTTTTCCATGTTAACACATATATAGTATCTACATATAGTATGTTAAGATATAAATCTTCCACAGAAATAAATATATCATTAACTTTCACGGTGACAAAAATAAAGTCTACTACAGAAAAATATATATCATCATCCGCGGGAATTTTTTTTAATTTTCATTCAACGGAATAACAAAATGAAAACAAGATGGCAATCCATGGAGTGGCTGATCTCATCTCTGCCATGATGGAAGTGATTGTTGGGTTACTATCTGAATGCATCTGGTTGTCATCTTTTTAAGAAGGCTGGAATCCAGTTTCTTAACATATATATATATAGTTTAGTTTAAACTAAAGGAACCTCCTCGGACCTAAATCACTGAAGGGTGATCCATTGTTTAGGTAATTTCCATGTGCAGCGCACACAATCATTGTTGATAAAAAACAAAAATGGTGTGAATATTAATATCAATGTTGAGAGTTAGTGCAAGAAATCAGTAATTGTATGCATAAAATCTTCATGGCCTTTTGAGAGAAGTTTAATAATAATTTAAGACATCTTTTCACTTGTTGTAAAAATGTCAAAAAACTGCTAGTAAGTCCCAGGAAGCGTACTGATCGACAAATTAAACTTTATTATTGCTTTTTGATAAACCACGAATATATAACGTTGGATGATATATTCTGCAAGATACATTTACACTCCGTTTGTGAATATTTGCTTCTTATCCTCCCTTGCCAGTCTCATCACAGCCTTATTCTCTCTTGCTCTACCATCGCTCTACATAGATCTCATCTCTACATGTGTACTTTGCTCTACCTTGGATGTGAAATTAACAATTTTCACATTGATCATAGGAATCACAAAAAGGGTTGGCATCTTTGACATCCTGGCTCCTGTTTACTGCACATGTACATATAGAGAGTATTGTTAGATAACAGTGAGCTGGATTATTCATTTAGACAAACTTGTCCAGGCAAGTTCCTAGGCACCCATAAAGACATCTCTCCAGACAGGACATACAGTCCTGCAATACCATGCAACTTCCTGTGTTGGGATTGTCCCTGCTGCAAAACTTAATAGAAGGGAAGGAGGATCCCAGAGGGTATCATTCCAGCAACGAATACATACAACTCCATAATGAAGAATACAGGCATAGAATCAGATGAAGTCGTCTGTTAAAAGCTCTGATATTACTAAACTGCAAACTGGAAGATGCTGTTAGCATTGATTTTGGCAGAATCGATTTAAATGGGCCAGCCTGCATTTTGTATGCAGAGACAGTGTTACAGTCTCTTCCTCTGGAGAGTTCTCTGTGTACAGTTCATCACTGGTATATAGTATGTCCATTTTTTAATAGAAAAATTTGTATGTGTATGAACAAGCATATATGTGCTGCAGTTACTGTAGACCTAGACCAATCTGGTACAGTAGCTCTCGATGCAGACAGATGACGTTGATCAAAGTCTTGTCTGGATTCTCACACGTTCATATGTATACTGTTAATCCATCGAGTATTGATCTTAGTTAAACATCCTCATCTTTACGATATCCTACTCTTACGTGAATTACCCACCACTTCCTCTCGTACAATTATCTCGTATCGCGACGATGCAGAAAAATTGCACGTTCAAGCGTTTATCCATCAGGTTACTCCGCAAGTTGATTTTGTTCACTTAGAGCTGCGAAGGCAACTCGTGCTCTGTTTTGAAAGAAACATCTGTCGATTCTGTTTCTGCTTGACGGAGCCAAATGGTACCGTATTGACAGTAGCAACTGCGAAAATTAGCTGAGATACCAGGCAGGTAGATGAATACACCTTGTGGGTAATATTAGAAAAAAATTGCAATGTAAAACAAAAAAAACCAGGGGAAATGTTATGTGGGTATAGATGTAGCACAAAAAGTTAAGCCTGTTTGATTAGTTTTCATTAATTACTGTTACAGGCTAGGGTTCATTTTTAATCTTCATTTTAATCTTTAAAGTATGTAATATATAACCCACGACGAAAGGATGTATAATGTACATCTCGTTGAAATCAAATAATGCTTGGTTTATTTTGTATGAAATGTCTGTGCATCGAGATGGAAAAGGAAATTTTACAGACTAGTGGAGAGGTTCAAAGTTATTAATTTATTATTATGAAAAAAAACATAGTTCAAGAAGGGTGATGGTCTGAGGCATAAATCGTGGCGGTATGAGAATATTCGATAACAGTATACCTGTTGGACCAAGCCACCAGTATAATCCGGTGTATGCCACAAATATGAACATTGAAGTTTCGCAGATCTAGTACCCACACAAAGACACTGCTAAAACTCCAAATCTACCCTGATATTATTATTATTAACAATAGTTCTAGTAATTGTAACAATGATGTTTGTCTGTTCGTAGTGTGTCTAAAATTGCCTATTTTGGCAAAGCCTGTACGGTATTTAAATTTATTTTTAATTTATTTTGTATCGTCTCAGTTGAGAGGTTGTTTCAAATTCAGCACTTGAATCAATCATTCATGTTAAACTTGTTTTCTCATTGAAAAAAACAGATTTAAAATTGTAGGGGGATACAGCTGCTTATAATTCTCTTTTGTCTCAGAATGCAAATCTGAAGGAGCAAGAAAGAACAAATATAACTTGGAGGTTGAAAAGTAATCCAAGGCCTTAAGCCCGGGTCACATCCGCGCGATTCAACACGCGATTCAACTCGCAACTAAAATCACGCACATCAGAAAAGTTGCTTCTGAGAAGTTGCGCTGATTAGGACATTGCTCTATTGCAAATCAACCCAAATCGACAGCGCAACTTTTATGGCGCAACAAGTTGATACCCGTGTCTTACTATGCGATTCAACCTTCAATTGTATTGCGAGTTGAATCGCGTGTTGAATCGCGCAGATGTGACCCGGGCTTTACATCTGTACTGAGCAAGTTGTTTGTAATTTGTATTTACTTCACTCCTCTCTTACCTGTCTCCATTCTACATATACTGTATGCACTCAAATCTACCTACAGTAACCTCCCAAAAGTTGTTAAAACATTTTAGCAATGTGCCCCCTTCCCTCCCTTCCAAATCTATGATTTTCAAGGCATACAACTGTATTTTCCAGTGTGATTTACATCCTGTAAGTATCGGGTTCATTATACTTTAACCTGCTACCGATGTTTTCCTGTTGATTCCTTTTACTTGCTGTCAGTTTCCGTGATTGCGTGCATTTTAACGGGGTTCACACTTTTTCTCTGACCTCTTTACAAGTAACATTGATGTATAAATACTATATTGTTTATTGTAGTGCTCAATCGATGCATGTATGGTACATGTACGATACATGCACAGCCAATTGATTTTTACTGTTGGTACTTCACATTCTAATCAAACATCATAAAGTAGCTCTTCAACAAACGCCAAACTGAAATTAATTTTCGGATGTTCTTGTCGTCGTCTTTTATTCTTGGAAATATATCTATATATATGTTGATGACCTTAATTAAACAAATGATTTACACAGCCCTCAGAAAAAATCAATGATTTAACCTCGCTTTTTGGATCTAGCTAAGTGAAACTGCACAGATTAGAAAAAATGATGAGAAATTAATCATCATGGATCTAGGCTATGAGTGATAAACTGTGGCTGTTGTTCAGTGGTAGAGAACTAACGAGAGGGTATGGCCTCCATAAGAAGGGTGGAAGGTCTGGCCGCACAAGGTGGACACATTAATGTGTTCAGTACCAACAAGGGAGGTCTATTATCATTGTATGTGTATAAGTCTTTTATATCTCGGTAACAGAAAGTGCTATATGAAGCTGGGAGTTAGACAAATGAGTTTTAGTTTAACTGTGAAAGTCTTAAATAACATGATTAATTATTATTTTCCCCCTATAGCTGACTTCCCCTTATAACTTTAACTTCAAGTCAAGTACACGAACCCTCCTACATTAAATTAGTTATCTATGAACTATGAAACTATAAATAAATAAATATTTGAACTGTAATCCTTTGCCAGGTCATGAGTACAAAATAACATGAGTACATATAATATAACGTAAGTACATAATAACTAGTGTCTTAAAGGTTTGCAACTGAACATGCTATGAAGCCGAGAGGTATAGCAATTAAGTTAAGTTTACATTGTCTATATGTCTTACATATATATTTCATAGTTTAAATTGGTTTATGTTGGCTCATCAAATTTTAACTGTCAGTACTGCGTGCCAACAAGGGTTTTCGTAAGCTATTTATCAGTGTTAGTATTCCATATCTCAGTGAAGTAAAAACTTGTATGAAGCTAGCCCATCAGTTTACATTGTCTAATATATGTTTAAACATATCCCCCACCCCCAGCCCTTATGTTCGTTTCAAAGGTATCAGACTATGCATTAGTTCCTGTTACATATATAAGTTAAATATGAACTGGTCACTCATCCATTCACTGTCAGGCCCATGCGCAAAATTTGCACATGTATACTGTATGGAAAATCCTCTAGATTCTGTCTGCGAACATCCGCACGGTCGACCATGTATGTCCCGATTCTGTGAAAACACGCATACAAAAAGGCGAATGTCTCCTTTGTGGCAATCAGTCAACAAAACAGCGTGTATCCACAAAGGGTCTGTGATAACATTGTGTAAGTGTTTTTTCCTTAGCAACGGTAAATGCCATGACGGGAGCTGGCATCAGCAGTTTACATTGTCAATGTCTTACATATCTTCCTCAACCTCCCCCCTCCTGTGATGCACCCTCCTTTCCCTTTACCTCTTCTTAAACCTTTAATCAGACTATACAATTAAGTTCCCGCTGCGTTACATTAATTAAAATTTTAGTGGTCCCTCGTCCTTTAATTAAATATGTCATGTCTATATTTATATTTATATTTATCTGTTTTTACTTCGTTAGAGTTTCTTTCCACTACAACAGAGACTTTTAACTTCCTTGTGGGACAAATGCCTGCAATATACTGCTGTGACCTTTGAATACATTTAAGGTCAAGCATACTTAGTAAAGTGTAGATATATACTGTATTAGTTTATGGATTGTGATTGTGACAAGAATCAACATCTGGTTTTGTAGACCTGTAATTGATATCAATACAAGTGCCTGTGTGCACAGTAGTACAGGGATAATACAATTTGTTCCCCCCCCCCCCCCCCAATTAAGAAAGATCTATCAAAGGTGATTTATGCACTGTATTTTTCAAAATAAAATGAAAAAAATGTGTATTTTGTATTTTATTGAAGTTGAAATTTACGACATTGAAATTATCTTCAGTGTAGGCTTGCAGCTAGTGCTTTATTTGGCGTATATTTATATTTCATTTAACTGTCTATACCTAACTTGATGACGTACTGTAGAAACTTTATGCAAAATCGAGGAAATAATCAAGGTAATATCGGTTTCTCTCTCTCTCCAAAAAAATATATCAGCGTGACCTTTGGATCTAAAGATTCGTTGCCGAGGGTAATATAAAATATGAGCTTCACCAAAAGTGTTACCTTGGAGCGTAGCAGTCATAAATCTGTGAAGTACTCTTTAAAAGTTGATTTATTTGTGCACTGTATAAATTTTATATACTGAACAGCCAGCCCATCTGTACGTACATCAGAAATAAATGCTGATTGGATCGGTTTCCAAGTTCCTCTGAGTATTAACACATTTTTCAGAAAGGTTCATTTTACTATTGGGAGTCAAACATGCAACAAATTATATATACTCTGCTCCTCGCTTACCTATCTCCTCACAAGCTCAGCACTCTCGCTCTACCGTGCCTAGAACGAACTGGTAACTTTTTAAACACTGTGATTCCTCTTTCTCCGGACCCCTCTGGTCAATTCCGTCCCTTCTCATTCTACCACCCAAAGTGCTAAGACGTTCGTTAGTTATACAATATATTCGTTATGTTTTCGTTACTATACAATATACAGTACAGTGCTCAATAATGGCTTGCCTCCATACAGTACAGTAGGTTTTAATCATGTGTGCACACTGTGTAGCAATCCTCTGAAGTACAACTCTCTACATAAATGATGCATGTAATGTACTGTGTACTAGACATGTACAGTATACAGAGTTTGTGATGTATTGCAAAATTTATCCGGACTTTGCTTTAAGTCTTTTTAACCATGATTTGTCCCATGGAAAAATCATGCGATGGAGCAAGATTGCATGATATCTACCTAGCATCGCTCTTATGTTGTTGTTTATAGGCATACGAGCCTGGATCGTGCTATGCAGTCATATTATATAGTGTGGAAAACTGGAAAAGGTAGACACATGCAGAGTGCATTGAATTAATGGCTTTAAATAGCCATTATTTATCCATGCGGATGTTGGCTGGCAATCCACTGGTGTTTGTTCACATTTTAGTCCGATTGTGGCGTTTCGAGGGTAACTGTAACCGGAAAGTCCCAGATTGCAGACCTATCGCCAAGGTACAGAAAGAGGCATATATTGTGTTAAGATTGCATACGTAGTATGCATACATGTCGTTTGTTCGTTTGTTTGTTGGCTCTTTTGTTTGTTTGTTTGTTCAGGGTTTTTTTTCCAAGAAGCAATTCAAAGTAAAAGTATAACAATAGAAGTATTAGGAAGAGGAAGTACGGTTTATAAACTGTATATATATATATATATATATATATATATATATATATGTAGTGTTAAAGCATGTAGTCAATGTCACTGCAAGGGCATACTTTTGAAGTGAATGATGGGTGAATGGTACCATACTGTAAAAGGGAAGGCAGAGTGCTGTGAATTTTTGGCATTTTAAATGTATAACCATTTTCAAAAGTATAAAAGTAACTATCCAGTGTAGGTTTTTACATGCCTGTACATATTACAGTGCCTTACACTGTTATTGTAAACCAGTTTCATCAAACAGATTTACAAAAAAAATAATAAGTCAATCAAATAATTATCTATTTTTTTCCTCCCCTTCTTTTTTGTAAAATTCTTGTCTGATTTTTACTATGTACATGTCTCCATCCTGTAGACGGTAAGCATACATAATTATGTACCTATTGAATTAGAAATTATTTACATCGTTTTGCACCATAATCATTCATTTGTGTAAAGATGTTTACAATTTTTTTTGAAATATTTATAAATATTTTGGAAACATGGCATGATGGCAGGACAGCAGTTCTCTCCCTTTGCATCTTTATTAAATTTCATACTAAATCATGACAGATATTTTTATGCTAAAGTTTAATATGCATGCATGCTACAAATTGCTGGTAAACCACTGTGTTTGACGTCGTCTGAGCCAGGAAAAGGTATCAAAAAAGGAAAAGAAAAAAATAATGTAATTTTTCAATTTCTTGCCCACTTACAGGCTCTATTATCAAGTACTGTTCAATAATTGACACTTTTCTTAATTTTATTTTTGTGTATTATTGTTATTTTTCAACCTTGGATCATCGTACTACAGTCTTTGTCCTTCTTTCACACATTCAGTCAATGTTGTACGTCCTTCTTGGAATGACTCTCAATGCTAAATGAAAATGACGTTTGCTTTGACTTCCTGGTCAGTAAAAATATTTGTAACCAGGAACTCCCTCGATACAGCTAGTTGACATGAAGTTCACCAGAAACAGACCCTCAAACTAAATATCATGCAAATTTGGTAAAATTCTGTCGTTCTGTCGTTAATATTGCAACTCTCTTGAACCGATAAGTTCCAAACAGTCCCTGTTTGACTTAACAAGACGTAACTTAATTGACGGATCTATGAACTTGAACAAGAAGATGGCGGACTAGATTCTTGAGCGATGCTAACAACACACACACACACAAAGAATGGAATCCCTGACGAACTTTACTGCCAAACAGATTCTCTTATGATCAACTTTATTACATTTATTAGGATTTTAGGATATTAGGATTTAAAACATGTCTGACATATTAACAAGAAAGACTAGAACTCCCTAATTGATGATAAAATCTACTGACAAATATCCTAAAATTATGCATTCAGTATATTTTATCGGTCTTCTCCATATAAGTGATTTTCTTTTCTTGTCAAAGTTTAATTTTTTTTATATCCATCGTGGATTTAATACAGCCAAAAGATCGATCGTCTACAAGTTACTTCGCTCCCCGCTTACCTGTCTCCCAACAACACTGTGCACCTCTATGACCAGACCCCTCTGGTCAGTGCCCTCCCTTCTCATTCTACCGCTCAAACGACATATGCTTCACGAACAGAGTAAGGAGATCATTGGCAAAAGATCAATTGCCTACAATTTTGTTGAATAGAGGTTGTGGATTTTTTTTTGGTCGCAAGTCCATATGCAGTTAGTGGAAGGCAAGATCAACTGTTGTTTAAAATTTACCAGATTATGTTTGGATTTCTAGCAGGTGCTTTTGTCATAATTAGTCAAATTTGTTTTTCAGGCAAGTTTACCTAACCTACGGGGTGGCAGTATTATCCAAATAAAAAGTTGCATCTGATCAAACTATGAAACTTGTCCTCGATAATTCAACCAAGTGAATGGGAATAAGGAAGATGTTAATGATTCTATTCAATTTTATCGTATTTTTATCTCTTTGTTCTCTTTCAATTGAAACCTTTGATATTAATCACATACATTTCATTTTCAGCCACTCAGACATTATAAACAGTTTTAATTTTCTTTCTCATCATTATTTGAAGTGCCAGGTGCTATATATGAGAGCATATCATTTATTTCATTTCATTTCAGAGAGCTCTATAAAGTAATTAACAACTCTCTTTTCAAAACCCCTGTTTAATGTTGATACAGTTGCGTCATTTGTGTGAAAACAACCGGTTATGTTTGATAAGGGTATTTCTGTTCTATCCTGAGTCACAAGAAATAACTTTTACAGCCAAATGAATGAACTCAAACTGTGAAAGTACTGTAGCTGGTTAGGTGAACGGTTGAATTTACTGCGCTCCTCGCTTACCTGTCTCCCCACAGCCGTAGCACTCTCGTTCTACAGTCCAAAAACTTTATCCTAAAAGTCTTATTGGCAAAGTACTGTTACATTAAGGTTGCATAAAGTATCGCAAATATGCCAGAAATTCAGATATCGGTCAGCAATGCTCAAATTTTCAAACTTGCATTTAACCGCCATCACTCTGAAAAGTAATTGATCAACACTGTGATATTTTAATTGTCGAGATTTTTGAACAAGCCTCTATTTATGGCAATAATTTGGAGGATCAGAGCGTCAAGAAAATTGCTTTTGAAAATTTCTAGCATTTTTCAGCATGCTAAAATTTGGGGCCAATACTGATTATCTTTGTATAGTGTGACAGGTGCTTCTGAGGTCTCATTAGTTATTAACCAGTTAACATTTTGCTCTTGGTTTACACTGTTTGTATCGTTTTATAAACTTTCATAAAATATCGCATATATATACTTGCAAGACTAAAACCAGCAATGTCACCACAAGTATTATTTAAAACTAGAGCAAACAGCGTTTCCCGTAATTGGTATTCACATCTTGATGTACATGTACTGGTAAACGTGAACTCTTCCAGTCAAAATAGTGTTCTCAATACAGGTTTAATGTAATCTGGCCCAAAAATGTTATTTATAGGTTATGTGTTTAAATAAAAATGGACTTCATTTTGCGATTAACTGTTCAAACAGAAAATTCATAAATTTTCTTTCCATTTCATTTCATTTGTAAAATCAATCCATTTGCTTCAGTTATCAACCATGCATGAAAAGAATATATATGGTCTGAATGAAATTTTGATATGTCTCTTAGTAGAATTGCAGTATCAAAGAGCTACATAGTCAACAGACATCAAATTTGCATGAAAGACTAGTCTATGGTATCTCTGTCTTTCACTTGAATCTGACCTTTGACATTTGACAACTGAATTGTCCATGATGTACCCAGAAAGAAGAGGAAACGAGTAATGACCTGGAAGTGGGTCAGTGGGTAAAGGGAAGGGAGGTGGGTAGGTGGGTGGAGGCATGGGAGGGAAAGGGGATGTGGATGAATGGGATAAGTTACTGCATAGGAAGCGATGTGTATGAGTGGAGAAGAGGGCCTGGATGTGTGGGTTAGTGGGGAAAGGCGCTGTCAGCTACTGTGCAGGATTTTGAAAGTACTAGCCAATAATATTTGATACTCCAGCCCACCTCAAAACACCTCCTAACACAATATCTCCACAAACACAAGTTGAATCAATGTCATAGATGAACTATGATGAGTAGATGTGCCCCTGTTGGCTCACCCACACTATGAATATGTTGGGCATCGGAGCCACTAAGCGTTCTCGTTCTTTATTCGTTCTTTATTTCCAACGGGATTATTTGCATGTCTCAATTCTTATGCTTCACTCTTGAGTAAATATTACATTTGATATACTTACAGTAGTTACTTCATCCCTCAATATAGAGATACACTGGCCTACAGTACAAAAGTACATGTTACAAAAGTTGTCGATGTCGGTTTTGTAAAAAATGTTTGTAAGGAGACTGACTACTCACCTTACTGCTATTGCTTGTTGAGATTGTTACTTTCCAGTTTCAACCCTTTTGTTTTTTCACCACCTATATTTTGTGTAGAATATCATAACGAACAGTGTAATACAAATCCTAAGCTGTACAGAAATGAACACACTCCATTCCCATCCCAATAACTTAAGCTGCACACAGTTATTGACCAACCAATAAATTGATGCTCCCAGTGTACTAATATTGTGTTCCGAATACTAACAGAAGAACTTCATCATACCTGTCTTACACCTGTCTCCTATACCTGTCAATAGTCGGTAGCATTTGGATCCTCTGTCATTGTAACTTACTTTTATCGTTATATTTTTATTCCTCTTTTCCAGGAATGTCCAAAGACCATCATGAAGCAGACTCGATATTCAAAGTGGTTTCGAGAGAGATACATTCCCGACATCAAGCTGTTCTTAGAGCCTTCTGATGTAAATGACTATGAAAAGTACTACAAACTCAGTCACTACGGTCTACCCTTTGGGCTAGGCGGAACTCCCAGAGACAGTTAGTATTCACCATCTTTTTTTCTGATGGGATGGGGTTGGGGAGGTGGTGGGGGTGCTGCTTTATTCTTGAACCTGTTCTTAGAGCCTGCTGATGTAAATGACTATGAAAAGTACTGCAAACTCAGTCAGTACGGTCTACCCTTTGGGCTAGGCGGAACTCCCAGAGACAGTTAGTATTCGCCATCTTTTTTCTGTTGGGAAGGGGAGGGAATGTTGCAGTATCCTTGAAGCTGTTTTTTCTTAGCTTTTTAATCTAAATGATTTAGAAAATTCTTTGCTGCGCATTTAAGGATATTTTATTCTCAGCAATTTCCCTGCATAGTAAAGTATCAGTATTGATCACTTGAACAATTATACCAGCATACTATCGCAATAACAAAAAAATAATAAACAATAAACCAACAAGGGCTCACCCTTTGTTCCTTCATTACAAAGCAAAGCAAACAAGTGTTTGATGAGCAATTCTGAGAATCCACGTCATACTGTATATTTAGTTGATTATCGATTCATGTAGTGCATTGATAGGAGTTTATCATGCATGTCTGTCAGTAATTATTTGCTAAGTATAGTATAAAATCCTAGAATTGGCAGATTTTAGGAGGTTTGATTTTGGCTATTAATAAAAAGATGTATTAAACATTTTACAGTCTTTACAGTACAACTGTACAATCAAGATACATGTACTCTTTGGTTATAGGAGAACAGGTGTGATCACATATGTGGTAAGAATACTTCATGCATATGGATGTATATAAACTGTATATTTTTATATATATATATATATTTATAAACTGTATATATATATCTATATATAAATATACATTTATACATATATAAACTGTATATAGTTTTTATATACATATGAAGTAAAATTCTTCCTTGAAGTAAAAGTTAATGCTGTTGTCAACTTTCTAGTAGTGACTCTTCTACGTAGTACCTTGCATCATGTGCGCACTCATTCTTGCCCTTGTAAGTTGTATCAGGCGCGTAGCCAAGGGGGGGCGAAGGGGGCAGCAGCCCCCCCCTTGAGCATATTTTTTAATTTTTTTTTAAATGTTTTTATGATATTGCTAGTATTTTCAAAGAAGAAATGCTAAAATGCAACTTACAAGGCCTGGGAAGTGCCATTTCCAGCGATCTGGGAGGCATTTTCAGCCAAAATTTTCTTGTACGCTTGGCGCCAACCATGGTGGCGCTACGCTTAGATAGTTTGCAATGCCGAATCTACAGTTTTGCTCCTCCCTTGGCAAATTCCTGGCTACGCGCCTGAGTTGTATTCATACCCATTTGGAAACCTTGGTGCAAGATCAAGTTATTGTACTCATGCAGTTGTTTTCCTTTCCACAAGTCTGCACTGTACCTATGAAGAATAAAACCTTCCCAAAGGACAGGATTTGTTGATGTCATTTGCTTGTCTGAGGTCTGCTCATGAATGTACTCTTTATACTTGTCCTTAACCTTTCATGGTTAACCTTTGAATCCACCTCTTTAAACCTCCCTGTATCTTAAGTATAGGACCGTTCATAGACTAATGAACTCTGCGTTATACAGAGGCTCAACCTACAAGATGCTGTGTGTACTTAATATTGGTTTTAAGCATAGAGTAGTAGAAATGAATAATGGGCAGAATTATTACTAGCCCTTTATGGTATCCTTTACAGCATATATATATCTATATCTATATCTATATACAGTACAGTGGAATTACGACCTTCCTTACCCGGTTTTCGAACCTCTGGACATACAATCAGCGTCCAAAGCCTAGTGGTTAGGGTGTCTGCATATAAAGCTGGAGGCCCGGGCTTAAATTAAGTAAATGATTGGAGGTAGAACAAGCAATGTTTGGTTTTTGCTGAGATTTCGAGCAAAGCAAGCTCTTCTTCAGTGCATGATCACCGAAAGTGACAAGGAGTAGCAGGGATTAAAACTTGAGCTCACAGGCCCGGAGGACAAGTCGGAGGACCCCTTCCAATACAGTGATAGAAAGTGGACAGGGGGTGGGGGGATGGGGGGATGGGGAGGGGAAAATGACATTGCATAGTGGCTAAAGCAGCAGAGATTTTTAAATGGCACCTGGGGTTCGAGGAACCAGACAAACAGGTACCTAATCCGGTACCTAATCCGCTCCGAGCTTCCAAGCTAACATCTACATGAAAGAGTTGGCTAGACCTAAAGGCAACAATGCCAGGTGGGTATGTCCTGCTATGACAGGGTTGAGGCCATTAAACTCGAGGCATAAACTGTGCGCAAAACTGTACCAGAAACCAAAAAGGGGATTAAATGAATTACTGTACCACCAACGAGCTACACTATCCAGGATGTACATAATTTGCAATTAAAACACAATAATGTCTAACAGGTAGTCGTCAAGTTTGCAAAGTGTATACATACTCAAGCATTGTTTCTCATTTCCTACAGTACTTAACTTGTCAATGGGTATTGTCTTTAGATCATTAACAGCAGCTATAGGTAATATACCGGAAAGTCCTCATCAAATTTAATTGGCAGCATCACAGCATTTGTTTATTGTCATTGTTGCTAAATGACCATCGACTATGGAACTGCCAAAAAATTAAAATGACACCTCTTCCTGTCATTGGTAGATAGTGTAAACACTGAGATGCTGCTGTATTCAGTTAGGTTTACATACCTTAAAGTCAAGCTTCATGGCCAAGAAGTCTGAGTCTTCTGAGATATCCCAATGATTTCCTGTGCCAGGCAACAGTTGCCAATTTGATTATTTTAACTTGGCACATTTAGCCAGCTTGTTTGAGTTGAACTTTAGAACCATTCATAATGTGTTAATGGGTGACTTCATTGTTGATGTGCGTTGAAGGCTTAAAAAAAAAAAAAAAAAAATTTAAACACTGGTTTCAGTCTTAGTTGTGTTTCTGGATTACTTTGTATTATTTTGAGAAATTAATCCATTAAACATCTGAGGATGAATAAATTCTGGACTACTTTATATTGAAGTATTAAGTCTAACACACCTAACACATCCATTCCATGGATGCCTTTGTAAGACTTCTCATATGGCCTCAAATAACCAGTTTATAATTGCCAAAAAATGTAAAGCATTACACAATATTAAAACAGGAAATTTTTTGTTTTGATCCTGACAGAAATAGAAATATTCTCCGGTATCTATTGGTTGGTCATGTCCAGAGTTCTATTTCTGTATGTATGGTATAGTTAACTTCCAGTTCACTTTCCATCAAAGGGTATTTTCCCTCCAAACTCTATACATGTATGTAATTGATATATACTGTCTTTTTCCTGACACCTCATCCTTGATAACATCCGTAAGTAGCAAATTTTGACTGGAAAATTGGTTATACTATATGCTCCCCTGGTAGCTGAGAAGCTCGTTAAAGGTGGTTAATAATTGAGGAATTGAAGGGAAGAAAATAGGGCTTGAAGTTCCATTTAGAATGTATTTTATGATTTATCTTATAAGTTATTAAGTATCCTCTGAAGTCACCATGTAATTGGAGGAGGCATTACTTGAGGCATCAATATTCTCTTTTTTTCTCTTTTTTTTTACTTTATTTTTCCAAAGAGGGTGATAGGCTTGGATTACAGATTGTCTCTTAAAAGTGTTTGTGAATTAAAGCATTTCTTTTGCTGATGGTCGGCAAAAAGATTTACATCAAGACGTTCTGGCAGTTTTATCTATCCTACTGAGTGAATGTTTTTTAAAAGATCTACTGCTTGAAAGATTAAATTTAAATTGCAATTGATTAAACTCAATTGATTGATTGATTAAATCTATTGAATGGAGGTTTTTTTTTCAATCTACTGAGTGAAAGTAAATTTAGAGTGCAACTGATTGAACTTAAATGCCCTTGTAAATCTAGTGAATGAAGGTTTTTTCAATCTACTGAGTGAAGAGTAAATTAAGATTGAAAATTGATTAAACTCATATACCCTTATCAACCTAGTGATTTGGGTTTTACTCGATCTAATGAGTCAAGAGTAAATTTAGATTGGAATTGATTAAAGTCAAATAAGCTTATCAATCTAGTGTGTGAAGGTTTGATCAATTTTACGGTTTGCATAGTAAATTTAGGTTAAAATTGATTAAACTCAGACACTCTACTGCCCTTTTCATTGTTATTATTTAGTGTGTGATTTAAGGCCTTGTCACCAAACTATAGCATGCTATTAAAGAATGCCTAGAAGTTTTGCAACAGAAGATTCCTTGAGGCTCTTATCTTTGACATTATTCCCAGCCATTGAGGAGTACTAAAATAGAATATTAAAATATGTCTGTTTGGAGAACTTCTTTTACAGGGGCAGTAAAATGCTCGTTGAAATATGAGCATGTGTAGGTTTAACATCATTCTAGCATATTTGGGGCCATTCTAGCATATTTGAGAGAAGGACAGATGATCTGTTTAGGAGACACAAATCCAACTATCATATTGAGCTTAAAGATAAGAGATCTCTGTGATGAACAGGCACCCCACGGAACAGATTAGAAAAATGTTGCTTTTTTGGGGAGATATATCCTAGTTTAAAAGTTGTATCAAGGGAGGGGGATGTCAGATTTTACTTCACTGCAATTGTTGCAACAACTCCTCCCTCCTCCCTCCTCCCTCCTCCCTCCTCCCTCCTCCCTCCTCCCTCCTCCCTCCTCCCTCCTCCCTCCTCCCTCCTCCCTCCTCCCTCCCTCCTCCCTCCTCCCTCCTCCCTCCTCCCTCCTCCCTCCCTCCTCCCTCCTCCCTCCTCCCTCCCTCCTCCCTCCCTCCTCCCTCCTCCCTCCTCCCTCCTCCCTCCTCCCTCCTCCCTCCTCCCTCCTCCCTCCTCCCTCCTCCCTCCTCACTCCTCCCTCCTCCCTCCTCTCTCCTCTTTCCCTCCTCCCTCCCCCTCCCTCCGCCCTCCTCCCTCCTCCCTTTTTAATTCTATGCACGTTTCTATGAAACATGAATTCTGATAGAAATTTGCACAAAATTGTCTATGATTATCTAGTCATACTTAATCATACTTGATTCAGTAAAGTTTTCCTCACATAGTTGTATTTGACTAAAAATCAATTTAGTCAATATTCGGGGTTTCATCAAGTTTGCCCACATTATTGATACAGGTGTTTTTTATGGTTTTCTTAAATATTCATGATGCCAACCTTGTCAATATTTGAAGAAGCATCATCATGAGCAGGCCATAGAATTGAGCTCTTTTGCTTGAAGATTGTTAAACTGCCCTCTTTTCCTGTCGTAACAATGGCAAATCGCATTTGCAGCATTGGACTCGTAACAGAAGTTAATAAGCATTTTTGGCTGCTCTTGCAGACAGTATTGTCGATTCCTCGTTATGATGGTACAAAATTGATAAGAGAAGAAGGGGCTATTATTACTTTAATCCCCATATTACTTTAATCCCCAAATCCTGCAAAGGATTTTGGCGAAGTAAGCAAGTACCGCCCTATAAAAATTTAGTAACTTCAGTGAAGAACTGCAGACCTCCCAGCCAAACCTTTAAAACCTTTAAAAAACCTTTATTTTGATAAGTTTAAATATATATATATATATATATATATATATATATATATATATACATTTATATATGGTTTTCATCAAATTTACCCAAAAGCATTTCAGTCAACAATTTACTGGTGTTTTTGTTTAAAGCCAAACAGGCTGATTTTTTTTGGGTGATTGCCCGGGATGAGTGCTCTGTCAATTGAATACGTTCAGCGTCTGTTTAGCGCACTGATGGGAGATTATTTAATTGATGTATCATTCCTTGAAAAAGATTTAAAAAAAAAAAAAAAATAATGATATATAATGAATAAAATAATTTTCTAAATAAATGTCAAACAAAATAGAGCATGGCTGGTTGATGTATGGTACGAAACACTCATTTGATGATATTTCCATAACTTTCTTTAAAATAACTGTTTAAAAGAATGCTGAAAACTGTGCTGTAAGTACTTGAAACTTTGTGACGAAGTAAGCTTATATATTATTGTAGCTGTTACAATACTGCTGTGACAGTCGATAACATCTTGATATAACATAACTACAATAATCTGTTAGGCTCAGGAAACTGCATTTAAGTACCTCCAAATTTTAGCATCTTACTCCTCTTGAAATTATACCAAAATCATCGCAGAAAAGCTTCTTTCTAATTACCTCTGTGAGCGAAAGTGGTCTGAAGGTGTCAATGACAGACAGTTGATATATTGATCACAGCCGGCCACTATTTTGATCTCTCTAGCATATTTGGGCAAAGCTTATTTTAAGTTGGTTAGTTATCATTGTTTTAATCTGTTGAAATCATATCATGAAATATTAATACACAATTGGATACACCGTCATGCTAACTACTGTAAGAGATCTCTCCTAGGGCTAGGATAGTTCCGAGTAAATACATAGGAGAGAGGTTATATAGTCATCCTTAAATACCTAAACCAGTAAAATTTTTGAGTTTTCTAATAAAGACATCTTTTTTAGTTACATTTATTTTGCAGACACTTATTAGTTAGTCATTTATCGTATCGTCAAATACTGAATATGTTTTCAAATTTTAACACAGAACACAGTATGCTTAAAATGGGGCTGCCGCTATCGCTCGTAGATGTAAAAAAAACAAAAAAAATCAAATGTTTAAGCCTTCGGGTAGGCAGTGAACCATAGAAATTAGAAGGTAACACGTGCCATGATGGGCAGTGAGTAATGACATTGCAGACATCACCTGCATGCTACGATGGAACTTTGATTGATTGAAACGGTAAAGAACAGAATTAAAAGGATTTTTTTTTCCATCTAACACTAGACTTGACTTGTTGATCTATGTTGGGTGGAAGAAAAATAGGTGAAGCAAATTTAAAAGGATTTTTTTTTTCTAAAAATAAACTGACTTGTGGATCTACTTTGGCTGCAAGAAAAACAGAAGGTGATGAAAATTAAAAAGATATTTAATCATTAAAAACATGAACAAAATGGATCATGTGTCAAAACCAAAATTATGTTTATCATTGTTGAACATTTTCAAATTTGAAGATACATCTTTGCATATGTGGGTGGGTGATCGGTGAAACCGACCACCGTAAAATCCTAATCCCTCACTAAGCCAACTTGCATGTTGCTTCCTCTCTGACCTGGGTATGATAACAATGTGCTATATTTTTTCACATAATGTGTCATGGTTGGCCAGCAAAGGAAGAACAGAGGTCCCTGAAAACCAAATATGATACTTCTTAGTTAACCAAAATTGCACCAGGTACGATGAAACTTAGTTGGTATCAACCTTAAGAGGTTTGCAAATGAATAACAACAACAATAATAATAAATTTAAAAATATACATTTAATTTTTTGTGACACACAAAATTGTCTATTTTGGACTAAACAGTCAATAAAGTTCTCTCTTTAAGAACAGATAATTGGATTGACAATATACATGAAACGGCAATGGTTCAGAGAATCCAGACCAGTGAACAAATTTCCATTCTCCACCTGGATTCAAACCCAAGCCACGTGCTTTATTTGGGAACACCCTAATCAAGTATGCTATCAACACTGATTGCAATGCCCACTAGGACCGGTCGTCATTCCACTGAAGGCTTTTGTCACCTGTATCGAAGAATGCTAGTCCTGCTTAGCGACGTATTTTGCCTCACTCTAGAGATCAATCATCATGCTAACCAAACTCGCCTGATCTTGAATGTATTGCTTTTTCTCTCAGGATTTTGAAGGATATTGATGACAACTTTTAATTATCTTATAATTCCACCTTTTGACATAATATTGAAAGGTCTTTCACTGAATATGGGTTTATTGCAATTATTTCACCATTTAAGTTATTTCTCTCCCCTATTTTTCTTTGTTGCAGAATTTGGGAGATTAGTTAATAACATCAATTATACCAAATCTTTTATGTTTGCCGAAAAGAAGCGGCCACGATGTCTTAGATGTGCTGTGATTGGCTGTGGAGGGGTCCTCAATGGCTCATCAGCTGGGGAGGAAATTGACAACCACGATCTAGTTTTCAGGTAAACTCAATGGCTTCACTGAAAAGGGATATATATGTATGTGTATATTTTTCTGGTGTATATATATACATACATATATATTTTTTTTCTGGTGTATATGTATATACATATAGAACAGTAATCTGATGATCGCTCAATGCATGAAACTCTGAGTAACAACTAGTCTCAACATATATATATATATATATATATATATATATATATATATATATATATATATATATATCATACATACATATACATAAAGATCATCCCACCATAAAAATTCCACTTCACGACCAGTTTCCTCCTTTTGGGACTCATCAGACAAAGGTAGGAGTTCAACCCCGGACCTTGTGCCACAGACGGAAGTCCATACCACTTGACCACAGTGATTCTACTTGTGTGAATGCGTATATATACCTACCTCATTTGTGTGCAGGCTGCATACATGTTTGGTCTTGGCATTTTTATTCCTTGCACAGTGTTGGTACCATCAATATGCCTACAAACTTTGTGGAGTATTTTTCAACCTTGCACAAGTATACTGTTTGGGCAGTCTTCTGGTTAGACTATTATTCTGAAATCTGATTCTGATTTTATACATCACTGAAGATATGAACCTTACTTCTCATCTAAGCGGAGCGCCACCACAGAAATTTTTTGAGTAAAGATACTCCTTATATTGCCAGAAATTACCCTTTCCAGGCCTTGCTAATTTGCAGATAAACGAAGAATAAATAGGTGTCATCGCCAACAAAATGTGACAAAAGTCAATAGGTAGATGAGAGCACAATAAAAAAGTCAATATTCGCGAATAAGTAAAAAGTGGTAAAAAGCTGAAAAGGGCGCCAGCAGTCCATTTGAGTCCGTCGGGGGGGGGGGGCATTCGCCCCCCCTGACTGTATGGACGCTCCCCCACTGCTTGAATCTGTTGAAATGACATCTGAGGACTTGGAATTCCTTTGTTCAAGTCCTTAGACCAAATACAACACAAGTGTAGGTACACACAGGTGTGTTTTACATTCAGAAGTCCTGAGTTTTATATCTTGGAAAAGGTGTAAAGAAAACCGAAAGGTTCCAAGAGAGACATACTATAGAGAACCCGGAGACGGTCTTTCGTGGTCAACAGCCTGAGTGTGTCTGAGTAGTTTATTTTCATTACATTATTAGAATACAATACATTGGTATGCATGGCCTTTCATAAGGTATGCACGGCCGTTCATAATACTTAGGGTGGTGTGCACACGATCTACATATTGCACACGAACTTCTTTTATTTGCACATGTCACTAAACTCTTAATATATAACAATCCTCCCTTGTAGCTAAGAGACCACTATTTTATTATTGCAACAACGAACATATAATATAGCAAAATATTCACGGAAAATATCAATTCACTTTGACAAGTAATCTACTACAAAAATACTACACGACTAAACTATTGGAGATATCAAAATATACAACTTTCACAATACACAAACCAATAACATCACTGACATACCGAATCATGAAACATGATATAAAAATACACTATTGATGTCTGTCGAACATAAAGTTACAAATTTAAAAACTTAGGTGGTCGGACAACTCTACCGGACCTGGTTTTTACGACACAAGAATCTCCAGGACTAGAAAGTTTTGAACTAGGTTTGGTTTTTGCTGGCGTAGAAATAGGGGTTTGCTCATCAAAGTTTTGAAATTTAGAATCAATAGGAATATTAGATGAAGCTTTAGATGGAGACGTATTAACAGATGGTGAGGGATCTGGCTTGATGTCTGGAACCATAGAAGTATGTGGTACAGAAGGAAACCTTATGGCACTGGGTGAAAACCTGGTATCCTGATTTGGATTTTCAATATCCATTTCAGGATTAGCATTTTGACGTTTAGAATCATCATGCCTGAGGTGATTAGCATGCACATACCGACGGTTGTTCCCTGGTGTTCTAACCAAATAGGTTTGTGGACCTTTAACCTCAACTATTGTCCCAGGTATCCACTTAACCTTTCCTCCTCTCAAATGTCGGACTTTTACCGACTGGTATAGGTCGAAGGATATCATTTTCGGATTTACACCATCTTGATAGAATTTAGATTTAGCCTGACGGTACTCGACCGAACGTTTTAGAGATGGCTTAACAAGTGTAAGCTTGGTATGGGGAGCTCTTTTCAAAAAGAGCTCTGCTGGGGTCTTTTCAGTAGTTGTGTGGGGAATATTTCTATACTGAAATAGAATGTGTGCAACCTTATGCTGTAAACTAGCAAACTTTGTTTCTGATTTCTTAAACATTCTCTTGAAAGTTTGAACATGTCTTTCTGCCAAGCCATTGCTAGAAGGGTGGTATGGAGGGGTCAAAGTGTGTTGAACAGAGTTAGTTTGAAGAAAACTTTTGAATTCCTCTGCAATGAACTGTGGACCATTATCAGTCACAACTTGTACAGGAAGACCAAACTGAGAAAATACTGTTCGCAACTTGGAAACCGTAGCCGAAGCTGTTGTACTCGACATGGGGAAAACTTCAAGCCACTTAGAATGACTATCAACCAGTAACAGAAACTGTTGGCCATTAATTTCTGCAAAATCTAGGTGAATTCTCTGCCATGGTTCGGTAGCCCAAGGCCAAAGAATTAGGGGTGTTTTCCTTGGGGTGTTCTGTTCATTTGAACAAACAGAACAATATCTAACTAGGTCCTCAATGTCATAATCCATGCCTGGCCACCAAACAAAAGATCTACCCAGAGATTTCATACGAGACATACCGGTGTGACAATCATGCAATTCATTTAAAATGTGTTGCTGACATTGTTGCGGAATAATAACACGTCTACCCCATAAGATGCAACCATTTTCTAGTGAAAGCTCTAACCGTCTTGTCCAATATGGTTTCAATTCCTCCTCCTCACAATGTTTTGGCCATCCAGACAAGGTATATTCGTATACTTTTGTTAAAACAATGTCTTTGTTAGTGGCCTTCGCAATCGTCTCAGCTGTAACAGGAAGCTGATCGACTACGGTAGAAAAAACATAACATTCATCAGGATCTGTAATTTGAGTTAATTTGTCTTGTAATGGCAATCTACTTAAAAGATCCGCATTGGCGTTTTGTGTAGAAGTGCGATAGAC
The DNA here is from genome assembly GCF_037975245.1 of Apostichopus japonicus. Classification (NCBI taxonomy): domain Eukaryota; kingdom Metazoa; phylum Echinodermata; class Holothuroidea; order Aspidochirotida; family Stichopodidae; genus Apostichopus; species Apostichopus japonicus. The sequence goes on from NC_092578.1 coordinate 5,999,553, forward strand.
TATCTCATATTGATAACCCGCTAAAATTAGAGCCCAGCGTTGCATCCGCGCTGCAGCTAAAGGCGGTATCGCTGACTTTGGACCAAATATGCGGGTCAAAGGTTGGTGGTCTGTCACCAAGGTAAATTTACGACCGTAAAGATACAAGTGGAACTTCTTTAACCCGAATATTATAGCAAGCCCCTCTTTATCAATTTGGGCATAGTTTTTCTCTGCTGAACTGAGTGTCCTGGAAGCATAGGCTATAGGACGCTCAGTACCATCGCTTAACTTGTGGCTTATAATCGCACCTAACCCATAGGGACTCGCGTCTACGCTCAATACCAGTGTTTTCGTAGGGTCATAATGAATTAGTACTTTATCACCGGTTAGGACAGTTTTTACATACATGAAAGCTTGCTCGCACTCGTTGGACCAACTCCATTCCGACTTGTGTTGCAGCAATGTATACAAGGGGTGAAGTTTGGAAGCTAAATTTTCAACAAACTTGCCATAGTAATTAACTATTCCCAAAAACGACTTTAGCTCTGAAACATTGGTAGGTCTTGGCGCACGCATTATTGCTTCAATTTTGTCTTGAACTGGTTGAATGCCCTTACCACTTAGATCATGACCTAAATATTGGACTTGTGGTTTGAAGAATTGACATTTGCTTGCATTTAAGCGCACATTATACTTATCAAGTCTATCGAACAGAAGTCTTAGAATCTTAAGATGTTCTTCGACATTGTTTGTCGCAACAAGGATATCATCTACATAACAAAATACATGAGGAATACCAGTCAATATTTTGTCCATAGTGGATTGAAATAGCACAGGAGCCGTTTTTACGCCGAAACAGAGACGCTTAGGAGCTAATAAACCTTTATGCGTATTCAAAACTAGCAACTGCGCTGATTCTGCATCTAAGAACAATTGATTGAATGCACCAGTTAGATCGATTACAGAATATACTTTGGGTTGTGAGCCTTCCTGAGCCAATTTCGCAAACAAATCTTGCACATTAGGAAGCTTATACCCATCATCTTCAATTACACTATTGACCTGTTTGTAGTCTCCACAGACCCTTACAGATCCATTTGCTTTAGGTACATGTACAGTGGGGGATGCCCACTTACTAGATGTTACTGGGGTTAGGATATCTGCTTCAATTAGCCTATTATATTCTTGTTCCACCTTGTCAACCATGGAATAAGGAACGGCTCTAGACTTTTGATAAGTCGATTTTGCATTCGGTTTTAATTTCAGAGAAGCTGTAAAATCTTTAATCCCTGTATCTTTATCAGAAAATAGTTTACGATGCTTCTCTAGAAGCTCACGAAAACCTTCAGGATCACAATGTTGGCAAGTAGGAAGCACAATTTCAGATTTTCTTAAAGCACCAATGTCACCCAAGTGATTTTGACCTTTTTGTCTTAACTGCGGTTCGGATTTCACAGTGAATATTTGGTTCCAATCTAAGTTTATCTTTTGCAATAAATCTCGACCAAACAAAGATGGTCATTTACCTTGTACAACAATGATATCAGCCAGGTGGGAAGGGCTAGACTTAAACTTAACAGGTACACTAACGTAGCCTAATGTGGGAATTAGCTCACCTGTATAACTGCGTAAAGCAAAATCACACTTCTTTAAAGGGTACATATTGGCTAACTCTGACATGTAAGCAGATTCTGAAATCGTTGACCTAGTAGCACCAGTGTCAATTTCCATTGAAATATTATCTGCTTTCCCTTTCCCTACCGACATACGAATCATGTAAGGTGACACACTGTAATTACTAGTGACATTGTATAGTCCAAAACCTTCAGACTGGTACCTTTCATCCTGAACACCATCAAGATACACGCTGTCCTCTGCCTCCTGATTGCCATCGGCCACGTGCTTGGTATTAGCATGTCCCGCTTTGAAATGATTTGGTCTTAACCCTCCTCTGTGCCTGGTGTTGGTATTTTCACTGGAACCATGTTGTCCTCCAGAGCGACATACCCGCTGTAAGTGACCTTTCCGTTTACAGTTATGGCACGTAACTTCCTTGTATGGACAATCAGCTCGCTTGTGTTCACCTCCACAGCCTTTACATTTGTAACGAAATGAGCCTCGACTGCTATGAGCTTTGCCTTTGAAGCGATGGGTTGGTTGTCCACTATACACGGCATTAGTTGCGTCTATATTAGTTGTATGCAGGTAATCTTTGGTAGCAATATAAGCCATTTCATCAGCTAAGCATTTATTTTTAGCCTTGTCAAAAGTTAGATCAGCCATGGATAGTAGATGCGTTTGAGTTTTGGACATTTTGGCATGTAATCCAGAAACCAAACGGTCACGTAGGGCTTCTTCCAAAAAGGTCCCGAAATTGCAATGGGCACTTACGTTTTTGAGTCTGACTATGAAGCATGATATAGATTCGTTCTCCCCTTGGGTAGCTGTCCAGAATCTATGTCTTTCTGCGATGACGATTGGACGTGGTGAATAGTGATCCTGTAGTAGTTGCTTTAAATCTCCGTAACTCTTAGTGTTCGGTAGATTAGGACTACATAAATCTTTCAATAATCTGTAGGCGATTACACCAACCACAGCAAGGAAAAAGTTAGCACGTTTTTCCTCTGCTACATCATTCGCTGCGATGAAAGCGTCACATCTATCTGCGTAATCTGCAAACAGTTCCAGCTTTTCGTCGAAAACTCCGACATGGCCGAAAACAGCCATTATTTCGTTGGCTTGTTTAGCGTATATTATTTAACAGCATCCCATCCTCGTCGCCAATTTTATATCTTGGAAAAGGTGTAAAGAAAACCGAAAGGTTCCAAGAGAGACATACTATAGAGAACCCGGAGACGGTCTTTCGTGGTCAACAGCCTGAGGGTGTCTGAGTAGTTTATTTTCATTACATTATTAGAATACAATACATTGGTATGCATGGCCTTTCATAAGGTATGCACGGCCGTTCATAATACTTAGGGTGGTGTGCACACGATCTACATATTGCACACGAACTTCTTTTATTTGCACATGTCACTAAACTCTTAATATATAACACTGAGGAACTCTGTTGTTCAAGTCGTCAGTCAGAATACAAGGCAAGTGTACACACACACATGCAAACACACGCACCATCTTGTACACACGTACACGCACGCACACACCATCGTGTACACACATATACGCAAACACACACACCATCACCAACCCACAGATTCTTTTTTTCTTCCACAAGGAAATTATATATTTCTTACAACATCAAAACCAAACAGATTTGATAGGTTTTTTCAAAAGGACTTGCATATTTCCTTCATACTTAATTAAGTTTGCCATACAGTAATTATGAAACACTGACTGGATTTCGTAATGTGTTCATGGATATCTATGGTTTCTCTTACAAAGATGAAACTGAAATATCACTGCGATTTATTAAATTTGCACAGTCGAAAGATAGGCATCCAATGTAATTGAACTACAGAATCAGACACCTTCATCAGATATCACCAAGGACATACCACAACACAGCTATTTTTTACACTTAGTGCACATAATGGTAATCTGGGAGCAAAAAACCTTAACATTCTCAGTTAACTGCAGACCCGCCGCATACAACAAAGCTTGTCTGAAGTATTGTCTCAAAGGTCTATTTAAAATTAACTATATGCTCACTCTGTGAAATCAATAAGTGATACATTTAAAATTGAAATCAAGCCGAAACTATGAAATATGAAATTATTGAATTTGTCGTCTAGAGAGTGTTGCCTTCATCTGTGAGCAGTGAACGAACTTTACGTGTGTGGTCGTAAACAATCACAGCTTCATTAAGCTTGGCGCTGTCTCCGCAAACAGGAGGCTAAAGAGATAACATTCAAATGATTCAGGGTCTTTTTCAAATTTGATGATATTCCCAGGACAGCACATAAAATCAGGGGACATTTCGGGAGACACTCTTAATCCGGGGACTTTACATAACATCCAGGAATTGTCCCCAGAAATCGGAGGACATCTGATAACATACATTAAAATCAGCATGAACAAATCTTGCTTGAACAGCACAGCTTGTACAGGCTTGAACAGATCAGCAGATGAACTGTAGCTAATGATCAACCCGGAAAGCTTGAACATTAACCGAAGGGACAGAGATAGAAAAGAAACAATTTGCATACGTTTAAGCAAGTAGCAGTATAAATAGAGAGGTTTTGTAGAGAAAATTTGACGAAAAACAAATTTGGCTACAACAGACTTGAAATGACAACATCACTAAAAACCGTCCAAAATAAGAGCCTATGCCCTGCACACCTCTAGCTTTGCTCGGTTAGCTGATCAGAAGCCATGCTGCTATGCAAAATAACATGATATGAGGAGAGAAGAATGAATTATTAAGCTGGTCACACAGATTTTATGAGGGAAAGAAATGGAAAAGAAGTTCAAGTTAATGTTCAACTTGATTTATCACTCCTAGAGAACCTTCGAAAACAGATAACATGCAGCAACTTGTACTTTCGCTTTGGGTCAGTCACGCTGTTTGTGCACAGTTACAGGAAACGATATTCTTTTCAGTATAAACTTACCCCATAGTCAATGCTATGCTGGAAACATGTATATTATATTTTATGATCTGGGTGTAGAGTGTGTGTGCCTGTTTGGGTATGTGTGATGCTTTGGCTTTTCGTGATTTCAGTAAATAATTGTAAAAGAAGAACATATATATATATATTTTTTTCATTCTGCACCCACGGCATGAATCATGTTTGCTTCAAGTTGACCTTTGGTTATAAATGTTTAACTTCAAATAAAGATATCATTTAACTGTACGCAAGGAGTTCAATGAGTATTTTACCTGGTTACGTAGATTATGAGTCCTCTTTTTATATCTCAAAAGTGACTAACCTTTGACCTACTGCATCATTTTAACCAGAAATTGACAGCTTCTTAGTGCAAAAATCTTTAATACCCCATGATCTCTTGATCTCCATGAATCTGGTTCTTTTCAGCGAGAATACATTCGCATCTCTCTCTCGTTTGTCCTCCAGGTTAAATCACGCTCACTCCTCTGAGCAATACAGTAAAGATGCCGGATCTAAGACGTCTTTCTATACGTTCTTCCCAGAGTCACAACACATCGAGGATGTTGTGGATAAAGTAAGTCAAAGAGCCTAAAGTAATCGGGTCTTGGCAAGACGGGATTGGATGAACTCACCATTGGATGAGATCACTGGATGAACTGCAAGGAGACATTATGGTCATTTTGAAGGTCGACTTTAAGATAGCCAAGTCTTCTCCTGTGTTGCAGTTTGCTCCTGTAGAATCTAGACAACTTCTGATGACCAGATCAGTGTCCTTGATATATGTTTAGTATTGTAGCAATATCAACAATAGCAATAGTATTCAGTGGCGGAGCGTCCATACAGTCAGGGGGGCGGACTCAAATGGACTGCTGGCACCCTTTTCAGCTTTTTACCACTTTTTACTTATTCGCAATTATTGACTTTTTTTATTGCGCTATCATCTACATATTGACATTTGTCACCCATTTTTTGGCGATGACACCTATTTATTCTTCATTTATCTGCAAATTAGAGAGGCCAGGAAAGGGTCATTTCCGGCGATCTAGGGTGTATCTTTACTCAAAAAAAAATTCTGTACGCTCCGCCCCAACCTGTGGTGGCGCTTCGCTTAGATAGTGTCGAAAGCGCCCCTACAGACCATTCTCGCCCCCTCTGACCAATACCCCTAGCTCCGCCACTGATAGTATTGTAGCAATATCCAACAATAGCAATAGTATTGTAGCAATATCCAACAATAGCAATGGTATTGTCGCAATGTCCAACAATAGCAATAGTATTGTAGCAATGTCCAACAATAGCAATAGTATTGTAGCAATGTCCAACAATAGCAACAGTATTGTAGCAATGTCCAACAATAGCAATAGTATTGTAGCAATGTCCAATTATAGTAATAGTATTGTAGCAATGTCCAACAATAGCAATAGTATTGTAGCAATGTCCAACAATAGCACTAGCAATAGTATAGTAGCAGTGTCCAACAATGTGGACATGTATGTCCATAGTTTGTCAAAATGTTGCGTCTAATTTGATCCTAAACTTTAAAAGGAGAGAAGAAAGGGTGGGGTGATTCGGAATCTGAATTGGTATGTTTTGGGATACAGTAGCATATATGATATGATAACACTGTGTAATATCTAGTGAGTTAGTGTCTTTATATGTGATGTCGATAAGTGGTTTGAATATATACATATATAAATATGAATACATACATGATATTGTTAAAGATATGATGTGGTTACACAATATGTAACATATCTTCTGAGATAACGAAGACAATGTTGTGATGTGACACAGTATATCCTATATCTTTATAGCACATAATGAGATATCATTGAGAGGTTATGTATATGAACTTGTAAGATAGTGTATAGGGTGCTGTGGTAGTATATTACTGTGTAGTGACACAGTATTTGGGATATCTTCCAAGATAATGTATACAATATCGTGACACAGTATGGAAGGATATCTTGTGACACGGTATATAAATGAGATATCATTGAGATATAATATATATGAACTTTTAAGATTAGTATATATCTTGTTAAATGGTGTTATGCAGGGAATTATTTTTTCTGCTATTGCAATGTAAAATCTTATGTACAATGGTCAACTTGCCATACAAAGTGCAAAGATGCATAGCAGGTGTTGTACACAGGAACTTTAGTATTGTATACAAGACAAAATTCAAAACTGCTATGCAAAAAAAAATTGAACACATAAAGTATGCCCTGCTATGGCAGTATGTATGACCTTGTGACCTTGTCTGTAAGATCATTGGAGATGAGTTTTATAATGTTGTGATACAGTGTGTGTATGTTAGTATCTTGTGAGGTAGTGTGAATGCATGATGTTGTGAGACAGGTACACATGCAGGACTATGGAGCTCTGTAAACAACCTTACCAGAAATGCAATCTGTAGGTACAGGCAGTGCACAATGTATATATCGTATTAACATTTGTCACTGTATCTCTTCATAGAATTACAAATTTACAGCTACTTCTACATGATGTAAACATCCTTACCAGAAATGCAGTCTGTAGGTACAGGCAGTGCACAACATATATATTGTATTAACATTCCTCACTGTATCTCTTCATGGAATATCAGTTACTTCTATACGATGTAAAAAACATCTTCACCAGAAATGCAATCTGTAGGTACAGACAGTGCACAATATATATATTGTATTAACATTCCTCACTGTATCTCTTCATGGAATATCAGTTACTTCTATATGATGTAAAAAACATCTTCACCAGAAATGCAATCTGTAGGTACAGACAGTGCACAATGTATATATCGTATTAACATTTGTCACTGTATCTCTTCAAAGAATTACAAATTTACAGCTACTTCTACATAATGTAAACATCCTTACCAGAAATGCAATCTGTAGGTACAGGCAGTGCACAATATATATATTGTATTAACATTCGTCACTGTATCTCTTCATAGAATATCAGTTACTTCTATACGATGTTAAAAACATCTTCACCAGAAATGCAATCTGTAGGTACAGGCAGTGCACAATATATATATTGTATTAACATTCCTCACTGTATCTCTTCATAGAATATCAGTTACTTCTATACGATGTAAAAAACATCTTCACCAGAAATGCAATCTGTAGGTACAGACAGTGCACAATGTATATATCGTATTAACATTTGTCACTGTATCTCTTCATAGAATTACAAATTTACAGCTACTTCTACATGATGTAAACATCCTTTCCAGAAATGCAATCTGTAGGTACAGGCAGTGCACAATATATATATTGTATTAACATTCGTCACTGTATCTCTTCATAGAATATCAGTTACTTCTATACGATGTAAAAAACATCTTCACCAGAAATGCAATCTGTAGGTACAGGCAGTGCACAATATATATATTGTATTAACATTCCTCACTCTATCTCTTCATAGAATATCAGTTACTTCTATACGATGTAAAAAACATCTTCACCAGAAATGCAATCTGTAGGTACAGACAGTGCACAATGTATATATCGTATTAACATTTGTCACTGTATCTCTTCATAGAATTACAAATTTACAGCTACTTCTACATGATGTAAACATCCTTACCAGAAATGCAATCTGTAGGTACAGGCAGTGCACAATATATATATTGTATTAACATTCATCACTGTATCTCTTCATGTAGAATGTCAGCTACTTCTACACGATGTTCAAACCTTACGATGTCGACTATGGGATCAACGTGGTGGAAGATAATAACCCACCCCTCTACATAAGCAAAGGCAAACAATAGTAAGTAGACACCCGGAATGTTATTCGTTGAAAGTAGCTTCTGTTGGCTTATTTGCTACCCCTATACCTTGTGATGAACATGAATGAACACAGGCTCAATCCAAACCTTGCCTCCACAAGAAGAATTAAATGGCATGTTATATTTTTTACTTGAATTTGGCTATGAGGGCTTGCCTGTTAAATGCCCATATCACCGGGGTTTTCAGTTAATCCCTGCGAGATGCAGTGACCAACCACAGTTTTACCGCAAAAAGGCCAAAGCACTGTTGCTGGGAGAGTTTGTACTTTGTCTTCCCGCTGGGTGGTGACGATTTCCAATCCCCCCATTTTCTATTTGATGTAAACTGTTCATCCTCGGTGAAGTTATCTGAACTTGTTTTAACGAAAGGTACTGTAATTGAACAATATTGTTTTATACCTTTTAAGGATTTAAAACAATAGTTCTATAGCAACAACACTGCCATTCTTATAATTTCACATCAAGAATTTTTTTATTCTTAGTAAAAACCAAATCAAGCAAGTCACCTTTAAGATTAATTGCTGCTTCACCAATTTATTCATATTTCCTACATATTGCCTACACATTTCCTACATATTTCCTACGTGTTGCCTACATATTTCCTACATATTGCCAACAAGGTCCTCGGTGCCTTTGGTCTTGTCCTTGTTGCTACCAGTGATGCTGTGCTTGGCTCTGATCAGAGAGTAATATCTGACCATAAAGCATCTCATGGACTGAGTTAAAGTAGAAAAATTAATAGTCATTACACTCCCTTCAGCGCTTTGATCTAGATGGAATAGCGCTATATAAATATTAATTGTTATGTTATGTTATGTTACTCTAACAGTACAGCTTATTTGACAAATAATTATTAAAATGTTATGATCACATTCACTAATAGTGTGATATGCATTGCCAACCTCTTCCTATAAATATCTTTTCTTATGTAATCAAAGGGAAGGTACTGAAAAAGGTTTGACATGCTGTAACTGAGGAGAGAATTCTAGAGGTCCCCTGTCTAAGTTAACTTCCTATATGGTAAATCATGAATTAATCCCATGGAATTAAAAGTAATTAAATGAATTATTCCACACATTGTTAACATCCTACAGAGGAAATTAACCTTGGCTGGCTAGCCTGTATCTATCCCTATTAATCAACCACACAGTAAAAAACAACAAAAAAACAACAGAAAAACTAAACAAGAACACTGTTTAATATGTAGACATAGATATTTGTATTGCAAGATATGCAGTGTAGTACACTTTACAATGTTCTGAATGACCAAGAATGAAGAGTAAAAGATTCACATGTGCCTAGAAATATGTGCCCTCTGTTATACTCTCTTGTGCTTGTCTCTGTGGTAGAGGATGTAGGCTGCCACTGCATTTGAAACTCTCAACTCCAGGACAATTTACATCCCTGTAAAGTTATATGTGACACAAATGAAGGAAAAATGGTCGGATTTATCTTACCTCTGGTTTAGTGTTGATGCCTATTAGGCTGAGTATTAGCTAGATAGGATATAACAGGCCAAAGAAAAATTTCATTTATTTCTAAAGCTAGAATTTGCATTAAATTCGCTTCAGTCAGGTGGTAGCATGCTTGACAGTGAAAGGAATCAATAAAAGTACCCGAATATATATAATGTCACTAAAAGTCCCTCCTGGGGAATGATAAAAACCAAACATTAATCTCAACGGTTTTGCAAATGAAGCAATGAAAAGCATTGTATTAAATTCGTGGGACACAAATTTATGTTTTACGTTGGAACTAAAGGTAGTTAAATAGCTCATAAGAAGCAGCCAAAAAGATTGTGAAGTATCTTGTGATATCTTAGATGGAAATGTTATCCATTGATATATTAATGTCCATGGGCAGGTCAGAGCAGTGACCCAACGTAGAAATACAGCCGAAAATCTCACGTTTGATTCACAGTTTTACTGAGATTTACTGAGAAAAAGAAAGAAAAATGGATTGCAATTGGGAAATAAGTCACACACCCGTCTAGAATGTTCCGCCAAGCGATTGTTTAATGAGCGAGTGATTTATTTACTTGGATTCGATCATCAACATTTCCCAGACAAGGTGGACTCTCATGTCAATATAATCACGTACAAAAAGTGAATCGGAAGGTTTCAAAAATTTGACTTTCTCATTTCAAATGAAAGTGTGACTATCCATTTCTTATGACCTACATTGTCACGGGATGTTGTTATCGAATAGAAAGAAAAAAAATCAGCTCTCTAAGTGAAACGACTATGAGACATGTATACCACTATGACCCAAATGCACAATTAGTAGATAAAATCTAAATTACCAACCAATAAACTGTGTTAATGGCTCTTTCATTCAACGAAAAAGATAATGCGGACTTGTGGATCGTTAAGCTGAATAAATGAAGCAGCTATGTAAGGTTTCAATACATAAGTGACCATGTCTGATTTGTTTTGGCTGTCAAAGGTATATCTCCTTACTCAGATGCATACTGTACAATACACGTTCCCAAATACGGTTAAATTACATAAATTCTAAAATTGTTAATTCAAAATTGTTTAAAAAAAACGACCTCAAACCCATTAAAAGTCTTTGAATTTTTAAAACTAAATAAAATAACTTTGTGATGGTAAATGATTTTGCTTTTCCCCAAAAAAAAATCGAAAAAAAAACCCCCATTCACATTTCTGTGTTAGATTGTTGTTGTTTTTGCTGTGTTTATTACTAACAACATTCCTTTATATCTTTAAAATGGCAGTAATTGCAGTAAACACAGTGGTATGTATGTATGTATGTATATGTGATCTTCCCGCAAGGAGGAACTCGCGAAAGAAGCCATGGAGGCTTGTATACTCGCAAGCTGACTGCAGCCAATCTCTCGGCACACATCCATTTAACGTCCATGTCGGGAAGTTGTTATTGAACAACACCCTTGCCAGACGACACACATTGCTGTCGGCGGGGATTCGAACCGGGGATCTCATGACTGGGAGACGCCGGCGTTAACCACTAGGCTATACACTCCGCACAAAGTCTGTTTTTTTATCATCATGTTTTGTGTTGTGTGCTTGTCCTTTTTTTCCCCCTTTTATTATCTTTTATTTTATGAATATACAAAGTCACAAAAGATGAATCCTGTCTAGTATAATAATGGCATAATAAACAGCTATAATAAACACTTAAACAAACGGAATGAGTAGATATGATGATATTTGTTCTGCTTTCATTTCTTTTTAAACTCACTCCAATTCTTTTCAATCTTTTCACAGTAAATTGAGAAAACCTGCTCTCAACAACCAGAGGACAAGGAGTATTCATCCAGATTTCTTCCGATACATATTTACACATTACCTTGACTCAAAATCACACAGACCTACCACCGGTGAGTTTTCTCCGAAAAATTTGCGAAAAGCTTTACTTTTTCCGGCGCATTTGCCACAATTTAACTGTGCTCAAGCTCTAAAGGAAAGATAAGGTGCTTGAAAACTGTGATGTTAATTTCTGTGGGTCAAACTTGCACGGGAATTAAGCAATCAAATGATGGGCATAATTTTTTCATATATTTGCAATAATACAACGATAAATTACGTTGAAGGTGTCAGACACAAAAGTCTCTCTTGGATTTAATTTGTTAATCAGAGGTAGTTGATGGAACTCTCCATGATTCCCAGATCATGTACTTTCATGTTCTCATGTCTTGCGGCTCAGAGAATTTTGGTTAAGGTCGGGGTGCTCGTTTGTATTGTACTTGTATACGTAGGTTTGGGACGAGACTGTCCGATCATCGAACCCTGTGGTACATTGCGACTGAAATCATCATTTTAACAGCATAGAGTATAGCGAAGTGTTGCTATCACTTCTGTATAGTGAGGATCTTATTGTTAACATATTGCTGTGATCACTCCCTCCTCTCCCCCCTCCTCCTCCCCCTCCCTCCTCCTTCCCCCCTCCAGTCTTGATTGTTACACAGTGGTAGTGTAAAATGCAATATAGTGGTTGGTATGGTAAATAATAAAAACAAAAAATTGGAAACCTTAGTCGCTGTCATTTCAGAGTCTTCTAGCTTAGCTGACGGCAAGTTGCTACTTAAAACAAGACATTCGAGAACCCGAAATGACTCCAAAAATCCATCTCTCAATTCTCGTTTCCTCACTTGCGATTCCGTTTACTTATTTCTAACAGGTGCCTTAGTCGTGTTTTTGGCTATCCACATGTGTGACGAAGTCAACATCTATGGCTTCGGCTATGACCCCAGATTCACGCTCCACTATTACGACAAGAAGTTTGTGGCCCACACAGACAAGTCCACTGCCCTGCATGATGTGGATAACGAGAGGGAGTTATGGAATAAACTCCACGAAGCAGGAGTCATCCGTCTCTTCAAACGAGATGCCTGAAGTCAATTATCATCTTCCCCACCGTGCCGTGATCTGTCTTGCCCAAGACGATGTGTTTTTTTTTTTCGTTTTTTTCTCTTTCCCTTTTTCAAATCATTCACTTGACGTTTGAAGTTTCTAAAAGTCTTGGGGATTTTTTTTTCAATTGTCTCAGGTTAATTTATGAGTCAAGTGATACCAGCAGAAAACTTTGTGTCTCTAATCAGAAAATGATTTAGAGAAAGATGGAGTTGTCGTAAGAATCACAATTATGTTTTTCGTTCTTTACATACTTCATTTCAAATTGAGACTTAATGTAACATTTGGGTTTGTTATTCATTTTTTTCTCCCCTTCAGTTTTTTGCCAAATTTATTTACAGGATGGGACAAAGTCTGTTTGTTTTTATCATTGAGTTTTGTGTTGTGTGTGCTGGACGTTTTTTTCTCCTTTCCCCCCCCCTTTTATCATGTTTTATTTTATAAATATACAAAGTCACAAAAGATGAATCCTGTCTAGTATAATAATGGCATAATAAACAGCTATAATAAACACTTAAACAAACGGAATGAGTAGAGGTGAAATTATTTGAAGAAAGCATTACGTGAAAGGAAGATTTGAGATTCAAGATTGTAAACCGAACGAGATCGTTCACATTTTACCAACGCCGACCACGTGCTGATTAGCAGATGATTTTACTCCTTTTTATATTAATCACAAAACGGAAGCTTTAACCAAGTTTTGGAAGTAATTTCTTTTAGTATATTGTCTGTGTGTACATGTACTTTTTGTCATTCTGTTGATCCTTTTGATCACTGAAATCAAGTCCCCAGGATTAGTAAAGCTGCAGATTGCATTAAGTCCTCTTTAAATTTATTGTGTTTTTTATTTACCTGTCTCCACATAATTATTGCACAATTTTTATTCAGCATAAGATTGAACTAATAAGTTCCTCAAGCACAGTTCTCCATCTCAAAGGTTGCATTTTGTCCTGTTTTTTTTGTCTTTTTTTTTGGTCTTCCACCTTCCTACTCTATCTATCGGCCAATTTAAACTTTGGGTTACCACCAAGTTTGACTCTCGTTTTGGTAACCCGGCCAGGTGTTGGATGTTTTGACAAGTCCAGTAATTAACATAAATATATTGATTGATCTCTTTGGTTTTGTTCTGCTATAACCTTTTTGGCTTCCCAAGTTAACTCAGCAAATCACCAAAGAGAATAATTGATGTTAGTAAACTAATGTCTGTTAAGGAGTGCCTTTTTTGCTTCTGCTTGTTAAGTTCATCAGACTCTTTGGTAGGTAAACTCAAAGTCGAGGAGGGAAAAACCCGAGACCCTAGAGAGGGAACTGGATGAACTGGACCATTCAGGACCAATTTAGGGCTGTAGTGGAGTTCACCTATCCCAAGTCCGAGTCCGAGTTCACTGGACTTGAGCACAAGCCAAGTCTGAGTCCAGAGTAAAGTGGACTTGAGTCCTCCAGCTTTGAAATGATGCCAATTTACAGTGGAGTATCTTAGCCCTGTTCCATTTAAAAGAGGAATGACGGGTAAACACACACACACACATGCACACACACAGTGATGACTGTATCAGACAGATACACATTCTCAATTTCCATGGCAGAAACTTTTGCCAAATAGGTTAAAAATTAGAATAAAATTCAGTCATTATATTAAACTAGACCTGATGCAAGTTTTTCTTAATTTTTAGTTTGACCATCAGAAATTCAGAAAGTTAATTGATTTTTAAATTTCTCAAGTTTTTGTGAGCAGAAAGTTGGGAGGGGTAAGATGAGTGATATCATTGTTGTTATAACTGCAACCTTATGAATATTGATGATACTTACAATTACATCTTATGAATAATGCATGAAAAATATGTCAGGTCGTTGAAAATTGAGAACCAACTCTGATTCCTGCTTTAATGATCTGCTTTTATTGGCTCCAATTATAGCACGCTCTAGCTAGGAAAGTTTTGTGATTACGTAATCGACCTGCCATGGTCGTAAATCGACCTCAGGCTCTACAATTAGACTGCATAGCTTCTTAACACCACTAGGCTCTTTGTGTAAACACTGTGTGGAAGTATGTTCATGTCTACAGTGTAGTTAATCATACAACATTCACACAAAGACCCTCATACAAGAAAAACTATGTGGCAGGCGTTGCAGACTAATTGGTAAAAAAAGGTCATTTACGACCAAGGCAGGTCGATTACGTAATCTCAAGAAACTTTTCCATGATAGCGCGCTATAGTTGGGGTCTATACAGCAGACCTTTAAGTCAAGTGTGTTGATTTAAATCTGAAGATTTTAGAAGTCATTGGATTGGTGAAGTGAAGCTCCAGGTCAATGTTAAAGATGAATCAAGACTGACAACGGGGGTGCATGGTTGTAAATAATGCACTGCTGTCATCTATTGGACAATCTGGGAATAACTTTGAAATATTAATTTTCCTGAACGACTATTGTACATATACCATTTATATTACAGAAAATTAAGTGATTTATTACAAAAGTATTTAGCATATCAATAGCTCTTCCTGTGCATTTTTCTCCCCAAATATTTATTCTGCCAAACTGATCTGAGAGCACTGTGTTCCTTTGCCACCTTCAATCTTGGTCATAAAATAGTTCAGTGTCTAGAATAATGTTTAAGATACCATTTACAGGAAGATATGTCTTCTGATGGAAACACTCTCTTTAATAATTTCTAGTTTCTTGACAATATACAGTTTAAACGTTTTCCTTATGTTTTTTCTTTGTCCTCTAAAACCCAATATTTTTGTTCAATTTTGCTTGCCAAAGTTTGTAATTCATTATCTTCACTAGGAATATTTATGTACATCAAAGTTTAATTTGTTTTAATTTCAAATTTTGTCTTGGCTTAATGTTTCTTGTTTTGCTTTTTCTAGCTTTTTCTTTAGATTCGTTGCTATGGTAATTTGTTTCTGTATACACACCTTGTACTACAAAAGCGTACTACTTGTCAGTTGGTCTACGTACTTTAAAATTCAATTTGATATATGGGGGTGGGAGTGGGGGGGGGGGCATAGCCTGACTTCCTATTAAAGCAGGGCTGTCGATAAGACAGAAGTACTGGACCTTTTTTTTCTTAAAAAAATAGAGTCTTTTCTTAAAAAGACAAATATTTGATGTGGGTGCACCCCCCCCCTGCCCCTGGCTATGCCACTGTGATCAAGTCTCTATTTATTAATCACAAAATAAAAACTAGTGAAAGTACTGTATAATTCTAGAACTCTTCTTAATCGTATTTAAAATTGATTCCTCCTCCCTTCTTCAAATTTCTTCTATTTTCTCTTCTCTGTATGTTGTTTTCTCTCTCTTTTCTTGTATTTTGGGGATTTGGAAAGTATTGTACTAACAAGGTTTTGTGGTAATTCAATTTTAGAGGTTTCATTGATGCTTTTATCCTCCCAAGTTATTCCTAGCCATTTGCAGTTTATTACAATATTCAATCAAATATATCAGTGTGTGTGGGTTGTTAAACTACAAAAAGGTAGTCTGTATAGGCCCCCCCCCCCCCTCACATTATAGCACACTTTAATTGCTAGAAGTTTTCAAAAAAGTACTTTCCTGGAGGTCTTTACTCTCCAAATTGTTCTCAGACAATTTTTAAGGAACACACAAGATGACTGAATGTCCCAATGAGGAAAATTTCCTCGAAGGTTGTAATTATAAACAGTTGAAGAATTTTGACCAAAGGTGACCATATTAAAATATCTAGCATATTTTGGGCCAATACAGGATACCTTTAAGAGTGGCAGTGAAATGCTTGTTGAAATGTGAGCATGGATGATCAATATTTGACTTTCTAGCATATTTGGGGGCAATACTGTTGACCTTTGGAGGTCGTTGGTTGTCAAGGGAACAGGGTAGACGACCCAGGAATGTAAAGCTTTAATAGAATTCTTATTTTAAGTCTTTGTTTTCATTTGTTGTAGTGATACTTTATTTCATCAGTACTACTAAACTTTTTTTTTTTTTCCCTTTAGCATAAAAAGTAGATTTGACATTATTAATATGTATATGCAGAAATTTATGTCAAAACTTGCAAAATGCTTTTGTTAAATTGGCAATGTAGTTAACCATTAGTTGAAGCAAAGAGTAAACCAGCTTCGTTTTTGTAATGTACTCCAGAGCAAAAGAGTTTTTGACAAGTAATGTTTCAAACTGCCCCAAAAAAACTGTAAGTTTTTCTTAAATGTTTCATTTTTGTTAATAAAGGATAAGGTTGAAGAAGGGGTTGGGGAATGGGTGGAATATTTTTTTGTCTCTGATGACTGTCGCTGGATCGATCAATCTATTTTTTTTTATAAAGGATGACAAAAATTGTTTCTTCCTGTTTCTTCTTTTAAGATCTTTAAGGAAAGGTTATTAATTGGGATCAGTTAAGAATTGAAACATTGAAAATGTGAAGAATGATATTGGTTGTGGAGGGTGAAATAGCATTTCTCTTTGTTGGGAGAGGGGGAAAGTGGGGGGGGGGAACAGGAGGAGGAAACAGAAGGAGGAAAAATGGAAAGTGAATGTCAATCTGGTAGAGCTTCCATTGATCACTTTGACAAAAAAAAGAAAACTATGAAATTGCAATATGTTGTACATAAAAAAATAGTTTTGTTCAAGTAATTTTCTTCTCTTGCTTTCTGTTTTGCTGTTTAATTTTGGCTACTTTGTACGTTAAGGTTGGTAACATTTCCCTCGAAATTTGTTTACTTTATTGATGAACAAACAAGGAAACAGTCTAGATTTTTGTATGTTTTGCTGTGGTTGTCAAGATTCATTACTAATGAGGCTCTTTGTCAAATATGCAGAGGGCTCTGTCATATCGGTCCTTACAGTGATTGGTGGATACAGGCCTGTGCCATGATGGGTGCTATCTATCCTGTTCACCGATCTCGGAAGATTTTGTATAGCGTTGTAACATGTCTCAAACGATGCGCTGGTTGTGAAAATATGTTTAAAAAGATCAAATCTTCAATAATTATGGAAGATTCACAGGTATGAGTCCATGATATTCCATTTCGGAGACTTGGATGCAGTTTTCACTGACGTTGAGAGCTTAAAGACTCATTTTAGCGGATGGGATTGAAGATACCTCAAAGATGCTTTCTGATTGGTTGATGACCAGAGGTGTGTTAAGCAACATTTTGTCGCTAAAATGTGCTAGTCAAGAGTGGTTAAAAACCGAGTGTCAGTTGGAATATGTCACATCGTGTGTGAATCAGGGAATGTGCAGGTAGTTTGCCCAGCAGTGTCTGTCAGAGATTTCCTGATAGGAATTCTCGGTAATTTCAGCTCGTCGAGTTTCAAGAAACTAGGAAGGACCGATATGATAGTGCACTGCGTTGATTTAGGGGGGTGGCCGGAGATCCCCATTGCTTAAATTTCTTAGAAAAATTACAATTTTATTACAATAATAATCTTAAAACTTTTCTTTTAAAATGTTTTTGTGATCAAGAGCAGTACTGTCAAGTGTTCAGCATTTGATTTTTGAAAACATTTTATGCATTTTCATTATCTGTGCCAAAGGCAACTTTAACAGGTAACTAAACATACATAAGCTTTGTGTATGAGAAAGGTTTGTAATCTAGCTCAAAGAAGGAAACAAAATGAAGCATAAATGAAAGGTGGAAGTTGATTCGGAGCAGTTATTGATACAAACTGTGTAGATTTTTACACTTTATTTTTATAAGTAAAAATTTGACTATAATCTCTTTGACGGATCAAAGAAGTGTTGGCCAGGGCAAATTCCTGTCGTCTGAAATAGAAGATATGTACGTCTCAGTTTGAAAAGGAAATAGTTTTGATTGGCTTGCAAATTTCGCTTTTGAATTCAATTACTCTTGCAAAGGTCACCAGTATTGTTTCCATTAGTCTATAGTAGGTGTCTTTGCCTGTTTATTTTGACATCAGGCACAAAGCCAGGACTTCTGCTAATGATTGAAGTGTATTTTCTTCATAACATCCTCATTCGAAGTACAAAATATTGTTCTGATTTTGTTATTCCTGTGCTGTAACTTTTTGGGCAACTCACACAGAGATGCCTCTCTGGTGGTTAAAACATTAATATTGATATTTAACTAACTTCTATCAGTGCAGGTTGTATTTGAGTACCGTTTAAGGTTTGAGATGTATTCCATTCATACACATAGAATATCTGTCAGTGAAAATGACTGGATTAACCAATCGAAACACGATCATTAAGTAGCAAAGCCAAACGGAATATAAGTGATACTTTTATGATTCCCATTTAAACCATTTACAATGTGCTGACTTTTTTTTTTTTTGCTGGTTCAAAAATTGTGTTTTTTTAAGGTTAACATTGAAATGTAAACATTTGAAATGTTTTGAAACATTAAAATATTTCAAAAATGTCAACATTTTGAATGTTAACAAGTAATCTAAAGATAAGTACTAAAAATAGAATTTACAGAAGTTTGGTCTAATATGAATGATTCAAATTTCCTCATGTGATATTTTCAGCAAAACCAGTCATTTAAGGTTGCGTGGTATGTTGTTAAGTACTAGGAAGTTTTTAAACCTGAGAGAATTTTTCTTTGGGCAAACTTTCCAACATCTGGTGAAAATTGTTGGATGTGACAGTACTGGAAAATGTAAAAGAGAAGTTAGCAAGCAACCAGAGCTTTATGAGAAAATGATTTTCTGAGTATTTTGTGTTTTGAAGAAATATTAAAATTAAGGAGATTTTGTCATTGCTTGTATTTTACTGGTAATATAAATTCCAATCAGTATTTTGTGATACTATGACGAACAAATGAGGAATTAAAAACATTTTTAAGTGCACTGTCTAGGTTGACTCCTGTAGAGAAAATATGCATTAAAACCATCATATATTCTCACACGGGTGGTGTTATATTCTTGAGGATGGGTGAGGGTAGATGGAATTTGTATGTCAAAGGTCCTGCTAACTTTCACTTTGTGGTTCTGTTTCAGCTACGACTAGGAATTAAAGGAAGAAGTGTCAGATCTATAACTTTTTATAACTATAAATTTTCCAATGTGCAAACTAATTTAATCTTCACTATTCCTAGTCTCAGCTAGCCAAGTTTATATAGTGTAATCAGTTAGGAGGGGCATACTAAGTTCAAGTATATATTCTGAAATGCTTCTTTGATTCGTTGCTCATTAAAATCACTCCACTTTGTTGTGTATTTAAGAAAAGCACAGTTTTTAGTTTGATGTTCATTTTACAAGTGTTATCAAGAAATTGTTTATATCTTATCAAAAAGAAGAAAAAAAAGTCTTTTTGAATCTCTGTACATTGTTTTTTAAGTAGATCTTTATTAAAAAGATCCTACTGACATAGAAAAAAAAAAGAATCTTACAAAATATGTTACACAGAGTTTCTTCTGAACTGTTTATTTATCATTCCAAAGTGAACTTTGATATCATTCACTCGTTTCTCTGATACAAAGTTTTGCTATATAAATTCTTTTATTATTCTTCAAATTTAATGAAGGCATTAAATAGATCAAAATCATCTATATAACTTCTCCTTGTATCTCTTTATGTATTTGTTCTAATTTAAAAGTTTGAATTAAGTTTTTTTTAATTCTGCTTATTTCCATGCCTTCACTGGCAATATCACTTCACTGGCAATATCCTTGACAAATATTGAAATGGAATTTTTATCACATAATTTTGACATTTGTGGTAAAATTTTGAAAATGTTGAATAAAGGAGGAGCTGTTGGATAGCAGTAACTACTCAAGATTATCCAAACCAAGCAAGCTGCAAAAAATCGGTTACAAGTTGTGATAAAACTGCTGATAACTTTTAAACATTTTGTCCGTTCCAAAGTTATAAAACCAACGGCTCTCAAATGGTTGGTTGCAATTGAATCTAACAAGAGTATCCACAAAAGTATCACTGAAACAAAATGAAACTTCAACGGTTGAAAAATGAAACTGCTCATTCAACATCACACTGAACTTCAATGAACATTTAGTGAACACATGTAAGCATCCAAAAGTGTTCCATACATAAATGTAACCAGTTTTTTCTCTTATTAAACATGTACACCCTCACTATACACATCAGATTCATGAAGAAAACTGCTCATGTTACATCATCAAACCACAATGCATATTTGCATTCTGGTTTAATACTTAAGGCAGCATTATTTTTTAAGTATCATAAAAAGCAATTAATATCAACACCAATAACCAATCTGATACTATATCTCAGTTTGAGCACTACCTATTGTTATCCACAAGGTCTTGGGTTGGACAAAATGGAAGGGTGGGGCAACATGGACAGAGGGGGGGGCAAAAGGGGATGGTAGGGAAATGGGAAGGATCAGGAGGTGTAAGGAGATGCATCAATATTACCTGTTAGCACAACATATTTCCTTGGTTATATGTTCATAAATATTGATGGTGCAGACCAGTTAATGTTTCTTTTGTTTGGTATCGATGTGTGCGTCGTGTCTGTGAGGGTGGGGATGGCACAGATTGTACATTGTGTGTCATTCTGTCACTCGTCACTCTGTCACCTACGGCTTTACAACTGTACAAGACTCGATTACACATCTTGAAGTTGACAAGGGTCATGCCTTGCAATGCAAGATGACGTTATATCTTATTAGAACAAATGAGAGCACCAGTCTTCACCAACTGACCAATCATTGTTACTGGTCGAATCATACTTCTCAAGCTCTGTCGTAAAGACAACATCCATTGTCACTCGAAAAATAAATAAAGAAAAAAAACTCATCTGTCACAGAAAATTTGGCCTTGATAAAGGTTCTGATTGAAGTAAAGAGGGGAAAACAAGGACATATAAAACACACTCTCTGGTAGTTTCCTTGTGGAGCTAAAATATCACTTGAGGTCTGAAATGCTTCTGCATTCCATTGGCCTTGGTTTGTACCTTGAGCTTGTGCTTGTCTTTGAACCTCTGGATGACCTTCATATCCTTGGCTTGTCTGGCATACACGCCACCTTTAAACATAACAAAAAAAGAGACAACATGGGTGATCAATATTTTGGCTCATAAATTACAAACGGTCAGAACGTATACTAGTTTCTATGACTGAGTTTGACAAATTTGGGATCTGAGATCAATTTGAAGTATTTCATAACATGACATATTTTATGCTAGAGTCAGACATTTTGACTTAGCTTGAAGAATCACTCTTAGAAGCAAACATTATGGTGGTAAGTATCAAACAGGAACATACTCTGTATTCCAACGACTGAAATATAAAAAAATTAGTGAAAACTTGTCGGAAATTCAGTCACGACGTTAACAGTTAGTTACCTATATAGTTCATTCTGTTGCACTGCTAAAACTTCCGTTGGTTTTCCTTTTACTAACTTTTTGCATAGATGCAACCTCTGGTCCACCCCCTATATGGTTGGTGGGCTACATTGTAATTTAGTACCCAATCCGTAGACCACAACACTTAAGGATGTACTTACTTCAATGGTAAAAATGCAAATGTTACATAATATGGGAAAGGTAATTTCAACAAGTTCTATATATGCATTGTATATTTGTAATGTTAAAATATCCTATTACAGCCAGGCCCTATATACAGTCCCCAACGTTTTCATGCTTTATCTTTCACTCATTCACTGACTTTGTTGCTTCGGTTGATTTCTGGTTGGATTAAAAGTTTGGTCCAATATTATACTGTTTCCATGGGTTGCACTAATGGGGTTCTGCAAGTTGCCCTTCCTGTGCCCGATGCTATGAAGCATATCCTGCCATCCACCACTACCATAACATTACAGTTAATTATTTGCGGTCACAGATTGGTAACTATATCCGCAATAATTGATGGTTAAATCATCTAAGACAACCTTACCTGAGGGTCCTGTCCATCCGATGGCTCTGTAGTAATGCCTCAATTTCTTGGTCAACGGTGAGTTTCTCAGAGCGACCTCTCTCTTTGGGGGTAAATTCTGGTTATAGTACCTCATCAGTTCACGGTGACCAATCCTGGCACCTAAAATAAATGTATAGGAAAATACACAGTTTGGTAAGGGTTACACACTATACTATAATGGACGTGAATATGTCAGATAAAACTAAAACCACTCCTGGTAGGAATGAGGCTATCGAATAGATGTATTACATACTGAAGATGACATGATAAAGAAATGCTGTAGGTCGAGCTTGTTTTGGGACATGACAGATGGACAATTTCTAAGTAATAATCTGAAGAAATCATACATATTGTGTTTACGAATTTTCTCTGTGGAAGACATCATTATGATGCAGAGTTAACAAGCCATTGGTATTGTCCCAATTATGGAAGAGTTGATATCATAGTTCACCATTCACCGTTTATGAAGCATTTTACAGTCACTGTTACTTACCCCCTCTCCCCCCCCCCAGAGACTCTTTGTTCCTTGTCAATGTCTAGGAATCATTTTTGAAGGAACACAACATCCACGTCAGTATTTTGGACGATAAGGGAGAACAAATGGCAGCAAGGTAAAATCAGCTGGCAATATGGATGTCCTTTGACGAACATGATTAAAGACATTGGAATAAACATATAAGACCATATACATAGATGGGGGTGGGAAGGGGGGGGTCTCCGCCTCCATTTCCAAGTAAATAACACACAGATACTTGCCAGATGGAAGGACGAGCTCATATCCATCTTGATTCAGAGAGACGATCTCAATTTCGTCCTCACTTTCTTCACCGTCATCGACGTCACCATCTTTGTCTTCTTCTGCATCTTCACGGTCGGGATAACTACTCCTGAAATTATCAAATTTTTCATTCAGAATCAATTGTTTTTTTTCATATTTGTCAGGCATTTAGTAGAAGTGCATTGATGAGATAAGAGGTATGTTTTTTGTCTTTAACAGTAAACAGACTCAGTCACTACTCTGTTCAATGTCCACCCAGCAAGGATGGTATCAAATTAATTCACCTACACAATTGATCACTTTTCAATAAATCAATGACTATGTAAACTGAGACATGTTACTTTGAATATTCAGTTCAACGCCCAGTTAAATATGTAAGTAACTGGATGGAACCCCCAGAGGAAAGAAAATGTTGTAACAGGTCGTGATTCAAGGGGGCAGTGACTTGAACATAGGGTTGTGAACTCTTTCCACATAAAAACAATAACGTGATTTTAGTCAAATACTCCTCGGCATGAGTTGGGAAAACTAATGGTAACGATACAAACGGATTGTAATATAACTGTGACTTGCTACGCAGCATTCCACAGCTATTGAAGGATTAAGGGTAATGAAAATGTGTCATAGGCTTTAACTTATGGTTCTTGTATATGTGTTTGTTTACTCTGCCAAGGCTTTACTGTAGTATTGTCTCAATATGATACTGACTCTCTGGATTTTAACAGTTACATATAATATTCAAATAATAAACCAACTTAACAGTAATATGCAACAAAACTGTGCCATCTACATAAAGCACCTGTCCCTTGCACACAAAATTCATCCACTGGATGGCCCCTTCAAATCTTCCCATCACAATAGTTATCGGAAATGACCGATCGTATCTCCCAACCACTTGCTGAGGGTTATCGCAGTGACGTGAAACTTGATCTCCATAACTCCCTTACATTTCAAGGTACATATTGACAACCTTAAACGTCTGTTACTCAAAACCTACACAACTCAAACCAAATAATGTCAGATTACTATGAAATGCTACCCTGACATGCAACTCATGCCAAAGGCTGAGAAACTCAAATAGTTAGGTGTTGTTATCATCATAAAGTAAATACATCATCCAAATCAAAAAGGATGAAATCAATTTAATTAATACCTGAAGTCGTAGAAATCTGAATATTCGTAGGTGGCGTCACCTTCACACTGAAGCTTACAATGACCTTTGTCTCTCATGTGTCTCTGCACAGCGTCCACTGTGAAGAAGGTGCGACCTTTCTCATTACACCAAAGGCACATCAAGCCACTGCCCACTTTTTCCCCTGCAAACGAAAGAGCAAAAAAATGTTGTAATTATTGGAAGAGTATGGAATTTTTAGCAGAAAAAAAAAAGAAAAAAGAGGGAAACACAACAAACCAGGGAATAATTCAGCTTTTAAAGTTTGTGTAGGAGCTTTGAAGACTCTCAACTTTGTCTGATATAAAGTGGTATCGTTCCTGTGTAAAGAAAAACTACTGCCTGTGTAAAAAAACTGCTACCTATGTACAAAAACCTATGTACAAAACTACAATTTGCCCATTTTTCAAAGCATTTTTCTGAAGCAGTACCACATAAAGTATTCGCTGACAACAACTCAAAAGTTGCATGAATCTTGTTCTGCTGATAAACATACAAATGCCAGTGAAATTTCAGTATATGTAAGAACACAGATTGAAGTTATTTTTTCAAGATTGACGAATTAAAAAAAAAAGAAATCTCCAACCTACCTAGATATTCAAACATGGACTGTGGGTCTATGAGGAACTCGATATTTGGAATGAAGAAGCTATGTTCCTTGGTCATGTGATCTACATTATCAGGGAGAGTTTCCGAAGTCTGAGGGCAGAAGAGACAGCTGGTGACAGGTAGAGCTTCTTCTTCAACGTCTTCCCACTCATCTTCATCTAAACATAAAACAGCAACGAAAAACAAAATAAAAAGAAGATGTTTTAAACAAAAACTGTTATAGTGTAAAAGGAACATTCTCTCCAAACTTAGGGGCTATAAAGTAACCTCAGAATTAAAATTGCAGCAAATTGAAGTGATATAAACCAATTGTATCTATAGTTGATGGTAGACTCATATAGGTACATTTATGTCATTTACAAATGAAACAGGAAAGTTATTATATATAGAGTATTTAATAAGTTTTCATAAATTGTACCAACAGATTACTTCTTCCTGAATGAGTCCTTCACTAGAACCTTTCATTTTTCCACTACAGCAACATGTATAGTGTTCCACATCAAATGCTATGAAGTCATCTGTTTTGCCTACAAATGGTGCATTTAATCTGGTAATCAAACATATTACATACAAAAATAGCAACCTATTGCCATAGTCTTACATGCAAAACAGACACGCGATAGATCTATGTATCTACTTTAAAGTGCTGTATTGCCTGCTGGTAAAAAGTGTGAAGTCTAGCTACAACAAGATATCAAACATGACAGGTCTCGGTCAAATGTTTATATTTCAATTTGAAATATAGCATGCTTACTCAAAGTATTACTTAACATACTGTATATGTTGTGATCCTAATGCAATATTCTGCCAACACATTGTGTGCTCTTGCATCTGTCCAGAACCCTATGCTATACAACCATCCTGCTAGTTTTCAATTCACAATTCTGTCAATCCACAGGTAGAACATAGAAAATTGGCTAGCCACTCAAAATTACTCTCAAACTGTCCAGAGCTTGAAAATCCCACTTAAATGGAGTGAAAACTTGCGCACAATGAAACGTCTGATGCCGGTAATCCGACCTAGTTTGAATGAGGTGTAACAGAAGTGTTAGACACCACCATCGATCCCAGAAAATACACCCACAGCTTGCTACCGTCGGTACTTAGACACTAGTGTACAGTCAATACATACAGGCTGCGGACAATACCCACAACACAGTGTACAAACCATACAGCGATGGACATCTCAGGTCCAGCTAAAGATAACAAGGTATCACGTTCCATTACTGTCTGCATTTTGTAGCGACAAGAAAAAAAACTTCACTTGCAAGCAACAGAAAGTTAACTTTTTCAGAGGGCGACACACGGTTTGGGGCGAGTCTTCAATGCCTTTAACTGTCAACCTCCTGGTATTAAATTTGCTAACCACACGCAGATTATTCCTACCTTCCTCTGCCTCTTGTGGTTTGCTTCTCCTTCCGGCACTGGGACTCTGAGCTGTGGCTCCTGCCTCTTTTGCCTTATTTTCATCTTCTTCTGTTTCATCCTCAAGGAGGCCCTTCTCCCTGTTCTTTGCATTCTCTCTGGCAACATCTGTCTCCAGTTTTTTCTTTGACTTCATCTATCCAGGGACAAAAAGGAATGTACTGTAGATGAAGTTTCAATGATATTATATGGCTTCAGTATGACTAGATCTAAATGACCTACTTTTTTTCGTACCCATGATTACCTGTGATAAGTGATGGTCGATTATATGATAGAATTCATGCTAAAGGCACTTTGTAACATCTATGCACTGAACACACTGCTTTACAATCAATATCCATCTTCAAACTTATATTTGTATTTGAGAAATTACTGTAGATAAACATTGATTGAACCTCATTTATTTTCTGTTATCAAATATCCAGGCAAAATGATTGGAATTTTTTTTAAAGAAAAGACTTAGTAATAATAATAGTCAGCATGGAAAGTAGTTTTTTTTAAATAAGCCCCCTTACTAACATGTAGCTTTTATTACATTTCATGTTGAAAAGTACTTCAAGAAACAGAATTGAATACATTTAAATTTCATAAATGTTTTCCTCGATATCAAGGAAATCTAATAAACAGCAAATCGCAGTGTTTTCATTTAAACTCTGACACTTAAGCTCTATCCCAGCCTGTCATGAAGAGGTATTCCAACAGTTGCATAATTCACCATCTAGTGACTATTTTCAGTTCACTGATTCACCTGTCACACTGACAAAGCAAACCGAAGTATATCAAATTATGGTGTTTATATTTTACCCACTAAATTATCTTTTGCTAGCTGGTTTTTACCTAAATCTGATAACGTCAGTCTTTAAGCTTTATGGTGCAAGAAAATATACCCAAACCTGCATCTTAGAATCTCTGTGAGTAAATAATGTATCTTAGGTAGCTTTTATCTCTCTAAGATTTTGCACGATGGTTTGGCATGAAAAGCAAAACCAGAATGCAAAAATGCATTTTGGTTTCGATGATGTAACATGGCAGTTTTCTTCATGAATCTGATGTAATTTGTAGTGAGGATGTACAAGTTTACAAGGGTTTCACGATTTGACCTATGATGACCCCAAATGACCTCCACCAAAAGCAATAGGCTTCTTTAACTCAATGTGGTACTTATACACATTAAATAAGAGGTCAGCCCAAGCTTCCAGTATTGAGGTATCATGATTACAAGGTTTTCACAATTTGACCCCTGGTGACCCAAAATGACCTTTGCCCTCCACCAAAAACAATATGGTTCTTTTACACAATGTGGTACTTCTACACACTAAATATGAGGTCTGCCCATGATTCCCTTGATGTTAGAATCTCTGTGAGTATATACTGTATCTAGGTTTTTATCTCTCTGAAAAAATGTTCATGATGGTTTGGCCTGAAAGCAAAAAAAGGAATCATGATCTATGGTTGTTTTACCTCTGCCTCTTTGTGTTTCTTAGACTGTAGATGATTACTGTATGAATTCCATGTGCTGAAGTGTTTGCTGCATAGTTTGCAAAATGTTGCAGTGTCCTTTTCTGCTTCAGCATTCTGGGCTTGTTGGGCAAGAACTCTCTGCTTAAAATCTTCTGCAGTCACAGCTGGCATTTCAACAACTTTCCTCTTTAAGTTGTATCGGTGCCAGTCCGACTTATAGTGGAACCTCTGAAGATCTGCATTGTTGAAGGCCACACGACAGGTGATGCAGGTAAACCCTGGATTTGACATGGTTGTTGTTATTGTATCACAAAACCTTTCTGCAGTGGTCAGATTTGCTGGTAAAGATTAGGTACCGTAGTAGCTTCCTGAAATAGTTCCTTTAAAACTGATGTACTAATGCTGTTGTTATGGTCTTATCTAGAAGGAAGATACCCTGTTGAAGGAAAAAACAATCAATGTAATACAGTTTATTATTAAGCATTAAGCTAAGAAAGTATGCTGTTAGTGTTAGGAAGATGTGTCATTCTCAAAAGCATTTATGAAGTAATAATATATCTTAGACAAGGCCTTTGCATGCAGTATAATAGTTTAGTTTAGTAGAAAAAAGGATCAGGAGGGACACTTAAGTCCCCATCAAGGACCCTATAAAGAGAGGGAAAAAAACTGAAGACACAAACACTCAGACCCGATTACAATGCTTAAAGTGCTTGTCCAAAGCATTCTTAAACCCATTGACACTACTTGCAAGTACAACTTTCTCAGGCAAACTATTCCACTCATTCACAACCCTATTAGAAAAAAAGTTATGCCGAATATTAATCCTACTATGCGATGATTTCAATGATTTCACCACGGCGACTATGACTCCAGTTACAAAGAAAAACATCCATAAATACTCCTTAAAATTCCGCGTTCGACGGTACCAATTGATTCTTTAGGAAAAGGAATAAGCCTTATTAGATTCCAGAACAAAAGTATCACAAGTAACCTTACAGTCACTATAGCTTAGGCTACTCTATGATATGCTTCTAAGCTAGTATTAACGTACAGTATTCATAGGCCTGACGTTAATCCTAAGCTAAAGAAACAAGTTTTATGATTAATGAAGAGTCTAAACCAGTGACCGCAGTCTAACATTCAGACAAAAGTTGTTGTTCGGAAATTTGAGAATAAACGTACACAATTCAACACACAAATTCCAAAGAACTTCTCAAAAACAGCTATCGAGACCGAAAACTGAGACCCGAAAGGTGGTCAAGTGATGGTTCACGGCTCTAAAATGCGTGTACACTAGCAATAGCACAGCACTAACTTAGCTACTATTACAATTGTATAATACATAGAAATTCTTTGGTATAATACGATTTCAACGTGTTTCGCAATCACGTCCCCTGTCAGCCTGTGTTATGATTGCCCGCACAGCGGCATGTATTATTTGAATTATTTTATTGAATTATTTGAATTGAGCCCTTATAGCACTGTATTAAATATAATACCAATTTTATAATATTTGGAATATTTTAAAACCTCATTTGTATGTAATTATTTGTTAAATATTTTAGTAACCGTGAAAGAGACAGACAAGGCATACCAGTTAGTATACAAGTTCAAATGTGTCGTACTCAGAGACTTAAGGTGGCGCCGATTACCATCAACAACATCCTAAAGTTTTGATGAGATAATACCGTTGCAACGGCAAAGAAAAGGTATTTTGTTAGGAAAAATGTCGTGTGCTTGAATTTATGCTTTACTGGATGACCTTTCTGTAATTGCGTGAGCATGAAATATGTGTAATAGTAGTCTATATTTAACAGTAGATTAACGTTGGGTTAGTTGAGGCCATGGCACCCCAAACATTACAGTAAGGTAGGCTGGTCCCAGGGCCATTCCGCCATAGGCCTAGGTACATACCGCCATACCATTCCGCCATAGGTTTCGATCCTTTCCGCCATGGCGAAAGGCTCGAAACTTATGGCGTAAAGGTACATTTTAGGAATGGATTTTACACAGGAATGTATCCCTGAAACTTTCTTTGATTTCGCGTGGAAGGATAGGTACACCGTCTTCAAATGTGACGGTTTGGTGGATAGTCTGACTTATAGTTAAGAAAAGATTGGGGAATAGATACACAGTCTTTAATGTACATGTTGATTGAATACATAGTTTGCATTGTTAGTTTGTAAGAGTCGATACAGTGTCTTCAAATAAATAATATAGTTGGCTGAATAAATCAAATTACACGTCCTCCTTCAAGTTCATGCTGGAAAGTCAGCAGCACCATTAGCAAAACTCGAAGGACTGCACGTCAACAGCCACATCAGGGGCGATTTGTGCAGTACCACACCAAGACCAAGACCATTTAGGTTGATTGATTATTAAAAAGACTGATTCTGATTGTTGATTTAAATGACCGATTTTGCGGGCCTAGCCTAGGCCAAGGTAGTGTGAAGCGAAGCAATGCTTACCAGTCAAAACGTCCCTTTACTAAAATGTCCTCGTACCAAAACGTCCCCACTTTTGGTCAAATCGTCCCCGTTGGTCAAAACGTCCCGTTGGTCAAAACGTCCCCCTAAGTCAAAACGTCCCTGTCTATCACATTCATTCACAGTTGTGAATATATATTAATTTTAAGTTATAATTTGGCTAAGTTATCTGCATACAAGTTGGATTACAGTCGCTAAATAAATCATGAAGGACTACATCGTTTAATTATATTTGGTATGAAAAAGGTATTCACTATGTTTTTCAGTGAATTGAAGAATTAAGGAAATCAAAAAATATTATACAAGAGGAATTAAAAAAGAATTTGGATGTGTATACTTTAAAAGTAGAATTTTGTCACAGTACGTGCCCCTGTTGATATTTGACATTTTGAAGTATAGGATATATCGTTCGATGGTTTACCTTTAGTTTGGTAACGTTACATGTTTTACTAAAAAATTATACTCAAAAATGTTTCTGCCCTCATAACAGTCAATTCCCACTCCTAAAAACTGTGTTTTCAACCTAAACTATACTTATCCTAACTCTTTGATTTGAACTAATAACATCCACACTTGCATTCCAACTGATTATAAAAGCGGGGACGTTTTGACTCACGGGGACGTTTTCACTGCGGGGACGTTTTGGTAAAAAGCAGGGACGTTTTGGTCTTAAAAAGGCCGGGACGTTTTGGTAAAGGGACGTTTTGACTGGATACCGAAGCAATATAGGCCTACAGGGCACACACAATATTGTGCTCTTTCCGCCATACGAAAGTTCTTAACCACCATCGGAGTAACATGGCGGAATGGCACTTTTTCTATGGTGGAAATAGCACATTCTCTATGGCAGAATGTAATGATGACAAAGACACAGCCCCCAGGTAGGCTAACTAGTTAGACTGCCTAGTTCTAGGTAGGCCTCTCATATGAGTCTTTAGCACCAGTGGTCAACTGAATGAAGTTGTATCAATTAAATAAACTTTAAATAAAATTTAAAAAAACTTGATATTGCTCAGTGGTTAGATGAAGCGAGCCTAGGACCTAGATGTGTGATTTTCCCCACTAACATTCTTTTAATCTTTCAAACTTCATAAAGCTGTGAGTATCAACATGATTTGGTGATATTGAGACTGATTACCATCCAAAGCCTTTGGTCTGTCTACAATTGCCAAGATGCCAGTGCCAGCCTTTCCAGCCACGTCAGTGGCTGATGCAGCAGCCGCTTTGGTCAAGTACAGAAGCAATGCAACTGTCCTTGCAGACCCAAGAAATGGTAAGTTAGATAAACCAACAGCTCTGTCACCAAGGATGAAGGGTTGTATTTAACCTACTGGGGTATGTGATGTCTCAACCATGTTTGATTAGTAATTCCTGATCATGATAACAGAGTCATCTTCTTGTATGAACTAGTGTTTTTTTTGGCTGAGACATTTGGTGAGAAGTCTATGACCATTCGGAATCGGACATTACATAAATTTGTGAACAGAATGATAAATAGTTTGAAAGTTCTTTGATCAAAGATGAAATGGAATGAATTTGTCGATAAATGAGACTTTGTAATGCTTGTTACGTTCAATTTTCCCGGTTCATTGGTTAAGCAGATTTGGAATGTAGCCTAACAATACAAAAACAAACATGTATGGAAATCCTATGTTGACAACAAAAGTTTTATTGTTATCTTATATCATTTTGTTTTGCCTCTGTAATACAAACATCTATCATCCTCAGCATATGTCAGATTTTTTTTTTCAAAAACTAAAATTCTAAAAATTGATTGACCCATTCTGAGATGAGAAAGTGTTTGTTATTGTGCAACATTCTCCTCTTCATCGTCTATTCAGCATGATCATCTTCATGCATCCTTCTCCTTGATCCTTCAGCCCTGTCTCATAGGATTTTGTTTCATTGTTATTAAGCTGTTAATGTAGAATGATGATCTCTAAAGATACCACAGAGCTTGAACCTTCTGAGCCTTGACCTCCTTGTGCCATTTCTGGTACTTGGAGTCGACGAGGGTCAGAAGTCAGCTCGGGCTATGAATGCATTGCTGAAAAGATCTGACTAAAAACAACTTTAACAGCTTGACAAAATGAAATTTTCGACACATAATGACCCTGATAAATGTCTTTGAGCGTGTTCGGAGCAGCTAAAAAGTGAGGAAAGCGGTTCATATATTGACCCAAGCCTTCCAGCAAATAGTTCATTTTACAATCTGTACAAACAAGTGTTATTGAGTGTGTCTAGTGTTACCTCAATGGTTCAGTAATATTAACAAGTTAAATTTCAACATTTGCTCTTGCTTTCTTTTTCCCCCTTTCATTGTACAGCTGATGAAGCGCGACTGAAGGCAGCTCAAGATATAAGTGAAAACTTTGAAGTGAGTTTGATTCATTTTGCATGAGGTCAAGTTGAAATACTAAGAGGTCAACCTAAAAGTTAAATAACTTGCGTGCCTATTGCAAGTTAGATTCGTGTCATTTAAATACGTGTGATCCCTTGGACAGACCAACTAAACATTTAGTACATTTTTGTACTCATTCAATGTTCACCCAATACTGTTAGAACTTACACTCTGCTGTTGATAAGTCATCAACATTGTGTTTAAGCCGCTGACATGGCATTCTGCAATTTTTCTCTATCATTTTACGGTATGGATGAGGTTTATTCCAGAGAGTTGTTTTTTGAATCTGATCTGTGTGACAGGCATGTAATACCAACACTGTGTTGTACCCTATTTGTATGTACAGTTCTGTATCTATAGCAAATAAAGCTCTGAAAGTTCTTCCTGTTTCTTTGAGTAAATTTGCTTAAATTTGATAAATC
The DNA here is from genome assembly GCF_037975245.1 of Apostichopus japonicus. Taxonomy (NCBI): domain Eukaryota; kingdom Metazoa; phylum Echinodermata; class Holothuroidea; order Aspidochirotida; family Stichopodidae; genus Apostichopus; species Apostichopus japonicus. The sequence continues at coordinate 6,032,884 of NC_092578.1, forward strand.
CAAAATTCTAGTGTCGGTGATGTGGGTGACTTATTTATTCCCATTACATAGTATAGGTTAATAGCCAACTTTGGAATGTAGAAGGTACAGGAAAACTGCTCGTAAATGTGGCCTATTATTTCATGTTGTGCATGTTAAGTAATTAGTTGGGTACGTAGAACCTGTTGTTATTGTTATGGGATTGCTAGCCAAAACTGTATCATACAGAGTACCATTTTATGTTTGGACTGTTTCTTTTTCACACATTTAAGTAAGTAGCCTCTTTGTTGTTTGTTGTTTTTTCAGGTCATAAATTCCAATCATATGGAGACATTTGTGACTCATGCCGTGCCGCTCTTTCTGAAAGTCTTATCGGACGAAAAGCCGCAGTTTATTGCGGAGTCACACTTACAGGTATGCGTAAACACTAACCTTTATTTATAACTTCTGGCACAATTTGGTGATAATCTAACATCATTATTTTCTAAATTTGGAATGTTTTTCTTTTAGTTGTTGGAAAAGTTAGTGTTTCTAGAATATTTTCTGACTTTAAGTGGGTTGTTGTGAATAATGCATGATCCATTTGATTGTCTCTTTCTGTATTCTTGATATATCTTATAGAAAATGTCATACTTGCCAGATATTAGAAACATTTCTTAATTTGGTTCTCCCGTAATTGCATAATTTACTTGGCGTAGAAAATTTGAAACACAAGAATGTAGACCTATGTGAATGTGTCTTTTTGATTATTTTGTACAGGCTATAAATCTTCATTTTAATGAATTTTAATAGAGAAGTGCCTGTCACTGCTTATATGCATGTGTTTTTTTTTCCTTCAATAAAATGTTGTTGTTTTCTTCAGCTTCTACGGAAGTTAATATTAGAATTGCTCCATCGAATGCCCAACAACGAGACCCTCGGTACGAACGTCCAGCCAATCCTGGAGTTGATGTTCCAGCTGATAGAGACAGAAAATGAAGAGAATGTCTTAGTATGTCTCCGAGTGATCATAGAATTACACAAGCAGTACCGACCTCACATGCTTCCGGAGGTAGTATGGTCTGAACAATTTGTTCATGCTTTCATGATTGTACATTTTACGTCTTTTGTGTATCATTATGTGTGGTATTTATATAACTTTGTAATTTATACTGGAATAAAGAAATTGAATTGAAATTGAAAATTTAACGTGCTCATCATCTCTTAATTACCTATTGTATGCAATTCATTGCAATTTACATTTATCATATAGAAGAAAATCGGATAAAAAAATAAAACAAAACAAAAACAAAAAAACACAAGAAAATTCAATAAATTACAGTACAATACAATTTCAATGCAATGCAAATACTTTGATACAAGTTTATCTCATGTGGAGGCTGGATGCAGGAAGACTTTCATAACAGAAAGCAGTGCTGATTCTCATGTTACCAGATCACATTGATAAACACATGACTTTTTTACCTTTGGCCAGACGGTTTGATTATCGGTTGTGTCAAAGTATTCCAAGATAAATGTGTGTGCACCTGTGTGGGCGTGTGTGTGTGTGTGTAATTTTGCACAATAAATGTTTTAGTGGTTTTGTTTCAATAAGAACAGTTATATTAAGATTTTTGTGCTTCCTCAAGATAATTTAATTGTTTCTTCTCTGGTTTTAGATCCTGAAGTTTCTCCAATTTGTGAAGCAGGCTTACAAAGACATTCCTCACAATGTGGTAAGTTAAGATAGCTGTTGTATTGTTAACTGCCTCTAGACTAATCCAGCAGCTATATGGAATTAAGTGGGTGGACTCTAGTGAATGGTTTGTGGAGTGCTTAATGAACAAATTGTTATTTATCAGATAATTTGTTTTAGAGATGTGATAAATTTACCCCCTCTGTTCCCACCCCCCCCCCCTCCTAACCATTGAGTAGTGTCCATTCCGATAAATGGATTGTTATAGTGTACATGGCTGACGCATAGCACCATCCATTGCTTGTCTAAAAAATTGCTTGATCTCTAAAATAAAAAACTTAATGTAAGTATACATGTAAAGTTTGACAGTAAAGATTTCGGGAGATATTTCTGTTTTCTGGAATTTGTTTCAAGTGCAGCTCAACCTTAACTATATATTTCCTTTATTTGGCTTTTAATTACCATATCTACACCTTCTACAGTAGTTTGTTGTTCATTTATGATCTTTGAAAAAAGACTGTGATGTTGATGGCATGTGTGTGTGTGTGTGTGATGCTTTGCTTTGTATGCAACAATGTGAATGATACATTCACAAGGACTTTCTGTTTTAAGTGGAAGTCAAAAGTCATTTGAGGTCAACAGAATTCATTCTCAAACCTTGTAAACTTCAGAATAAAGCTTGGATGAATTTCATGCCTGGTATGTAGATCCAGCTTAGTAGGAAGTCGTCAATGGAAGTCAAAGTTTGAAAGCCTTGTAAACATGATCAGTCCAAAGTAAAGCACTTGATGTGAAGGAGGTGTAAGTTCCTTGCTGTAAATATTGGTCAGTATCTGAAAATCTTATGTGCAGTGTCATAGTCAATTTTCTCGTACAAGATGTGGGGGAGCGTTGCTAACACTGTTGCCTTTCTGGTTGCAGAGGTCATTCCTTCCTGAGGTCCTCGGAGGTATTTCTACTCCTGACCCACTGAATATTCAGCTGTTTGTAGACCGGACAGGATTTGCAAGCCAGACTATCATAACCATCCAACAGCCTGATGGGACGAAAATACAGGTAAATTAGTATCCGGTTATTATTTTTTCCTTTCGATTACAAGTATAATGAATCATAAATTATTTAAGATGAATCATGATTCTTTTTTTGAGGAACCAACGAGGTAATAGTCATATACCCGATAGAACAGTACCATCAGTATTATGATCGAATGCAAACTTGACAACTTTAACTAGCAAATTCACTGGCATAGTCTTTGCACATAAATGGTATTTTAACCCATGGGTTTGTGTCATTTTTATCTCAATACATTACATGTATAGAGATATTGTAACAGTAAGTGGGACTCTCTCTTCTCTTAAAAATTTTTCAGCGTCTTCATATAAAGTTCTTTTTCTCTGGAATTTTCAGAGGAAGCATATATCATATAGGCCAACAAAAGTTACTATTTTTTATTCGAGAATTTTATCTCATTCTATGACTTTTTCACCGATTTATGTCCAAATCGGGCCAATTTGGACCGAAATACAGTTTAAACAACCCATTTTTGCACACGCTCCAAAACTTATGTTTTATGAAAGAGAATAGAATAGAATTGTCTGTCAACAGTGGTATCGTCTAAGATAGGGTCCTATGTATTATATATTTTATTAACATTTTAAACTTTCATTTGTTGTTTACAGGTAGGTATTAATAAGAATTTTACTAGCTGTATATGACATTTTATGGCTTTTATTTGCTTTATTTGATGTTTAAATGATTTTTCTTTCTTAAAACAATACTGAGCTGCCGCCCCTACTTTTAGTAAAAAGGTCCGTTTTTGATGATTAAGCCCCGCCCCCAAGTCTGTTTTGTAGCAGATTGGCTATGACACATGGCAGCTACATGTTAGATATACGAAAATGGCTACCCTCGCGACCAATTGTATCTACTGTAGTTAGGTACGCCAGGTGTAGTGTATTGCATGCTAATTACATATATACAAATTCTGTACTGCTGAATTCTACGTAGTGCATTTAATTTATATTATGCCTTCGTTTTGTAACATCCATTTAAGGATAGTACTGGTGTTCAGGTAGCTTTTCAGAGCAAGGGCCATTATAAGTTTGTTTGATTGCCCTTCATGTATTTTGTATAATTACGTATACACATTCTTGTATTTCTGAAAGCTACTTACTGTAGGCCTAGTGCATTTAAAAAAAATATATATAGGCCTAGGCCCCCTAGGCCTATTAGGCTTCAGTGATAGCCACATTAGCATTGTACTGGTGTTCAGACAGCTTTTCCTAGGAAGGACCAGGGTAAGTTTGTTGATGGGTACGTATAAAAGAGGAGCCGGCCATAGCATCACAACTTTTATAAGACTATAAAAATTGTATAAGGTTATGTTTTATTTATAAGGATATAAGATGTATAAGGTTATAAGAAGTATGTTTAGCTTTCTTTTGAACCTATAATGTTTGACAACAAAATGGAGAGGAACTGAGGTGGCTATTACGGGAGGAGGAGGCCACCCATCACTTGCATATAGAAACTTGTAATCTTCTTTTACATTATTTTTTCCAAGTCATAAATCCATGAAATCTTCATGTAAGAAAAATTGAGATGGAAAAACGTGGGTTGTTTTGATATCTAGAAGTGGACACAGTTTTGATGGTAGTCACCACTACAGTCTACAGTAACATACAGTAGGTCAATAGGCCTAGCTCTCAAGGCAGGCATCAAGAATATGGTCGAGTTGTTCGCCTCTTCTAATTTGGCCGTTGCCATTGACGTCAAACTATATGACCAAAAAGTCCAACAGAGACTGACCCAAGATGAAGGATACCACATAAAAAACAAGTTCTTAAATATTCTATGACATTACTAAACCTTGTAACGTCGTTCTTTCGACTAACAGGCAATGAGCGCTAAAGGCAAGACTAGCAGGATAAAGTGTAACCTGCAGAGACTATTCGTGGCCAAGTAGCAAAAATGCAAGTTATATATTTGTTGTACCATGATTGATATTGATAACTGTAGAGACAGAGCAAAGATTTGAAATTAGGAATCAAAATTAAAACTTCCAGTATTGAGATACTGCATCATTGATGCTCTTGTCTTTTTTTGTAGCAAACCATCCTTCCTAAAGGTACCAATTCCCTCAAGGTCCTCGCAGAGTATCCTATCATGGTGGTCCTCATGTACCAGCTCTATAAACAGAATGTCCACGGCATCATCGCTGAGTTCATCCCACTGATCATGTCAACGATTGTCCTTCAGATCAACCAGCCGTCTCGGTGAGTCCTCCTTCCTCGCAAAACTTTAGAACCTGTTCATAGAATTTTGTGTGTTGGAAGAGGGTGTTGTCAGGAGGGGGGTGGGGGAGGTTGGGGGAGGGAGATGGACTGGTGTCCAGGAGCTGTTTAAGGGTAAAACTGTCATGAGTATGGAAAACAATGAGAACAGAACGTAAATGTTTTGATACTATATATAACAGACAGCATTCCGATTGTGGTTCCCCCTGGATAAAAACAACGATTTTTACATTGGTCATTCATCATTAAAGGGTTGAATTGGAAAGATCATTTTTTCGGGTTCTAATTCAGTTTTCTAAAAATATATTAGAACAATTAAAATGGCTTTTATGTAAAATACAGGCAGGTGCTGACAAGATTTTATGAAAAGCAGTTAAGGCATTGGGCTGCAGTACTTACGATCTGGTGTTGCAAATAAGTTATTATGTTTCTTTGTCTAAAAAAAAACCATGTTGTCACCAGACTAGCCATAACTTTTCAAAAGGAGGAGACGTGAAAAGTAAAGTAACAACTAAAACCAGATATATCTTTAAAAAAAATTCATTAACATAATATTTCGCAACAAATATGTAGGCAAAGACAACAGCTTTATATACCATCATTCAACTTCATGTTTTTCTTGTCTCCTTCAGCCCTTCACCAAACTTCAAGGAAATGTACGTTGACTTTGTGACGGCACAGATCAAGACTCTCTCTTTCCTGGCTTACATCATCAAAATCTACCAGGTAAACTGATTGGTTCTATAATCAGAAAGGTTCATATTGTAATCACATTTTGCCCTTGATAACACCTAATTATATCGTGCCAAAGTAGACAGCTATATCTTTTGTGGAAGTGTGACTGGTTAATTAGGTTAATTAGTCAAGCTTTTATGTGTAATGTGTGACCTTATCGCAACATATCAACAATATTGGTAAAGAAAAGTTTATTTTTTTCTTCGGTCATCAGAAAGGTTCATATTGTAATCACACTTTGCCCTTATAGCTAAAACCTATTCATTGTGTGCCAAAGTAGGCTAGTTTACCTCTTTTGTAGAGGTGTGGCCGGTTAATTAGTCAAGCTTTTATGTGTAATGTGTGACCTAAATGCAACATACCAGCAATATAGGTAAATATAAGTTTGTTTTCTTCTTCTATGTAAGTGCGTTGTTTTGTTTTTAAGGCAACTGAATCACTAAAGAATTCACACATCTGGCATGATAATTTATGCAATAAACTATCAAAACAGTTTCTGTCCATGGCAAGTATATCTGATGGCAAGTGAAGTTACTGTGAAACTACAATCAGCTTCTTTTTAAGTTCAGAACTTTGCTCCCTTAATGAATGAAATTTCATATTTTCATGTTATCTTGTAATTTTGTGTCAAAAATTCAGACTACAAGTTAACAGATACTCTGCCTCTATTTTTGTTCCAGGAAATGGTCAACTCTTACGCTACACAAATGGTGAAAGGCATCCTGGGATTGTTTCAGAACTGCCCGAGTGAAGTCACCCTCTTACGTAAAGACCTCCTCATCGCGACGAGACACATACTCGCAACTGATCTCAGAACGAGTGAGTCCACATATTGCCGACTTCAGTTTTGTTCTTACGTAGTTTTTTCGTAATTGGCTTAAGACTACAGCGGTTATCACTGTTGAAGCTTCACATAAATTTATGAATTTATGCCATTAATTACTTTGGCATTTTAAATAACTTGTGTTTTCATTCCTTTCTTTTTGGAGGTATACATTGGAAGTAATAGAAAGGGTAGTGAATATATTTGTGGAAGTTGTAATATTCCATGTCAATGTTAAAACGATTTCCCTCTCTCCCCGTAACGCAGAGTTTGTACCAAGCATCGATAAATTTTTCGACGAGAATGTTCTGGTGGGCAAAGGTTGGACAAGCAAGGAATCCCTGAGGTGAGTAGTGAAAGACATGTATTAGTCAGAATTGGATGTATCTCCTCTGATTGAAACAAAAGTCTACAAACAGCAAAACAAATCATGAATATGGACTTCAAGAATATTATCTACTAGTGCATAGATAATTAATTTTGACAAATAATTGGAAATTAATTGCAGTTGAATCCCTGCTGTAAAGATACAGTTAAAATATGACTTGGGCAATATCTTGGTGCAAGTGGAAAACTTATTGTTTGTCTGAAGGTATTAACATAGTAAGATATCTCAAGAAAAAGAGGGAGATGGGGTGGGAGGGGGGGGAAGGGAGGCATGATGACAGGGGTACTGAATATTGTTTAAATGGCACTGTTTAACTATAATATGGGCAATATCTTTGGATATTAATGTGACCAAGCAGGGGGGTGGGGTAAATGATAACACAACAAGTTTTCTTCTTCGTCTCTATCATTTAATACTATCCTGGTGTTAACCGAACTGAAACCTTTAAACAAATAGAAAGAAAGAACAATACATAAAAACAAGCTCACTTAACAAGATAAAACAGAGCTTTTAACAAAATGACTCCTATTTACAATGCTATGAATCAACACATATAAGTACAGCAAATCTTATAAAGATCCTGGCAGTGATGATTACATACAGTCTGACTTTATTAAACAGCTGATGGTATAAAGGCAGTTGTACGTAGGAAAACATGTGAACGGGTATCCGCAAATGAGGCTTCCCTCCTTACTTCCAATATGCATGAGTTTTAATACGTTCCCTTTAAAAGATTCCACAAATGGTGGTAATACCCCTTTAAATACTGAACAATTAATAAACATGGTGTTTCCTGACTCTATGCTGCTTACATTTTCATCTATTAAGTAATGTTGAAAACTGGGGTGTCCCTTTAAATAATCAACAACTCTATGACGTCAATTCTCATGGCATCTGAACATTAAATACAGTACGACTTCAAACAATTCTTTAGGATCCTAAATAAGGAATAAAGCATGCTACCTAAAGGACCATTTCGCAATCAAAAACCCTAATGTTCACCATGCCATCAGGCCATAAATGGATAAACTAAATGAAGCACTTGAGATAAGTCTGACCCCAAAGTATATCACTCTATGCCTGTATATACAGCACCCATAGGAAAACCAATAACACCATGAATAATAAACAACCATGCTTCAATCTAAAAAGAGTCTAGATACATGAACAAACAATGAAATTACATACTCGATGCCCAAAGATACCCTGACATGGTTCTCAACGCACATACCAATTACCGGAGGTTAATGCATACAAAGCATTCCCCTCATGCTTAGACCTAACTATATATGAAAACAATGGTATATGTACAATGTGACTTGTTAGTCAAGAACAATAAAATAACAGTAACTTACCCCTCTCCAAAGCACAACCAATTCTCTCTTTACAAAGTCATCACAGCACTGGTATACTCTTTATTTGCTATAAAACAATACTACTGCCAGTAACCATTGGCAAAAGCCATGAATCTTGAGGATTGAATGGATTTCATATGTTGATTTTAGTTTCTTTTGTTTAGTTAGGATGAGATAGTCATAAGGCTAAAAAGAGGGCTCACTTCATAAATTGCAAATAGAAAAGAGGTAGTTAAGAAATATGCTATATGCAGGTACCTCAAGTACCTATGTCACACACTCCCCTGCTTTATGAGTGGCGTCTCGACACGTTATACCTTGTAAAGGAGAATGGTCAAGCTCTGAAGGGCAAGTCACTGCCTACAAAACGAAAAAACAAAACAACATGTAATTCATGCAAAATTGATCGGCATCAATTCGGCAACAAATGTGAATCAATATGATCACTTAAAAACAATGTCTGAACCAAAAACAAATAATACAAAGAAAAGATTCATGAGCACAAATGAGCACAAGTACAAAACCCTAAAACACACTTTTTACACTTGAAAACTCAGGCAGACTGATAGGACTAGAAATTTACCTAATGATGAAGATTTTTACTCATCATTTGAGCCAGTAAAAGTTGGGTTTGGCTCAGAGTTGCAAGAATTTGGGGGTTGAGAGGTGATGTGGCAACCAGTTCAGTTTGTACAACAGGCTGTGGCAAATGAAAGGGGTTGTGATGTTTTCCAGCTGTAGAACGGCGAGACCTCCTAATGGTTATATCCTCATCCTCGTCAGGAGAGTTGTCCTCCTCACTAGAACTTACCTTATCTGCTGGCTCCCCAGCTTTTACAGGATCACTCTCTTGACTTACCTTTCCATGTTCACCTAACTGCTGAGAACCTGAGTTTTCATCAGGCGATGTTTCATCCTGAAAACTATGTCCTGTATGCGAACCATACCACTCTCTTGCATCTAAAATTTCATCTCTATGAAGAGTTTTTCGCACATTATCATCATTTAGTGACCTTACCTCATAGACATTTTGTCCTTTGTCCTGTACGACTTTGTAGATTTGGGATGACCAAGCATCTTGGATTTTCGATCTTCCTTTCTGTCCCCGATTTCTAACATGCACTAGAGTATTCACAGGCAATGAAGCATTGCTAGCTTCTGGACCTAAGCGTCGATTTCTTGTTGCTATCTTTTTCTCCGAATTCTTCAAAGCAAGCTTAAACGCCTCCTCTAACCTCTTTTGATGGTCTGCCAGCCAGACATCTACTGTTTCATCATCCGGTCCATTTTCCAATTCTTGCCTAGTCCCTAAAATACAGTCTATGGGTAACCTTGGCTCCCGTCCAAAGAAGAGATAGTGCGGTGTGTAACCAGTGGAGCTATGAGGGGTGCTGTTGTAAGCAAATGTTACTTCTGGGAGAAACTGTGGCCATTTTCGTTTCTGAGATACAGGCAAAGTTCGCAATCTGTCATGAAGTGTCCGATTGTACCTTTCGCATTGTCCATTCCCTTGGGGATGGTAGGGAGTAGTTCGGCTTTTGGTTACACCATATAAGTCACATAATGACTGGACTATCTCACTCTCAAAGTTTCTACCCTGATCGCTGTGGATCCGTTGCGGGACTCCATATTTCAAGAACCACTCCTTTACTAAGGTTTTAGCAACAGTGTTTGCTCGTTGGTCCTTTGTTGGCACTGCTTGTGTGAATTTTGTAAAAACGTCTGTCATTACAAGGACATTCTCTAGGTTGTTTGTACCGGGTTCTAAAAGTGTATAATCAATGGCTAGCACTTCCAGTGGAGCTCTAGCTGACAGAGTACCCATCGTGGTCCTAACCTTCTTGCCAAGTTTGGAAACTTTACATCTCTTGCAGGTCTTACAATACGTCTCAACATCTTGCAGAAGTGTGGGCCAATAACAACGAGATCTTACAAGTGCCACTGTCCGTTCAACACCTTGATGACCAACATCATCATGCAGACATCTTAAGACCTGATCTTTGAGAGCACTGGGAAGCAGAATTTGTATACATGCCTTACCTTTGAGTGTGATCTTTCGATACAGTACTCCATCCTTCTCTTCCAAACGATCCCAAGACTTAAGCAGTTTTCTTACCTGTTTGTTTTCTGCCATCAATTCCTTTGATGTGGGTGGACGACCCAGGTCCCAGTACATACGGATTCGTTGTAGGTGTTCATCTATGGATTGGAGTTGTTGTAACTCAGATGGTTGGTACGACGGAAATGACGAGGTACTTTCACCAGGCTGCTTTGATCTGACCCGCACCTCTTGCAACCAGACATCTGCAGTCATTGCCTCAATCTGTGATCCAAGTTTAGAAGGCAGTTTTGTTGAGTTACTAAGACTTTCTTCACTTACCTCGAGTAACTTACCTTCCTGTGCAGACACAGTCTCAATGTTTTCAGTGTTATCACTACAGCCCATCCTGGAAGCTTCCTCAATAATACCAATCTCTGGTAAACTGGGATTTTGTGGGGCAGGGTGGCGACTTAAGGCGTCTGCATTCTGATTGACACGTCCCGGTCGGTATTTGACCTTGAAGTGGAATGGGGCTAAGTCTGCCATCCAGCGGGTTTCAGTGGCTCCTAGTTTCACGGACGTGTGCAAGTAGCTCAGCGGATTGTTATCGGTAAACACTTCGAATTCAGCTCCAATAAGAAGGTCCCTAAACTTTTCAGTAATGGCCCACTTTAGTGCTAGCAACTCCAACTTTAGGCTGCTGTAGTTTTGCATATTCTTTTCGTGGCGCTTCAATGACCGGCTGGCATAAGCAATAACTATCTTTGAATCATCCTGCACCTGGGAAAGAACAGCTCCTAACCCTTTCAGGCTGGCATCTGTCTCTAATATGAAAGGCACACTGAAGTCTGGGTACCCAAGCACGGGAGCCGTAGTCAGCTTTTCCTTCAGATTGAGAAATGCTTCTGTCTGCTCTTTGCCCCAATTAAAAGATACACTTGTAGGACGGGCATTCTTCTTTCCTTTCTTACCTGGTCCACTTTCTCCGAGCATGGCATGTAATGGGGCCGCGATGATGGCAAACCCCTGAATAAATCTACGATAGTAACCGGCTAACCCAAGGAAGCCTCGTAGTTCCTTTTCAGTCTTTGGAATTGGCCACTCTTGCACTGCACTCACCTTGTCTGGGTCTGGATGAATGCCATCAGAGGAGACTTCATGACCAAGATATTTCACCTTTTTCATAAACAGCTGACACTTGGATGGCTTCACCTTCAGGTTGAACTTCTGTAGCCGCTGTAACACCATCTCCAACCTGTCCAGAGTTTCTTGAAAAGTTGTTCCAAAAATCAGTATGTCGTCAAGGTAAATCAATAGAGATTGAAAATTTTCATCTCCAAAGACATGGTCCATGAGGCGCATAAAGGTGGCTGGGGCATTGCATAGCCCAAAAGGCATGCGTAGGTATTCGTACAACCCTCCAGTTCCAGATCGAAATGCCGTCTTCTCCACATCGCTCTCATGCATTTGCACTTGATGGTACCCATGGGCCAAGTCAAGGGTACAAAAGTACTTGGCCCCTCCTATTGCATCTAGTGCCTCTTCGAATCTAGGAAGTGGATATGCATCTTTCCTTGTTTTATTATTGAGTGCCCGATAATCAACGCACAGTCTCATACCACCATCTTTTTTTCTTACCACCACTACCGGAGAAGCATAAGGACTGGAGGACTCTCTAATAATACCTTGGGATAAAAGGGTGTTAATGTGATCCCTTACCTCTTTCCATTGTTGCGGTGGTAAGCGTCGGTGAGGCACCTTTATTGGTGTATCATCTGTGAGTGGTATTCTGTGAGTGACTACTGAACAATGACCAATGTCATTATCCCCTTTACTGACAACATTACTATACTTCTCCAACAACTTACCTACTGCTTCATGCTCTTCCGCATCAAGTTCACTGCCAACTTCAATATCTTTAGTAATACTCACACAAGCCTCCTCTAATGTTACCATCAGCCTGCTGTCCTCCTCTAATCCAGCCATCACTTCAACATGACCTGTGAGTAGATCTGCAATTGGGGTGCGGGGCTGTAAATAACTATCTTGTAAACCGAAATTACAAAGCTGAACAGTTATTATACCTGAATTAGTAACATTGACAAACCCATCAATCAGCCTGAGTCCATTAGGTAAAACATGTGCTTCTGTATGTTCCACCAGTGCTTCATATGTGTGAGAACCCTCTGCCGGCTTAACAGTACAGTCTACTTTACACACAGTCCTTGCTGGGACAAGAATAACCTTCTCACCACTAATCCTGACTTTGCCTATTTTATGGTTAGCATCACAAACACGAGTTTCTTCATACATCCCTAATACATGTGCCCACGTCAGTTTCTGACTATCAGAAGCCAACTTTGACATATAACCTGACCCCAATTGGTCTCTAAGCATACCTCTCAAACTACTGAACGTATTAGAACCAAGGACACCTGGAACCTGTTGCTTACGACCTTCCATGGGAGTTCCCACTGGATCCCGAACTACTAGAAAAGCTCCCCTGAACTCTAACCCCATAACACATATCGGAAGTTCAACACAACCAACATAAGGAATCTCTTTTCCTTGAGCCCCTGAAACTGTAATAATTGATGAGATATCTATCAACGGTTCATGTGCAAAGTTATTTCTAAAACAAGATTCAGTGATAGTAGACACTTGAGCCCCTGTGTCAAGCAAGCACCTAATCACCCTATGTCCTATCTCTACAGATGCTTCTGGACAGTCGCCTATCACCCTGCTCAATAGTGAGCCATCCTTGACTAACTCTTCACCTGCCATGTGACTCTCCAAGGCAGGTGTCACTAGTTTAAATGATGTTGTTGTTGGCTGTTATGTGGTGCTGTCTGTCGTAGTCTACGAGGGCATTCCCTCTTGAAATGACCAAGTTCATTGCACTGGAAGCACCGTCTTGGCCCTCTATCCATTCTTGACGAGAGTTGGCTCTGTGCTTGCACTGCCTTAATTAGCTCCTCGATCTGCTTTTGTTGAGCCATGATTTGAGCACTCTGTCTCTCCACTACTTCAGCCAGAGGTTTTTCTGCTTTAGCTTCCTCCACAGCCCCATATCTTGTCGTCTTACTAACTTTTGTCTTTCCAAACCATTCAAGAGCCTGGTCCCTCGTCTCGAAGAAGTCCAAATCTGACCTTTCTAGGTTAAGGCGTCGCAGTTACCTCTTAAGCCCTTCATCCCTTGTGGCTTCAGCAAGTCTCCCTTTTAGGTTAGCCTCCCTACCGGGTTGGAATGACGGATCTTTCAACACGATTCGATCATATAGATCCACCAACTCCAGAGAGCACGTCACCAAATCCTCATCTTCTTTTTGCTTGTAGGAGAAGAAACGCTGTTGCAGCTGGGCAATACTTTCCCCTTCTCCAAACACCTTCGACAAAATACTGAAAATGACCTCTGGATTCTCCAGTGCAGCATCTCCACGGCCTGCGATCTCTCTCCTGGCCTTCCCCCCAAGATGATCTACGATGTAGTTCGCCTGCTCCTTTTTTGTTAACCGCCTAGCAGCTATCTGCCCTTTTATGTCTCTTATCCACTCTTCAATTCTGGGGTCTGTAGGGCGTTGAGGTTTCTCGCGAAACCTTTCAATCCTTCGGTCAGCTGATACGTACACCGTACGTTGATCAGGGGACGCAGCACCATCTCCACTAGTTGTACCGTCCGGTTGAGTAGCTTTCTTCTTTAAAGCATCCACCTCGGCTGCAGCCTTCAAGGATTTTGTCTGTTCCCTCACTAAGGCGTCCTTTAATGCAACCAGTTCCAGTTTTAGCTGATCTACCTCTGACATCTTGTCAGCTATACAGTATACCGTTGGTCCAACTAAATCAGCAATACAGTACAGTCTTTACAGAAAATGGATCCGATCCTACCTTGTCTACTGCAACCTTTCCGAACATGCCATCTTGAAGAGGGGTTCAGTTCTGCACACCGGAATCCTGCCGACTACGCCAAATGTGACCAAGCAGGGGGGTGGGGTAAATGATAACACAACAAGTTTTCTTCTTCGTCTCTATCATTTAATACTATCCTGGTGTTAACCGAACTGAAACCTTTAAACAAATAGAAAGAAAGAACAATACATAAAAACAAGCTCACTTAACAAGATAAAACAGAGCTTTTAACAAAATGACTCCTATTTACAATGCTATGAATCAACACATATAAGTACAGCAAATCTTATAAAGATCCTGGCAGTGATGATTACATACAGTCTGACTTTATTAAACAGCTGATGGTATAAAGGCAGTTGTACGTAGGAAAACATGTGAACGGGTATCCGCAAATGAGGCTTCCCTCCTTACTTCCAATATGCATGAGTTTTAATACGTTCCCTTTAAAAGATTCCACAAATGGTGGTAATACCCCTTTAAATACTGAACAATTAATAAACATGGTGTTTCCTGACTCTATGCTGCTTACATTTTCATCTATTAAGTAATGTTGAAAACTGGGGTGTCCCTTTAAATAATCAACAACTCTATGACGTCAATTCTCATAGCATCTGAACATTAAATACAGTACGACTTCAAACAATTCTTTAGGATCCTAAATAAGGAATAAAGCATGCTACCTAAAGGACCATTTCGCAATCAAAAACCCTAATGTTCACCATGCCATCAGGCCATAAATGGATAAACTAAATGAAGCACTTGAGATAAGTCTGACCCCAAAGTATATCACTCTATGCCTGTATATACAGCACCCATAGGAAAACCAATAACACCATGAATAATAAACAACCATGCTTCAATCTAAAAAGAGTCTAGATACATGAACAAACAATGAAATTACATACTCAATGCCCAAAGATACCCTGACATGGTTCTCAACGCACATACCAATTACCGGAGGTTAATGCATACAAAGCATTCCCCTCATGCTTAGACCTAACTATATGAAAACAATGGTATATGTACAATGTGACTTGTTAGTCAAGAACAATAAAATAACAGTAACTTACCCCTCTCCAAAGCACAACCAATTCTCTCTTTACAAAGTCATCACAGCACTGGTATACTCTTTATTTGCTATAAAACAATACTACTGCCAGTAACCATTGGCAAAAGCCATGAATCTTGAGGATTGAATGGATTTCATATGTTGATTTTAGTTTCTTTTGTTTAGTTAGGATGAGATAGTCATAAGGCTAAAAAGAGGGCTCACTTCATAAATTGCAAATAGAAAAGAGGTGGTTAAGAAATATGCTATATGCAGGTACCTCAAGTACCTATGTCACATTAAGTAGTCCATCTTATGCAAGTAGAAAAGTTATTGTTTGTTTATAAAGTATTATCTTGGTAAGATATCTAAACACATTGCCAACAGGTTGAATTTGGGGGACGAGGATGGGATGGGGTGTGGGGGAAGGGGATGGGTTGAAATGGGTACTGCAATGCAAAAGGAAGAAACAAGTGATTGCTCTATTGTAAATTATATTACCATGCTCTTTTTAATGAAGTAACAATATGGGGCTTGTAAGCTCTCTGGGGATTTCTGCATTTGATGATAATATATCTCAAATAATTATTTCAGATTCTGTTACAGTAACTCAAAGATTTGTATTTCTTGTATTGGATGGCTTGTGATCCCTTATTCCCTTATTTCACCTGATATCACTCATAGGCCAATAGCCTACAGTACACTGGCCGACCTGGTCCATCACGTACGTCAGCACTTACCCGTACAGCACCTGTCCATGGCCGTTCAGCTCTTCTCCAAGAACGTACACGACGAGTCGCTGCCCTGTAACATACAGACGATGTCCTGTAAGCTTCTCCTTAACCTGGTTGAGTGTATCATGCAGAAGAGTGATCAAGATGGAGCTAATGTGAGTATCTTTGTGAGGTGTTACCAAGACACAGATTTAAACCCCCCTCCCCCTCGCCCCACCTCAACTCCTCCTCAAATTTTGCTCTCATCCGTTTTGGTACGAAATATATATTTATGACTTGAATTTTGTGGGGACCTCTTTTTTTTTCTTAGCTGATTAGTTGATCTAATATTGTGCTATGCCAAAAATTTTTATTTGTTATTAACTTCAGGAAAAAAAGCAAAAAACAACAAACATAAAAGTGATGCAATTAATCATATATTAACAGGTTGCCTTGGTAATGATTTCTCCTAAACACTTAATTATGGTTATGTGTTTTCCCTTGGATAGTCCCAAAGCTTGCAACTTCTCAAGTACTGCAAATTACAATCGGTTGAAAAGAACTAAATATATATTTCTGTTATTGCTACATACACAAATTGATGACTATCTAGTCTGTACAAAGTGTTGCTCATTATGTTTGGTTTAACCATCTTCAAGTCATTTTCAAATGTCCTTGTTGCACATTCTGTTGTGTTTTAATACTTACTTGATATAAGTGAGATAAATTGAGATCATTATTGGCAGACTCAGGAAATAATTTTGTCCAGTATGGCATCACAAAATACTATCCAAAATGGTTAAGTTACTATACAATGGTATACATGTATAGTAGTTTTCTACACAGGAACTATAGTACTCAATGAGAGAAAATGAGAAGATTCAGAGCCTATGAGGATGCTACACAAAATTCCCTGAGAGGATATTGGTATCTTATATGGACAAGTTCTCTTGCTCATTTAGTACTTCAAAAGATCTATCATGAAGCATATTGTCCTTCCACCTTTACAGGCCAGAGAAATTCTCATGCGAATGTTGGAGGTCTTTGTATTGAAGTTTCAGACTATTGCTGATAATATGCTTCCATCGTTGTTTGCAAAATGGTAAGAACGTTAAAACTAGTGTTTACACGGGTCCAAAAATCGGGAACCGGGTACCCGAGGGCCGTTACCCGTCGGGTATCCGGGTACCCGGAAAAGTTGTTTACCCTCGTGTATCACGATTATCAAGAAATTACATATTGAATGCTATAATAAATGCATTATATTCTCTACTGACACTGTTTTCATGTTCAAATACGTAGGTGTAAGATGATGTATCAAACCTTCCTCAATAATTTTTATTTGCTTTTGTTTCTTTCATTAACTTGTTAGTAAATTAATTATTTAATTATAATTAGCATTACTACTAACATCGCACTGCCGCTGCTGCTTATGCTCGCTTGTGCACGTCTATTGGATCAAACCATATAAATATCCAATGTAGCTCTTAAACAGTTGTTACTACTACTTCTATCTATTATGCAGGCCCAGGGGTCGCATTAGCCGCGAGATTGTGCGATACGCGCAATTTGATCGCATTTGGAAAAAAAAAAACGATTAGTAAAAAGCCACTTGCGATTACTATTTTTTAGTTATCCCGTCTATAATCCGTAAACATCTTGTAAAATTCCTTGTCAGCCTTTCCTTCTATGAAATAAACGAATGAATAAATAATAATTTCTTTCACATGGTAGCCTAACACCACACTAAGTCAATGAAAAATCTAGCTAAGCCTAACCATCTGTTTATTTGCTGAAGTTGTGACGCAGTTATAAGACATCCATGGAATTCTTTAGTTATTGCTGTTACGTTCGACCACATGGTTGCCTAACACCACACTAAGTCAATGGGGGTAATCTAGCCTAGCCATCTGTTTATTAACTGAAATTGTGACGCAGTTATAAGATATCTATGGAAAGCTTTCGTTATTGCTGTTATCTTCGACCACTTGGTAGCCTAACAACACACTAAGTCAATGGTAAATCTGCCTAACCATCGGTTTGCAATTTTTTTTCTTTAAAACAATCACACTTCGCGTAGGATTCGAGTATTAAATTAGGAACCAGGTATTATAGTACCGCGTCGGGCGGGTACCTTCGTTATTGCTGTTATCTTTCACCACATTGTAGCCTAACACCACACTATGTCAATGGGAAATCTGCCTAACCGTTGGTTTGCCATTTTTTTTTTTTTTAAGTCACACTTTGCTTAGGATTCGGGTAATAAATTAGGAACTGGATAATGTCGCGTCGGGCGGGTACCCGGATAACCCGTGCAAACACTAGTTAAAACAATGCTTTTTTTTTTTTTTAATTTTACTATTGTGTGCACAGTGCTATCGCTTAGAGAGTACACTGGTCATTCGGTCATTTTGTGAGAGTATTTGCTAGGTTGGGTCTAAAGGGGAAGTGTAGGTGGTAAGATTTGATGGTAATGTTTGCACCATGGGTTCAAGAAAATCGATGGTGAACTGTAAGAACACCTACCCACTTTGTCCATTAGTGGTGTGGTTTGTTTCCAACCCTTGACATTCTTGATGAGTTTTTATTTTGGGCACCTTTTTTGTTGGTGTCAGAATCTTCTTTAAATCTGATGAGCTGTTTAACCTTGATAATTTGTAACTGCCATTTTAAACAGCTTGGTACATTTCATGACAAGTCCATTGGTTTTTCCATTTGCAGTTGTGTTTGTAAAACTTAACCTTTTTATGTCAGTTCTATGACTTTTTGTAACTTTTTTCCTTCAAATTTTATCCTATAACAGCCGGCATACAGACGGCCAAGAGAAGACATCCATGCCACCTCCTCCAACACCCTCGCATGGACAGCGACCACCGCCTCTCAACCTCCAGGCAGCTCAAGCAGCCTCTGGTGCCTCTACAGGACCTCAAACCCCAGGAACCCCTACAAGACCCCCTGCTACGCCTCCAGCGGTACCAGGCACACCCACTTCCACAGCATCCTCTGAGACACCTCAGACACCGTCTCGCACCGCAGCTGCTCCCTCAACGCCCTCCACCCCGGGGAGCTCGACTCACCCCCTCCTGGTTGCAAAGCTCCGTTTAGAGCAGCCAGCCGAGGAGAAACCAAAGATGTACGTACCGTCGGGGTCTGGTCATTACGGTACCTGTACAGTATCTGACTGTAGGAGTCTGGTCAAGACAGTTGTCTGTGGCGTTAAAACCATAACATGGGGAATCAGCTCGTGTAAAGGCACCGGAGGTGAGTTATTCTCTGTTGGTGTTTTACTCCTTACTGTCATTGCCTAAGTTTCAATGATCCCAACCTTTTCATCTTTTGTGTATGTTTTATGTCACTTTGATTAAGACTCTATACATCAAACACACAGAAGTCATGTGTATGTGTGTGTGTGTGTGTGTGTTTGGTAATGTAATCAAAATCAGCATGACTGTAGAATGTTATAGATAGATAGTAAATGACCCATCAATTAATTACTTTTCACTGTCTCTTATAGTGATCCCTCAAATCAGATTGTTAAGTAGATGTGATTAACCATAGCCAATCAATTTCTTTTTCACTCTCTCTCTGTAACAGCGGGTCAACAGGCTGTGAAGCAACTCCACCCTCGAGAGACTATGGTGTTTATCAAGCTGGTGAAGCATAGTGAGTTAACTGTGTTATGTCACTCTTGAATTCTATGCGTAATGTAGTCAATATCTCTCTTAAAACCTGTCTGGTTTTCAACTTGATTAATTAAGCAACTTTGAAACTATTACCAATAACTTTAGGGATGTACCATTTGTTTGCAAGGGCAGGATTCGTTTGTTATTTTTATTTATTTATTCATTGTTTTATTTGGAAGAAAGCACTCATGCCTGAATAAGACTAACTTTTACTTTGTTTTATTGTTGTGTAGCATTGAGGGCACTGGACATCTACCAGATCCAAGTGGCCTCCACCGGTCAGATGTCGATCCGACCACCAAACATGCAGAGCGTTAGACTGAAGGAAGAGAAAGAGGTCTTGGAACATTTTGCTAGTTTGGTAAGAATTACCAAATATCTCTCACATGTGTGCTTTTTTTCCTCATTTTTGTGTGTGTATAATGTGCACAGGACAGAATATTTCTTGCAAAGCTATTATCTTATTCACATACCATTCTGTAGTGTTTCATGTGTAAACTCCAAGAATTTTTTTTTGTGATCAAGTTTCTTTCATTTTGCTAATGCACAGTTCACAAAGATGCACTCCCTTACATTCCGTGAGATCTTCCAGACCACCATCGACCACATGGTGGAGAGTATCTACCGAAACTACGCCCTCCAGATCATAGCCAACTCATTTCTGGCCAACGTAGCTACCTCCGCGACCTTTGCAACCATCCTGGTTGAGTACCTATTAGAGAGAATGGAGGAAATGGGCAGTACGTATTACATAATCAATATTTCTATTAGGGAACGTGCTTTGTCTTTTTTATATTTTATCTTGTGTCTAGAGAAATATATCGAAAACCATTTTATGCTAAGCTGAAATTCTAAGTGACTACAAAAACTGCCACTGTAGAAGTAATCTTTTTTGACGATAATTTTCCATGTATTACTTTCCTTTGGATGGCTTGCAAAATGTTGGTATTAAGCCATTTAAATTGGAATTCCTTGAGCAAAGAATGAAGTATGAGTTGCAGTTTAAGTAAATCAAGGTAAAATTTTGGAAATTATATTGAAGGAACTTTCCTGTAAGGTTATTTCTATGCCGAAATGCTAATCGTGTGAAGATTTTAATATAAACCGTAGGTAGGATAATATTTTGTGTGGGGGGGGCAAGTATGCAAATTAGCTGTTAGAGTGTTCATGGAGGATTGCATTTCTAATTTTCTAATTGGAATTAAGTACTATAAGCAAAATGTTATGAAATTTGTGAAATAATTTATTTATTTGTTATTTATAAGTTTTAATCGCAAGCTCAGCAAGATGAAACGCAGCAAAACAGACACAAACACACACGCAGACACAAATAAATGAGAGTTAGTTAATTATTTTGGACACTTTCTCAATTTACAGCCAACCAAGAGAGATCTAACCTGTACCTCAAACTTTTCAAGTTGGTCTTTGGGTCAGTATCACTATTTGCAGCAGAGAATGAACAGATGCTAAAGGTAAGCTTTGATGTATAGCACCTCTCAGGGAGCAGCTCAATATGTGACATCTTCTCCCATCTCCTTGCTCCTTCTGCTGCCACTTTATCCTTTTACCCCTCCCATTTACCCCTCCCATTTACCCATCCCATGTACCCCTTTCCTCTTTATAAATTGGATCATCTTTGCCAAAGATGGAAGTAACATTTTTATATATATTAATATATATTTAATACTATAAGCAAAAATTCTACTGCCAAGTATTGCTGACGAGGTCCCAGGGGGACCGAAAATTCCAAATGTATTTCCTAAAACATTACTCCTTATTTTTCATATCTTATTTCTCTGGTTTTCTCTATTTATATTTGATATATATCTCTCTATATTTTTAAGATTTTTTCCTTACTCCTTCTAGAATTGTAATTTTGTTGGTATCATTGTATTTTGAAAGGGTAACAAGTATGAATTTTTTCCAAAATATGATTTTTTAGATTTGGAACCTAGTGGATATCACTAAAAATGAAAGCCTTACTTAAAGATAAATATATCAAGCTAACTTTTGAATATATATTGATTTTTCAAAACAGCCCCACCTTCACAAAATTGTCAATTCGTCGATGGAGTTGGCCACAACAGCGAAAGAACCGTACAACTACTTCCTCCTACTGAGGGCGCTGTTTAGATCAATCGGGGGTGGCAGTCACGATCTGCTTTACCAGGAGTTTCTACCTCTGTTGCCGAATCTTTTACAAGGTCTGTTGTAAAAGTGGTCGAGTTTGACTGCTGTGTTTGTCGACGACCAGTGTTGAAATAAATGTTCTTCATATCTTATCAGTTTATAAGACAAATAATCGCTCCATTTCTAAAAGGTGATCTATATGACCATAAAATATGCTTGAGAGTGAAATATTTCTCCTGTGCACAATGATTTGGAATGAAGCAGTGTAGATTCTCAAAATCTGAGATCATTTTTTTTTAATGCCACACGCTTATCAATCATAAATGGGTTAAAATTGTAAATAAAAATTGTAAATTGTGGGAGCGTGGTGGCCAATTGGCTAAGGCGTGGGACTCGTGATCCAAGGATTGCTGGTTCCATTCATGCCTAGTTCATTGCGTTGTGTCCTTGGGCAAGATGCTTTATCTCACTTGCCTCTCTCCACCCAGGGGTTAAATGGGTACCTGTGAGGTAACTTGTCATTGGGCGCAGTATATAACTGCTGCCGAGGGATTGTCTCTGGAGGGATTGTCTCTGGGACAGGTTATCATTGACCAGGGGTAAAATAACGTCTGTAAAGCGCTTTGAGACCTATCGCTGGTATAAAGCGCTATATAAATCGAACATTATTATTATTATTATAAATAGCCAAACAGCTCAATGAAAAGAACAGGTCTTCATTTTGCAGCCTTTCAAGATTGTGTTATCTCTACAGTGCTATTAAACAACATATCTTGTTTTGCCTTCTCAATAGCATAATTGGTGCAGGTTTGAAGATGAGACAGAAATCCTTAAATCCTATGAAAATTAAGAAGATGGTAGTATATTTGGGAAAGAAGTGATGATTGTAATATTTTGATATTTTCAGGTCTAAATCAATTGCAAAGTGGTCTTCATAAACAGCACATGAAAGACTTGTTTGTTGAACTGTGTTTGACGGTGCCTGTTCGATTGAGTTCCCTTCTGCCCTACCTGCCCATGTTGATGGATCCATTGGTGTCGGCACTTAATGGATCCCACATTCTGGTCAGTCAGGTAAGTCATTCTGTTAACCCTTTTAGATTATTATGATTATTTTGTCTCAGTTCTTGAGCTATTATTAAGACTTTTTGTGCCATGTTTTGATGTTTGTGTTTATTCATTCATTTATGTCTGTCTGTCTGTCTGCGAGTGTTTTTTCTTGTCTTTTGTAACAAGTAAGACTTTCTTGCGTATTACGTGATTAAATGGTTCTATTACTATAAAGATTTTATTTTAATAGTAATTGCCAGTCTAACCTATTGGTTCACCTTCATTATGTTAAATTATCTGTTTGACTTTAGGGTTTGAGAACCCTGGAACTCTGCGTGGATAATCTACAACCAGATTTCCTGTATGAGCACATTCAACCAGTCAGAGCTGACCTCATGCAGGTAGGTAGCTTGCAGTTACCTTCTGCTGAATACCTCATTTCAGAGGTTACTTTTAATCCAGGCCTGTTGTCATTCCATTTATGTCATTTTCTGTGTTCAAACTACCGAGGTGAGGTTTTCCAAGATGGCAGTTTTGCTGTGTCTTAATGTTTGTTTCTCAAAGATAAAAAGTATTTTACCCCTCGTTATGTTTTGTATTATTTCTAATTTATGATCCTTATAATAGTCTTTGTGTAATGGTAGTGCATCGGAGTGGGTATTCTCCAAAATGAGAAATGTGTGACTGAACTTCTGTTACATCTGTTACAAAGTAAACATGTCTATCGGCAACAAACTGGAGGTATCCTTTTTCTCCCTGCACAGGCTCTATGGCGCACACTCAGAGATCGTAACGACCAGGTAGCTCACGTAGCATTCAGAGTCCTGGGCAAACTGGGAGGTGGAAACCGTAAAATGCTCAAGGAACCACAGAGGGTAAGGATAGTTTTAATCATTGTGAATCAAATCTTTTCCTCCCCTTTGTTTTATTCAGAACAGACAATTTGTAATATTTTAAGGAAAATATTTTTGCACAATTCTTTCATGTTTTGGAAGAAGTAAGGGAGGTCCATGCAGCTTTGTTATTATCAATATCGAGAGATAGTTTCCCACTGTTATTGGACAGTAATCCTGTCTTGGCCAAATCATTACATTGTATCTTTGGGCAAGACACTTTCAGGATTTTGCCTCTCTTCGCAGAGGTGTATAATGGGGACCTGGCAGGTAACTTCATGTACACTATGTGGAATAACATCAGAGTAACTTGTTATTAAGGAATTGTTGTCTTAAATGCTTGTCTTCTCCAGAAAAGTTTTCAGACTGGCCCCCTTTTTTTTTTTCATTTTCATAGCTTATTTACAAGGCAGAGGACAACCAAGGGCCTTGCATACCGATCTACTTTGCAGAGAAGGGGCCGATTCATTTACCCGTGGTGAAGGTGAGACACTATTCTTCTTCAACATGAAACCTTTCTGGTTTTAAACCCCAAACAAAATTGTAATAAAAACAAACAAAATAAAATAAAACTTAGCAAACTACTTATCCACTAGAGAGCATGTGTAGGAGAATGTGTAAAGGTAAGTTATCCTGCTAGGATCGAAACGTCAGGCCAACTAACTTTTTACACAGAAAACAAACAGGCAAACAGTTGAGAAATATTGGTACAATAAAGGAAAATGAAAGGACCCACACTGACTTAATGTAGGAAAAAGACACATTAACTGGCATTAAGGTGTATTAACATGATTTCTATCGGCTTTAAGCGAGTAAGAGAAGAATGAATCCAAGCTGTTTAGAATAAAGGTGGGAAAGAAAAAATTTGCTGTTGAGGATGTAAATGCCCCATCTATTTGTTGATCCTGGATCCTGGATTCTGGAATTTGTTGAACATATGAAAGAAAGAAAAAGAACATAAAAGTTTTGTTTTGAAGTGTACGAGTAAAGTATTTAGACAGATCTTGTGTAGAAAGGACAAAGTTTAGTATTGTAAATTTATACTACTTATGTGTTGGCAGGAACAGTTAACAAGTTTGCAATGCTATTCTTACCAATTTGAATTCAAAACATTGTGTAACTTAAAACTGCATTTCTCTAACATTATGTTGTTATGACAGTAGTTTACATGCATTATGGTATGGCAAAGTACTCTATTCTAACCTTTCTTATAATAAAAACTGTAAATGTCTTTCTTTAGGTCATAGAGACTGCCTTGAACAAGCTCAAATCTCCAGCCACCGAAGGTTTCTACAGACGACAAGCCTGGGAGGTGGTACGTCACTTCATCATAGGAATGATCGACCTCACTGATGACATGAAGGCTGTCCATCAACTCTTCCAGAACCACGGGTGAGCTCTCTACCTGGATGTGAAGGGAGGTGGTATCAGGTGTGAGGGGGGGGGTGGGAGGTGCTTGTGTACAGGGGAAGTGTTTTTAGTATCTGAATGCTGTTAATCGTAACAAAGTTTGGTTGTAGAACAGATGACATAAATGAATGCTGGGACAGAATGGATTTGAGGTTTCACTATTAATAAAGATAACTGGAGATAATAATTGTCAGTGACATTATGAGCAGCTCTGCTGCATGCCAGCTTCTTTCTTCCAGCATCAAGACTGACAAACTTTCATGAAGAGTAAGCTGTCCTTGTTCTTGTTTTAGGATTATATCATCTATGTGATGGGTTAAAGTAATCAAAATTAAATGCTAACAGATGCTGTCTTGACATTCTTTCTTCCAACGTCAGCTTCAAGAGTGGTGACATCATGCGCAACCTCTCTGTAAGTTACAAGTGTTCCGATAGTCTGTCAAGGACTAGTGCCCAGCAAGCTCTGACAGCCATGATAGGTAAGAATTGAATACTTTAATCAAGCTTCTAAGGTACAAATTTTGCTTAGACATTGAACAAGTTTTTCACAGTAATTTCTACATTTGTCATCTGTATTATTTTTGAATGCTGCTTTCTCAAAATAATAGCATTAAATTAAGTTTTTGGACCTTTCGTGTTCTTGGAGGAATCACACTTTTTTTGATTGTCTTCATTAAATTAAATGACTCTAAAGCTCATGAAAATGCAGTCATTTAGTATTTACTTGTTTTCTTTCTGCTTTAAAAATAATTTTGAGCAATATTGAATTGTCTGGTACGTTATGACAAATAGCTACTTGTAGAAATTTCAAGTCATAACAATGGCTGTTTTTCATTCTTTGCTCTTGCAGTTGCCGCTACCATCAAAGACTTGAGGAGCCACTCGTTGCCATTTATGTTAAACATTGTGAGGCATTTCACTCTGGTGACAGTAGCACAGCAAGCAGGTAATTCTTTAGCTTTTTTGGTTTGTTTAACCACCTGAAATTTTGTGGTCAAAATGTGACCAAAAAAAGATGTTGTGTCTGTCATGTTATGTTATGGTATACAAATAATGAATGGTTATGAGTGCAATAGTGCAAATATTTCATGAGTTGAAAGATGGAATGTTCCATTCAACGAGGCGCAGCCAAGTTGAATGGAACAAATTACATCTTTCAACGAATGAAATATTTGCACTATTGCACGAATGGAAACCATCCATTATTTGTTTTATACAACATATTATATTAAGATGGGTAAAATGCACTCATGCAACAGATTGTTTTGAACAGACAGGTTTCTCTGCTCTCTTACCATTGAAAAAAGTGCTATCAAAAAAGTATAACCAATGGTTCTATTTCATAGAGTGGAATAGAGCGGATTTTGCATGCAATCGACGAGCAATTGACCAATCAAATGGCTGGAATGTAATTAGGTGTTGTATAATATGTTATGCTACGTGATGCTGTGTAATGTTATGTGCTACTTTAACTATTTGAAGTTTCTATGGGCAGCAAGCTGGTGCCCAAAAAGAACACAAAATACCACCTTTTATAATTTGCATCACCTTTGAGAAGGAATTCCTCTCTCAAATCATACTTTAGTCCAGACTCTTTTATTGTGATCATAATTGTTCTAAGTTACAGAAATTTTTCCTTCATAGTGAATACACCACCTTTAACCGTTATATTGTGATCTATCTTACAACAAGGGCCTACACTTGTGTAGGTTCGTTTTTCAAGATGCTTCAATCTACAGGTTAAAAAACTTCATCTGAATCTAAATCTTCTCTTGAAAATGCTGTAGTTCTTCTTTTAAAAGGTTCACAATAGTTTTTTTTTTTTAAATTGTTTCCATTTTAATATTCATTCAAATAGTTCAATGTGTCAGAAAGCTAGTAAGTTTTATAATATACAATAGACATTGCACTGTTTCATCATAACATACCTTGACACAAGTGCAAAGTTCACCAATGAGTATATCCTTGGTTTCTAACCTTTCTGTCGTCAGATGTAGCATGTCTGCAGTTAATAAGAATCATTGCGTTATCTCCTTCAAATATTCCAGGTCCTCTTCCAATGTGTCACAAGAACATCAGCGGCAGCCGCGGTCTGGACCCGCACGTTTTGATCGACGCTATCGCTACATGCATGGCCCACGAAGAGAAGGAGCTCTGTAAACCCGGCCAGGTGGCACTGAACGTCATCCTGGATACAGCTGCGGCCATATTGGGCAGTAAATACAGGGTGAGTTTGTTGGAGGTTGAGATCTTTTCACTTTTGTGGAGCGATTTCCCTGTTTCCTCATCAGACATGAGCTTTTTCCGCGAATTCGCGGAATAGCCGTGATTTCTTTTCTACCTTATGGACAAAAACTATTATCCTAACACACTGTAGCATATGCAAACTGGAGCCTATACCGCAATTCTTGCAAAGTTCTGTGATTTTTCTTTTACCACAGGCTCATAGTTCATTAAAGTTATGAAGACCTATAATTTGCCATCAGACTGGATCGTTAACGAAGTTTACAAAAATGAACAAAAACAAAACCAACGTTACAAATGCAGAAATCACAATACTTGTAAATTGCATCTTGACAAAAAGAAAAACAACAAATTTGTAGTTTCTTTTCTCAGTGTGTCCCTATCCTGATCTCCTTTCAAATCATATGAAAATATACATTACAACAATAGCAAACCTTGAAAAGGACAACTTTGTTGATAATCATGAAGCAATAAGGTCTTTTCAAAACAATATCAACAACAACAAAGTTTGTATGATATAATTTTATTTGACCTTTTTTTCTATAATATTGTTTTGTATGACAATATTTCTATAACATTGTTAAATTTGAACAATATTTCTATAATATTGTTTCATTCCCTGGACATTCGACAGGCATGTCAGCTACCCATCTTTGAGTACGTCTCGGAGAGGATGTGCAGCTGCTGCTACGAGCGTGCCTGGTACGCCAAGCTGGGAGGATGCTGCGCCATCAAGATCATGATGGAGAAGATGGACCTCTGTTGGGTCCTCAGTCATCTTTACCAGTTCCTCAAGGCTCTTCTCTTTGTCATGCTCGACCTGACGGGGGAGGTGAGTATCTTCACTCGCGCTGGCGCAAAAAAACATCCAATGATGATGATAATTCATTGACAACCTCCCAGGGCACTTTGCTACCAGAAACCAGTAATCCTTCCCACCACCACCATTATCACCATCTTCAGTCCCACCACGACTGCTGGCTCTGACCTTTCTGGGGAAAAGGGAAGACTCTTTTGGTTCCGTATTCATATTTCATGAACATGGTCCCATCTAAATATTGCATCAATAATAATAATAATAATATTTGATTTTTATATAGCGCTTTACACCAGCGATAGGTCTCAAAGTACTTTACAGACGTTATATTACCCCTGGTCAATGACAACCTGTCCCAGAGACAATCCCTCCTGTCGACAGCAGTTATATACTGCGCCCAATGACAAGTTACCTCACAGGTACCCATTTAACTCCAGGGTGGAGAGAGGCAAGTGAGATAAAGCATCTTGCCTAAGGACACAACGTAATAAACTAGGCAATCCTTACCAGCAATCCTTGGATCACAAGTCCAACGCCTTAGCCAATTGGCCACCACGCTCTCTCAATGCATACGGTGTTAGATCCTCCTTGATTGTCATACCTGCTTCTTTCTGGTTTTTTTGGCAATAGGTTTCAAGTGGAGCGCTCGACATGGCCAAGTCTAACCTGGCTAGTCTCCTGAAGATCTGCGCCAAGGAGATCGATGCCAAGGATGCTGCAAACCCTCGACTGGTGACGGCACGACAGAGAGCCTTCCACGATGTCACCAGAGAGCTTGTCAAGGAGGTCACGTCACCAAATCAGACCGTCAGGGAACAGGTGGGTGTGGATACTAGTCAAGATGGGTGTGGATGCTAGTCCGGAGGTGGGAGGGGGGAGGGGCAGGGGAGACAGGCATAAATTTGTGAAGTTAGAGTGATACAGGATAACTTCACCATGTTTTCTTCTGCTCACTGCCACATGCATTAATATGCAATCTTTAATATGCAAGCTTTCAATATGCTAATCTTAGTCTGACAGATATTAAATTGATTTCCAGCTGTGGTATAAGAGTCACATCCTTTTGTTCCATGACTTCCATCCAAGGCAATGCGTTCATTGCAATCACCATGTTTTCTTCTGCTCACTCCCACAAGCATTAAAATATGTAATCTTTAATATGCCAACTAATCTTAGTCAGACAGACATTAAATTGATATCCAGCAGTAGTATTAAAGTCACATTTTTTTGTTCCATCCCAGGCAATGCACTCCTTGCAATCGTTGGCTACGCTGACCGGTAAGACAGTGACAGATATTATGCAGCCCCACAAAGAGGTGTTGGCCGACATGATCCCGCCCAAGAAGCACCTGCTGAGGCACCAGCCGGCCAATGCCCAGAGAGGGCTGATGGACAGTAACACATTCTGCACCACACTGGAGCCTCGACTCTTTAAGATGAACCTACAGATACCCGAACACAAGGTCTTCTTCATGGAGGTAACTTGAATTATTTATCTGCTCTTCAATAATCACTCGCAAGAGACTGATTGTTTATTACCAGATTTTTTTTGGCCATATCAGTCATGGTATAACTGACCATATTTCTTTGTAAAATAAAAATGTGTAAGATAGTTGACGAGTTTCCTTGTGGTAATGTGGTAGTTGCTGCTCTCTGCTATCTGAACAGAACACAGTTTAATCATTGTCTAACATCTAACATAATATTTTTTGTGCAAAATTCATGTAAGAGTTCGACAAGTAGTGATTCTTGTATTTTTCCTGTAGTTGATGAATCTCTGTGAGCTGGACGATGCCATGTTGGTCAAGTTGCCCTGTTACAAGTCCGTCCCATCTCTGGTGCCTTTGCGAGTCAGCGCCCTCAGTGAGTACATTACTTACGACATTCAGTCGTAGCGAACCTCGGCCGAATTATCCTTGCGGCGTTAAATACTTTTATTGCGATTTGTACTTTTGGGGGTGTGTAACTGATATTGAGCATGTGAAATATTATTTATATTTTCATTTTGAAATTTTATTAAAGACTTTAAAGACTTTTTTAAGCATTTGAAATAATTATGATATGATTGAAAACATTATTTCAATTTTATCTTGTACTATTTGTAAAAAAACAGAAGCCTTAGCTGCTTGTCACTACATCCCTGAAGCTAGAGAGAGGATCTTCAAAGTCCTCTATACGGCTCTTAACTCAACACAGTCAGAGCTGCAGGAAGCAGGAGCAGAGGCTATGAAGAAGGTGCGTCTATGCTTTAAATCAGGGGTATCGAGAGTTAGGTTAGAGGTCAAATATGTCACCAGACTTCCCTTTTCGAAGTCTTCATCATTTTCTTAAATATATGATAAAAATTTGAGAATATATGATTCTTTTCACATATTTCCCATATATATATATAGTAAAAATTTGGATTAATGGACTTTTTGTGAGATTTTCATTCTGAATTATCTGGACCGGAGATCCAACCATTGAAAGTTATGTCATACTGTGAAAGGCACATTCATGGTCACTACAGTGAAAGAGTGGTATAAGAGATGTTGTAAAAGATATATCATTTAGAAAAATATTTTGATACGTGCATGTTTGAGCTTACCTTTGAGTTGGAAAAAAAGACTTGACTTTGCTGAAAGAGTCTTTTTTTTGGAGGGGGGGGGGAGGAATCTAAACCAAAATCTATGTTTTTTCTTTGCTTATCTACTCGATGACAAAAAATGATGACCTTTTTTCAAAATATTTCTTTATCAGTTTATTGCGGGCCATCCAGTGGAGAAGGATCTTATTCATACTAATGTGAGGCCGTTGCTCCTGAAGTTAGGAGACCATCGTAGTCTCACCCTAAACATAATCCAGCGATTACACAGTCTCACAGAACTCTTTCCAGATGCCTTTAGTGAGAAACTGTGTGAACAGATGCTGGTAAGTTTAAGATTCATGATATTTGCTGCTGCATTAGCATAGAAAAAAAAATGATAATGTGTAAAATCTTACAGACATCTTATTCAAATGCACTTTTGTGAGAAGCTGTATGAAAAATATGCTGTCAAGTGTCTAGAACAAGGTTTTATAACATATTCAGACTGGAACAGACTATGTAACTGAACACACTCTTGTGAGTGAGTCGTTTTTTGTGCCATTTTGTAAGAAACTTTATGAACTGATGCTGTTTAGTTGTAGGAGTTGTTTCAAGTACAGGCTGTAACTGGACACACCTGAAAGCTTCTGGATTTACAAAGCTTTTTTTCATTCTTCTTAAGTTTTTGCAAGAAATTATGGGAAAAAATGCTACTAAGACTAGGAGGTATAATACATGTATAATGTCAGACACATGCAGACTGATAACTGTAGAATGTACATTGCTCTTGATTAAAATTACAATGTACACCTGGGTTGGGCAACCTACGGCCAGCGGGCCACATGCGGCCCGTGAGATGTCTCAAGAAAATGAAAAAAATCAATCTAGTTTACATCATCACAAAAAAACGATTTAGCTGCTTAGAATTTATCGGCACTAATGGTGCTGTCAGGTAGGCCTATTATCCCCATTAATTATCAACTGTTTATGTATTGACATTATGTTTTTGTGAATACAGATTAAGTACTAACACCTATTGCTTGAAAGTCCTCAGAATCAAAGGTTTGATATCAACAGCAGGTCGTTGGTTAGGTGCGTCCCAGTAAATTTTTCACTCCGTATATCTGACCCATTCATTTAAGAAGGTTGCCCACCCCTGATGTACACAATGGGATGCATTGTCAAATTTGAACGATATTTTTGGGCAGTAGGCTTGTCTAACTTTCATCTCTTTATTACCTTCCTCTGACAGACCCATCTGAAGAAGTGGATGGAGGCCACCATATTGGCTCAGAAGACAAGCCAGCCCCAGAAAGCCATGGAAAACATCAAGATCTGCACAGCCATCTTGAATATATTCCACGCCATTCCAGCTGCCTCTGCCAAACAGTTGGAAAATATGATGCTACTGACCGTCCAGGCAGAGATGGCCCTCTCCATGGAGGTTAGAAAAACCCAGAGGAAGTTTTTGGGAATAAATACATTGTTGATGCTTGAAATAGTTTCAAGTTTTGCAGCATATTGCTGTTATAGCTAATCTAAGTTGCTGATATACAGTCATGTAGAATGATATTGAGTTAATTAAGAACAATAAATTAAAACATTATTTAATTACAAATATATCATAATAGGATCAAAGGTTTGTCCGTTGCACAGTTAATTTAGCCCATTGACGAGCAATAGAGGACGTTACTGCTACTAGTCTTTTGTTACTCACATTCCACCCCCCCCCCCCCCTCCATCATGCCTCTTCCTTTTTTGGGTCATCACAACATTCTCTGTACCAGATCTTACAAACCAATGGTTAATGAGAATATTTGTGATATCCTGCTACATTTAAGTCTGAACATATAGATAACTTACTATTACCCCTAAATTACTACTGATTTCTGTCAAGATGTTACCCATCTTGCATACCTGATATTCATTATTCATTTTTTCTTTCTACAACAGGCTGGAAGTCCTTTCAGGGCACCTCTGCTCAAATTCTTGCTGAGGTATCCAAAGCAAACTATCGAATACTTCATGGTCGAGGCCACTCTCAAGAAACCTCAGCTGAGCCGTTTGTTGATAGTAAGTAGTAGATAGGGACGTAGGTGTAAGTGACCACTTCAGATCACGAGCAAAGGTGCATTCTTTGGAAAAATGTGCTGTGCTTTCAAGAAACTGATTTCATATTTAACCTAGTTCCTCTACTCCATCTTGAAAAGAGAATAGTGAACTTTGAACTGGATCCCAAGTAAGATCAATGTTTTGGTGATCAAGGCTGGTTTTTGTTTAGCTGTTAATTCAGTCATTTAATTCTGTCATTCACTCTTTTCGTTTCATCTCTTTGGTCCTGACTTTAACCACTTTGTCTGTGGTTTCCCTTTCCTGCCATCTCCCCTTCCAACCCTCTTGCTAGCTTCAACACTGCCTACATGCCCTTTGATATTTCATAGCTCATCGGCCATTTTTTTAAATATTAGATATTTAGTTTCTGAAAGGACAGTATGTGCAGACTATGACAATATCACTCATGGAGGTACAGTGTGTTCTTAGTTTGATTTCAGTTTGTAGATGGTATCAAAGAAGATTGAACTCAGCTTTAGTTATGCCGCAAACAAGTTTGTAAGATCTGTTTGTAATGTGAGCAATTAGTGAGTACTGTGTATATATATATTAATGATTGTCTGTGTTCTCTCATTTCAGTACTTCTTGAAGCAGAAAGGAGCCGGACCTCTTAGGCAGGTCCTGGAGGCCAACACGCCAAAGATAATCAATTTAGCGTTTGCTAAGCCACAGGTAAATGAAATAAATGTCTACAATACTGAAAAAGAAAAGAAAAAAAATAACCTAAACCAGGAGTCCAACAAGTGGAGAGCTCAGGATAATTGTGTCATGTGCTGTATAAAATTCAAGTGCTAATTTGGTGATCGTATCTAATAACCAATTTTCCCATGGTTCATCCTAAGTCTTTTTGGTAACACTCAGTGTCGATGAATGCTAACCAACATGAAAGACAAAAATAAAACTTTGCCAAACAGCGAAGGGATTACAATCGGTAGGAACTGCACTGGGTAGACTGAGGAATTATACTTGGAATTAATATGCTAACTTCAAAAAAAATGATTTCTTCTTTACAAGATTGCACAGTTTTAGGCATTCTCAGTTAAATCTTGCAGTTAGAAGTAACTGAATATGATGCCAAAGTTAGTTTTGCATAACAAAGCAAATAAAAAAATAAATATATATACTACGATTTCAAATATATTTATATATATATATAAATGTATATTTGTATGTATGAATTTCATGTATGTATATATATATATATATATATATGTATAGTATTACAAGCATCAAAGTAAATGAATTATGCTATGACATTTCATTGAATTCATGCATCATTCGCATGTGAATTGATCAAGAAAGATTCATAAATACTGTTGTTAAGAAATGGAAGTGTTAAGTTTAGTTTTAAGCTTCAGTGACATTCTTTCCTCTTTTTGGTTTTTCATCGTCAGCCACCAGCAAGACCGACCACTATCAGTGAGAAGACCCTACTAGAGCTACAGTTCCAGAGTATTTATATCAGCAGGATTCTGGTCAAACATAATCCCAACTGGTTACCGAAGCAACCTCAGCTGGTAAGCAGAGATGGCCGAGAATATATAATGCTTGCACCTTGTATATCTCTCTTAACACTATATCCTTGCATATGTCAATTCCCAATATAGTCTTTGTGGAATATTTTGTGTCTGTTGTGGTCGAGATTGTTTAAATTAAAATTGTTAGAATGGTTAAGAAAATGGGTTGGATCCTATTTTTAATCTTTTATGGTGATTTTTATGCATTTGTTTTTGTTTTGTTGCAATTTTTCTTGGCAAGAAGTAGGGATTGCAGAAGGAAGTGAGGAAATTATATCGTCAATATAATTTAATTTTTCTATCGTAAAATTAATTCAACAATTGAAATTGTTTAAATGTGAAATGTGTATTGAACTTCACAACATACTGCTCGATTTAGAATTGTGTAAAATTGATGTTTTCAAGCACCGCACAATTTATTCGAGGGCCAGAGCTACGAGAGGTCATAGTAACGTTCCCTTCTTTTCTTATTTTTTCATCTTTCTTTTTCCTTTTCCAGTGCAACCACCTGCGACGTATCTGGATTTCAGATGCCTTTCAAGAAAGGCACATTAACGATAATGTCAGCACCTCCCACTGGAATGAGCCCAAGCTACTGGCAAAATGTCTAATCAACTATGCACAGTACGGCACTAAGGCTCTAATTTGTTAATTAATATTCAAGAAAGCTGCAAACTTCTAGTCTCAGGTTTACTCATTTGTTTGGATTAATGTCATTGCTGAGCTGTTGTCGGGTACGCTAGAAAAAGTAGTTTATAAGTGTTGACACATTGAGTAATAGGAATGAATTTTGGAGAAGTGTCTAAATTTATAATGGAAAATTGTTGAAACTGTAAGTTTTACACATACTTCCAGCATTGATTATTGCTGTGTGTTGATATATAGAAGTACAAAGAAGCTGAATCCCCCCCCCCCCACCATCACCATCACCAAAAATACCATTAAGCTAGACAAAGCAGCTTCATTTTGAAACTTAAGATATTTTCTCTGACTTTATTTATCTTCTTTTGTTCTTTTAGGCAACATCCTGATAACGTGGAGCTGGTCTTTCAGCTGTTGAGAGTCTTCATAAAACGTTACATGCCAAACTTTCAGTTTGTGAGAGAATTCATAGAAGAAAAAATTGCAAAGGTAAAGAAAATGTTAATGAGCAAGAATAAGAGGAACTTGAATGCAAGTATGGTCAATTTCTAGAGATTATTTGGATAGTTTTGTTATTTATTTTATGAAAGTTAGAGTTATGAGTCCATTCTGGCAAGATCTCCTGCAACATCCTGATAAAGTGAAGAAAATCTTGCCAGCATCAAAATATAGGCCCTTCGAATGTTATGTGTTTAAATCTACACAGGATTTTGGCAGTAGATAAAAGCAGTATGTTAAAAAAAAAATCTGTCTCTTTTAATATTATATATAACAGACTTTAATAGTATACAATTATTTGTTCGACTTGAAGACAAATGTTGTTCTTCACTTTTATAAAAGTTGCAATGAAAAATTGGTCAAAACACTACTCTATTAAAGTAAAAAAGGAATGTCTGTCTCTTTCTACAATAGTTATCCTGGAGTCAAACTTGTGAGGATGACAATTCTAGAGTCCTATTATTTTTCAAATCAAACTCCCAGATGTGTTGTTTTGACTATAAAATAGGGACAGCCACCAACCAAAGGGCTAACTAGATAGCTACCCTCAGTTCACTGGTTTTGAATTCTGTTCTAGCCAACAAGCTTTTCAATTATGTTTGTAATTTTCCTAGTCATTTCTGTATTGTTCATCGATTGCTCAAATTGGTTTGACTAATATTCACACATTTTTTTTTTTTATCCATGATTTTATCCATCTATCTGTCTTTGTGTTGGATTGCCCCTTTTCCAATCATTGGGTAAATGATATTTTTTGGACCTAATTTGTGTTTTGTTTTTCATCCTCCAGGGTTATGTGGTGGAGCAGAAGAGGAAGGTGTTCTTTACGTTTGTGGCACTGTACATGGATAAGAGTTCCCCTCAGGAGCTGATAGCCGCTGCTCTGCAATATGTCATCATTCCCATGTTTGCTGCATCTTTCGATAAAGGAGAAGGAGATGAGGTAAGATCGAGAGGAAACTCTTAACGAATATGCTGGTTTTAGGTAACTTTGGTGGGAATT
Organism: Apostichopus japonicus; assembly: GCF_037975245.1. Classification (NCBI taxonomy): domain Eukaryota; kingdom Metazoa; phylum Echinodermata; class Holothuroidea; order Aspidochirotida; family Stichopodidae; genus Apostichopus; species Apostichopus japonicus. The sequence goes on from NC_092578.1 coordinate 6,069,405, forward strand.
CAAGGGTTGGACAGTTAATCAGCGACTCACTCTTAGCCCTGTCTTTTTCATCTCTTACTATTTCTCTTGCAGTGCTAATACCAATCTATCTTTTGGAATTTAATTCTCTTTATCCCTGACCCTCCCCACTTTTGATTATTGAGAAACCTGCGAGTCGTTGATCCGTATTTGCAGTCCTCGAATGACTGTTGCATATTCAGAGAACGATTTCTCTGACATTTTATTCAAAGATTTATTCAAAGATTTACAGTAGTGTATTGTCAAATAATTTATCTAAAAATAAGGTAAATTCTTCAAAACCTCAGAACTGCTGAGCTAAAAGAAGACAGTAAAATATACTGGAGTAAATATAACCTTATCTCAGTAGTTATTATCAGACAATATATATCGTCTGTATAAATGCGAGGGAACGTTCTTGACAGGTATTTCTTCCACCACAAATATTGTAAAATAATTTTACTGCAAGCATATCCACTGTTCAGCTGAATGTACATCTCCCACCTACACACTGTGATCTGTATTATGATTATTCTCGGTGAAGCAAAAGGGACGGTAACCATAGTGATATAATACTTAAAAAACAACTTCAAGGATTTCACCGCTGACAAGACACACTAGTGATGGTCTTGTAGCTTGAATAATATATTATTGATGTTTTTACATGAGTAGTATTTTAACGTATATCTTGTTTAGTTTTAGAGGTTTGAAACACTTTTGAAATTTTCTCACAGAAATTTATAACTATGTTTTGCTTATTTGCAGCTTATCGGGGGACCACCCAATCCCAGCCAAAATAGTCCAGATAACTTGGTGTCGGTCTTCATCAGTAAGGTCATCGACCCTGACAATCCTCACGGAACATCAGACGCCCTCAGGATCCTCCTGCTCCAGTTTGGCGCCCTCTTGGTGGAGAAAGCTGCACCTCATATCCACGACACAGCAGACAAGTACGTCACTCTACTCACATTTAGATAAACATTATTAAAGTAGCTGGTAAAGAATCATTCAGTATCTAGCATTTCATTGAGGTGTGTAAAACCAATTATGGCGATATTTAAAAGAAAGAACAGTTTTTTGTGTTTTATTTACTTGTAGTATAGCAGCGAGGGTTGAGTATGTGAACAAGATGATAAAATTAATCTAACATTTTTTCAATTATTCCAACTTTCCAGTTTGTTTTTTTCATGAGAATTCTAATTTGTTTTCACCAAAGAAAACATGAATATTCCTGAACTTTCTGTCTTATGATTACAAAATCAAATTGCTATTGAAGTTGATAAATCATTTCTAAGTTACAAATCCTTTGTAAGTAGTTTCTGATTTTCTCATCTGTTCATACCTCTTTTTTCTCTCCTGGATTGTTTCAGACGACAGGGATCAAAGTTACGTCGGTTGATGACATTTGCCTGGCCGTGTCTGATCCAGAAGAATTGTGTGGATCCAACTACCAAGTATTACGGACATTTACTGCTATCGCATACCATCGCAAAGTTTGCCATTCACAAGAAAATTGTGCTCAAGGTAAAGAACAATTTGTAGTAAATATGTCCTCTGGTAGTGGTAAGCAATGAACTATAAAGCTATATGTGACTCCCAAATCCAAGGTACACTTTCTGTAACCACATTCCAGCATCAAGTTGCCATTCACAGGAATATTGATCTTTACGGTAAATCTAAAAGCTGATTAGTTGGTCAAAAATCTTAGGCGTTGGTTAAGAACTCTCTTCACAACCATAAGCAAGCAGAATGGATAAATAATTGCAAATCTGTATCAACTTTTTTTTCTGTTAATGTTTATAATTTATCTTCTTTAAATATTGTACAGAACTCTAACGTCTATATCATGTAATTTCTTGGTCTTCTTTCAGGTATTCCATAGTCTCTTGAAGGCCCACGCCTTGGAGGCTAAGGGGGTGGTACGTCAGGCCCTGGATATCCTGACCCCAGTCCTACCCCAGAGGATGGAGGACGGTAACACCATGCTGATGCACTGGACCAAAAAGATCATCGTTGAGGAAGGATACACCACTGCTCAATTGGTTCATATGTTGTAAGTCACTGTTTACTCTTTGCCTTACACCATTGGTGTAAAATTCATCAGTCATATACCACTATATTGTCCTGGAGATAAAACCACTTTGATACTCAACTGTTGCGTATCAAAAGTTAAACTACTTTTCTACTACTTCCCTTTACACGGTTATCAATTGTGCTAGTCACAGCAACTTCATACCCTCAGACACCATCAGTAAGTGATTGTTATTGTCATAGTCTTCTACAGTTGGTTGCTCCTAAGTACTTCCGTTTACACGGTCACCAATTAGCAACTACACACCCTCAGACACCATCAGTAAGTGACTGTTATTGTCATAGTTATCTACAGTCGGTTACTCCAAAGTTGGTCCTTTGGCATCTTCACTCTGTTACCATCTATAATCTTATTATAATAAACCATAAAAGTCATTTTCTTGGCATCAATGGTCAGTTACTAATATTGTCCCAGTAATCTACAGTTTGATACTCACTATTGTTCTTAAGTTTTGTTCGTTAATAAATTCTTGTAGTTTCTAATTCATTGTTACCTGATATTCCTTCTATCCCTTTAAGTTTAACTTATTGTTCGTACCATTTTAAAAATTCCTTGTATTTTCGCAACTTTGATATCCGTCATCGGGAAACTTATCCTGGGTAGTCGGCCTGTATTAAGGTAACATTACAGAAATGTCATCTGTCCATATCCCTTTTCTAATATCATTACCACAGGCAACTGATCAACCGTCACTACAAGGTGTATTACCCAGTTCGCCATCACCTGATACAGACCATCGTCTACTCCATCCAGAGGTTGGGCTACACCCAAAATTCATCCATGGAGCACCGCAAACTGGTGGTGGACCTGGTGGAGGTCATCATCAAGTGGGAGCTTCAGAGGATAAAAGATGAGGAACAAAGCAACACAGAGGTACGAATAATAAACACCAATGGTGCTAGTTGAGAGGGGACGCTTGATAAACTGCAATAGTGTTGTGCCTATACGAATTCTGACTAATGTTGACTTCCAAACAGGAGGTGGCTCGTTGATGAAGTTCTTTATGCTAGGATAATCGAAAAATAAAACTAAAGTCACCAAACCTTTGTTTTGGAATCATGAAGATTGAATATGTGGACTTTCAATTCAGACTCTGTCAGTTCTCTCTGGCCCCTTCATTCCTGTTCTTTCTTAAGATAGTATCCATAGCAACAAGTTTTAATTCTGCTGCTGCTTAATCATCTCTTTTGAAACATCGTAGTTCTGTGTTTCTGCAATCACACATTAAGGAGAATGTTTAGAGTCTTCTTGCTCTAGAAGTCTAACACTGTGCATTACTGTAATAGTATCCCTGATGTAATATGTTTACGAGGTAACTATCTCTGTGCAGTACTGTTTTTATAACTATGATGTAATATGTTTTTGAGGTAACTATCTCTGTGCAGTACTGTATACTATTTTTCCGTTCTTGTGTTTTCTTAAACTTCTCTTTTACTTGTTTTAATCACTAGGCTGGCTCTGGAGGAGAACCAGACAGCAAGAGAGCTAGACACAGCTCTACGTCTGGCCCAGCATCACCAGTTGTAAGTAATCTATTTCTACATATTCATATTCCTTCTGTCCAGGAGTGCAATAACAGTTTCTTAGCAACCAGAATGTAGTGTTTATTGTAAGATTCTACTTATGTCTAAACATGCTTTCATGTAAATGCTTTCCCAGTGTTAAACTGGAGAAACTTCAGTGAAAAAGATCAGCTTTAGAAAGAATTGTGCAAAAGGTGTAGCTATTTGAAACATTTTATTCACCATGCAATTGTTATTGCCAACAAATTGATAGAAGTAAGGCAATGGAAAGACCACCTTGAAAGGCAACGATATAACATGCAAACTCATCATTTTAGTACAGAGCATATGGGTACAGTGGAGGTATAGCAGGGATGTGAATTGTGGTACCTGACAAAGTAAATTGTAAAACTCGATCGGCCATTTAAAACATCCCACACACACTCTCTGTCTTTTCTCCTGCAGACGCCCAAATCTTCCACCGACCCTAACCGTCAAGTCGACAAGGTCCATTCTGACTCGGTGGTCAACTTTTTGATCCGATTAGCCTGCCAGGTGAATGAGTCTGGGGCCTCTGTGGGATCACCAGGGGAACAGCTCTCTCGTAGGTGCATGGGCCTGCTAAAGATGGCCCTAAGGCCCGAGGTCTGGCCCACCAGTGATTTAAGGCTGTCATTCCTGGACAAGATATTTTCATCGATAGTGAGTTCATGTTTGATCTTGACTGCAATATCTCAGGGAAGGCAGGGGGGACCAGGTGGGTGGGAGCGTGGGGGGGTATGTGGTGGGGCCGAGGTCTGGCCCACCAGTGATCTAAGGCTGTCATTCCTGGACAAGATATTTTCATCGATAGTGAGTTCATGTTTGATCTTGACAGCAATTTCTCAGGGAAGGCAGGGTGGGGTCCAGGGGGGGTGGGAGTGTTGGGGTGGGGTTTGTGGACCAGAGTCATGGCACAAATTATGGGGATCTGGCTCTTCCAACCCTGTGATTGATAATCTTTAAAGAGAAATTAATATTTTTGGTTGAGTTTGAAAATATTGATGCACATTGTTTGGCTGTAGTTCTAATATAAAAAGCCTCAACAATTGTGGAATTTTGAAGCTTAGTATAAATGAAATCTGTAGAGCTTTCTGCACAAATTTATTCCATTTCTTCTTCTTTAAGATCCTATTTTTGTGTTAATATCTGTACAGTTGTGAGAGACTGTTTAATAGTAAATAAATAATAATAAAATGATAAATACATTTCTAAATTGCCGAATATGCAGAAATATAATTGTTCATGGCGCTGAAACAATCAAAATAAGAACTGAAATGATGAGTCCTAAGTTGCCATTGAAAAGAATTAACATTAGGAGCGATTTTAAATTAACAGTGAGAAAGTGAGGCTGTATATGCAAATGCTCTTTCTCTAAAATGTGACCTTGTAACTGATTGTGTAAGGTTGAAAAAAAGGCCAGAAAAGCAGACTACGATCAGGGCAGTGTGGTAGAGGCTTGTTGTTGATTAAATAATTTTCATTTAATGTTGCGATCGAATTTTTTGATATTTTCCAGGATCAACCCACTCAAATCAACTTTGGCAACATCTGTGCCGGCCTCGATGTTCTCAACTTCTTATTGACTATCATGGTAAGTTTCTATCACAGGATCATGTTGTTATCACATGATCAGGATCACACCACAGGATCAGACCATTATCACATGATCAGACCATTATCACAGGATCAGACAATTATCACAGGATCTAACTATTATCACAGGATCAGACAATTATCACATGATCAGACCATTATCACAGGATCAGACCATTCCTGAGTGTAATTTTGATTAGTCTCGTAACATATTTCAAGAATAATGTCACCAGGGTCTCACAGCAAAAAGACACTGTCAAAAAACTTGTAAACTGAAGATTTGTCAGAAAATTGCCCTGAGTAAATGCTCTACCTCCCAGAGTAGCATCTATTCTTGCACCCTACTTGATTTAGTTATATATCAGTTCTATATATTAGTCAGATAATCCAATATTCGTAAAAATTTACCACCTGGTTAATATCAAAGGGTATTCACCTCATTCCTGGTTAAATCAACCAACATATCCTGGTTGGTGCTAATACTATCCTGGTTAATATCATAAAATGTTCCACCTCTTTCCTGGTCAAATTAACCAAACTTTTCCTGGTTGGTGCTAATACTATCCTGATTAATATGACAGAATGTTCCAGAAAATAACATTTTTTTTTTTTTTTGGACCGCAGGATAAACAAGCCATCTTGACAAGTTTGAAACCCTTGCAACGAGGCATAGTCAAATGCATGACATGTGACAATACAAAGGTCATAAGGTCTGTTCACTCTCTGCTAGTGCGCTTGATGGGAATATTCCCGACAGAACCAGGTAAATATCTTCATTTGCTTAATCTACCTCTTCTTGATTCTGCATATCTGATTATCTTGAGATCGTCTGATGTTCTTTTCGGAAGGGTGCATCTGAAGTACTGAGTAATTTATTGGTAGACATCGTTTTTGGTACGACTGATGTTGTTCACTCAGTTTGTTACTAATGTACCGCAGGTCTTCTGACAAGTAACGTAAACTACATTGTAAATTATACAATGAATATTCATTTATTATCAGATTTATGGCATGCTGTTACGTAACTTAACTATTGTGCATACCTCAAATAATTGGTGATAGTGTTGTACCCTTCAAGTTTTCTTGTGTGAGGTTTTTATAGTTTGTGTCTTGTTTCAAGATTTAGATAAAGTCATGCCTCTGTACTTCATTCTGTGCACCTCATTCCGTTTGACTCATAAGCAGGTAGTTCGTCGATTGCATCAAAGTTTGAGGAGCTGGAAGCACTGTATGCCGGTGTCGGTAAAATCATCTACGAAGGCTTAACAGCTTACGAAAAGTAAGTTCAACTTTACGTCATCTTTGGATTTTATCAATAAAAAATCATGACTTGCCACATTGAGGTTCCTGCAAGCATTTTATATTTTAATTTTGAGTTTGCGTCAAAAAAGTTAATTACAGTGGAAATTAAGTATTTTTCGAATGTTCGCCTTAAAGCTTTACTGCTTGGCTTGCTACTTGTGGCAGTCAGTGCTGAGTTGGTTAAAGAAGGAATTAGGGTTTCACAGAGAATTCTGACCAGACTTATCTACGTTCTACTATTACTGTAAGAGGTACAAAATAATCACCTCTGATATGCATGCCTCCTTCCTATCGCAAACAGCTTCTTTGTCAAACATTAAAGAACGTAGAGTTAACGTTTCTGTTTTGTCCAGCTTGGAGAAGAAATAGCAAAACAGCATGTCACTTTTGTAATTCTGTATATAGTCTTGACATGGTATGCATTAGTACACTAAATGGTAACCAAGGGCTGCCAATGGTACCCCCCATGGTGACTTCAGATACCATTACTCAATGTACAAAGTCTCTTTTTCTACAAGGGCTGCCAATGGTACCCCCATGGTGACCTCAGATACCATTCAATGAACAATGTCTCGTTTTCTACGAGGGCTGCCATGGTATACCCCGTGGTGACCTCAGATACCATTCAATGTTCAATGTCTCTTTTCCTACCAGGGCTGCCAATGGTACCCCCATGGTGACCTCAGATACCATTACTCAATGTACAAAGTCTCTTTCTACCTGGGCAATGGTAGAAAGCCATGGTGACCTCAGATACCATTCAATGTACAATGTCTCTTTTCCTACCAGGGCTGCCAATGGTATCCCCCATGGTGACCTCAGATACCATTCATTGTACAAAGTCTCTTGTTTACCAGGGCTGCCTATGGTATCCCCCATGGTGACCTCATATACTGTTATTCAATGTACAATGTCTCTTTTCCTACCAGGGCTGCCAATGGTACCCCCACTCCTCGACTATTCGGTACCCTGATGATACTGAAGGCTGCGTGCACCACTAATGTCAGTTACATTGATCGACTGATATCGGTCTTCATGAGAGCGTTACAGAAGATGGCCAGAGAGCACCTTCAACCTACTACCACAGAACCAAACTCATGTGAGCAAATGGAATATTTTCTTCTCTTTGGATTCAAGTATTCCACATTCATACTACTGAATTTATATATCTTATACATGTATTTATACATATTTAATGGAAGAAATAAATTAATTGAAATATATAATACCGAGTTGGGACTATTTTAATATATACTATACTTTCAAGTCACTCATGAAAGTATGAGCAGTATGAATAGCTTATTTCTATTTGATAAAGGTTAGGAACTGTTGTATACTGTCAGTACGAGTGCTTTAGAGCATGATATTAGAGGAGAGTATAGAGTGGTACTAGCTGTTGGGAATTGCCCTAACTGGCTGATTTATGACACAGAATTATCCACATGCCTTGCTTGCGGATACTCCTAGAAAAATCTCTTGTTTATGAAGGATATATGCGAAGGAAAGGACTTCATTCGTTAATGAAATGCATTTTCTATGGAGTTTTCCTTACGTTTAATGTGTAACTGTGATAGAAAGATGTTTTTAATCATTCATTGCTGTATATTAATTCCTAATAGGATATTTATTTTTATTTATATTTATTTTTCATTAGTATTATATTAATTAATGAATAAGTATCACCTTATGATCACAGTTAGGCCTAAATGTAAGGATATATCTGATAGAAAGTCCATTCCCATGTACAAAAGGATTACACTTCCTTCAAATATATCTGTCACAAATAAGAACGTCTCCTGTGCATATTTTACGTGATGAGGGTGTGGATAAATGGATGGATATATGAAACTTTTTTACATAATTATTCATAGTTGCCTCGTAGCTGCTAGTGATTAGCTTGGATCTATGGATATACGGATGGATATATGAAACATATTTTACATAATTATTTCACAGTTGCCTCTGAGCTGCTTGTCATCAGCCTGGATCTAGTCAAGAACAGAGTCTGTGTGATGAGTACTGAGATGAGACGTAACCTAGTGCATTCCATCCTGGCAGCTCTCATAGAGAAGTCTGCTGATGCTAAGGTCCTCAAGACGATTGTACGAATGGTGGAGGAATGGGTCAAAGCAAAGGCAAGTATTCAAAGTGTATTAAACCAAGCATCCTATTATCTGACAGTTGGGCTTCATAGCTGTACTGCACTGTTTTGTTATGTCATGCTTTCTGTCAGAAGCATCTGGAGTTTGTTTTTAGTTTTTTTGGGGGGAGGGGGCAGAAGGGGTGGGTTCTTTTTTCGTAAAAAGCATTCTTGTTGAGTAATCTATCTTATCAATTGTATTTTATTCTTTTAGACACCAACAGTGATAAACCAGTCTTTCTCACCGAAAGAGAAAACGGTCCTCCTGGTCAAACTGATGCAGTACGTAGAAAAACGATTTCCGGATGAAGCTGATCTCAATGCCCAGTTCCTGGAGCTTGTAAACTGGGTATACAGGTAATAACTTAAGACTTCATATTTAAGAAACTGTTTTTAAATTAAGTTTTATCAATTTTATTAATTTGTCTGGGCAACAGAAGCTGGGAGTTGGTCCATCGACTTTCTTTTCCACTTTTCCTGTGCTACGTGGTTGATGAATTTGAGACGTACGTATCCTGTTACTGGCAATAGCTCTTTAATTTACTCTGTCACTTCAAGATAAACAGCTGTACAGGTTTTTAGATTCATGTTTTCTTGGAGAAATTTTGTGAAGTATATCATGTAATAATTTATGCTATAAAGTGAGCTTTCTCCTCTTGGGTGAGCAGCGAGTCTCGGTAAAATTTCAGAGTACATTACAGATTTAATTTATGAATTACTTCATGCCAGATGCTGTGACAGTGAATATTCAGTAGCCTGTAAACTTGTCATTGTGTTCGAAAAAGGGTAAAAACAGCTCGCTTGGATCAATAGTATGTCGTAAAAGTCATTGTTTGCAGAGAAATTATAACCCAGATGCTTTTACTGATAAGTCTAATCCTGGTTTTTTGTTCAAGATTTTGATTTATTTGTTTACTTTTTTTTCCCTTTCAAAAGGGATGAAGCCCTGGCAGGGAGTGAGCTTACTTCTAAGCTAGAACCAGCGTTCCTAGCAGGGTTAAGATGTCCACAACCTCTGATTAGAGCCAAGTTCTTTGAGGTATGGTATGGTAATGTCAACTTCTCTGTGTGTGGTATGGTGTGGTAAAGATGATTTACATCATTGATTACACTGGACATTTTTATCTCTCCTATCTTTAGCTCCTTAGAAGAGTTATTTGGAGAAATTTAGAGCACATTGTAGCCTGACAATCTTCAAAAACGAATACTGGCATTCGTTAGGTGATATCTCTAATTGAATATAGAGGCTGACTTTTATAATTCTACACCCATAGCTGAGCATATCGAATCACACAGGTGGGTTGCCTGCGGCCCTAAGATGAATCTTCTGTGGCCATATTCAAAATGACAATTGCATGTTTACAAGCCATTCTTATCACCCTTAACACTCTTAACAATGAACTCATTACACACTCTTAACACCCTCATCATCATATATGTTAATCTATTGTTGTTTGGATATTTATTCTTTTCTTTTGTGTTTTTCTATTGTTCTTATTCTGAAACAGGTCTTCAATAATAGTATCCGAAGACGGCTCTTCGACAGACTGCTGTACATTATTGACTCACAAAACTGGGAGGCCATGGGAACTCACTACTGGCTGAAACAGTGCATGGAGGTAAAAAAACAATGGCAGTCTAACAAAGGAATCTATTGTTTCACAAGAGAATTGTATCGCAAGTGCATTGTTTCACAAATGCATTGTTTCACAAGTGTATTAGCTTAAGTTAATGCTGACATTAACAAGAAATCTACACATGAAACTAAATGGTGGAAAGAGGGGGGGGGGAGGTTTTCAGGTGAATTTGAAGTGATTTTGTCGCTAGATGAGGAAAATTACACATTCCATTAAGTCATTAGTTATTGTGTCTTAAAGCAGTGATGTAATCACTGTGAATTTAATTCTTGTGAAACTGAAAAGTTTGGTAAAAGACATAACCTGGAAATTCTGCTTCCTTTATTTGTTGTTCCTAAGACCCTTCCCTTTGTAAGATTTTAAAAGGTTTTATCGGAAATGTTCTGCAGTGATGAATGGCCTTGTTGTCCGACCTGTTTGCTTTGTTATCTAAAGGTGTACTCTAAGAATCTGAAAAGTTTTCAAAACAAATAATAAAAGTGCACCTCCATTTCCTAATGGATCCTTTCCAGTAATTTGAGTGTTTGTGAAGCTGACAGAAGATATTTGACCACTGACTCATAAGTTTGTCATTTGTTTAATGTCAAATGAAACACATTTTTTAATCAGTTTTAATATTTCTTAACCAAACCAGCTCGTTTTGGTGGTGAGCCTGAACCTTCCGAACATCACGACCATCAACTCATCCCAACTTCCAGCCATCACTAATGTCATCAATCTAGCTGACAGCCAGGAGAAGACAGCCTTCCAGCTCGCCTCTCATGTCAAGGAGGAGCCCATGGACACTGATGCAGATGGACAGAAGGAAGAGGTAAGTGATCACCGTAAAGGCTACAAGAGAGAAAGAGAAAACCGTTTTAAATGGTTAATACCTCTATTAACTGTAGGGGTCAACAATTGTCACCTAATGTCATGCTGAATAGCTTGAATAGCTCAAACGTATGAAGTTTTCTGTGAAATGTCATGTGGATTGTCGAAACGAAACTCTTGGAACAAGAGCAAGCCTTTATTTCCCCTTCCTTTTGTTTTGGGTCCAAAATTTCATGCTGTTTTAAAGTGGGGGTGGAAAGACAGTTTAAGTGCAAGTTAAGCTTTATGCAAGTTACTATAAGAAATTACAAAACAAATGATACTTGATTTTTCCCTCTCTATATTGACACTCCGGTATATCTTGTACAGAAATATGGTAACTAAACTACTGATAGTTTGGTAGTATTCATTAAAAAATTGATTAAAGAGTGCAAAAGGTGGTGATACAGTGCTGCTAGTTCGTGGAGGAGTACTATCAAAGAAGAGGATTTCAGGGAATAATTTAGTATTTAAAGTTTGTATTGCAGTTTTGAAGATTGACCGTTCCCTTATGAAATACTAGGATAAATTATTCGCTGGAATTATCCAACTTGGGAATCGTGTCAAACATAAGACATTTGAGGGGGCTGCAGCCTGATGCAGCCAGGCTGAGTAGGACATAATCTACTGTAATCTAATGTAGTTGCATACAATAGGTACTGCTGGTCTGCAGATTTACTGTTTGATAATAATTCAGCATTGCTGCAGGGGATTTCTCAGCTGCTGCAGCTTTTCTTATTGACAAGATGGCTTATGACTGGATTATTGATTACCAGACTAGCCAGTGCAACTTTACAGATTGAATGTAAATTAATAATATTTGTTGAAAATCTTTTTCTTTCTTTTTTAAGTTAAGGAATACTTTCTTGGTGTCAACCAATTTGTTATAATGTGAGTCTTTCATAACTCTTATTTTAATTGTAAAATTCAAATCTAACTGGTTTTAAAATTATCATATTTGAATACAGGATGTTGAGATTGACATTGAAATCACCCAGCCGGAGACTCAAACAGCCACTCACTCAACAACAGAAGCAGAAGCCTCGACAGCGAGACCAACCACCGATTCTAAGCACCATCTCCATCAGTTTCTCACCAGGTCAAGGAAATTTATTGAGAGTCTACGGGAAGTAAGAGTAAGTCCTCTCAAAACAAGATTAGATAGAAGTTCTAGCTTTATTTTTATTTATTTATTTAATTTATTTTTTTATTAATTTTTTTTCCCCTCCCAAATTTCTCTTGAAATACTTCCCCTGCTACTTTCTGGGTTGTACCAAGTGAAATTGGTGTGTGATTTCATGTTAGATGGTATGTAGTGTACAGCACCATTAAAATACTGGCTAGCTGAGTAGAGCAAAGGACCTGTGTTCCATAGGACACTGATGAGAATTCTGTTCCAGCTGATTGTGTCTCTGCACTGTTAAAAACTAATGTTAGAGTGTAACTAATATTACATTTTATACTTGGATATTCTAACCTTTGATTTACATCCCTCCAAATTAGTAGTTCATCATTCCATTTCTGTTAAAGTTGACAAAGTCTAACCGTCTCTTCCCACTCTCCTTTACAGACAATTAACTTCCTGGCAGCATTCTCTCAGCTCTGTCACAGCGACACGGATTTGACCAATGAGCTGTGGATCAATCTCTTTCCACAAATTTGGAAAATACTCAGTGAGAAAGAGCAAGCTGTGAGTCTTTCATCCTATCCACTCTTTTAAATGCATTTAATTTTGTAACCTTTGTTCACAGCTAGGCAAGCTTGATGAATTCAAGAAGGTAGCCTCAAATGTTTGTTGAAATTGTGGTTTGTGCTTACTTAATACCTCAAGACTGTCAGGTTGCAATGTTTTACAAATTAATCAAATCTGTAGGGAGTATGCTATCTCGATGGAACAGGGCTTGAATCAACTTGGGATAAAACTGTATGTGCAATGAGTGCCAACTGGTTGTACTTTGTAAAGTTACGTTGTCAAGTTATTAAGTGCAAATTATTTAGTGTTAAGTGCAAATTTAGTGCAAAGTTACTTAATTTTCATAGGTCTTCCTGTGAGGTTCCTTTTCTTCTGCCCTGATGGATCTGGAAATGTGAAATGTTGTGCTATCCTGACATTAATTAATTAGTTTATTTATTTATTTATTTATTTATTTATTTATCTATTTATATATTTATTTATCTATTTATCTATTTATTTACTTTTAACATGTAGACTTTGTCTCAAGAGATGGGTCCATTCCTCTGTAGCGGTAGTCATCACTACCAGAAGGAGGCCCAGCTCAGCGTCATCAAGACCATGGCAGAGGCAATATCTAAATGCATCCCACCAATCAACATCAGACCCTGTGTCACTAAGGTTAGTTGAAACTTTGGATAATCTTTTATGTTGCAACTGTAATGTACAGCTTCTCCAGTCACAGTGATAAGCTTGTATTCTCTTTGTTGTAAATTGTGTAAATCTTAACATTGAGGGTAGAACAGGGAAAGAGGTAAACATGGGTGGGAGGGGGGGGGGCAATGTTATTTAAAATTCATCTGTTGTCTTCCATAAAATCAGGCAGAATCATTGAAAACTTGACCATTAGAACTTGTTGAATTTTTCATACATATATATTATTTCAAATACTAAATAGTTTTATTTTTTTCAAGCTAATAAACCTTCTGTTATGTGTGCTTCTCTTGATTCATCAGTACCTGGGTAAAAGTCACAACCTCTGGCATCGATCCATCTTGATGTTGGAGCTGACCGCCATCGAGAGCGGATTCAGCAGCCACCACCGACCCAAGAATGTCAGCGTCAGTGTGTACGACTTTTACGAACCGGATAGCGCAGTGACGACTCAAATGGTAAACAGCGAGAGACAGACAGAACTGCCTCATATTGTGTATCCTCTGGTAATGGAATGTAACCCTCTATCAACCCCACCATCTCCCTCTGCTGTAGCTTAGACAGTGCTAGCAACACATGAAACAAACCTGCATGAACTTGTGTTGAATATTAATAAAGTCAAAACTTTGCACATGAGACTAGTAGTACCGGTAATATAGAATGAGTACAAGTACATTTAATATTCATCCTTCCTATGAGTACAAGGCTGTAAGTTGATGTTGAAGGCTCTAAGAGAATGAGTACTAGTACCTATAATATACTGGAATATACTAGACTATACTGTACTATACTGTACTAGACTAAACTGTACTAGACTATACTATATTATACTATACTAGTACCTATACTATACTACACTTTACTATACTATACCAAACCATGCTCTACTGTACCGTACCGTCCCACAGCATACAGTATCATACCATACCATACTATTCAGTACTAAATAATACTATACTATACTAGACTATACCGTACTAGACTATACTGTACTAGACTATACTGTACTAGACTATACTATACCGTACTAGACTAAACTACTGTACTAGACTATATTATACTATACTAGTACCTATACTATACTACACTTTACTATACCATACCATGCTGTACTGTACCATACCGTACTTTCCCACATACAGTTTCATACCATACCATGCTCAGTACTATACAATACTGTACTAGACTATACTGTACTAGACTTTATGATACTATACTAGTACCTGTACTACACTTTACTATACTATACCATGCTCTACTGTACTATACTGTACCGTCCAATAACATACCGTATCATACTATACAATACTATACCATACTAAACTGTACTATACTAGGTTTCCAAAATGCACTTGAGTAAAATAGTAAAGACAGAAAGGCGAGTACAATTACAAGCAACTATGTGAGGATACTTGTACGAGTGCAGACCACTACAAGTCTAATATATAATGGATTTGGGGGGATATTTGTACATTGGATCTCTGTAAAATTGCACCACTTTTAAATCAGTTCTTTAAGATTTATCTTCGAGTTGTGTTTTTTTTTTTTTCTGAAGGAAACATTGGACTCGTTAGCAGAGTTGTACGAGCGTTTAGAGGAGGAAGACATGTGGGCGGGACTCTGGCAGAAACGTTGCAAGTATCCCGAGACGTCGACCGCCATCTCGTACGAGCAGCAGGGTTTCTTTGAGGAAGCCCAGGCGTGTTACGAACAGGCCATGACCAAGGCTAGGGTGGAGCACAACAATGGCCCTGCTAACCCTGCTGTGTTCCCGGAGTACCAGCTGTGGGAGAACCACTGGATTCATTGTTCGAAGGAACTCAGTCAGTGGGACTTGATGATGGAGTATGGTAACACTAAGGGTAATGCCAACCCTCACCTGGTCCTCGAGAGTGCCTGGAGGGTACCCAACTGGAATGCTATGAAGGAGGCCCTTGCTCAGGTCAGTTGCAAACTTGGGTCCCATAAGATCAATTAGTATTCATTTACCGTGTGTGTTTCTGCGCAAACTTAGTTAAACTATAATGGGATAATGGTTAAGTTTGCCAGCTTTGACTGTAAAATAACATTTAAAATGAATAAGATTTGTGTGTATGTTTGTCATATTAGTAGGGGAGCTAGTATCTAAACTTCTTTGCAATTTTACTTGTCACACTTAAAAAAAAAAGTTGCCTTCTTTTACAAGAAAGATTTTGTATCAGTTTTTTGCCTTGTCTATTTTTTGGGTGGGTGTTACAAGAACAATGCAATAGGCACATTGTTTACATCAGCATGGTAGTATACTGCTGCAGTAGCAACACAACCCTGGAGAGATCTGTGATGTAAATAACTGTAAATTCTCTAAGGGGTTAATTTTAACCAATAGTATATTATAGTTTTTTCTTTTGGTCATGATGTACTTTGCTGTAAATGTGTACAAGACATTAGATAAAGTGCATCATAATTATGCGCATTCCCACCCTGCTGGTCGTTATTATCTGGCCATTTGCTCTCATTCCTCGGACAGGTCGAGTTGAGTTGTCCTCGCGAGATGAACTGGAAGGTGAACATGTACCGCGGTTTCATCGCTATCTGCCATCCGGACGAGAAGAACCTAACCCTGATCGACAGATTGGTGGAGATGTCCAGCAACCAGGCGGTCAAGGAGTGGCGTCGCCTCCCCCACTACGTCACCCAGGCCCACATGCCGCTGCTCCAGGCTGCTCAGAGGATCATGGAACTACAGGAGGCTGCTCAGGTCCACCACGGTCTGCAGCCTGCAAACGTGGGACGTAATCAGAGCCTGCATGACATGAAGGCCATCGTCAAGACATGGAGGTGAGGATGTGGTGCCTTTCATTCATATATATGTTATTGATGGGCTGCAATGAGCATAGCATGCATTAGTACCACCGTTTTGAAAATTCAGAGCTGAGATTTAATACAGTACTACACATAATCTATCACAGATGAGGTACATTGCTTTCAAATCAGAGCTAATGTTACCCTTCCCAAAGCTGGGAGGTTGAGAGGGGCTTTGTAATCATTCAAACTCTTCAGATTTTTAGATGTTAACATCACAAGATCAAAGAAAGACTTAAAGATTAATCATAGATAATTGTTGATCATGTTTAGCATCTAGTCATGGGTTTTGCGATTGTCTTACTGAAATTTCTTCTTGGTTGTCTCTGTATGTGCTGAAGCAGACAGTGGGGCAAATCCCCCTCACATTTCTTTTCCTGTTAAAATATATCATCAATATCATCATTTTAAACTGAGTGCATGTATTTAAAATAAATCAACGTAGCATTTCATTAATTTGTTTTTCGTTTTCCTTTAAAAAAATTCAGGAATCGTCTGCCCATGATATCTGACGATCTGAGTCACTGGAGCGACATCTTCATGTGGAGGCAACATCACTATCAAGCCATAGTATCAGCCTATGAGAGCCAGGCTTCTCAAGACAGTGTAAGTGAGATTTTCTTGAAGAGAATAACTTCAACCGTATTCATTGATTTGTTATAATTATGAGGAAAGAAGTGGTATCGTTTTATTTTCTCCTGATGCATAAGTGATTGTTTTTTCTTTCTTTCTTTTTCCAGACTCATGCTAATCATGCCATGCTGGGAGTTCACGCATCTGCTCAGTCCATCATCAATTACGGCAAAATGGCCAGAAAGCATAACCTGATCGGCTCCGCTCTGGACTCTCTCAGCAGGTCAGAATAAGAAGAAAGAGTTTTAATTAATAATTAAGTAAAGAATTAAGAAATAAAAATGGGAAAAAAAGTAGAAAAAATCTATTGATGTGTGTTTGACTGATTTTGGAACCTAATTGAAGAAAATAATTTTTTT
This sequence comes from Apostichopus japonicus, assembly GCF_037975245.1. Taxonomy (NCBI): domain Eukaryota; kingdom Metazoa; phylum Echinodermata; class Holothuroidea; order Aspidochirotida; family Stichopodidae; genus Apostichopus; species Apostichopus japonicus. The sequence continues at coordinate 6,086,778 of NC_092578.1, forward strand.
TTTTTTTTCATTTGCTCGTCATCTCATAAAATGGATGTGCAAGTCCAAGTTTTCCTGCAATAGTGATTCTGATACTGTCTTCTTAATGTCAAGTAAAAGAATTTACTAAGTGACCAAAATAAAGCAGGAAATCAAAGGAATAAAAGTGAAAATGGAACTGTTTATCTATACCTGGTGTTAATTCTGATATTAAAAATGTCAAAAAATATTACAAAATGTCTATATCGCTTCTGTTCCTGTTTATCTCTCTATTTCTAATTTTATTTTTTTTTTTCTGTTTCTATTGATTTCTTTCCTTAGAATTCATACAATCCCTAGCGTCCCCATCGTAGATTGTTTCCAGAAGATTCGTCAACAGGTGAAGTGCTACCTACAGATGGCGGGTACGATGGGAAAACAAGAACTGCAAGAGGGGTTAGAGGTCATCGAGTCGACCAATCTCAAATACTTTGGTCGAGAGATGAAGGCCGAGTTTTATGCGCTCAAAGGGATGTTCCTGGCGCAGGTCGGAAGGTAAAGGTTCCAGAAAAATAGGAAGAGATACTTCAAAAGAAGCTGAAGCCATGCATATTATTAAGAAAAAAGTCATTAAAAGACTCGAAAATATTATGGAATAGAGCAAAATAAATTTATGGCTGGAATGGGATTTCAAATTAGTCACCTCTGGATTACAAGCTCAGCAATCTACCAACTGGAATTTCCAGCCCTTAGTTGGTGGTGATCCCTGTATAGCCATTGCTTGGCTGAGGGCGCCAGTCAGAAGCCACAGTACCTTGCATACGGTGTAATCAGGGATCACGCCCAAGTTTTATTCCATACAACCTAGAAAGCAGCTGCTGGGAAGAGATTTCATGAGAAATTTGGCATTTACATAGATAATTATGAATTAATATATAATAATGAAGAATGGGAAACGGACAGGGAAATACTAGACAATGAAAAAGAGCAGAGAAATTTATGGCTAGAGCAGGATTCAAACCAGGGAACTTTGGATGAAAAGCCCTATATTCCCAAAGAATGGGCTTGTAACCCAGAGATCACTACTGGTTCAGTACTGGTTTGAGCCATCAATTTCTTTGCCCTTTTCCAATCAAAATATTTTTTGTTTTCACACTTTTCAATTTGTAAAGGATTTCTGCCAATATATATTTTGTTTGCCTTTTTTCTTTGGTGTAATTGAAGATCTCTTTGGTGAAGAGTGTCAAATAATGTTAGTGACATTTAGTTGTATTAATCCCTTTTTCTGTTTCATTCCTAATTATATTATTTTTTTCTTTGGATCTCACAGATCGGACGAGGCCAACAAAGCATTCTCAGCTGCCGTACAGATGCATGATATCCTAGTCAAAGCCTGGGCACTGTGGGGCAATTACCTAGAACAGATATTCTGCAAAGATAGGTAAGGCATATTAGGCTCTGAGGGGGGAGGGGAGGGGAGGGGGAGGAGGATGGCATAATTGTGTATAGCAGTTTTGAATTTTCTGAATTTTGTCTCCTATCAGATACAATGGTTCTTGTGTACAAAACCTGCTAAGCATCTTTGCACTTTTATAGCAGTTGACGATTCTGCATCGCATTTTGTGATGTAATACCTAATAGATTATTCCCGGGAAGGGGGGGGCCATATCATGTGGTGGGAAGGCCTGTATGAGTATTTGCTAATGTAGTCATTAAATCCGTCACATTGAGGAATTTATAAAAAAAAGTTTTGTAAAATGTTAATTTTCTTTTCCCAAAAAATGTAAACAGATATTATGCGAAAGTCTCTGTGGCTTGTATAAACATGCACTATCTGAACAGCATTTCACATTTTCACAGGTAAATTTGTGAAACAGGTCTCTACAGCCATATCCTTCCTGAATTGGAAGTGAAGTTGGTGATTTAGCATCTTGATATAAAAGATAGCAGCAAATTTTTTTTTGTGGGTGAAAACAAAAGGTTAAAGGTCATATCAGCTTTGAAACAGTGTATTAAGTTCAAATGGTCTTTTTTGTATAATGCCTTCTCCAGTTGTTCAGACTTGTTTAGATAAATCATTCTACTGTTAATTTGCACAAGCTTGATTTTTATCTCAATACATTACATGTATAGAGATATTGTAACAGTAAGTGGGACTCTCTCCTCTCTTAAAAATTTTTCAGCGTCTTCATATAAAGTTCTTTTTCTCTGGAATTTTCAGAGCAAGCATATATCATATAGGCCAACAAAAGTTACTATTTTTGGTTCCTTGCTTTAGCAAAAGGAACCTATGCAGTCAGGTTGGCGTGTGTTTGTGTGTATGTATGTATGTATGTATGTATGTATGTATGTGTGGGTGTGTGTGTGTGTGTGTGTCTGTGACACTTGCTTGGGTACGCTCTATCTCAATAAAGGAATGTTGGATTGAGGCCAAACTTGGACTATAGATCCGCCATATGGAGAAGGTGTGCCCTATTGTTTTTGGTGCCCACAAAGGTCACCAAAGGTCAGTTATGGTCCAAAAACCGAAAATATTAAAACTGCAATAACTCCCAGTGCCAATGTGCGACAAGATTGATATTTTGGGACAAGTTGTGAACTGGTTAGGGGAGCATTTTCAAACTTAACGGTCATGTGATCCGAGGTCACCAAAGGTCAATTAATGATAAAAAACTAGTATTTTTGCAATAACTTGAGAACGAAATGTCTGTTAGGGTTGGGAGTTGCCTCAATGTAATCCAATTGTCGACCCGCATCTGGGTGACCCTTGACCTCAATTTGACCTCTGGTGACCTTTTCGTTTTTTGGGGATTTTTACAGTTTCGATGCTATTTTCAGATGTCAAAGGTACCTTCTGATCATAAATGTCAATAGGTTGACCCCGTGTGACCTTTATGTGCGAAGTTATATGGGGTCAAAGTTTTCGGTCGGAGTTAGGGTGGTTGTACAGACTTTTCGTTTTGTTTTTTGGAATCAGGAGATTAAACTACATCTGAAACCAAGGTCAAAAGGTCAAAGGTCACATTAGAAAAAATGTGCTTATTTTGGGAGGAAACGAGCAAAAAAGAAAATGTTTGGTTTTGATGCTAGATTTGGATATCAAAGGTACCTTCCGATCAAAAATGTCAATTGGTTGACACCCGTGTGACCTTCGTGTGCGAAGTTATACGAGGTCAAAGTTAATTTTCACACATTTAATGCAACAACTCCCAGTTCCAAGGTGTGACATGGTTGATATTTTTGGACAAGTTGCAAATGGTATAGGGGAATATTTTCAAACTTAACGGTCATGTGATCCGAGGTCACCAAAGGTCAATTAATGTCAAAAAACTAGTATTTTGGGGGTAGAAAATGGGCAAAGAAAAAAATGTTTGAATTTTTATAGTTTGATGCTCTAATTTAGGTCTCATCAATCAAAAATGTCAATAAGTTGACCCAAGGTGACCTTTGTATGTTAAGTTATATGAGGTCAAAGTTAATTTTCAGACATTTAGTGTAATAACTCCCAGTGCCAATGTGCGACAAGATTGATATTTTGGGACAAGTTGTGAACTGGTTAGGGGAGCATTTTCAAACTTAACGGTTATGTGATACAAGGTCACCAAAGGTCAATTAATGATAAAAAACTAGTATTTTTGCGATAACTTGAGAACAAATTGTCCGTTAGAGTTGGGAGTTGCTTCAATGAAATCCAATTGTCGACCTGCATCTGGGTGACCCTTGACCTCAATTTGACCTCTGGTGACCTTTTCGTGTTTTATGGATTTTTTACAGTTTCGATGCTATTTTCAGATGTCAAAGGTACCTTCTGATCATAAATGTCAATAGGTTGACCCCTGTGTGACCTTCATGTGCGAAGTTATTTGAGGTCAAAGTTAATTTTCACACATTTAATGCAATAACTCCCAGTGCCAAGGTGTGACAAGGTTGATTTTTTTGGACAAGTTGCAAATGGTATAGGGGAATATTTTCAAACTTAACGGTCATGTGATCCAAGGTCACCAAAGGTCAGCTAATGTTAAAAAAGTAGTATTATGGGGGGAGAAAATGAGCAAAGAAAAAATGTTTGAATTTTTACAGTCATGCTCTATTTAGGTCTCACCGATCAAAAATGTCAATTGGTTGACCTCCGGGTGACCTTTGTGTGTGAAGTTACATACAAGTTCAAAAGTTAATTTTTTGACATTTAATGCAATTAAATCTCAATGCCAAGTTGTGACATGGTTGATATTTTGGGACAAGTTGTGAATGGGGTGGTGGAACATTTTGAAACTTAAAGGTCATGTCATCTGAGGTCACCATTGTTATCATATCTGTTTTGACACGCTTGTAGGTCTCTTATATTTCTTACATTTTCGACGCCATATTTAGATCTCAAAAGTGCCTTTTGATAAAAAAATCCGATCACATTTTGTGATCACAAAAGTGTTGGCTATAGTGTTGGTTACTTTATGGGAACATGTAGGACAATTACTTGGACTATTTCAGCCCAATCTTGCTTGATAATATGATGTGTATTGTCATATACCCCAAGCAAGGAACCACAGTGCCCTTGGGCTCTTGTTTATTCGAGAATTTTATCTCATTCTATGACTTTTTCACCGATTTATGTCCAAATCGGGCCAATTTGGTCTGAAATACAGTTTAAACAACCCATTTTTGCACACGCTCCAAAACTTATGTTTTATGAAAGAGAATAGAATAGAATTGTCTGTCAGCAGTGGTATCGTCTAAGATAGGGTCCTATGTATTATATATTTTATTAACATTTTAAACTTTCATTTGTTGTTTACAGGTAGGTATTAATAAGAATTTTACCAGCTGTATATGACATTTTATGGCTTTTATTTGATGTTTAAATGATTTTTCTTTCTTAAAACAACACTGAGCTGCCGCCCCTACTTTTAGTAACAAGGTCCATTTTTGATGATTAAGCCCCGCCCCCAAGTCTGTTTTGTAGCAGATTGGCTATGACTCATGGCAGCTACATGTTAGATATACGAAAATGGCTACCCTCGCGACCAATTTTAGGTACGCCAGGTGTAGTGTATTGCATGCTAATTACATATACAAATTCTATACTGCTGAATTCTACGTAGTGCATTTAATTTATATTAGGCCTTCGTTTTTGTAACATCCATTCAAGGATAGTACTGGTGTTCAGGTAGCTTTTCAGAGCAAGGGCCATGATAAGTTTGTTTGATTGCCCTTCATGTATTTTGTATAATTACGTATACACATTCTTGTATTTCTGAAGGCTACTTACTGTAGGCCTAGTGCATTTAAAAAAAAATATATATAGGCCTAGGCCCCCTAGGTCTATTAGGCTTTCAATGATAGCCACATTAGCATTGTACTGGTGTTCAGACAGCTTTTCCTAGGAAGGACCAGGGTAAGTTTGTTGATGGGTACGTATAAAAGAGGAGCCGGCCATAGCATCACAACTTTTATAAGACTATAAAAATTGTATAAGGTTATGTTTTATTTATAAGGATATAAGATGTATAAGGTTATAAGAAGTATGTTTAGCTTTCTTTTGAACCTGTAATGTTTGACATCAAATGTACAAAGAATTAAAATAAAATAACAAAATGGAGAGGAACTGAGGTGGCTATTAGGGGAGGAGGAGGCCACCCATCACTTGCATATAAAAACTTGTAATCTTCTTTTACATTATTTTTTCCAAGTCATATAAATCCATGAAATCTTCTTGTCAGAAAAATTGAGATGGAAAAACGTGGGTTGTTTTGATATCTAGAAGTGGACACAGTTTTGATGGTAGTCTACAGTCTACAGTAACATACAGTAGGTCAATAGGCCTAGCTCTCAAGGCAGGCATCAAGAATATGGTCGAGTTGTTCGCCTCTTCTAATTTGGCCGTTGTCATTGACGTCAAACTATATGACCAAAAAGTCCAACAGAGACTGACCCAAGATGAAGGATACCACATAAAAAACAAGTTCTTAAATATTCTATGACATTACTAAACCTTGCAACGTCGTTCTTTCGACTAACCCGCAATGAGCGCTAAAGGCAAGACTAGCAGGATAAAGTGTAACCTGCAGAGACTATTCGTGGCAAAGTAGCAAAAATGCAAGTTATATATTTGTTGTACCATGATTGATATTGATAATTGTAGAGACAGAGCAAAGATTTGAAATTAGGAATCAAAATTAAAACTTCCAGTATTGAGATACTGCGTCATTGATGCTCTTGTTTTTGATGGTTGTGTTACAACTTTACACTTCCTTTGACTGTTTGTAACACATCTTTTTTAATATTCATTCAGTAAGAGAATATTTTGTAATTCTTCAACAGGAACTTGAATAATTGAAAGCAAAACCGAGAAAAATTTAACTGTCATTCCATTGCATCCTGTCCATCCTAATAAAAAAAATAATGATGTGGCCAAGTTATGCTTTCTTCATCTCAGTTTTCTTCGATCCATGAATCTATCCTCTACTTCCACTTCTCATCTTTCGTCAGATCAAGCAAAATGGGAGAATCTGCGATAGTCTGCTTCCTACACGCATGCAGACATCAAAACACCGGCAAGTCTCGCAAATATCTGGCCAAGGTCCTCTGGCTGCTCTCGTACGAGGACGATAAATCGGGACATAATCTCGCTAAGGCAGTGGAGACTTACACAGTGGGTGTGCCTCCTAGCCAGTGGTTGCCATGGTGAGAATATTGAGAATCCTCTCTTTTTTCATCTTTTTTTTTGGTTTTTTTTTTTGGTATGCAGCTGTTTCATTTGGTAATTTATAATGGTAAAAAGCATGTTATGAATCTCCTTTGATCATGTGGTTAGCTCAAATAATGAGTGAAAAACTATACAAATGAAAACTAAATTGTGGGTCAAATGTAAAAAAAACTTTGTGTATTGGTGTCATGAGCTTAAGATGAGATTCATATTAAATCTGGCAAAATCACACAAAAATAAAATTAAGTTTATATCTGTAAAATTGATAACCTTCTGAGAGAGACATTTCACATGGATACAGTGGAATCTACTCAGCTCTCGACAGAGAGCATCTGTCATTTATATATACATTCTCTTCTGGCACGGTTGCTATGGAAATCTAAATTCAACATCAAAGAACAGAGTGTTGAATTTGCCCCCAGGCTCTGCGAGTTCTGTAGAATGATAGCCTTGTATGTTTTCATCATCTCCCTGATGTTGTTATAAAGTGTTCGGACTGTTCATCTATTCTCTGATGTAATTTTTGTTGCGTTCAGGATTCCTCAACTGCTGACGTGTCTCAAGAGCAAGATTGGCGATCGAATAATGAACATTCTGCTCCAGATTGGCAAAGTGTACCCTCAGGCCCTCTACTTCCCTATCAGAACCCTCTACCTCACCCTCAAGATTGAGCATCGAGAGAAATGTAAGTGGTTTGATATATCTTGTCTTTTTTAGGGGGGGGGGAAGTATTTTAAGTTTATTGAAGAGCCAAGGACAATTTGGGAAGACCTGGGAAGAGTAAGCTTCTCTTCTCATGGTTTAGCAGTAACAAATATTCTGATAAAAAAAAGGAAGGAAACACGAAAGAATTCGCATTTTTTATTTTATTTGTATTATACCTTTTCTAATGATAGTTTAAAAGAGAGTTGACTGAGATGTTGTATACGATTGGAGAAAAAGCAAAGAAACAGCCAAAATAAAACAACAAAAACTTGAGGCTTGAATGTGCTTCCAGCTAGTGACTTCAGGGGTACAAGACCTGTACTCTACCAACCAATAAATCTAGCCCAAAGTTGGGGCCAAATTCATGTTAACTACTTATCCACAGAAAATGTTGTCACAGAAACCCAAACAACTGTGCTGTCTAATTGTAAAGGACAACTCCCTGTTCCGTTAACTGGAACCCTTCCTGACGAGCACCGGTTAGAAACTTTCCTCTTCAAATATTTTCGTCCTCGATCAGCAGCATACTGACCTTCCATTTTGACTTGATCGTGTGTAATGTAGAGTGATTCGTCGGGGGAAAATTAGGGAGAGTAATCTGACTTTAAAGTGTCACCGCAAAATAATCACTTCTCTTGGAATTGTCATTTTCAGTCAAGTCCATCGAACCTGTGAACAGCCAGCGAAGAGTCTCGACGACTTTACTTAAAGCTCGAGAGAAACTGGAGGTGGTAGCAGCCAACAACGAACCTCCTGCTGCAGCACAGAACAGAAATGGTAATTTAAGTTAGACGCAAAACAGTTGATTGTCAAGAAAATGTTAATAGCTACAAGAGAGGATAACTAACAGATGGGATGTAACATTGAGATTGCCCTAGGTTGTAAAGGTATCTTGAACGGTAGAAATCTAAAAAAAAAACAAACATTGTAATCTTAGGCTGTATTTGAGTCCTAGATTTGCAGTAGAAGTATTTGTAATTCATACTAATCAGTCTGCATTTGAATCCTAGATTTGTACTAGAAGTAATTATAATTTATACTTATCTGTTTGGTTGGCTGGTAAAGCTGTGTATATAGAAGATTTGTGTCTTCATATAACTAATGTAGAGTCATTTGAAAGCTGAAAAAATATTTTGGACAATGATTATGTATCATACTTGCCATGATAAGAGTGATTAGCTTCAATGGATGTTTCATTCCCGTTTTCAAAGATTCGGAAAAGAACTCCACAGCAGCTACCCCAACGACCTCAGAGGCTCAGCCTGTGTCGACTAGCAATGCCACCAAGCCGAACTTGGCAACCAGTGCAACAGTTACTACCACAGCAGCGCCCTCAACCGTAGGACCGACAACAGTACTTGCCACGCCCGCTACCGTCATCATCAGTAGCAGCACCGCAGCAAACACTTCAACAGTGCCTACGAATACCACAACCACTAAGATAAATGGTAATAATACCACAACCACTAAGATAAATGGTAACAACACCACAACCACTCAGATAAATGGAACACAACCACTAAGATATATGGTAACAATACCACAATCACTGAGATAAATGGTAACAATACCACAACAGCTACGATAAATGGTAACTTATTAACAAAATGTTCTTCCTTGCACCAAGGCTTGTGGTATCAGGGTCAGGAAGGAATTTTTCTGATTGTTTGGGCAAGACACTGGCAGATCCAGATGGTTGTTTAGGAGGGGTCCAATGGTCCTATTTACTTACCATCTGTTTCTTACAGGAGGGGTCTAAAAGGGAGGGTGTGTTCCCCCTCTTTCAGAAATTGTGGTATGATGAAGAGTTATTTTGTTGTGTATGCAAAAAGGAATCATTTATGTTTAAGAATATTTCAGTTTTGAGGTTAGTGCTACATTGACCAAATCATTATGATCTGCTTCAAGTTAAATTGATTATTTTCCTGATGTCATCCTGTACGTTTAACTTTGTTATTGATGTTTAAATATATATTGTTTAATATTTAGTCGTAGCATACTGCGGTAAGATATTCTACAGTACCCAGTGTATTGCAAAACGAGAGATGAAATTTTTAATAATGGATTTTCCTTTTTCTGTATAGCTACTATTGCTGGGATTACTGCCAGTCAGACTACCACTACTGCCACCAGTGCTGCTAATACTGCTGCTACCACAGCAACTGCTGCTCCCACTACCACCACCAATACAGCCGCAGGCCTCGGTGCCAGCAGTACAACCACGACCGGTCCCATCAGGGCTTCCATACCCATGGTCCGTTGCTCCAAGATCATGCAAGTGCAGAGAGATCTGCACCCGATATTACTGTATTCCCTCGAAGGCATCGTGGATCAGGTAAATTTCACTTCCAACTAATTTATTTGCAGAAAGATCCTGCGAAAAAAGGGCATAGGATTCAGACATGAAAGGAAAAACCAATCTTAACCCTTGTGAAACTACTTATGAGAGATATTGAGTATAAATATTAAGAATAAATCACAACAGAAGAATAAATACTGTGCATTGTGGATAATTTCTATGGCATTTTGAAGTACCTTCAAAAGGGTACCTTCAAAAGAGGTCAAAGATCAGAAGAACTAAAGAGTCAGTGCCATACGTCCTGCATTAAATATGAAAGAATTGCAAATAGAAGGAAAGAATCTTACATTTGTTGCTTTGATCAAACCTTGTAACCCTCCCGTGCTATATGTTATATTTTCGTTCCTCCTTCTACCAGATGGTTTGGTTCCGTGAGAGGTGGGACGAGGAGGTGCTTCGACAGCTGAAATTGGCCTTGACCAAGTGTCAAGCAGTTGCCTTTGAGAACAGAGGAGCAGGTAAATTGCATTTTTGTCTCACTCACTCACTCACTCACTCACTCACTCAGTTTTTTTTTTTTCTTTTCTTCTATGTCACTCTTCAATTTCTCAAGTTTCATAATAATCTACATTAAAAGGAAAGAGCAACGACAAGTTGATTTGATTGTTATCTATAATATCACAGATCATGTTGAAACTGTTTCACAGTTCTTATAAAATGAGTAAAATTGCAATATTTTGTAATCCACCATTTGATGGCATTAAGCGATTGAGCGGTTGGTCCCAATGAAACCGTTTGTGTATTCTCTGTATTATTTATAACTGGAACTGTTGCTGTATGTTCCCCATTAAAGAAATATTTATTTTAATATATTTATATTTTAATTCACCCCATCTTTATGCCCTGTCTACAGTCATCGACGCCAAGGTCACTCCACACACTCACAGCTTCGTCAAGAAACTGGTTAAGACCTTTGGGGTCGGCTTTGAGAACGTCAACAGCGTAGCGTCGACATTCTCGACTGCAGCGTCAGAGCTGTGGACGAGGAGGGTCCAAGCCACCGCCCAGGACCCGGTATTCCAGAAACTCAAGAACCAGTTTACGACCGACTTCAACTTTGACATTCCAGGTGCCATGAAACTTCACAATCTAATCGGGATGCTCAAGAAATGGGTCAAACTCATGGAGGCTCGATCTAAGCTTGGACCAAAGTAAGTCATGTGTTTTTATCGTTAAGGTATGGCCTCTCGAACTTTAAAAGTCAAATCAAAAGTAAGGCTTGAAAGGGTTTACTCTTTTTAAAGGTTCTGCATTTTGATTATCTTTCTCTTGTCAGGTTCTGCACATTCTCAAATTGACATTTGCCCATTTTTTTCATATGCTACACTCCTGATTGGATACTTTTGTCACAGTGTACCTTTACAAATAGAGACTGAATATTCATTAGTTATGTGTTACATTCACACTCCTTTTTGTTTCTGTGCTTTGCAATTTGTTAATGCGAGCCGTTTAATGTCTATAAATGAAAAATAAAGTAAAACATAACTTACTGAAATTTTTTTTTTTTTTTTTTTTTGGGTACCTGACTTTACTGTTACATTCTTCATAATCATACAATTATGTTTTTAAACTTGTTTTAAATTTTTAAGTTGCAGCATCTGAATAACCTTTGACCTTCATTTTTTTTCTCAACAGGTCATTCCTTATTGAGGATAAATGCCGGTTTTTGAGTAACTTTTCTTCATCTACAGCGGATGTGGAACTTCCGGGAGAGTTCCTGACACCGAAACACAGCCATTACAATATACGCATCGCTAGGTTCATGCCCAGAGCAGAGATCGTACACAAACACAACACTGCTGCTCGTAGGCTCTACATCAGGGGAAGCAATGGAAAGGTAGAGTTTCCTTTGTTGTTCATTTTAAATTCCTGCTATCAACCTAGATAAGTCCTGGTGTCAGCATTCGGCTTTTTTTTTTAAGGAATTCTTTAAATTTGATTAAAACAAGTGTCTTTTTCTTGAAAATTTAACGTCAATGCAAGTTAAGTTGACGGTGAGTGGGTTGGTTTGAGTCTGTTAAATTTGTATTTGATGGGGTTTTTATTTTCTTCTTATATATAGATCTATCCTTATTTGGTGGTTAATGATGCTAGCATGGGAGAATCCAGAAGGGAGGAGAGAGTCCTACAGCTCCTAAGAATGCTGAATCAGTTTCTGGCTAAAAGAAAGGTAAGACTTATATCAAACCTTGTAAGAGAACAGGACATTAGAGGAGAGGGGAAGGTCTTTCATCTTTATGTCGTCATCTTGGATCTGTTTTATACGTATTTCTCTTCTGTTTCTCTTTGTAATTATTATTATTATTAGTATTATATTATTATTATCATCATTATCATCATTATCATCATCATCATCATTATCATCATTATCATCATGATTATTATCATCATTATTATTATCATTGTCATTATTATTATGTTTATTATCATTATTATCTTTGTTATTTTTATGATTACCATTACCATCATTATTATTATTTTTATTATTATTATTATCATTATTATTATCATTATCATTATCTTTATTATTTTTATCATTACCTATACCATTATTATTATTATTTTTATTATTATTATGATCATTTTTATGATCATTATTATCATTATCTTTAATAGTTTTTTTATAACCATTACCATTATTATTATGATCATTATTATTATCATTATTATACTCCATCGTGTACCCTCTACATCCCAGTGTCTTTAGATAGTGGTATGTGATGCCATGTACTTCAATCCCTTTACTTTCATATTTTACTCTTTTTGTTGATTTAACCTTGAGATATATAAGATGTATGAGGAATGTTTGCCCCCGTTGTCAATGTTCACACCCTTAGGAACATCATAAACGTTCAACCTACTTGTAGTAACATATATCTTCCTAGACTGGAAAACGTCAGACTTTTTATTCCTAGTGTAGTTTCCTGTACTAGTACTTGCCCTCACGACTTAATACTTATAGGGAAGACAATTTGGAAATCCTCACAACCATCATCATCCCCATCATCATCATCATCATCATCATCGGCATCATCATCATCATCATCATCATCATCATCATCATCATCATCATCATCATCATCATCATCATCATCATCATCATCATCATCATCATCATCCACTTCACCACCCCCATCATCATCATCATCCACATCCACATCATCACCACCAGCATCACCATCCACACCACCACAATCATCAACATCATCACCATCATCATCCACATCACCACCACCATCATCATTACCATCATCATCACCATAATCATCAACATCATCATCATAATCATCACCACCATCATCATCATCATCATCATCATCATCATCATCATCATCATCATCACCATCATCATCAATTTTGTCCTATTCAAACCACTAGCAGGCATATTTGCATATTTTGAAGACACAATATCTTGAAAGCCATGTGAGATTTAGACACATTAGCTTGCACTGAGACCCTCAATACTGTTGCTTCAGAGTTCAGACTGTCGCATTACCAACAGTAAACTTTTAATGTCATCCTTTAATCTGTATGCGTGCCACTGTACTATTCAATCTCACGTAAGCTTTAGGGATGTGGGCAACATTTTCAATGCATGTTGTGCCAACCACTGTTTACCTGACCTAGTTCCCCATACGGTGTTGATAAAGGTGCCTTGGGCATACGCTACTGTAGTTAATGGATGTAACCTCATAAAGGAAAAACAAGTAGAATATGTACAATGATTTAAGATGTGATATCTAAGCATAGAAAGCTAACGGAATAACAGGTTGCCATTAGCATTATATTTTTTTATTTATTTTTTTTTAATTTTTAATGGATTTATGTATGTGAGACATTTGACATGTTTGCCATGTAGCTCCTGGCAGTGTTAGGAAAGCAGGTACATGAAAGGTCTAATGTACTATAATAGAAATCAATGCTAACTTGCTGTGAAATATGTCTGATAATTTTGTATAAATAAGTGGCCATTATTTTGTCAAATTGAGGTTTTTGGTATGTCTTACTCAGAAATCATTTTAAAGGGAATAGTCAGAGTGCAACAATATTACTTCTCGAATATTAAACTCAGATACAAATCTGGAAGCCTTTTTTTTTTTTTTATGTTAAGGAAAATAATTTAGGAGACTGTCACCCCTGACAGGTATTCCTCAAAGTACAGATATAGTGCAGGTCACCGTTTGACGTCAGTTTTGTGAACCTGCACTGATTAAACGAAACAAGGTAGCCGTGAGGCTGTAGCGTAAAACGAACCATGTTGAATTCATGGAACTTTAGATTATGACATTGATACTCTTGGCTTAATTAAACTGTATTAATCAAACATTTACAGCTTGTCCATAAAAAATAGCTTTTTAGACCAAAAATAGATTCCTTTAAGTAAAACTTCAACAATTTGAAAGAACATGGTTAACCCTCAACCATATTATAAAAGACACCATAAATAAAATGATTTTCCAAACAGTGAGAAAGAAGGAATTATTTCCGTTTATTTAGATGTAGTCTGTACATCGATTTCCAGTTCAAACTGCGCTATGTTAAAGAGTTGTCTGCCAGATCAGCAAATTTTTTGGTATTATGTAATAATTTTTATAGAACTTCAGGTGGCATTATTTTGTTGTAATCCAACTTTGCAACTTTTTTTTAAATATCTTCAGTTTTTCCAAAAATAAATAAATTAATAAAAAAAAAATTGGGGGTATTAGGTAATAATTTTTAAAAAAACTTCAGGGTGTCATAATTTTGTTAGATCCAACTTTGCAACTTTTTTTTTTATCTCTTTAGTTTTTAAAAAAAAAAAAATAATAAAAACACAGAAATGAATTTTCCAAATATTTCTTGACAGGAGACGGCCAAACGACAACTACAGTTTACGGTCCCAAAGGTTGTGGCAGTGTCACCTCAGATGCGTCTGGTCGAAGACAGCCCTTCGTCAGTCTCTCTCTTGGACATCTACAAAGAATGGAGCTTGAAGCACAAGGTAGAATACGACGCCCCCATCAGCCGTTACTACGAACGGCTGGCAGTGGTACAGTCCAGGGGATCTCAGGTCAGCCATCAGGTCCTGCGGGATATTCTCAAAGAGGTACAATCTAACATGGTCCCGAGGAGTATGCTGAAGGACTGGGCCGTCCGCACCTTCCCCACGGCTACCGATTACTTTGCATTCAGAAAAGTGGTAAGTCATCGTAGGTGTCACTCGTGTGTGGCTGTCATAGCCAACCATTCCTGTCACAGCAAACCATTTGTGTCACTGCAACACTAAGCGTGCGTATCACACATAAGAGCACATATTGTTGCATACATGTTGAAACTTCAAGATAAAAGTTTACTTCCACCCTCAAAGAATTTTTTCCTCGTTGAGTCATTTTAATTGTCTAATCGGACAGTCGTCGTCAGGGAATAATTTGAAGAGTTGAAACCTCCAGGAAAGTACTTTTTGAAAACTTTTAGCAATTTTTTAGCAGGCTTTAATTGGGCTCAAAACTGATGACCTTTAAGTAACACAGAAAGCATAGGGCCTGTCGGGATTTGAAACAGAGTTTGTGGTTACAGCTATATGATGATAAGAACAGCCAGTTACATCATGTCTTTTTGTTCTTGCTTCTTTGATCATCTCAGTTTACCAGCCAGCTTGCTCTCCTGGGTCTGGCCGAGTTTATCCTCCATTTGACTCGGCTCAACCCTGAGATTCTACAGGTGGAGCGTAATTCCGGTCTCCTTTCGGTCTTCTACTTCAAGTTTGACATCGACGATACGACAGGTGAGCAAATACTAGAGGAATGGGATGCAGAACATTCATCTCTTTGTAAATTATGTTTTAGTCTCTTTATTCTTTTCTCACCTTTGAGTAAAATTTTCTTTTTGGATTTTATGAAAAACTGTGACCAAAAGATGGCATTATATGTTTCCTCTATCCCTCAGTGTTTCCAATACTGGATGCTCTTTGGATTACACCATTTTATTCTTATATCTGTTTCTTTTTAGTACATTCCATTTCCAATTCCATTCATATTATTTATTATTATTATTATTTTTACATTCCAGTATTTATTTATTTTTAATTGGGGGGGGGGGAGGGATGACATTAAAGTAACATAAAGTCATAATTATAGAGAGTGTAGTTACAATGTTAACCTACATTATGCAAAATATTTCAATATTTGAAAAGAGAAAGTATTTCTGTAATTTCAGGAGAGCTGGATGCTAATCGTCCTGTTCCCTTCCGTCTGACGCCAAACGTAGCCGAGTTTCTCACCACCGTAGGGGTGAACGGTGTCCTGACAGCCTCCATGATCGCTACGGCCAGATGTCTGGTACAGCCGTCCTTCCAACTGTCAGCCCTGCTCAAAGCTATCCTGAGAGATGAAATCATAGCATGGGATAAGAAGGTACGTTTGAGAATGATCTTACTTGATCGCATTATCTGTTTGACTTCAGTTTCAAACAGATACATTCCAGTATATTTACCAATGTTCCCTAAGAGTTGGTGTCTTTTGCAGAGACATGCATGAATTCATGTTTCTGGTTAGTCCTTTATGTTTCAGAGCTGTTCTCTAGTTGAGCGACATGAGCAGTTGTGAGGGCTGTTAAACAAAGATTGGTCAAGTTTAAAGTTGTCAAGATTGATAAAATTTTCATGCCATCAGCAAGCTACATCTTTGTTAAAATTACTTATTCTAAATTTTGTTTCTTGGCGGTTGTGACCCTCAGTGAAAGGACTTTGAGAAGGGCTGTAAGGGAGATGGGAGGTGCACTAAAATGCTTTTAAGGTCTACAGATGAAGTGACCATTTCTTGGAATTGTGTAGCATATTAGGGTCCTATAATCTATAACCTTGAAATGTAAATAATCATGAGATGGTCACATGCAGTGTGTCAAAGAGTGCAGAAATTTTCAGCAAATTTAGCATATTTATTCATTGAAGAAATAGCTACTGCATAACAACTTAAACATTTGTACAGCAAAAATATTTCAACATGCATTATCATCTAACAATACTATATCTACTTCTAGTCACAGTTTTGATTTTGATTTTTTTTTTGTGGGGGGGAGGGGGGGAGGGGTGGGAGGGGGAAGGTTCATCCAGAGGTCACTGGTTTGAATCCCACTCTAACCCTAAATTTCTTTGCCTTTTTCTATTGTTTATACCTGGGGCGGGCCACATGCGGCCCGCCAGTATTTTTTTTTGAAGCCTGTGAGATGTCTCAAAAAAAACAAATCAATCTATTTTACATCATCACAAAAAAAATGAGCTAGCTGCTTAGAATTTATTGGCACTAATGATGCTGTCAGGTAGGCCTATTATCCCCGTTAATTATCAACTGTACTGTATTGACATTATGTTTTTGTGAATATAGGTTAAGTACACACACCTATTGCTTGAAAGTCCTCGGAATCAAAGGTTTAAAATCAACAGTAGGTTGTTGGTTAGGTTCGGCCCATTCAATTTTTCACTCCTTATATCTGGCCCATTCATTCAAAAAGGTTGCCCACCCCTGGTTTATACTATCCCATTCAGTGTCACATTGCTCACTTTACTGTATAAGTTTTTTTTTCTTTCTATCTATCTATCAGAAGAAAGATGACAATTCCAAGGCTGTTGACGTTTTCCAGATCACGCCAGACGAACAGATCGAATGCGATGTCCTTATCAACACAGTTACCAAAGCAGTCAACGCTATCATGACTAGACTACAGAGTGAGTGACACTTTGTGTATCTCTGTCACTCTCTGCATATATATGTGTACCTGCACTTATTAAGCAACCACAGTAACAACGTGTATAACTGTACACTTAATAGCTCACGCAATAGCGTGTTGCGTGACTTGGAGGACCGAATGAATGTACATTCATACACATGTTTGGATACCTGCAAATCCAATTCGATTTATTTCCATGATTGTGATCTTTTTTGTGTGTTGTATTTCCTCCTACAGTTTCCTAAACTTTTCTGGAATTTTTATAATTACTTTTGCATACCTTTTTTTTAGCTTGCTTCACCCCTAGTGGGTCTGTTTTTCTTCACCTGTTATGATATTTCAATCTTTCATTTAGAAGTAGGTCATCTCTTGTTCACAAACATCTTTAACGCAAGAATTAGAATCTATTTGGTCAAGATGAGTTTTTGATTTTGCTAAGTCTTTCCAGTAATATTTCCAATTCATTCCAACATATTTTAAAGGCTCCCATTTTGTTTTCAGGGGATTTAAAATTTATGTTTGGTTTATATTATTAATATCCATAATGTCATCATTACATTTGTAAATTTTTCACTTTATTTCTTTTTTCCTCGCAGACCTGGCTCAGTTTGAAGGAGGGGAGAGTAAAGTGAGTACCTTAGTAGCAGCAGCTAATAGCCCTGACAATCTCTGTCGTATGGACCCAGCCTGGCACCCATGGTTATAGTCCAAAAGTCAAGTGATTACCAGCTAATGGCCCTGACAATCTCTGTCGTATGGACCCAGCCTGGCACCCATGGTTGTAGTCCAAAAGTAATGTGAGTACCAGCTACTAGCCCTGACAATCTCTGTCGTATGGACCCAGCCTGGCACCCATGGTTGTAACCCAAGGAGGACCATATCTGTGCACCATCTAGTAAAAGACAAGCTCTGCTGCATGGACCCTGCCTGGTACCCATGCTTGTAACCAGAGGGTAGTAGGGGAGAGGATAGGGGCATAACTGTCAACCATCAAGTGAGTGACAATGTTTGGGAATTTTCTCCTGCTTGGCTGTAATTCACATTACCGAATGGAATTGGTACCCATGGAGCAGGGAGGGGGATGGGGGGGGGAGGATTGAAAAGTATGACTAATGGTAGCCAGTTAATGAGGCAAAGTCAATCAATTAAGGTGACTGACATCTGTTGATGACCTTATTTGAGATGAGTCTATCCCTGGTAGAACCAGAGGATAAATGGGTTCTCATTGGTTATCTTGTTTGGTAATTAGTTTGCAATGAAAGTCTATAGCAAAATTACTTTCATGTTATTGTGGAGTATGTGGATAAAGATGGGTTGAATGATAGGCACAGAGGCATAAGTTGCTCTTAAATGTGTCATTCTCCTGATTGTACTAAACAATCGTAGAAAATGTCATTTATTATAAGTTCATCAAGAACTTATGCTGTGTCATATACTGTGATACTCCTGCAGAAAGCCAACTTGTGTGTGTGACACCAAGTTACAAGGTATGTCATGTGATAATAACACATCCAAATCTTATTGGATTTTGTTGCTACTTGTGTGCATGTAATTGCTGTTAAATATTATTGAATCATATTGGAGGAAGTGGCACTAATTAACATTTGACACTTGTTTACAGTGCAGTTAAGTGCCATAACTTTATGAGTGCCTGTAGTGAAAATGGGGTGAAAGAAGTGAATTTTGTAGATTTCTGTGCGTGAGTGTTGCCTTGTAAATTAAAACTTTTACTTTGTAATGGGGTTAGGAGAATAAAGGAAATCTAGTTGTACTTTATTAACTGCATAGGGCACTGATAATTGATATAAAATATATTAAATAAATTAGGAAAGGGACAACCAATATTCAAGTGCAAGTATGGTTGTTGCTTTAAGGGTGGTTTTATATATTTATTCCAAAGTTGAGGCAATGTGTTATCTCTGCACAGAATGGATGTGCCCTGTTTGTTCTTAAGTACATTAATAAGCAGGAATTATTATAATACATAATGTAAAGTTAGCTTTCATAGTATGTTGTAAGTTAAAGTGCAGTAATAATAATACTACTGTGGCCAATAGTGACCATATTGTGTATGTCCACTATACTATTATTTATCCCCTTGTTGGACTATTTTAATTTGGGAAAGTTTCTTTCTTTCTGCTAGTTAAAGTGTATATTGAGAATATGTAACTTTAATTTGCACACTCAATAAGTGTAATGTTTGTGAATTAAAAGAATCTTTTAATATTGCATAATGTCAGCAAATCATGATTATGAAGAAAGCTGGAGTTTAAGAAACTAGATTAAAAAATTAGGGTTGAATAATTAATAAAAGAAAATAACCTGTTCAGAAATACATACATTGAAGTGTAATATGTTACCCTTAATATGTATATTCATAACTGTTTTCTTTTATAAGAAGCATGTATATATGTCTAGATAAACATTTTCAAAACCAAAGTAAACATCATCTGTTTTCTTTCTTTGATTTTTTTTTTTTTTTTTTTTTATCTCTACATTTGTCAATCTAAGGTGCTTCATTTATTATGTCTTTGGATTTGTTTTGCCTTTTGTATGATATGAATGCATACGTGATGCAATGTATTTATTGAGACATATGGTTGTCATGTGACGTCATCTACCATTTGAGAAACACCTTTGTGAAAATAAAGAGGCCTTTGTTTAAACTCGATTTTATGTGTCTTTTCATCATTTTACCTCGTTTATTGAAGTTCAGCGACGAACAAATGCTTGTATAAACTGACATCTAACTTTGACATTTCAAAGAGGGAGCACCAAACACACCTGACCTTTCACCACCGTTGCATTGCTACAAGAACTAAAGGAAGAAGATAAAGTAAAAATTCATCCCCTCCACCCCCCCTCCCCCCCCTCCTACTCCCATTCCCAGCTCCCCCAAAATTCTCTTTTGATGATAGCAAGATCATTTGTTGCAAGATTAAATTTATTATTAACTTAACTGAAAAAGACCTATTTTATTGCTACTGATAAAACCAGTGTTATGAGGCATGCATGCTTTTTTTTATGAGCATTCACGTGGGTGGAACATAATTTTCAATCCTTCATTTCTCTTCTAGTTTGTAATGTTATTCATGAGAGGACAGAACTATGATATACTGCAAGTTTTTAGCTCAAAGGCAGTTAAATGCAGATACATAAAATGTCATAGGAAACTTCTCTGTTCAATATATATAACGTTTGAGGAGACAGAAGAAAATAGTCTGTAATTTACCTCGCTATATCATTGGCTATAAAATAGCAAGGATATTAAACATCTGGCGCCTCAAGGGACCTTATCCAATCTTAACTCAGTAAAAAGTTTTATTTTTCTTTGAGTTCTCAATTTATTTAATGCACCCTTCATTAACTTCTAACTTAATACGTTCCACCCATATTAGCCTATAAAGTGATCTGTGCTAACTGAGGAAGACGATTTAGAGAGATTGCTGTTTATTAAAACAGGATTTATACGTTAATTCTAAAAGATTTATGAAATATGATACGAAAGAGAATTGTGAATGAAATCTTTGTTTAGCAGTTGACAGTCACCTGATTAAAGTGAACCTATTTGTGCTGAATTTTGAAATGTATGTTCATTGCCATTAACAATACTGTTGATAGTATGCCTAATGTAACTCTGTGAGTATGGCTGGCAAACGGGTTGATAAAAAAAATTGTGAGGGCAAAATACTCTCAGGTTTATGTACTAAGGATCTTCTTCTGAGCAATATTTGGTACATCAGTTAAAACTAGGCAAAAAAGGGTAAGGGGGTGGGTGGGGTGGGAGCATAGGCGTACGGGACCATTTCAGTTTGGGGGGGCAGAACTTTTTGTGCCCGAAAGTTCCCGTGACACTATCTAAGCGGAGCGCCACCATCGGTTGGCGCGTAGCGTACAAGCAAATTTTTGGCACACAATGCCTCTCAGATTGCCGGAAACGGCACTTCTGAGGCCTTGCAAGTTGCATCTAAACATTCTTTATTTTATAATCTCACGTTTTAGAAATTTACATTTCCCCAAAAATTTGGTAAATTAGAAGAAGAAAAAATGGTAACATCACTTTGAAGGGGAAAAATGGGACAGTATATTTTTTAAGCTCCTATTTAGTTACCTTATTTATTATTTTAACACAGTACTCAGCTACCTCCAGAAAAACATACATTGTTCAACGACACGTAGGCGGGATAATGTCGCTGTGTCGGGTGAGACTGCAATTTGTCTCACAAAAAAGTATAAAATATAACAAAGAATATGATAAACCTGTACTTCTAGGCTTGTAGGCACCTCCCCCCCCCCCCACCATCCATGAACAAGAATACGTTTCTTATATACACTCATTTTGGGGATGTCCAGGTCAAGGGCGGCGAAAGCACTTTTAATCTTGGGGGGGGGGGGCACCGACATCAAAGGGCACTTTGCAGATATTCGATTGGACTGATGCAGCCTTATATTTAGTACCCTTTATAACTCTTATTGTATTATCTTATTTGTGTAAACACATCACTCCATCAACGCCCCCCCCCCCCCCTAAAGGAAAATATGCATACTAGCACTGCAATATCCAATGCGCAAATTGGGAAACAAAGAACAAGTTTTCTTTTGAGACAAAATGAGGTGAAATCATGCTAGTTGCTAATGTAGGAATCTTCCGAATTAGAGTTTTTTCTTGTTAATATCTAAACAAACTTTTCCATTCGAAATAGCTTTGAGTTTGACCCACAGAAATTCATTAAAAGTCACGGGCTTAACCAGGATTTGCAAAGTTGTATGCACGACTATCTGAGCGGAGCGCCACCATTGGTTGGCGCGGAGCGTACTAGAAAATTTTTGGTTTTACATACCCCTCAGATGGCCGGAAACGGCCCTTCCCGAGTGTTCATTCTGGTTCCCTGGCCTCTTGCTAACTTGAGGCACCTCAATTTTTATGTTAAAAAAGGCACATTTTTAACCTGAGGAAAAGTGGGGGGCACGTGCCCCCTGTGCCCCCGGTTCCGCCGCCCTTGGTCCAAGTATACAATTGACTAGTTAGAAAAAAAATTGATCGTGCAAAAAGCGTGGTAGCCCAGATGAACTGCGCTTACGGTGGTGTTACACGGAAATATTCGGGCATCATGATGCTAAATAAAGAAAATCATGGAATTGTCTGGCAAAAATTTGAAAAAAGATTCGGGCAAGCTACTGCATATTTATATATATATTTCCAGAGGAAAAGAAATTCGGGCAAAGTCCTGAACAATTCGGGTAGCCTAAGAGGAGAAAAAATATATTTTTTCTCCTCTTAGGCTGCCCGAATTGTTCAGGACTTTTGCCCGAATTTCTTGTCCTCTGGAAATTTGGGGGGGCAGTCTGCCCCCCCTGCCCCCCCGCCTCGTACGCCTATGGGTGGGAGGATGATGACACTCGAGCATAACATTGAGTATTTTAACTATTTCGTATTTAAATTTTCTTTTCAAATATTTGAAACGACGGCGTTAATGAATGAACCCACAAGCACAAAATAAATAAGAGTGATTTACTGAAGCCAATTACGTACTAACATATTTTAAATCCTTTTTGGGCTTTGGCATCCATGTCCTGGACGACAATCTCGTCGTACTAATTAGGGGAGTGGAGGAGGGGTATTGGATTTTTTTTCTGTAATTTCCCTTTTCATTATTTCCTTACCTATAATAGATTGTCACTTTTGCTATATTTTCTGAAATGCTGTTTAGTTTGACTCAGTGTTAACTTATAAGTTAAACTTGTCCACCACCACATATTCCACCACCACAGAGATTCACGAAGATCTTTTATATTGCGACGTTCGAAACACCAACTAGCTGGCAATAAGCGCTACCAGTCTGCACGGTTCTAGTATACGCAAGTAGAGTATTATAGAACGTTCGCCGAGCTGTAATATGATGTTTTCTAAAGTGTCACCAACATACAAGTTCTCGAATTATCAAAGATAAGAAAAGTTGCGTAAGTTCAACTCCTGATTTTAAGGGTCAAAGTATTTCATTCCAAAGATTAACATTCTTAACTTGGTAAAGTTTTTAATAGTAGGCCAACTTCCCTTTCCCCGCCCCATAACCTACCCTACCCTACCCCTCCCAAGACATTTCATACACTGCAGAGCGTTAAACTAGTAACACAAATTAAAGGTCCCTATTTGGTAGGAAAATGCTTTGGGTAGGTGGGCAATAAAAAGGCTGTTGGAGTTTAAGCCTAAATTACCATAATTCAAGTTGAAGTTCTAGAATAATGGGAGAAAAACGTGTGACTTTTTAGGACAATGACACAAAACCGTCAACTTAGTATTTCGACACTGTCGTTTGCGATCCTTAATGATGGTACAATAAAATAAAAATACGATTAAGACAAAATTCTTTGCAGTTATAAATATTTCCCTAAGGATCTTTCTTTTTTTTTCTTTCAATATTTAGACTAGAATCCTAGTTGTATTAGTCTATTTTCTTCCCATTTTTTTTTCTTATCATTAACATAGGCCAACAACCTACTTCAGTCGAAGGAGGTATTTCGGGATTGGAGCTTAATTTAATAACATGATCCCATTAAGATATACGAATCGATATGCATTCATCATGCTGATAAGTTAACACAAAACACTAGGGAATATATATAATATATATATATATATATATAATATCGAGTAGCCCAGTAAACTTCCCGTTCTAAATATTTCATTTTGATAAAGCAGCTAAACTTTATTTGAAATATCTACCTCTATTTTCTTAATTGAAACTACTTTGCAGACGGTCCAATAGGCCATTTGTCATAGCAATCCGTCTTACGTTTTCCTCTAAAGTTTCTCTAAGTTTCACACAAGAGTATAGGCATATAAACAGGTGCGTATCCAGGGGGGGCGTTGGGGGCGCGCGCCCCCCGGGTAAGGAAAAGAGGAGAGAAAAAAAGAGAAGAAAAAGGGAAAAGGAGGGGGAAAAAAGAAAAGGAGGAGAGAAAGGAAGGGAAAAGAAAAAGAAAAAAGAGAGGAAAAGGAGAAAAGGAGGGAGTAGAATATAGCCAAGACCTCGGGAAGAGAAAGAGGAACAGTCATAGCGCTGATCACTATTATATACACAGGGTAGCCAGTGACAGATCCGATGGATTACGGAGGGGGTGTGTGCCTCACCCTTCCCCTTACACCGACAACTCCATTTTTGACGTTTCCATTTTTCCTCTCTCACTAATGTATCTATATAAATACTATATATGGTCTATCATAACGCGTGTGTGTATGGAATTGTACAACAATTGTGCTATATGGAACCAACTGTGGCTGGTCTTGAACTCGACCGAGTCGTCGGGGAACATGACGCATTTCGGGAAGGGGCGACCGCCCCCTCCCCCCCCCCCCGAGCAAATTTTCTTTATGACATCGCTAGTAATTTCAAAATAGACAATGCTTAGATGCAATTTACAAGGCCTGGGAAGTGTCATTTCCAGCGATCTGGGAGGCATTTTCGGCCAAAATTTTTCTTGTACGCTTCGCGCCAACTCATGGTGGCGCTTCGCTTAGATAGTTTGCCTACAGGCTTCGCCCCTCCCTTGGCAATTACTCGCTACACGCGTGTTCGAATTTGTAAAGCAAAGAGCAGATATAACGTCATATCAGTGAGCATTGAAATGCATGTTCCACGATGAACAGCCTCAAAACTGTCTATATGTGTAGTCAAAGGCGTAGGAGCCCAATTGGATTTGGGGCTGTAACGACTTGCCCGAAAAAAAAGCCAAAATTTTTCGCGCGCGAAGCGCGCGTCCAACATATCGATGCCAATATCATATAAGCAAGCATCGGTCATTACATTGCATGGCATCGTGTACCTTACGGTCCGTGAAAGTTGCACAGTATACCGCCGGATGCTAATGTAAACAACCAAATGTCTTATGTAGATGGAGAAAAAGCATACAGATCCATTTATGTCAAATTTCTCTTTTACAGTAGTAATGTCGGCCAAGCTTACAACTTTATTTTGATTACCAAGGAGATCATTTTTAAGCTATTCATTGCTATTTATATTTCTTTCAGTAGGTGCCCGAAAAAATGGGAAAAAATTTGGTTGCGGGGGAGGGGGTGCAGCCCCCGCCTCCTACGGGACCTACGCCTATGTGTGTAGTGTTCGGTTTCGATATACCTGATATCGGAAATATCTGGTAGTTTTCATTTCCTTCAACCAAGTTTTATAATAGCCGTTATAAGAGGTATTAATATTTCTACACCAATAAATTAACTGTGTCTGAATTTTAGAAAATTTCCTCACCAACATTCTTCATCATACTTTCCTCTACTCGTGCAATTTTGACTAGTCTATTAGGGGTTGAAGGAGGTTTTTCTATATTGGTTGTCCATAGATTGAATTTTGTGCAACATTATGGGTATGTTTTGAAGTGATTTTTATTCACGAGAAATGTGAATTTTCAAATTCTCAACAAATAATCGGCTTAAAACCTTGAAAAGTGGGGCTTTCGGATATTGTGGGCCGTGACGTAGAATCACCTACAAAAGCAATGCTCCATAGGACATGCAATCAGGTCGAACATGATGTGTGACTGGTGACAATCTTCAAAAAGGTTATGGATGGAAAAAAAACTTTTGGGAAATACTTGGTTCTCAGGCAAAAGTGTACATCTGGTTGGTCATTTTCAAGCCCGAGAAGTGCCATTTCCGGTGATCTGAGGGGTATCTAAACCAGAAATTTTCTGGTACGCTCCGCGCCAACCGATGGTGGCGCTCCGCTTAGATGGTAATTCGCGCCCCTCGGGTTAGAAAATCCTGGATACGCGCCTGATAAAGTCTCACACTAAAAAACGTTTTTTTTCCAGTTGATTGTTTCTCTGAAAAAAAGTGAACAAGATAAGTATAGTAGGAAGTTTAAAAACAAAGGAGAGACGTAGAAGATTAAAAAATATATATATAATGATAAAAAACAAGCAAACAAGTGTGGAGGGGGTCTTCCCAGGAAGAATTTTAATCTTGTATATGTTACGGTGGTCCAAGCATGACATCAGAAATTCTATGTATTTTAGTTTCCAATTTCTACGTTTTTCTTTCATATTTCGAATATATATTCTCAAAATCTCGACATCTTTCTATACCGAAATTTCTTCTAAGCTAATTACTGCTAAAAATGTACCATCGTCTGGACTTTGTATTTAACATTTCGACTTTTTGCCTTCAATTTAATAAAAAATAAATAAAAATAAAAGATAGGCAAACCTTTCTACAAATAGCCCATATTGGAAGTTCTCCGCTAGCACATTTTGAACTAAATCCAGAGCCAAATGCGAATTGTGGTTTTTTTGTCTAAATTATGAATTTGTCCGGCGGGTCTTGTTTATCTGGTCGGATCCCGGCATTGAGAAGCACATGCGAGCACATACCCCATATCCAGATACATCCCCATCTGTAATTAGCATTAACTATAGATGTCTTTCCCTAATCGAGTCAGTGATGTAACTGGTCTCACAAAGAGCAATAAACAATGCCATATGTTAAAGGTTTATTTGTACTTTCTCTTACAAACCCATTTCTTCAGCCTAATCTGAAAAGGTATGATACACCTTTTTTACTGAACAATCGAATTCTCGGTAACAAAAGAGCGTCCTACATCATACATAACGGTACAAACTGACTGATTGAAAACAACGAATAATGATAATCAATGATTGAGCTTTTGCTGGCGCACTGTGAGTTACCTGGATACTAGCTTCCGCGGAAAAAGTACTTTCGCACTACTGTACCAAAATAACCTCTATATCGGCTTGAATTTTGCATGAAAAGTTTAGAATAAAAGCTGTATCTTTGTGTGGACCATATGAAGCTTAGCAATATACTTTTATGAACACAATTGTTTTCAGGAATGGTAGTAACTTACACCTTAGTTAAGGCGCAGTCTGTTCACCACATCTCGTGTTGCTAACAGTTGGCAGGGATTGACGGAATAAAGTAGCTGTATAACATAACGCGTAATGATAGTATCCGTTCAGTAGCTAGCAGACGATCATCGCTGTCGCAAACTAGAGCTGAACAATACTAACGTTAGGCCATATTTGAAACAAGTGCAGCAATATTGCCGGACAATACCATACTGGTTTATCGGAATATATAAATCATATTTTCCAGTGAAAAATGCCTGTACGAAGGGGCCATGTGGCACCTCAAAATACCTTCATCGATACCATCATTCGGAAATTTGACGGACAAAGTAAGTTTCGTAGAAGAATGTTAACAACAGGTTTCAGAGCACGGATGCTCAGATTCACTGCGATTGACACTTGTCTTTGCTTCGTTATTGTGCAACCAGCTGTGTAGATATCGGTGTGGGAAATTCAAAGTAAGCTTAGGCTAGGCTGCAATGATTGAACTACCACAGCACTGTAGGAACAAGGTAAATCAGCAAATCTGGTTTACTATCCTCCATTGGCTTCGTGTTAAAGCGTAAATTGAAGTTAAGGTACTATTACTAGTTAATAAATTTCTGCATATAAAACGTCTTCTCTGTTGGCTAATAAGGTTAAACAGAACCTTTTGGAGTGGCAATGTGAACTCACCAGCACGGACATCAACCTTGTGATTCTTGCCCAAAATATTTCCTGGCAATTACCATCAGAAAGCATATGACCCAAACCTTTAGGCCTACTTCTTTTCAGTGTGAGTGAGGACTGGAACTCATTTCCTAATGAAATTTATACTGTGCCATCATGATCAGCCTTTTGGGTCTCTGTTCAATACATATTTAAGCCTATTCCAATTGTCACTAAGTTAGGCCTAACTTTAATGTAGGTATAAGGCACTAACATTTTTGGATTATATTTATCTAACCCAGTATTTGTTACCAGGATTTTAAGAGTTGGGTCAGCGAGATGCAATGTCTTAAAAATGTTTGCGTCCACTCAGAAAAAACTGTGATAAAAATAATGATTCAAATATACGTCATATTCTTAGAAACAAATTTCAACTACAACTTCCTACCATGAGACAGTGCTTCTTGTCACATATGTGTCAACATGATTATTGAGTGCAAACATATGATAGCCTATATAGTAAAAAATTCGCTATCTCTACACAAGGGACAGTAGTTTAACATTACAAATTAGTTGCATTTAAACAACATATTTTGTGTTCATTGAGCACTATAGATGAAAGAATGTTTGCAGACAATGGTCAGGGACTATTAACCAATCACATCACAGGAAATTTGTTAATGCATCATAGACTACTTTCAGCATGAAAATCTTTGTAATGGGAGTGTTTTTTACTCGGTTGATCGGTACTTTTGAGAAGTTGTGATTTTTTTAAAAGGAAGAAATATTCATTCCAAAAAGTGTTTGTTATTCTTTGCATAGGCCTATTTGTGAGTGTGTGTACTTGTGGTCCCCCTCCCACCAGGCGTGTTGCCAGGAATTTGCCAAGGGAGGGGTGAAACTGTAGATTCGGCATTGCAAACTATCTAAGCGTAGCGCCACCATGTTGGCGCGAAGCGTACAAGAAAATTTTGGCTGAAAATGCCTCCCAGATTGCTGGAAATGGCACTTCCCAGGCCTTGTTAGTTGCATCTTAGCATTTTCTCTTTGAAAATAGTTAGCGATATCATATAAACATTAAAAAAAAAAATTAAAAAATATGCTCAAGGGGGGGCGGCTGCCCCCTTCGCCCCCCCCTTGGCTACGCGCCTGCCTCCCACCCCCCCAAAAGTGGGTCCGTAGGACGCAAGCAATTTGAAGGTTTTGCACCCCTGGCTACAAGATTGCATCCCAGACCCAGAATCCTGCGTTTGTAACAATGCTGCTTACCTTTTGATTTGTTAGTACATGTGCATTTTTATATTTGTTGTTATTATTAGGCAATTATTTTTTTATTTATTTATAGTTTTTTAACTTTTATTTGTGCAGAATGTTTTTTGTTGTTGTAAAGCATTATACATATTATTGGTAATGGTTAGAGGTTCTCTAGATAAAGCAAAGGCTGTGAAACAACAAGTGACATAACTCATAAACGTTACAAAAAGGATTGCAAATTAGGCAACACAATCAAAAAACAAGAAAGAAAAAAAAAGATACGAAAACAAAAAACTTGCCTAAAGCTTATAGTGGCAATGGAATATAAGTATGTTTTTAACAGAAATGGAGGAATAAAAAGGGTTGGTTTGCATGCATGTCAGTATATTTGCACAAATCTAATGAACCAAGACAACAACTACTTAAGACACAACCTTCAGTTAAAAACATTTATATAACAGCAAACCAGACAATAATTTAAAACTTTTCCTCTTGCATGTCTAATTTTATTCCTTGGAGAAGTTCAAGAGGAGTGGGAGGGGATATAGAAAGTGGAGAAAAGTAGAATGGTCAATTATATAATTATATTTGATTCCACTTCATCTGAGCCCCCTAAGTCCAGGGTGTAATTGATAGGTTTGTGAGCAGAACTCAGTTGAACCCTAACTTTAAAAAAGATTTCAAATTTTTAGAAGGAACATAATTTTAGAAAAGTTCTGTGCATCCATTTAGCCATACTATAACTAGAATGGCAGGTTTCAGTTCACCTACTACAACCACTTGCCTTTCCAAAGCAAATATATAATGAGATTAAAGGTATAGCTAGCATTGAAATCATATCCAGGTATGCTCAAAGTTTCTAGCAAAAATACAAATCCAAATTTTTCATCAAAAATGGTTCCTTAATTATTTTTCAAAACTGCAAATATCAAATGAAGGCTTTTCATTGGCTTGAAAATGTATGTAGTGATTATAGGTTTTAGAAAAGTAACTTCCAAACAATTCATTGCATGTATTTCCCATTATGTACTGTAACAAAACAAACACAGTTTATAATACTGTATTGTTGTCTCGATGTCATCATTGTTGCTGTCATGGGAGATACACTCTTTGGATTGCTGTTTCAAATCCGTGTAGAATTATCAGAAACGAAAGGCATAATTTGCTCGTCTCCATGTTGTACTATTGATATACATTCATACGGTCTCAAACAGAAGCCAAAGACATTTATTAAGCTCCTATGTGAAACATACTGGCAATGAGAAAATGTATATCTAAAACTAGACAAAGGATATGTATGTCAAAACGACTGCCAGAGTTGTAATTTAATGCATCATTAATGCTCCACTGTTTTGAACAAAATTTGAACTGCTGAAGTTGGTCTGAGCACTCTTGAATGTGTATCATTTGCAGTGGAAAAACAAAAGATTTTCCAACAAAAGATGTCTAAAATATCCACAACAGAAGTTGCCAAGATGTTGTTGTGGTACTGTCATTTTTTACTTCTTGCTGTTCAACCCCTGTTCCACCGCTCTTACCCTAGATTAGAGGAAGTACAATGATTAAAAGTAAGCTATCAGGTAAGCTACAGCAGTTCTTCCATTACACGACTCCCAGGAAACCATTCAACAAGCATTTGGTTTTTTTCTTTCCCCGCCAAATGATATCCTCTGTCAAGAAACAGTGTGAGGCTTCAAACTTTTCGCTCTGAGCTCGAGCATTTCTAGTCTCAAATTTGAATAAATATGTATCGTAATACAAGTAGGTCACTTTTCGTCTTCTTCTTCTTATTATTCAGATCGGAATTTCATCATAGCCAACGCTCAGGTTGAAGGAAGGGCAATTATATATTGTAATGACGGATTTTGTGAGCTGTCAGGATATTCGAGAGCAGATCTCATGCAGAGACCGTGCTCTTGTGATTTCTTGCAAGGCAAGGAGACTAATCCTGAGGGAATCAGGCAGATTCTAAATGCCCTTGAAACTGGGGAGGAGACCCAAGTAGAAATAACGTATTATCGTAAAGATGGTAAGCATGATGTCGTGAGTAATTACATATGCTCACCTTTACAGCTGTCTCATTGAACGTCTAATAGAGCTCACTACAGGCATTGAAGCTTCAGTTCATGGAAAGTTGCCTGTTTTGGCCTGTTTGCAATTAAAACATAAGGGTAGGAAATATCATGGTTGCTTGCATACGTAAGCATTTACAGTATATACCCTACACTTTTCTCCCGTACAGGTTTAGAATCAACAATTTTGATATATGTCTTAGTCTTTCAAATTTCACAGGATAATTTGAAAACGCTTGTAGCATTTATTAAGAGTGCTAATAGGACATAATTTATTTTCAAGGCTACATATGTGTTACTTTGAAACTTATTTTTGAAAAATTTCATCCACATTGACTTCTAAATCCCCCTCCCTTCCCCCATCCCCTGAGCAAAATAGCATGCAACTTGCTCCATAGAATATTTGTTTGTAAACATGTTTTAAACTTGCTAATATTTTATTTATTCTATTTGAGAATAGATTCACTTTCTTTTGGCTGTGTTTATTAGTCATGCAGTCATTACACAAATTATTGCTATTTTATTTGCATTCTTTTCATTCATGCAATATTAACCAAGGCCAATGTGGACAGTGTGGCTCAATTTTCAACTGACATATAGTTATAACAATAAACAGTATGATCAATCCCTATGTTTCAAAATCCCACGGGGATACAGGAAAGTGAAAAATATATCTGACCGATTGCCTTGCTTATTTACAAAAAAATTTTTTTTATGTATACATAGAAATTTTTCAGTTAATTACTGAAAGCTTTTGCAATTATTAAATTGCGTTTATGTTAAACAGCTTACATTGATAACAGGAAATTAAGCAGTTATATTTTTAAGAAGGACCCAGACTGCAATATATAAGGCTTAGTTCTGATTGGTTGCATCAAAATCTCTATGACTGTCAGTTACAAAATAGATGATATAGAAATGAATTCATGCTGAGTCAATTCAATTTGGCAAATTTTCAGTCGATTTCGTGGAGTGAGCCGTCCTCAACAACAAAATAAGAAACCCAGACATTAATTTTGATCTGCTGCAGGTTTTCAAATATTGCCGTGATCGTTTGGAGCTGATAATTGGCTAGCCTGTGAGTTACAATGGTAAACCTTGCCACTGTATTGATCAGTTTTAGCATTGGGCATACGACTGCACTATATGTACTGTGTTATGCAGTGTCTGGGGTAGTGATTCAACCTGTTGTGTAATTTGATATTGATTTTCTTCTGTTTTGTTACTTTGCGCTCTTTCTTAAGCAATGGTGCCTCTCCTACTCATGCATTGTCTACCAAACAGTTATAAGTACAGCCCAGCAAGGAGGGATTATATTGGGGGGAGGGGGGTAATGACGTCTTTATAATCTTATCTAGTAAACAGAACTTAAACTCTTGCTGCCCAGATCTTGCAAAATTCAGCTTAGTTATTTTAAAAATCCCACTTGTCTGTGTGATTTGAATTTAGCAAAATAAGTATTCTGTGGATTTGACAAACGTAACATTTGCTGTTTTCTCATGGTTTGTTATTTACATATGTAAGAACTGAAGTGAAAGAGATTCTATTTATGGATACTAAACATTTGGTATTTAAAGAGAATTTCATGTGGCTTGCAAAACCAGAGAAGAGAGTGTAAAGTCAACGAAGAAATATTTGTGAAATATCCCTCAGATGTATAAATTTTGCACCTGAACTCCTGCATCTTACAAAGAAGATTCAGAAATACCATTTGCTAACATTTTGGACAGTGTTTTGAGTATATGTAGGAGGAGGAGGGGTCGGGAGAGGGTGGGTGGGGATGCGAAGAAGGAACAGATGGGGAGATTTGCAAGGAACGTTTGCCTACGATTTAGAATTTAGAACAAGTTTTGGCCTGCCATACCAGGGAAATGAGAGTAGCATTTTCCTGGTCATACTGTGTGCAAAGCTATGATAATTAATTTAATAATTGAAGCCTGTCTAATTTCTAACTTGTAATGTGGAAAGTTTGTGTTTGTCCAGGTTGTCATCATGAAACTGCAAAACTCTTACCATCAAGCTGGGTTTTCCCAAATTAGAAAGTCGTAAAATGTGTCCCTCGTTATCCTAAATTCTACCGGGTGAATTAAATGCGAGGAATTTAAGAAATACGATACAGACTCCTCTCGAAATCTGTAGAACTTCTCATTTTGTTGAGTGCATTTTGTACAAGAATTATGAGAGATTGGTTTTTATGCTTCCATGCATTCAATGCTGATGCTATAAACTCAATACCACCAGTGAAGGTATTGGAGACACAGGTATACATATAGATATATATAACAGCTGCTATCCAAGTCAACAATTTTGCTAATTACACCACTCTTCTACAAAGAATCAACGACGACCATGGATGGCAAAAATGTTCAAAATACAACCTACCTGCATGCTCAGTCATACATATATGGTTGTTATCAGATAATGCTATGAAACCACTCTTGGGAATTAGTTGAGCTGATGCACAGTATACTATACAATTTACATTAACACTGAAGTTGAATTAAACTTAGGGATTATATGTAGCAATACAATTGAATTGATACTAACATGGCTATACAGTTTCAAAAGCATCAAGCAATCTATTAAGAAACTATGGACAGTGTTGGTAATTTGGTATATTTATCTTCTTGGATGGTATTCATAAATTTGTGACAATATTGGATGTTTCCAAGGTGACATAAAATATATTGGGCAAACTTGTCTGAATTTGAATACTATGCATCTGGCAATACATATTAGTGCTTCTTTATATAAAGTCCTTTTAGGGCCTGCTGGTTGCCAACATTAAATATCAGTTATATCAATTTGTGGAGTACCAAACCTTCAAAGATCATAAAAATGCTAGTAGGACTATGATATTCACTATGAGATAAAATACTTTAGCTCATCATCCCACTACCAAACTCCACCTCTTTCTCCCAGTCTAAAGGATTCCATAGAGAAAGTGAACATTGATATTAATGTTGTCAGTTTTAAGTTCTAATGTAAAATTTTTGCTGCTTAATTTATGATTTAATTAACCAACTATTTAATTAGAGCCATGGTACCCATACTAATTGACCAAGATGGAGTACATGCACTTTATATGATAAGAAACATGCAATTTCTAGGTCTGTGTATAAACCAACACCTGGACTGTGTCATATGGAAATTTGGTATCATTGTAATTATTCTCCAACCTGTGCTTCTATGGATATGAATGACCATACTGTGGAACAAGGCTAACAAGTAAGCAAGCAAACTATGCAGAAATATATCTCCTTAATAGTGTGCAATTTATCGTAGTATATACCTGTATTGAAGGGAATCCAGGGATACCACTAATTTGTTTACTTACAAATTAAAAGATGATAATTTCTTATTGCATTAATTAGCAGACTTTAGTCTATTGTTGGACTCTGGTCTGTTGTGTGAGGGGTAGCATCAAGGAATATATATATCTTCTCTACAAACTTATCATTGAACTAACAGCAATAGCCTGAACTTGTTCATGGGCCTTCAGAAAACAAATAGCAGGACATTGTGATTCAAAAATTTATTCAAGATTTCAAGAGTATTTTCAACTTTCATGAACAGAATCAGAAAGATAAAATAAATTAATTGGTACAAACAAATCTGAGCAAGCTGAGAAATGAAGAAATAAAAAAATGCTTAATTTTCTGGACTGAGAATTAAACAATTATATTCACCTAAGAAAAGAGAACTTAGGTTGTTCAGAGCTTAGGTTGTTGTGACTATTTTTTTTTTTTTTAACTACCTTGAGCATAAAATTTGTACACTGTTTCACTAACCTACTGTAATTCACAAGTTGCACATGTAGTTATATTATTTAATGGAAGTGACACTAACTTTCGCGAAATAATTAAGCTCTCATACCCAAGGTAATTACAAAATCATTCCATAAATTCATTCTACTGTGTAATAGGGGGGGGCAGGGGGAGGGGAGTAGGATGAAAGAATATAGCATCTACTCTGCTCCCTTTGTTATCCCTGTTTGCTTCTTAAGTCTCAAGTACTGGTTAAAATTACATTTGAGGGCTAATTGCCTCTGGTTGGTTGTATTGAGATCAAAATATGGCAAATTTTAATATCCAAAGTAAAATTTAGGTACTACTTGGAAAAATTTGACTGATAATATTATGAAGAAAAAAATGTTAACAAACTGTTTACTTAATGCAGAAAGCATGCCGTAGCTAAATAATTAAATAAAGGTTAGAGAGCCTGACCTTCTGCCTGACCAATCCTAGCAGGATCTGTTTCCAGGTGAACTAAAATCAAAAACTGAATTTAAGGACACCTTTAAAGTAGACAAATGGACAAACAACTAACTTGGATCAATATTTTATTCATGTTGTGGTGTCATAAAATTACGAAGTATTGTGAAAATCACCTCAGTCTCATATCCCAAAGACTGATAATATGTTGCCAAGTTCATGGTAGAGGTAATTTAATCTCCAGAGTTTAGGCAGTTACTGTTATTCATTTTTCTGTGAGCAAACTGAAACTCATATATATAGCGGCATTTTGTGTTTGTTCAGCAATTTTACTGAACCTACAGAGGATTACTCCAAGATTGCACTTGATCAAATTAAGATATCTTGATAGATTTTTCCACTACGCAAAGGTTATGGATTGAGTTATTAATGAAATTGATCTGCTTCTCAAAATTTTGCCCCCAAGATGAACAGTTGCATAGATCAGAATTAATCGCATTTAACAAGCAAATTTGAAACTTTCATATTTTTTGGCCTGTTACTTCAATATTTTAATGAAACTTGACTAGTCAAGCTATTGAACTACTAAATTGTTATAGTATCAGACAGCATCAATAAATTTATCAAAATCAATTGAAGAAAAGCCCTCTTTTTGTGTTGTTGTAAGGATTAGACAAAAATTCAGATTTTAATGAAAATGGATTTATATAATAGGATCAAATTATCATGTTTTTAGGTGAGAAAATTATTGTCATTCTGTACTGCATAAAATTTTGTTGACATTCAAGGAAACTATTAAGAAGATATGTATCCTTTTGCGATGCGGTCCTTTGTAACAAATTTTGTTTTCATATACATTTGGAGCTACCTTAAATAAACGCTAACTACATTTTACACTACAGTAGTAACTATATGGCTGACTGCAAACTAGTTTGCCATTTCAGTTGGAGTTTAATGTTAGGAATAATAAAAGCAAACAAATGTAAATTAATAGAACTAGAAAGCTTAGGATCGACCAAACCTACTAGAAACTTAAAGTTTAGCATTAAGGTTTATCCTGTGAAATTTGGGTTAATTGCTTCAAGCTCCTTAAAGGATATTTTATGTGTTAAAAGTGGCCTCTTCACATGCATCTGTGTTTTAAGTATCTGCAATTGATGTTTATATGCTGGTTATGACATTACTAGTACAGTATATAACTGTGATGTGGCTATGTATACTTAATATTCAAGTAATTCACAACAGTTCAATCCTGGGTGAATTGTCATATGTACAGTATACAGGAACGGTCTTACCAGTGATGCTCATTTGCTCACATAGACATAAGTAATGCACCATGCTTTTTCTTCTACTTGGCCTACATATCAATTCCTTTGCTCTTTAATTCCCATATAACAACGAGCTGAAGCGAGAGAAACATCTTCAGCTTCCTATGGCTTCATCATAGAGACCCAAATTCAACTTGCCATTTTCACTATGAAGACTTTCTTTGTTTTATTATGTTGAAGTGGGTTAGGTTGTTAAAGAGTTATATTTCCAATGATCTCCTTTTTCTCATGTTCAAAGACTGTTTACGACCGGACATGGGATGGGGGGGGTGGGTTTAAAACCAAGACTTACCTTATCCATTTAAGTAGACTTCCCTATTCAGTTTGCGCAATCAATGAACTACTGTATATGGTAACCCATTTTAGAGTGTGGGTTTCCAAAGCATTATTCATCCCCTTTCATGGTGACTCTTTGATTTCCTTGAAATGGATTTGGAGCGCTAGAGAAAGTTATCTTTCGGAAAGTATTACAAGTATTCTAATTGGTTAAGATTTGCCACTGGACAGGACATAAGTTGGCAAATCAGGAGTTCTTATAGATATATGCTTGAATTAAATCACTCCAAATCACGTCAGTGTGGTGGATTTATAACGCTATATGTAGCAACACTGCGTGTGTACTTGACTCCACAGGGTTTACATACAGCAGCTATGATTGATAGATCTATAGCTGATAACTCGTAATATTTTTGATGATATACAGTAAGTGCCACAAGGAATTGATATGACCCTTCTTCTGACAGGATGACGTATATATATATATCTTCAATGTTGTTTACTAATTTGTATTAGAATAGTTAGTTTTTAAGTTATAGTAAATCCATTTAAGTATTATGCAGTCAAGGTAACACTTTATGTCTAAGGCTGTCTCCTCCTGCATATCAAGTACTTGTAATAATAATAAATAATAATCAGCAGTTATTTTTACGACCCTAAAGCCACCACAGATGTGGGAGAAACCAGCAAGGGCTTATGGATTTCAACTAACACGTCGGGTGGCTTCCAATTCAACATTTTCATTCAAATTTGGAATCTTTTCAATTAAGAAAGTCATTTCAGATGGGATAACCGTAGATTGCTCATGGATGAAAAACCCGCTTTACTATGACCCGGGCCAGGAATCGAACCCCGAACCTCCCGATTGCTAAGACTCATTGCTTCAAATGCCACCACCTTTATCCACTCGGCCACATCACCATTTTAGCTCTTGGGTAGAGCTATGAACATTTACAACAATAAAACGAAGGGGAAAAATATGCTTTGCGTTAATTGCACATTTTGCTGTTATCCTATTATTTTACTAGTGAAATCACTAGCTAACCATATCATCTGTGGTTTACAGGTGAATCTTGATGGTTCAGTGTACTAAATGATAATAAAATGTGTTCTACTAACAAACTGGCTGGGTGTTTGTCATGTTAGCTCTTGCAGATGATTCTCAAAATCAATGCGAAAATCTGAATTAAACCTCGTTGCGGAAAAATTACCCCAATCTGCATTTAGGTACTGAAATGGAATATAAGAATATGTTTGTGATGAACTGCGCAAAAATTCTGTAACGACAGGCGGTGAAAACACACCTGCTCTTATTCCATCTACTTTTGACGTAAGTACAGCAGAGAATTTGTAGTATGCAGACGATATCAAGATAACTGTCATCAACACAAGTCGCCCAGAGGACAGATTTTTATTCTTCCTCCTCCTCCATGCAAACCTACTGGCCGTACCGACATTGTGTATCATGCAGGCTTGCTCTAATTACTGTTATGGATGAATACAGTTATAGCCACATCAATAGTAATCAATGCATATTGGTCGTACAGTAAGGATCCGTTGTGTGTCATACATATTCATGCCTTATATATATACACATAATGTAGTGTAAATGTTTAAAGATTTCTTCTGGTGGTCCCTTTGACGATCAGGCCTTACAGTTTGGTTGTCCCAACAGTAACTTTGGTTGTTTGATAAAATGTTGAAAAATAACAATGATCAGTATGTCCCTGATAGGAGAGATGTGTAGGTTTGGTGAATAGAATACCAGCCTTGCAGGTGATACCAATTTATAATTTTACCTAATTGGGGTATTTAGTTACCATGCAAGTTTTGATTTAAATGACAACTATACTGTAGCTGATTTAGATTTTCCAAAAAGAAATGTGGTGTTACTCAAATTTCATATTCTATAGCTTGGAAGTTCTCCTTTTTTAAATGATTAGAAATATTAGTTAATGGACTGAGAACATCACAGAGGACCTCATGTGAGACTCTAACATACAGACATCAAGTTTAGAATTCCAGTTGAAATGTAAAAAAGAAATCCAAGTATTAAAAAATATCTATACTATTATTACATATACAGTACCTTACTTTAACCTTAATTCTGTCCACGTCAGTAGTCGCATAAGGCCTTTACATACATGCATGTATGCATAACTTGCAAGTTTCAAATTTTTTACTTTGATATGCAGGCAGTAATTATATTGATATAACGTTCATTAGGCTTTATTGATTTTTACGTTAGCTGACGTCCGTGATTGCAATCACTGAGACATTCACTTCATTAACCAATTAAATGCTGTAGAACCAATATTGGAATTCCCTCAGTATTTTATAAACAGACTAAACAACCCCTCCCTGACCCCACCCCCCCCCCACCTCCCTCCTTCCTGACCTCTCCAAACTCCTCCTGTTGCTGTAGTGTTTTGCACTCTGCCTGTGCTAATATGCATATTATATACTCACTGGAACTGCTATGTAGCATTGAGGACTATAAGTTATATTGTACAGTAGATACCCAGCTGACTATGGGCACACACAAGCCAAAAAATCAGCATGTTGGACACAATTAAGTCAAATTTAAACAGTTTCTTGGTTTATAGGGAACTAGATATAGACCTAGTATATGGCTGCAATACGGGTATAGGTCTATGATACAGTCTGAGTACAGTATATAGCTATAGATGTCTGTGGTAGGAAATTATGATTTTACATAGACTTCTTTTTGTTGTGCTGAATAAATGTGGTGATGCCATTTTCAAGCTTTAAAAAAGAGACCTAAGATACCTGAAAACATAATATATTGCTAAAAATTGCCAAATTTGGGTACCCCCTGGAATGATTAAATTTAGCATTTATGGTTGTTTATGTTTATTATTGTTTATTTATATGTTTATTTATGTTTTTTATATTAATGTTTATTTTCTGTAATGGGCATGAATTTTGCAAATGCTGACTCTATAATATGGAACCATGTTACATGACATACTCATGATAGCATTGTTTCAATGTCAACACTTGAATATGATAAGGAAAACAAAGAGAAATTAAAGTAAAAGGTGTCAGATCCTAGTGTTATTATGACATCACA
Source organism: Apostichopus japonicus (assembly GCF_037975245.1). Lineage (NCBI taxonomy): Eukaryota > Metazoa > Echinodermata > Holothuroidea > Aspidochirotida > Stichopodidae > Apostichopus > Apostichopus japonicus. The sequence continues at coordinate 6,126,969 of NC_092578.1, forward strand.
GATTTAAATATTACAGCTCCCAGAAATGACTTTTAAACTAGGATATATATATATCTAACAGAATGTGTTTTTTTTTAATTCTCAGCTGTATGGGACAGTTGCATGTTCATCACAACTTAGATCTCTGTCATATAAAGCCAACTTAGACGATGGTTGTGTTTGTCTGCCCTTTAAGGTTTTTAATCTGTATTAACCCTTTCTGATTGTGGGATTATCTATTAAGCCAATGGAAGAGTGCTTCGCAGTCATGACATCTTTGTGGAATTCATTGTCGGGAGAAATGAACGAGTCTACTAGTACAGTCAATCAATGATTACAGTTTCTGCTCCAACTATGATTTAACAATGAAATAGATCACAGAAGTAGGTCAATTTGTTCCAAATCACTAGCAGTGCATGAATTTCTCAGCTGCAAGTCATTCCTAAGTGCATCATGACATAATTGGTGACGTTACATACTTTTAGAGCGCGGTGTATCCTCTGCACTCCTATATCCAGTGCTGGCACATAGTCTATACATAAGTGCTATTGAAATTGATGTGTAGTGTGATTCAGGATCTTTAAAAGGTCCTTGTTGGTGGAACTTGGTGATTTACTTCGCTCCTCCTTTACCCGTCTCCATCTCCACATATGATCCTTTAAATTTTAGATTCAGATAGATGGATAAGTTGGCTGTGTCCCAAAAGTGGGGAGTGCCCCAGAAGTTGGGGTACAGTGCTCAAGTGTTCTTGCCCAGGTAGCTTAAAGGTAGAAATGAAAATGCAGATGTTGAGATGAAGACAATAAAGGAAACCAATAGGTTTGGAGGATTTTGAACATTTTAACCTTTATAAATGTTAAGCAAATGAACATATGTACTGTTTAACGTGTACAGCAATCATGTTTCCATTGAAACGGTAATCAGTCCTGTCACCTAGCATTTCTAGCAATTTCCGGAGCACAAAAACTAAGCTAAGGTAAACTCCACATATAAATTTGCCATTTAAACACGATCGATGCACACAGGTCCGATTGATCACTTAAGTTGTAAATGAAACAACAATGGCCTGTACTGTGTTTCTCTGTGGAACACCTTCATCTGTGAGTTTCAAGAAACCAGACCAAGTGAACGGAAGCACAGTAGTCCACCTATTACAATACCCATTAACAGGGATATTCAGCTCTATGAATGTTTTTCCTAAGAAAATACAGCTGTCATGTAAAAAATCTGCCATGTACCATCTTTGCAGTTTGTATATCTACTTGCCCATTTTGCATATCCCATAGCTACTTGATATAAATGTGACACATATACATTAGGGGTAATATACACATAAAGTGTTATAGCAACTTACTGTTGTTGTGCTTGTCACATGTATATAATTGTCACCAAAATCAAGATGACTTTCGAAAGTCGTGCTCCTTTTTGTCGCCTTTTTCAATTGAGGATTTCTGCATCTTTCCAAGTCAGTTGTTAATTTACCAGAAATATTCACCTGTTTTGGGTGAACAATACTTTTTGAAGCGGGAAGGAAAAGGAAAAAATGTTTTTAGTCAGTCTGCCCGAAGAAGCCATGGACAGTCGTTTCATTTGTTTCCCAATCAAATTGAACACAACTGTTCCCAGTAGTTGTTGCCTGTGAAACAGAGAGGCTTACATGTGGTGGCCCACAAAAGAAGTGAGAAAAGTGGATTAAAGTGAGAGGCACTGTAAGTGCATGTGGCAAGGCTCAGCAGTCAATGTCTAACTAAGCTCAGATCAGCAACGTGGATGAACCTTGTGTTCCTGCAGGCTATAAAATTGTGCAATCAGGCCGGCAGGGACAGTGTAAATTAAACAAGTCGCTGAGTCTTTACCTCAATTGGTCTACATCGCCCTCGGGTCAAATCGGCAAGAAAAGATACATAACCGCGGGGTATATTTTGATGAAGGGAGGTGTAGTTATCACATTAATGCCTTGTTGATTGGATTTAATAGCCACAATTAGGGCGGGTTACTTTACTAAATAAAACATTAGGATTCTGCAAGAAATGTGAGGATAATGTTGTTGAAAAATTGATTACCAGAAGAGGAAAGGAAGCGTTAACTAGGCATTGAGCAGTCTGTTTGATGAGAGATTTATATTATAACGTGGTATTATACCACTGAGATTTGTAAATAGATGGTAAGCTAAGGAAAGAACATAAAAAGGTCAAATCCTTGGAGAAATATATCGATCTGGATACTTAAAGGGATTCGACATTAACGTACAGTGAGATAAGTACAGCCATTTTAAAATAACAGAGAAGAACGGCCAATTATTCACAAGTACAGTGAAATGTTAACCTTAGTGAATGTATGGAATTCATATTACATGGGTTGGACACTGGTGTACATTACGGCCAATTCAAAATTATGATGAAATTCTGGGTCAACCGGATACATTGTTTACAGTTGGAGGTTGTCAGGATATATGGACAAATTCTGGATCATGAAGAGTAATAAACCGCACAAAATATATCATCATAGAGTTATGAGTTTTATGCTCACATTTTATGTGTTTACTCTTTGCCTCACTATATTCAATGATATACTGTACATTGTGAGTTGGTCTGCACATTGTGTATTTCCTTTATGTGAACGACTAAGCACAGGCTGCATTAAACTACTTTGACAACAGTAATATGCCATTTTTTGTGTGTCATATTTTTTCTGTAACTGTGCACAAATTTATTGAACATACAGTATAAGTATAAGGCTGTAAGCCACTGAAAATAAATAGATATATTTACTTTCTTACATTTAAGAAAGCTAAATATTATGTACAAATCCTTTCATTGCTATTGACATAAATTGAAAGGTATCAACCTTTGCCGTATGATGTGTGTGCTGCTTGTAAGTCAAGTACCGAAGCAACTTAATCCTTGTTGTTCACATTACACCCCCAGAGATTCAACCACTGTTTGCCAGAAATATAAATAAATTAATATCACACTCTCTTTATATTAGTTGCATTCACATTTGATTGCCTGTTCCAGATGTAATCACCTGCTGGGAAATCACTGAACAGGAAGTTACTTTATATTCTGTAGGGTCACACAGAGGCTTAAATGAATATTGATGTGCAATTAATTGTATGCATTCTTTTATATATGTAGTACAAATTTTGTACAGGGCTTGGCGCATAACAGCTACATGCAGCATAACCAGCACTCAGGTTATAATGTAAAATGTTCTACGCATACTCTTCACTCACTCAGCTTCAAAGTATGCATGCTATGGTGACAATATAGTGATGCAGCCTACCATATATATAGTAACATTACAGTGATAGCTCTTGACCTAGTTCTCAATTTTACCTATAACATAATCTTCTTTTTCTCTCTACTTTTGTCAAACTTAGAGTCAAGTTAGTTAAAAATTTGATGAAAATTTTGTAAGAAATATGTTGAGAGTCAAAAGAATCTTTGAACATTGGGTCTAGATCAGACATGTGCAAACTTTTAAGCCCATGACCCAGGATATCGTTTGAGGACTGAGCCATGACCCATGAAACAGATCCCCACACTTCAGAAACGACGCTTGGAATGCATGAACGCATGGACTAGCTCTGAAAGCATATGGATATTTTAGGGTCTGGAAAACTATCCAACCACCAATGGAAACTTTTTCGCAACCAACTTTTGGGTCACACCCCATAGGTTGTGGACCGACAAAGAAGCTAATCCAGGGTCAGGTCTGGATAATCCATGTTTGACTAGAAACACCAGGTTGCTTTGGGCAAATCCCATTCAAATATTTATATTTTATCCTGAAACATATTTCCAAGGCAATATGGTCATTTACCAGATGCGTGGCCAGGCACTGGCTTCATTGCTGGTGAAGAGGGGGATTAATAACAAACAGGAAGGATTATGCCATAATTTGTCATTCAAATATATCTAAGCTCATTGAACCCTAGACTACATACATTTCATATTTTTAAGTAAAGTACAGCTGTTTGTAGATCTCTAGTATGACAAACATAAAATGAGTGATGTCAGTTATACTGTAAAGTTAAAGTTGAGTCTTGTTCAAGTTACAACACTAACCCATAGTCATTGGTAACTTGTCACTCCCACACACCAAAGTGTGCACAATTCAAACAATCCCTCCTGGGGCACTACAGCACATCTATGTGTCCCCTGGGGGACTTCACATAGGAAGCAACCACAAACCGGTACATGCAACTGTATGAACAAGTTACCTCACAAGTCCCCATTCATACACCTGGGTTAGGAGAGGTAATGGAGATTCCTTGCCTAGCCCAAGGACCCAACATAATGCTCTGGCCAGGATAGTAACCTGAAATCTTTCGATTGCCAGTCCATTGCCTAAACCAATAGATCTCAATGCTCCCCCTGTAAGGTAATCAGTCATAAATAGACTGTAAAAAAGAACAGAAAAAGACAACTTGGCCGAAATAATAATGTGCGACAGAGTAATTTAAATTGAATTATAAGAAAGTTCGACAGGAAGCCATGTGTGCATGTTTTTCTAACTTAGGGGTTGACTGACTCAAAGCACAAATTAATTTAAAGATACACGTTAAGGACTGCTAGCAAATGGTTTGTTCAAGCAGAAATATGTGGTACAGATATGAAGATTGGCAGTGTACACTTTACAGTGGCCAGTGATGGACAACTGCATTCTTTATGACATAGACAAGTTTCTTAAATGTCATATTATTGGACGCTTATATGTCAATTATAGGGACATTACTACTCATTTGTCAAATGGCCTTGGTGTGTTACAAGAAAGGGGATTCCTCTCTGTTAGGTTTAACTAATGTGTTTTTGCAAACATGAATTGTGGATTGTTAAGTTGGGATGGTTAAAAACAATTTGTTAGTGTTAGCTACAGCAAATTTTACTCTGAAAATACTACTTGAATTAATGGCAGGACATTTTCATGTTTTTTTTTATAATTAATTGTGCCATTGGACCATGATGTGAACTTTTAAGCGTATAGTGGTATTGTGCACATGTCATCTCAAGGTATGCCTCATAGACTTCATTAACTTGAATAATAGAACAGTGCAGTCTCCAGATTTCATTCCAAATTTATGGTTTTGACTGTTGTGTACACCGTCGTCAGTAAGTCAAGTTGCTGTTACTCATCACTTATGGATGAATCAGATAATTCAGCACATACAGCATATATGTAACATGCACATACTGCAGGCTGCAGTAATCCCAGTCTGTGCAATTTCATTTTAATGTAAACAAAGTCTACAGGTCTCTCAGGTTTTTGGAAAAGGCACTTGGATGGATATATGTATCAAAGGTTAATAAAGAAGCTGTATTCAACTGTTCCAAGCACAGCCAACCGATCGAGGCTTGCTGCATTGTTGCTGCTGGCAATGCGATTCTCTTGTACAAACCTTACACAAGCACCACTTGGCCTTCATATTTTGACACAAATTTAGAATAAATTGTGCTCTATCATATATATTTTTACTGTTTGTGATGGGTGGGTGGGTGTGTTGCTAGGAGGCATACAATTGGTTCATCAAATACTTATAACACCGTGTAGTTTGATTCCCGGCGCTTCTTCAGAGTCATAATGCTCTTTTTAGTGGGCAATGATGAGTGAAGCAAATCTCCTCTGCTCTTCGTGCTTAATGAATGTGGACATTGGGCGATGAAACGATAAGTGGAAAGGCTAGATGGCTTATCGCTGACAGTTACGGAAGAACGACTCGAGCGCAGAGTCTGAAACGTTTTAATACTTATATTGTGAAATGACAGCCCTTGTATATGACTTATGGATCGCAAGTAGTGACATATACTATCAGATAGTGTGAGAAGCCTCGATATGGCAAAGATTGATAAGATTGTTAAAACTAGGCGATGATGGCTCTATGAAAATTTTGAAAAAGAGAATAGGAATGACTTTGTCAAAAAATGAAAATAGATACATTTAAGTAGCCATGCATAGTACAGAGATTTATGAGAAAAAAACTTTATTTTGGTGAACTTTTGCATTGATCTCTGTATCTAGAGCAATGCATATGTACAACAAGTTACTGATTAATTTCTGCATTAAATGCATACATTGGTTGTCAAATAACACATTCTGGATCATCAGGCAGCATGTGGAGATCAATTAATTCATTAATTTACAGACATAAACAATGGGATCGGATGTTTGTGTGAAGGCACAGGTGCTTGTGTATACAAAACTGTGATACTTCTATATATAGATAGGTAATCAATGTTCCTGATTGGATACTACCAGGGGTGAATTGTGACATTATAGTACACATAAATGAATCAATACCATGCTCTGATTGCGAGACAATTCTATATCCTACAATGTTACATGTAATTCAAGAATATTTTCCAAACCTGTACTAGTTAGGAGCCACTGGGTGTGGTTATACCTTGATCAGAGATATATATATTTAGAACTGTTGCAAAAATCATCTCCCCAAAATTATATTTGACGGTCTGTCCTCTTTTTGCTACAAAAGAAACTAGGTTACCAATTGGGAAAGATGGTTGCTTGGCTGACGTATGTTCTATTGATTTTTATTTAACAGGTAGGACAGCCAAGGTCATAGGTGAATGTTGATTAGTTAAAGAATAATGATACGATACATCCCGAAACATATGGTACCGTCACCATCGCACACATTCTCTTCGTTAAGTTAGCCGGAATATTGTTTTCAGATGAGCGCCCAGCTGCATGTGACTGATTTTTTTAGGGATGAAATCGATTTGTTGGTCGACTGTGGCAGAAAGACTGGGTGTTATAACCTCAGTAGGTAGTGTGGAGTATTAGGGGGTGGGTAATAGCCAGCCTAGTCTATGTGTACTTAATGTGTTTGGAATCTTGAGCTCTTGCTGAGGATGCGTACACCCACACAGTTTGGTATAAGTATTGAATGTACTTCAGTCATTGACTTTTGACTTTGATGAATAAGAAGCCAAATTTAGAGTTAATAGTATGAGAGTAGTAAGACACTGTAGGCTCTTCATTTGCATACAAATACAAATACATATATCTATATATTTATATATATACATATATATGTTTATCTACCTGTGATATTTTGGTTATTCTTTCCTGATTTTGCTTGATTGCAAAAAGGTTAAGAACACAATTTGTGATTTTGAATTTCAAGGGAAAGAAATGCTGTGACTTGGTTGGAGCTGTATTTTCATGAACTTTTGGGGAGAAAAAATGAACATTTTAGGATGGCTGACAGTGTCCTAACTGTCTATGCACACTATAGAGTTTTGAAACATACAGTTTGTGAAATAGCTGTGAAATAACATGTACTGTAAGTTAACCCTGTATACATAGGTCTCACTCATTTATGTTATCCTCCCCTTACCTCTCTCATATTTACATATGCACTCCAAACATTGATAACATTTAAAGCACAGCACCCCCATTAACAATCCCCTTCCCCCCTCCAGGAGCTTCCATTTGACCATGACTCATTTTTTTCTGGATCCATCATACCAATTCCTTCAAATCTTATCCTCCTTCTTAATCCGATTCTAGTCTTGATCCTCCCCATTTCATTCCAAATCCTACCCATATAAACCATGTGATTGGCAAGGCTAATAAGTACTACATAATGCCTACTATTATCGTGACAAATTTCGGGGCTAACAAACGACGAGGGAAGTAAAAAGTCACTACGGACCTGGCTCTACCCCGAGCTGTGTTTACAATACAACTATAAACCGAACACAGGGTCTGTGGCCTCCCTCTTTCCTATTCTCTGGTTGGGTTCAAATTGTGAGGTCTGATCTGTGTTTATATTACAACTTGAAAAAATGAGCAGGGATTCAACACTTTGCTTACGGTCCTCTACCTTGGTCCTCAAGATTTTCTTGCCTGGACATTTTTACATTGTAGTATTAACCACATGCTAGAAGCAAATTAGAAAATTACAACAGTTTGATTTTACTTCTCACTTTCAAATGAATTTGATTAGTCGAACTGGTGACCTAAATTGTTGTAGAATTTGGGTATCAAACAGCATCAAAAATTTGAATCATCACAAGAATCTGAGTTCAACGTCAACACTGTGCAGTCCACACAGATCTGTTTGAAAGGGAAAAATCAAAAGAAGTTGTCTTTCCATGAAATGATATCACAAATAATTTGGACATCAGTTCATTCTATTTATTCTCTTCCTCACTAACCTGTCTCCTCACAACCTTAGCACATAAGTTTGGACCTTAAATTGTGTTCCTTTAAAACTATTTTAGAAAAATCAATTTTTTGTCGCAGTCTCTCAATCATTAAACTCACAAAAATTTGATGAAAATGTGGTTATACTGCTTTACTTTTAAGAGACCCTCATGGCATAATTAATCTGGCTATAGCATAAAATATAAATAATATAACTAATTGTATGCATGAATCCATTTTGTGTTTCCTGTATATATTCTATAGTTTTGAGTCATATGACATTAGTCTCAGCATGACCAGTTGATTGAAACATAAGTAAATTCTTTGAGAATGATGTATGGGGAAGCATGGCAATAAAAACAGTAACTTTTTCATCAAATTCATTGTTTCTCAGAAATGATACCATTTCCTAATACTTGCCTTTTACATATGTAATCCCTTGATAATACCTACCAAGCAAAGTAATTTCAAATGATGAATGGGGATACATGACACATTACACACAAAAAAAAGAAAAAAAGTTAATTGAAGTAACCAATTCGGAGAAATGGTACCATCTTTCCTCAAAGGGAATCCTTTTACCTTGACACCAATAATCTATATAAGATCATGCTCAGGTCACAAAGATTCAACTTCATGAAAAAATTCATTAAAATGGAATTTAGGGTCATCTTCAAAATTTGGTTGTGATGTAATGCAAACCACTGAGCAGTGCATTGTATACTGTCTTTGAAGCGCTTTGTCTGACGCTACAGAAACTGCCCTATAATTTAATTCAAGCACGTAATGATGAAACAAGCTGCAGTGCTTGAAAGGTTTCAACATCTATTTGGATTGATATCGGAGGGAGATTTTACAGTAAACAGATAATGCTTCTGGAGAGCTCGTTAAGACACTTGACAGATTATACAGGTCGATAAATTATGAGGATTACCAATAAGGCATTATGAGTTTCTTTCCTAAAAGAGTTATTCTGTAGTGTTGCTTTATGAAGTTGTGTGAAACAATTGTATTCATATGGTCAGTTATAAAAGGGTTTGTTGTTAGCAAATAGGAAATTTTATCTTGAGTTTATAAAGAGGTAGACATTTAAATTGCATTTGTGCAGATGTTTTTAAAGGATGATTTTAGGCAGAAAATTAAATTTGATATGTTGTAGACCATTAAAACAGACTATCAGTCCAGGTTGAACTGTTTTATTTTAACACTTTTTAAGTTTTGGGAATGGACCTTTAAAAGAATTAAGGCTCATCAATAAAAGTGACTGGACTAGTTTATAAACAAAGCCCATTAGGTCAGTTCCTCAGATGCACCACAAAACTCAATGGCAGAGGCATACGACTTTTATGGCCTCAAATGAAATGTTCACATTGGTCAAGGACATATTCTAGGATGGTCTGTGGTTCATATGGAGTTAAAAGAACACGTTTTGGTACAGTAATATCAGAATTTATAATGAAACCAAAGGAAACAACATTTAGGCCTGTACCGAGGAGCTAATGTCATCCTCTCTGAAGCTTTAAAGGAGCATTCCAGAGTTTTTACTCTACAGATGAATGTCTTGAACATGCTAGAGAAATGTTACGTTACGTTCTTGAACCACGACATACCACGACTAAAAACACTCTGCCTACGGTCATTCTTTAAAACAGTTCAGGTTGACTGTAGAAATGAAATGGACAGATTTACTTCGCTCCTCTCTTACCTGTCTCCCACTCCACAATTGCACTTTCCTATCTACCTAACTACACATTTGGAAACGTTATAGCACTGCGCCCTCGCTCCCTGGGCCACACCGACTAATTCCTCCTTCCCTATCTACCACCCTGAAGTATACTACACGTAATTTTCTGCGAAATTATCACTTGTGATTTTACGACTATTTTTCACGTTTTTGGAATCATCCTTGGATAATTCAGTAGCTGAGACCTCCTTTCGTCGCTGTACCAAGAAGAACTGTTGACTGTAGAAATGAAATGACAGATTTATAACTGACAGTCTGTACATTGACACACCAATTTTTGAATGCATAAATGCATGCAAGCACAAGAGAGCTAGACACTGTATGGATTATGTTTACCATGACTATTGAGTACCATGATTGATTCAGTCTGGATAAATGTGTAATTGTGCAGGCAGTTGTGGCTTTGGTCGTTTCTATTTGACAAATCTGTAAAGTGCTTGTCATCCATTCGATATGATGACAAGTGATTGAAGGCATTTTATAGTTTGATCCAGGTTCAAGAACCACTCTTGGAATCAGACAGAATGACAACATGATGTAAAGTTCTGATTTATTATTTATTATTATTTTACCAAATTTATATAGCGCTTTACAATGACAACAAAATGACAAAACCCTTAAAATATGAATATGAAGAATAAAATTGACACAGCTTAAATATTAATATAAAATGTATAAAACGAAGGATTAATTTAAAAAATAATATAGATTTACAGTGAAATTCCTAAAAAGAAAAAAGTGAGTTTTAAGTAAATTAAAGTAACAAAATGACAAAATCCCTTAAAATATGAATACGAAAAATAATATGGACGCAGCTTGACATGACAATATCAAAGAAATATCAAATGTAATGAAAATGAAAAATGAAAGACAGTTATTGTATTCACTTGACAGAAATGTTTCAATGTGAGTTGAAAATTAAAAAGCAGGTTGTAAAGAAGAAGATAAATATTCATAATATATGTAGCTTATACTAGCTGTATAGTTACTTTTTCTGTCAGATATCACAAATTCAAACAGATGTGTTAATGTCTATATGTTACTTGTTGAAGTCTACATCCAACGATGTGTTGAGAAATTTACTTGTACATACTGTGGTAATAACCTACCAGCAATCGAAATCAAAAAATATTCACCTTCTTCCCGTACACAACAAAGATAAATTCATAAGATTGTCAATGGGTCAATATTTTCTAATTTGAAGATTTATGTTTATATAGCAACCCATATATCACAACAGCAAAGATATTTTGATGGAATTTTGACCTCAAACCCAAACAGGCTATAATATTATTAGGTTGGAAGGCAGTCATTTTTTTCACCACAGCTGGGCAACCAGGTTATGGCTGGAGGTGAAACTAAACAGCTTGTAGCTTGAGCTTTAAAAGCAAGTGGGAATAAAATGAACAGATTTTAAGCTCATTCTGGACTTTTCTCTTAAAGAAGATATGAATTGGCATTTGGTGCTTCCTTTCGTTTTATTGCTTTGCTTGTTCATAAATTTATTAAACAATGTGATTGATTCTTAGTCAATGTGGCATCGACATTTCTTGGTTTGAAAAGCTCTAATAAGTTACCAGCAATACCTATTTTGGAGTCTATCTTTAATTTTTTTTTTACTCAGTACTACAGTAATATCGCATCTTTTTCTTCATACTTTGTTTGTGAACAGTGTCCTTTTGGGATATTTACACTATACAAATTTAATTATGATTATATATTTTAATGATTATAAAGTTGGAATGGAATTATTTATGGAATTATTTATTAATTACTTAAATGCCTTATTTTCAACTCAGTAACCTATCTATCATCACTGAGTATTTCTTCTTCCAAACATCAGCGTTTGGGGGTCTTATATCTCACTGACGTGCTTTCAAACAGCCAACACGCTTCTTTATAATTATAAAAACCAATCATTTCTGTTTGTTCTCGGCTGTATGTGGTGGCTGAAACTTCTATTGATCTAAAATTGGGTTGCCACTTAGCTAAACATAATGAGTTTATTGACTGTTTACAGAACAGTGTGTGATTGTAAGTGAAACTCAATTAAGGCTGTCCGCAGTCGTGTGATATTTGAGGGTTTAGCTGATTAATAAAGAATACATGAATCGAAATGGTTAGTTCATAGTTCAGAAAAAACTTGTTCACTTTTTTGGTTTTTATAGACACAAGTCATTTCCTTTTTGAAGAAGAAGACTCTTTAACACCAAACTGCTTTTTTGTAAGGTATCAATGTACTTCCATGTTTAACTTTTCAATTCTTTTTCGTGTTTACTTATAAATTTAGCACTATTTTGTCCTATTGTCAACTCTGCAAGTCTGCATCCAAATATTAGTAGGTTTTGGAGTTAGAGTGCGACTGGGGAAATTGATCTTTTCAGTAGGTGGTGGTATCAATGTTGCAGTATAAAGTTTATCCACCTTCACTTCTATGTTCTATTATAAACTATACTGGCTGATGTTGATCAGATGTGGTCATTAATGTTGATCACTGAGTAACAAATGCCCTCTAGATACTTTCAGGACAAATTTTTAACTGTAGTCCGGTGGTCAGAGAGGTTCAGATTTCTATTCCGACAACCAAAATCAGTTTTGGTTGGTGTCCTGCAGACGGACGAACGACTATTGTGTGTTTTACATCAAATTAAGATTGCTTCGGAATTAAAATACACCCAAATAGAATTTGTATCACCCTCCATTGCTTTGGTTATACAATAAAAAGTGATAGGCCTTGGTTATCCATCTGAAGGAGATTTTGACTGGCCCAAGCACCAAATCTACACATCTCTCCTACAGTGTACATATGTTGGTTATTCTATGTTATGTTACAAAACTGTTTCAGACAACCAAATATGCCGTTCTGACAACCAAAAGGTAATACAGAGGAACAACCAGATAAAATTTCTTAATAATTTACCCTGCTCTTGGGTAACCCACGGTTACTTGAGAGAGATAAAGTACATCGCTATAATGTACATATATTGCTATTAACAGTTTTAGATAATTTTGATTAAATTTAGGAATCTATTGCACTGTACATTATGGTTTGTAAATCAGTAACATATGGGAATGTTTAATCGGGCATAGCAGTATATTTCGCGGAATCGGTCTGTGAATTGGCGAGGTGAGGAAATCGTGCGTAAACAATCAAGTTTATTCTTGTTGCAACTGGGAATTGACGAGGCCTATTCTCAAGATATTTGAATGAGACGTATGCCAATTGAAAGAGAAAAGATTAAATGATTCAATGGTGAATGAAATGCGTTGATTTAGTTAATATGCTTAGGCACGAGGGGCTCAGTTTCTGAGAAAATATACAGTACCATCTATCAGAGTGAATCACACAAGGGTCTATACCAAACACTTATGCACCAAACATATCCCATATGAGTGGTGGTAACTCAGGAGAGGTCTTTCAGAGGTAGTCTTTTACTAGGACAACGAATGGCTTTTGCTTAGACAGTTAAAGTGCTGAATTGTGACAGTTACAATGAAGGCCTATCCCAGTATGTAGTCAAATTACATAGATTTTGTTACTCACATTAAAAATCCATGCAGTCATAAATCAGTATTGTTGCTAGTTACCAGTAAAATTCCGTTTGTGAACAAGATTCCAACTGGTACGTGATATATGCAGTTTTTGAATGTCTACATATTAGCAGACAAATTGTGTCATGAAAAACCTACACAGCTTCATTGAAAACACTGGGTTGATTGATCGTGTTTGGGGTATAGAAAGCAAACTATTTTTCATGGCTCTTTAAAAATCCCAACAGTAGTCCAGCTGCCATGAATCTGTTTAGTTATCAACATTTTTGAGTTATAAATGTTAAAATTAAGCAGCTCTTCCCTTTTTTTTTAATCCTTTGAATTTTCAGTGGTGATATGGCTGTTTAAGGTCATAAATATTGCTACCAAATATGCTAGAAAATCAGACAATTATAATGTTTTCAAGTACTTTTTTCTGTGCCTTTATGATTAATAAGTATGATATTACACTAGATGGTTCCAGTTCAACTCAAACTCAACTCAACTCAACTCAACAACGGTATGCAAAAGAAGTGCACATAATGCATATCCTCCAGCATTGTTATCATACATTTTGTTCGGTACATACATATATAGTATGCTGTATGTGTGTTGGCTTTGATGCAATTTATACAAGCCTGAAGGCTAGACCTAGTATAAAAAAAAATGACATCACATAACTGCTACTGCCTACTTTTGTTTGTTCTTCTTCTTCTTCTCCTTTCTTTCTTCTGTGAGACACGAGGAATTAGTAAATGTAATTTCTTCTCCATTACAGTGGCGGAGCGTCCATACAGTCAGGGGGGGCGGATCCCCCCCTGACGGACTCAAATGGACTGCTGGCGCCCATTTCAGCTTTTTACCACTTTTTGCTTATTCGCGATTATTGACTTTTTTATTGCGCTCTCATCTACCTATTGACATTTGTCACATTGTTTTGGCGATGACACCTATTTATTCTTCGTTTATCAGCAAGGCCCGGAAGAGGTCATTTCCGGCAATCTAGGGAGTATCTTTACTCAAAAATTTCAGTACGCTCCGCGCCAAATCGTGGTGGCGCTTCGCTTAGATAGTGTTGGAAGCGCCCCTACAGACCATTCTCGCCCCCCTTGACCAATACCCCTAGCTCCGCCACTGCTCCATTACCTGGTAAAGTATAATTTCTGTTGTCAGGAAATAATATGTGAGATTGCCTATATATATGAGTTATTATTATCTTTGTGGTAGGCCTACATACAAGTTGATTTTTATTAATTTTCTTTCAACTTTCTATTTTCTTTGAGTAGGTAGATCTATAGGAAAGTGCACTGTAGATAATTCAGAGACATGTCCTACCTTTGTCATACAGGAACATTTATTTCCCAGATTTAGTGTAAGTCCAGTCTTTATTATTCGAGAAAACAATTTTTGTATATCATATCATGTACATATATTATCTCTACAAAACAAAACAATAGTAGTTCGTAAATCCCCAAACCAATTAAGTTTTGGTGATTTCATTTCAAAATTCTGTAAGTACTGTGGACTCATATATCTATCCACATGTTTACAATATAGTGTACATGAATCATCACATAATATGTTGACCGTTCAACAATCTATTGTGACTAGATTTGTGAATGGATGCTCTGGTATTGATTATATTACACAATAGCAAACTGCAGCATCAGACTTTCACCTGTGCCCTGCAGTGTTCACTCCCTATAGCATTATTGTCAGGCTGCCAGATTAGTCTGTTCTGTCATTTCTGTGCAAGCTTTTAACCCTCTGGCCTTTGTTATAAAAACAATCCCTACACACAATGTGATATTATTCCTGAATACAGTTGGTTACAATCATGTAGTAGGCTGTAGGAGGGATTGGGGGAGGATTGGGGGAGGGATTGGGGGAGGGATTGGGGGAGGATTGGGGCAGCTAGAGGAAGAGTTTGGCCTGTAGGCCGAGATAGACGTTTGTCATCGTCAGTGTCTGGCCTAAATATGCACACAAAAAAGATGCTGGTCATATTTGTTCACATTTGTCACCCTTTGTAATGAAAGCTATATCCACAGAGTATTAATCTCTCACAGAAAAACAAATGTTTATTTTTTTACCTTTGGTTAACTTATCTGAGAGATTTTTCTTTGTAAAGTGGTTTGATTTGAGGTGGTCTAAGGGGTTCTCAGATAGTATTGTGAAATGCCTATGAAAATTAGTAAGACCTAAAAGGAAAAAAAATCTCCCTCAGGCCTAGAATTTCATAATTTAACCACTTGCTGAAACAAAAGAAAAAGAAAATGCAAGTGCTTGAAAAGTAAACAAGAATCCATATGGCCCCAATCAAGTTCTCTCTGTACAGGTTTAAGGGAGAGCAGCCTAAATAATGTTTGCTGATAATATGCAGTAACACAGGCTTAGGTACAGATTCTTTAACTGACTGTTATTACCTGCCCAAATGCATCTTGTATTTATACAGTACGTTCGCAATGTCCACCGGCAGAAAAATGCAAGCGTCTTCTTTTTTTCTAGTTAATAATAGCCTGAATGTCGAGTCTTCTCTCTATACAGTATATGGTTTTAAAAACCATCTACAGATTCAATATTTTCTTGCACAGCTTCTAACGGTACATATATGACTAGTTTTCTTGAAACCATCCTATGTTGGGGGATTGAAACCAGGCCGTTTGTGTAACTATACGCTATACCATGGATGGTCATGAAATGGGATGCACAATGTTTGATTAAGAACTGAGTGATTGAAACTTGCATCAAGGCATTTTTAAGTCCACCCTATGGCAATTTTGAGAAATGTAACTATTTCGATTGATTTCCATTCAGTTGCATACGTAAACGTCTGAGCCAGGTAAACTCTCGTATACTGACGCGAGTTAAATAATTGATAATCCTTGACATGTTATCTCTCTGCAATGAAAAGCTGTTGACTTAACTATAAGATGAATCTTCTTCCAAATTATCAAGCTTAGTCGTCATAGCAACCACGAACTGGCCTGCTCCTAATGCGTTCTGAACTTTAGTGTACGTTGAACTGTAGTCAGAAAAATTCAAGAGCTCCTTGGATATGACAGTATAATTCATGTTCCTTTATTATAGCTTGTTTGTAAAATACAGATTTTTTTTTCCATTATAATATAAAAAATAGGGATTTTGTTAACAAGACTTAACGAGAGCTTAAGGATCATACATGATACAATTCATGTTTGCCCAAGCAGTCAAGACACTTTCTACAGGGTATAAATAGTATCTAGACTACCTAAGACCAAATTACAATATATAGTGCCCTCTAAATCTCATTATGTGCCCACCCCCCTGTGTCCCCCCCCCTTCCCCAACCCAACTTTCCTACTCACCAGGTAGTATTCACCAAGAAGAATGAGGCTACAAGCTCAACAGTCATGTAGTACAGTTTTTGCATATGTGTTTTACTGTGTTTTACAGCAAGGGCGTAGGAACCGGGGGGGGGGGGGGGCTAGGAGGGCGCGAGCCCCCCCAGTGAAAAATATGGAGGGGCGGAAGTATCATTCCGCCCCCCCACTTCGCAAGTCAGAAAACCCCTTTTTCATTTCCAAATGAGACAAAAATCTCATTTGGAGCACCAAATTGCATCTAGACCAGGTGAAAATGCAAAATTATTTACAAAATGGAGTGGGTGTTGAAGTGTGCTATATTGCACCAAATTGAATCTGAGGCCACCTGGAAATACAAAAAAATTCCAAAGGGGAGGGGGACACCCCCTCCGCTTAGACCCCTCCCCCAGGCCGGCCATCAGTCTTCAGCCCCCCCCCCCCACTCAAAAGTACCTTCCTACGCCACTGTTTTACAGTTCTCTTAGTTTTCAATGCTAAGCAGATCTGGGAGATTCCTACCTAGGATAAATTAAAGTCATGACTGAGAAATGGAGGAAAAAGCTTTGTGTAAATAATCAACAATTAAATATGATTTCAAAACATCATTATCATCTCTTTACATGAGTGTGCTAGATATCTTTTTGTTGGTTTCTTTTTTAATCAAGAAGCAAATTTATGCAGACATATATTGACTCTTTTTGGGTTATTCCCCTCCCACCCCCCCCACCCCCTTTCTTGACTTTGATCTCTTATGAAAACTGTCTCTTGTCTCAATCTTCCATACTCTCTTCAGTTATGTACTAGTGTATAAAGCGATGCCATTTATGTTGGAAACAGATGTTGTCAATTTTTTACACTTTGAACGTAGCCTATGTAGTATAAGAAAAGCAAAGAGAGAGAATGCTTCCCGCTTATCACAGCAATTTACTTAATTGCCCGCCCCAACTGCATGTCAATTTAGTTCTATATGGTCTCTTTTAGTAAATATGTGGCAATGGCTTTTTATTCTCATGATATAGGTTACGTAAATCTGTTCAGGGGTTAATCAGTAATGGATAATTTACGATATGCTGTTTATGAAGAAAAAAATGGAAAAAAAACTACGGAAGAATCATCATTTCTGTCAAAAATTTGACATGATAATCACAAATATTTTGGAAATTTTATGCTAATTTTATTTAACATTTAGGGGGGAAATGTTGCCGCCCAATTTTATATTTGCCTGCCTCTCTGTTAAATATGTAGAGTTTGTCATTGTTCAATTCTTAGATTGTAATGTTAATTAAGGCAGCAATATTAATAGGATGAATTACTTTTGTGTTAAACATTGCAGCTAACACAGCTGTTCCGTTTGTTAATTGCTAAGTACTGTTTGCTCCACATTGTATCATGAAATGGTTTTCAGTTAGCATTTAATTAATTACATTTTGTTTTCATTCTAACCATGTGTTATTCAGACACTTCTTCACATTAGTATTAAATATGGCAAAGTAGCAAACCTGAAATTTGTAATATTTTCATTACCCCTTTTTTTGGAGGGGGCAGGGGAGGGGAAGGGGAGGGGAGGGGAGGAGGGAACTATGAAAATAAACATGTATGTTTATATATGTAACATGTTTTAGAATCAATAGTATCAAAAAAATTAGCAAATATAAGATGCCATAGCTGCTTTAGAGCTGAATATAGGCATAATTATATAAAACTGGTAAACTGAATGATAGTGTAGGAATTTTCTTTAGAAATACAGTGAAATGATTAAAATATTTACAGACTTTAATTCTGTGTCAATTGCAACCTTCTTGTTTACATTGGTTTTAATTCAATGTCCAGCCATCTTTGCTGATATTTAATTTTGTGTGTGTGTGTGTGTGCAAGTTCCAGCTTTGTGAAGTATAATTTTATCGTAAAAATTGATTGATTTTTATTCTAGAGCCCGAGATCACTAGTTCTTAGCCATAGTCCTTGAATTTAAATCTGGATGCAAATTTTTTAAGTGCAGCGTTTGTCTGCCTCACCGGTAAAAACTTAATCCCTAAGCAGTCTAAAGAAATGTGAAGTCATCTTGGTTGCTAAGGAAGTTGCTGTCTGTGATGTCATAAAGCAGTCCTTCTTCACTTTATTAGTAAGTACTGAGGAGAGTACCAGCAGAATGTTGATTCAGTCATGTGTGAAGCAGGAAGAGATATGAACAATACAGTTTGAGTTGATGATGCCTTATTCAAATTCAGAATTGATCCTGCAAAAGCTAATGCATAGATCTTTACACTTACACGGGTTTGTATAATGATATGTTTTGAAGGTCACAGGTTTTGCTCTCAGATATGCTAGAAAGTCAAAATAATGGTCATGAATGCTCAGATTTCAACAATCACTTGTAGTTTCATTTTTTTTCCATCCATGTTGTTTTATTGCAATGTACCCACATATGGAAAAGTACTGTATATATATATATATATATATCAAAGAGTATGTAAGCAAGTTTACAAACATTGTGAAAGGAACTAATCTAAAAAGAAAACCTTTGTAGGTTTGTCTTGTAGGTCATTCCCTGTATAACACAGTATAACCAAATAAGGAAGATAATAGAAGAAAAAAAATAAGAAGAAGAAGAAAAAAGAAAGTGAGAAATTTACATGTCTAAGTTAAGGTTTTTCAATGTCTTTAAACAATATGGAGGAATTAACAGAACCTCTATTGGAAAGTCCTTTTGAAAACTTCCAGCTATTTCTTGGCTCATGTTAAACTTTTAAGCTATGGTATTTATTGAGGTAACATTTAATCTCCTTTAAACTCTATAAATATATTGCTTTAATGCAACTGTTTCCATGAGCATGATTAGCAGAGCACTGTATATATATATATATATATATATATATATATATATATATATATATATAGATATACTGTATATATATATATATATATACATATATATATATATATATATATACTGTATATATATATATCTATATATATAAATATGTATATATCATGCTTACAATGAAAATTAAAGCTGGTATGTACAATAATATGCAGAAGAGATGGTTTTCTTGTTCTTTGTATGTACACAATGATGTTATTAACATACGATTGATTTCCTTTGGTTTATAAACATGCGTTAAACATTATATGCTACATTCTTCGATATGCTCTGTAGTGTATTTGATGATACCACATTTGGCGGCACCAGCCAAGGCAGTTACGGGGCGAGGGGGGGCAATTTGGGGGCAAGGCATATTTGGTGGGGGGGACAAGAAACATAACACTGATATGGGAGAGGGATCTAAGGGGGGGGGGGGTTTCTTCTCTCCTTTGGGAATTTTCTACAAGTAAATTGGATGCAACATGGTGCTATCATTTGACAATTTTTCACAATTGGAGGCTGCTTCTAAGACAAAAGATTTGCCTAGTTATATATATTTGGCTAAGTACAGATCTGATTGGTTGGCAACTAGGAGGAAAAGGGGAAAATCTAGGGGATTATTTCCCCCTCATAACCCCATTACAATGCAATCCTTTAGTTTTACATAGTAATCATCGTTAACTTAAAATCATGATGGACGAAAAAGTAAATGTTGACAAGTGTAATTTGCTTTTGTGCATGTGATAAATATAGTAAGTCTGTGTCAAAAATGTTTGAGTGCATGGAAGACTTGATAATTCACTTTCATTTGAGAGCAAAACCAAAGAAAAAAATCTAGCTGGTTGTCTTGCTGTGAATGTGTAATCTTATTTTTGGGCTATCGTAAATAATTTTTGTTAAAATTTGCTAGAAATTGTCGACCAAAGTTATGTACACAACTGCTATAATTTGTGAAAACTTTATTAATATCCTAAAATGATGAAAAACTAAACTTTTGAAAAGTTTGAGAGTCATCATTACTGATGTATCTATCAAGACCCATCAGAATGTTATTTATTGTTGTTGTTGTTGTTTATGTTGGTTATGTTGTTTATGTTGTTTATAATCAAGCAGTCAAAAATAAAAAGACATGAATTATCATCGTTAACTTTAATACCACTAAGTGTCCCTCAATAATTCTTTGTCGCAAACAGGACTCTAAATTCGGGCACATACTGGCTAAATAGCAGTGGATTTTATCTATTTGCCAGAAGAAGAAATAAAAATGTTTCAGCATTTTTCTTCCACTAGACAGAAAACTATTTAAGCACATGGTTAAGGTTGATAACAATGGTCGGTCACAAAAGCTGCATATAAATTTCCATGCCTTACATTATAAACCTTGTATAACTGCTTAATTCTCAGCTAATCATTCTATTATTTAGCTAAATTACCAGAAGCCTGTTCAGTCAACTAATTTAGGAAAATGCCAGTGGAAATCTTGATTTTAGCCAGTAGATTTTTTAAGTCAATCGTACATTTTTAGCAAGCGGACAAAATTGTGAAATCCTAGGCCTGGCATATAGGGTACCATTCATTTGCATTTTAAGCCATCATTAATTTCCTTGTCAGGGAATGTTCAGTACCAAAGCTCTATTTCTCATTATGATCTCATGAAACAGATTTTCTTGTCACATGCCTGGAAGAGAAAAAAAAGCCAGTCATCGTAAATTGAAACGGGTGTGCAGGTGTTTCTCTCCATCTCACACCTGACTAGACTTGTTTTTTATTGATTGTAATTAGAAATTATCTATTCATGTTTCTTTGAAAATGAGTCACGATCCACTGATGGAATTAAATAACAGGATTTTATGCTGACTCGGCAGTTCAGGTGGACTATCAGACAATGGATTGGTTGAATCTGCACAGATTTGCTTAAATGATAAAATTTACTAAGACTTGAAACAGTTGACAATGCTGTGGACAAGTTGGCATATGTGGTTCCTGTAACTTTAACTCAGTCACTGTGCCCTCCTCCCCCTCCCCCTCCCCCATCTCTCTCCTTCCTCCCCCAAATAATAAAAATTTGGTCATGCGTAAAGATGTGATTTGAAGCCAGTCATTATTTAACAGTTTTGAGCAACAAAATACAACATTCACCAAATTGAAATGATAATTATAGATACAGTATATATAAATACTAATTTGAGGTTGACAATTTCCTGGAAAGTGCTTAAGCTATGACAAATATGGTGATAAATACTTATTTTGATGTTTAACTAAATTACTTAAATAAGCAAAGTAGGTAAATTTAATCCTCATCTGTATATTTCATAGCTACAAAGTCAAAGAGCTCTGTATGCAAGCCTATTTCAATACTCCTCCAGTCAAAGTGCATGAGAAAAGCATCCACGGTTTGATTACTTTTCCTCTGATGTTAAAGGGACAGATAGCCACTCGAAGGCACAAGTGCCACAAATTACACAAGACTGCTACAGTTCACCATGTGACTTGGGCATGTAAAAAGTAAAAGCTGCAGCAGCTGCAAAATCCCCTGCAGCCAGGCTGAACCAATATCAAAGAATAGACATTATCTCCATTGCAACAACACAGAAGATTATATCCCATGCAGCCAGGTTGCAGCCCCATTCAGCATCCTACTTCTCTTTGACACAGTGCCTTTAATCTCCCAACACAGTAGATTTTAAATTTTAGTCGACAGATTTGGGCTAGGGGAATGACAGCAGTATATACCATGATCTTCAGTGTGTGGGGTATCTTTACAAACTTTAGAACACACTGTAGGTCGCATAACAGAATACGATCACTTCTGTCACCTTGCATGCACAACGGCTAAGGTAAAGTTTGTAATATTTAATAGAGATTTAATATTAGTTTTTTTTTTTTGGAGTTTTTCGAGATATATTTCATAGAGATTTTAATATTTATGATTTACCATTACTGAAGTACTTAATTTACCTAATTGAACGAAATTCACACATAACACACACAATAAATATGCATACATACTTGGATCTCCATCAGAAAGTTTAAGTCAGTGAGGACTTACGAGACACCATATCACATAATAGTTGCACAACCGAAGTGACTTCTTTGATTGGCAGCTAGGTTAAAGCTATCAATACCAAAGAAGATTGTCCTAAAATTACAAACTATCCTACATTTACTTTTTCATTTCATATCTATTCATTTTCTTAATAATCGAATGGAGATATTTTTCCCAGAAAATAGAAACATGTCGATATACTTTTTATTTTTTAGATGACTTGGATATGGAAATAAAATGATCCAGGTCTGATTGAAATGTCCTGGTCATCCTTTCATCCATGATCATTAATTCAAAGAATTAATATACGACTGAATTAATTACAAATTGTGTGCTGTACCATGGCAGATCACCAATACATTGCATAATAAGTAATAGAAATACGTCAGTGGTGACAAATCTCAGTGTGATCAAATTTAGTTATAACTGTTTTCTTCCGTAAAGTTTCGACCGTAATGTCTGCTCCCCATAAATGTTAAATGATTATCACAAGTTGTTGTCATTCATCACAGGTTTTTTCCCCTTACTGTGGCTTATATTACTGATATTTTGAAATTTGAAGATGGTCTATTTTTAGACATTTGTTTACACTCTGTTCACATTTTCGGTTTGATTCTAGTAAGAGATATAACTTCACTACTCATTTGTGTTTATATGTTAGACGGTGTGTTCAGCAGGTTTTTGTGAATTCTTACAAATTTTTGCTTAATTTCATCATAAATAATACTAAGACAACGCCCTAGAAGTTTCCACCTAACTGATGGCTAAGTAGGGAGTTATTAATAATTCCATTTGATCAAAAAACGATGTTGAATAGACACTTTTGTTTCAGTGTCAAAAATAATCACTAATATAAAAACCACTTTTGACAATATTTGAATCTTTGAAATGCGATTGGTATATTTTCTTTCCAACCGTCTAGTTATTAAAGCCATCGTGCATTAACAATTGATATAATTTCAACTTATGTGCTTAATTTCTTGCCAAATGATATTCCTTTAACCTGGAGCTGAAATATTTTCCCTTTCACAAGCTCGACAAGGCTTTAAGATCACATGTACAAGGACCGTGGATGTTAAGTATGAGTCATCGTTTGATTGTCTTTTATTGCAAGGTGTGTGCTTTGAATTTACAATCGCCATGGTTACCATCAGGTCTAAGAACTTTGTAATGCCATAGGAAGGAATCTACCTTAACGTTTATTTCCAAGAAACCACAATTTTTTTTAATTTTGAAGAAGATAGATTTAACAAGATTGGCCTAACACCTTTTGAGATATATATATATATATACATTGATGAGATATATATATACATTGAATTTACAACTTTTGCTTAAGTCTCTGCATATATTAGCAGAATTAAAGTGATTAGATTTACAGTCTCTCGTCTACATCAGGTGGTCGCGGTAAACGTGGGCGGTAGCAAGTCCCCCAGGGGAACCTTTGTTTCGTCTGTTTTCTGTTCTCTGTCAGAAACAACCTCGGCGTTCTGCCAATGCCAGTAACAATTTACATGCAAATTCACGTGTCAACTCTTTTGAGCTAAATTTTAATTGATTTTGCTCTGTAGTTTTTGGCCAGAGGTAATTAGAACAGGTAATTTTAAATGTTGTGAAAAGTGAATTCATGCATTATTCATGCAAAGTCTATAAAAGATTGATAAATTAGTAATGGTTGTATTATTGTACATCTAAGGTAGATTCCGTTGATATAGACTAGATTCATGTATACTGATGGTGAAAGCTTCCATTGGTACATCAGGTATCGACTGCATGATCCAAGGAGACTGCAAATACGACGTACAATTTAAATGGATTTTTCTGTCTGCATAACTATAAGGAGAGACACATTCATGTTAGAATCTCTTGGCAAAAAAATGTGCATAAGATATTTCTTGATCTAAGTAATATATCTCTCAAAACAATAAGAAATAGGTATTTATATGAAGAGGAGAGATAAGAAGAGAACAGTATCAGCACTTGAAGTTATAAAATGAAAGTGCCCTCTTCAATATTTGGTGTAGCCGACCCTATAGCTCTCTAGAACTGGAGTACACGGGCATGAAGTTGATCTTTCAGGCCTTTGGTGTGTATTTGTTACTTGATCCGTGGGCCGCAAAGTGTGCATATATGCACCTATGCTTCCATTACACTAATGGGAATGCTATGCTATGTACACAGGATATACAAAATGTGAAAGTTCCGCATAGTCTATGTGAAATTATGTAGAATTTTTAAATATGACTTATCATATGTAGGCCCTTTTTATAAAAAAATGACCAAAAGTCATACATGTTAAGTACGCATTTCGGTGATAATGAGAGAGATCTGTGGGGTCGCATTGAAGAGGTTCTAAAAGACTAGGAAAATACGACACAGTAATAACCTTGCTATCTTGATTTCTTTCAGGTGCGTCATTTCTTTGCAGTGTCCTGGTGGCACCGGTCAAGAGTGAAAATCAAACCATCATTATGTACATCCTGAACTTTGAGGACATCAGCGACACCAAGGCTAGCAGTAGCGTCGGTACCGGGGAGGCTGAAGGCGTCAACAGTAACTCTGTAGCTGCCCAGCAGACACAACAGCAGCCTGGCTATAAATGGAAACGTGGACGAAGTATGGACATCTTGCTTCTTCTTCTCTTTTCAACGTACTACTTCCCTCCTCCTGCTATTTAAAAAGATAAAATTGCAAGCTAGCGTTGATCCGATAGACAGCTTAAAAGTGTGTCCTTTTGTTCAATCTACAACAAGCCTAGGTTTACATCTTTTGTTTTACCAGTCATGCTTAAATAAAATATGCCCGAATATGCTTAAATTTTCCACCAAGTTGCAAGAACTTGAAAGATACGATGAAACGTGTTTGAAAGCTTATCAGGGATCAGTTTGCATAATGTTTGTACCAACAAGCTTGCTTCCTTACACTATTACCTTTAGAGTATTTGATCTTTCCTCATAAGATGGATTCAAATTCATCCACTTTTGAGGAATGATTTTTCTCTATTGTTTTAATGTTTCGTAGTCTTGTACATATTCAACATTTACCAAGAAAATATAATTTTTAAATAAAGATGATAGTTGACTAGACAGTGACCCAAAGTTGCTAGATCTGCCAAAATAAACACAATACTCAAAAATGAAAATAAGCATGATAGAGTTCTCGGACAGTTTTGAAAAAAAATTCCTGATATGGTGAGCCCGGTTTGACAGAATCTGGTGTTTGAAATGTTGTCCATAACAAACAAACTGACCAAGGTATTCTTTTCACTGAATTTTTATGTCGTCACAAGTCTGATAATATGACTTTTCCCTTTTAAGCTTTCCAGATTATAGTACGAGTCTAAATTGCTCTGTCTATATCTTCCCATTTTAATTCTATGTTGTTGTATGTTCTCTCCTCTTACAGACAACCACAGGACATTCAGACTAAAATTGCCTTCCATTTATCGTTCTCAACAAAAGATGAGTAACCAATCGAACAGTCAACAAGACCTCTCAGTGAAGGACCCAGAAAACCCACCCGTGGAACCAGAAAGCTCAATGCCGCTACTTAGAATAGACAGTGGCATCAAAGAGGGACCCACCGCTAACTTGCTGAACCCTCCTGGGGAGGTGGACTCCACCAGGGATATTATGTTCATCCCTGAAGGTGCTGAAGATAGCGTAGATGACTCAGACCCTTTTCAGGGAGAGAGTTTGGGTTCACTCAGACATTACGACGAAACTCTGGGGGCGGCAGACAACCCGCTGTTGAACAGTCATGATTATTTGAGGAGATCTATGTCAAATACAACCTGGCATAACCATAGCTTTCAACACACGACGCCAGGTGTACGGAAGGCAGCTTCCTTGGAAAATATCAGACACAGTACTAGGAAAAGGCACATGTCTGTCCCCAATGATAAATGTAAGTGTAATGCTGCTCCTTACGACTAAAACATCAGACACAGTACTAGGAAAATGTACATGTCTGTCCCTAATGATAAATGTAAGTGTAATGCTGCTCCTTTCAACTAAAACATCAGACACAGCAATAGGAAAATGTACTTGTCTGTCCCCAGTGATAAATGTAAGTGTAATGCTGTTCCTTTCAACTAAAACATCAGACACAGCAATAGGAAAATGTACATGTCTGTTCGCAGTGAAAAATGTAAGTGTAATGCTGCTCCTTACGACTAAAACATCAGACACAGCAATAGGAAAATGTACATGTCTGTTCGCAGTGAAAAATGTAAGTGTAATGCTGTTCCTTTCAACTAAAACATCAGACACAGCAATAGGAAAATGTACATGTCTGTCCCGAAATGATAAATGTATATGTAAGGCTGCTCCTTTCAACTAAAACATCAGACACTGCAATAGGAAAAGGCACATGTCTGTCCCCAGTGAAAAATGTAAGTGTAATGCTGCTCTTTTCAACTAAAACATCAGTCACAAATAAATTAATGTAAGTACAAATCCTTCCAACTAGTGTCACTTAAAACATTTATTAAACCTGTTAGGATTACAAATTAGAGCCATGTTATGACCAGTGGAAAGTACAGTTGATTACATGGAAACTGCAAATTTTGAAATAATCTAAATTTTACAAGCAAAATTGTCCTTTCTTAATGGAAAAGTGATGGAAATATTTAAAGTCTTGTTGAACTAGCTTTTCATAGCCTTGTTCCTCTGGTAAAATCTCCTCCTTGTACAGTGACCTACAATAAATATGTAAGCATGTTCCAATTAAAGACAAAATATACGTATGAATAGCGAATCAGCTGTTGACATTAAAATAAATTTAAAGTTCTTTGTATTTCACAAAGCTGTATGATAAGTTGCCAGATATAGTACAAAAAATAGCATTGCATTCCATATTTTTGCGCCATTGAGGAGCAAACGATTTTGTGGATACAGACGGCAAATATAATTAATAATATAAAAATTGAAATAAAATTTAATTATTTTGTCTCATTCACTCTTTATTTTCAACGTCCATTCGAAACTTAAAGTTAGACTGTTAGTTCTACAGCTTTCAAATTTCGTATGAGCTTTGATCTCATATGGACTATAATAACTGTATTTTATAAGACTGAGTTCTATTACCAATAAGTTAGAATGTTTGGAATTCATTGTAAGTCTACTAGGACATGTAAGACAGACAAAACACACCGAGTATAAAGTGAGAATATAAATCAATAATATAATAAACCACATAAAACATTTTCATACTTGATATCTCTCTCTAGTTCCAAGGAACCATCTCATAGATCCCACAATGCAAACCGCTGTCTCTGAGTCGGACCTGACTAAATACAAACAACACAGGAAGGAAATGTACAACAGCTCCATCTGTAACGGCGACAAATCTAGTTTAAACTCCGCGGTCAACTCCCAGACCGGTTCGGTAACAGCCGCTAAGAAAATGCTGTCGGAAGTGACTACCAACTTGGGAGGCAAAGTAACTCAAGTAAGTCACATTTTCTTGGCGACCTGCTAACCCATCCTGCATGATTTTCTTTTCGTTGTTTCCTGTCAGTCTGTTATTGTGAGGGATTTTCAAACATTTCTAGTACCAATAGAAAGTTGACCGGTTTTTCGGTTTTGTATCAAAGTAACCGCTTCTCATACGGCTGTACCCAACAGTTTATCCCTGGTAACTGGTCACACTCACACACCAAAGTATGTGCAATTTAAATAGGGGGGGGTAATACAGTTCCCCCACATCTACGTGTTCCCGAGGGACTTCCCAAGGGGTGGTGCAACCACAATTGGCACAACTATATAAAGTTCACCTCCTAGATCCCCATTTAAACATCATCTAGGTGAGGTTTTTTTTTATGATCGTGATTGATATAACATGTAGGTCAGAGGTAACTTCTCCTCGTTCCACATTTATACTTGATATCATGATCCATCTTTCTATCAACGAATCGGCGATTCATTGCTGCGACCTTCACTGAGAGACTGACTAAGCTAATTCATTAAATATTAACAACCTTGAACAAAAGGGATACATTTGAATACTTCATGAGCAGCGGTAGAGACATTTTCCAGATCATAAAAATTGTAATATCTGCAAGCTAGCTTCCTCAATGGGCTCTCCTTTTCATATAATATTAGTTGGCCGAAATGTGTTGCAGTCTCATAATTTTTGGTTTGGAACAACAGATATGCAGTATTTGAAATTATCATTACTCTTTGTAAGCAGACCGGCTTCAAGGTTGATAAATGAGCCATACATGTACTACTGTATGATGATGATAATTCACATTGCTCAGAGTTCAAATGTTCTTGTAATGGTAATGACGAGCTCTCAAAATATGCTCTGTCATTTACCCTTATCCTTCATGTATATGATTCTTGGCAAATGTTTAAGTGGGTGGTCCAGTCGTTCGAGAGGAGGACATTTCTGTTCGGAGAACCAAAATCAGCTTTTGCAGATCGTCCAGTGGACAACTAGTTGTGTACATCAAAATTCAGATCGCATTGTAACTAAATACCCCCAAATATCTGAAATGACAAATTGGTCTCACCCTCCATGAATTGGACATACTGATATTAAACAAAAACTTATGGTAGGCCTATGATTTACCGGAAGTAGAAGCTGGTGTTCTATTCACCAAACTTTCACATCCCCCCTCTTTTACAGTGTGCATAGTGGTTGTTATTTTGCTATCTTGTTACATTTTGCCGGACAAGGCAATTTTCTGTTCAGACAACCAAAAAATAAGAACTAGTTCTCCTAGGGACAACCAGACAAAATACCTAGAAATTTTGCCCTGTTATCCCATCAATATTTTGTTCTGGTTACTTCAGAATGAGAGATTTGTACTCTTAAAGGTCTGGAAACAATTTGCACACTAGAAGCAATGGAAAATTTCCCTATATTTTTCGCTCATGTGTTCTGCTGTGTGATTGAGGTAAATAGATGAAACATTTCATGAAAGTGCTACATAATCCACAAATGATAAATATCGATACAGCAAATTTAATTGCTCTTTGTAATCACTGTAGGATGAACTTACAGTAAACAGGTGTTTTACATTTAAAAATGGCAACTTAAGTGTCTTACAATGCAAGTACAAATAAAGGCATTAAGACAGCACACACAACAATCATACAAAACCTAATTTCTTCATGTCAATTATCTGTAGAATTCAGGAGTAAAATAATCAACGTCCACATATTACCACAATCGATCATTATGCAACTTCGGAAAATGCATTGCTCAAACTTGGGAGTATGCTAGTGTAGAACACGTTCTATGGTACCCCCCCCCCCCCAATAGGCTGCATTATTGTTTTTATAGATATACAAATATAGGAGTGGGCATGACTATAATAGGAATATTATGATTACAATCCATTTATCCTTTTGTTTTTAATTTATAACAGGGGGGGGCAATGGGGGAAGTGGTAGAGGCATGTGCCGAGCCGATGTGAGCCTGCAACTTTGACAGGACAGTGTCATGCATGATTAACAATCTTAAACTAAACATTCATCCTTCCCAGTGATGGTGTTAAAAAAAAAGTATGAAAAATGAAATGGAGGACAAAGAAAACGGAGAGAGAAAAATTGCAGGAGAGATCTGAAACTCCTGAGTGATGATAGCCAGAGTCAGTTAAGGGTAGAAGTTAATTAAGTTTAGATTAGAAAACAAAAGAAGAACATTGCAGCCTACTCCCTCGGTAATAACAGAGATAACGAAAAATTAATGAAACTTCGTTACAGCCATTTCTGATATTCTAGAACAGCGAGGTGAGTTCTTTGCGATCTGTGATGTCTTGATTTACGTTTGATCGTAACAAGTATCATAGTTTACGGTGTAAAGCAGCTGACTGCTTGCATGGTGCTGGTTTTTGGTTTTCTAACTTGCCTGAACATTCAGTTACACAAATTCGTAAACTTAGTGTAACATCGTTACAAAAAGGTTAAATACTTTACGAAACTTTAAAACAACTGATAATACATAATAAAAAAAATAATAAAAAAATATAAAGAAAAGCAAGAGAACCTTCAGAACTGCTACACAAAATTTGCAAAACTAAGTAATTTCCCTCCTTTACGGTTTCAAGTTTCAGGTAAAAGGTGCTCTTGTGTGCTTATGTTGAAGTACTTGTTTTGAAGACTATTCACTTTAAATATGTTTAACTTCAAATGGAAACTCTAATTGTTTTCTCTGAACAACACCATATTGCTCCAAATGTGTATGTATTAGCATACATCTCAAAAATATTAAAAGCAATGAGAAATTGGGGATTTGAAAAAATGAAGAGGTAAGTGTGTTTGTGATGAGCAATCATTTCTTATTCTACCATTTTTAACATCAAGACATCTGAAACATATTTCATCAAGTTCTTCTTCAGAATATTCTTCCTTTCTGACGAGTTTTAAGCTCAATTAAAACTTGACAGCTAATTGAAGATAACGAACACACTAACGTTTTGACCTTGCACATGTTCGTAACGCTTTCCGATCACTCACGAAACATAGCGATCGTTTCGCAGTACGTCTAATCTCTGTCTAACGATTTTCATCCCTTAAATCACACCTAAAATCTACCAAGATCATATGTCCCTCTACTGTTTCTACTAAGCTATCTTTTTGTTTATGTCTGGGTTGAATGATTAACAGGTGCTAAATGGTAAAGCTTGAATGCGGCTGATTCACACTGACCCGTCTCTTGAGTGGTCCTAGGTATAGTATTTATTACTGTTGGAGAATATATATCAAGAGATTCTGGATGAATTGGAAAAGCAAAAGGCTCTTTGCTGGTATTTTATTCAGAGAGAGATATTTCTCTGCAGTAGACCTACTAGACCCTATAGGTATATATATATATGTAACAACATCTTCATGGCTAAGCTAGGTGAAAGTTGCACACGTGCAACTGCACGGCGAAAAGTCATATTTATCTCTCTCTCCATCTCTCTCTCTCAACCTCTCTAACTTGAATGTGACAATTTTTAGGTAATATTTGTTGCATTTTCCTGCCCGATACTGCAGTACAATTAATCCCAGCTGTGAAATTTATTTTTTGACTTTTCTAAAAAAATTATTTTGTCATATCTTGCATTTTCTTTGGTACAGTTTCATCAAATTATATCAATGAATAATTCTCTTTAATCGCAAGAAGCAAACTAAGCCACAAACTTGTGTTAGTACCGGGTTGGAGATAATTTCTTAAGAGGGAGGGGCACGGCATTGGTAATGTTATTCAACTTCAAAGGGAAATGATGGTCCAAATTTAAACTCTCAAAGGGCAGTTAATCACTCGTGATTTTTTGCTCGACAATGTGTTCCGAGAACAAAAAAGAAATACAGACTGACGATTAATGCAAGAGTGCCCAGAATCAATTACATATTGGGCCAACTGTTTTTTCCTTTTTTTCCCCTTTTTTTTTCTTCCTGATATCTCATAAGGTTATAGACTAGAGGTGTGGTGTTAGATAGTTTAACCATTTGTAAAATTAAAGAAACTGTTTGAGCCCACTTTGGAATAAATATAAGAATTTTTATATTTTATGTTGATAATTATTGCTAAGATTCAAGGTGAAAATGTCATAATCAGGAACCACTGTTGTGAAATGTAGTCAGACTTTCAAACCTTTAACGACGGTATCGGCCTGTAAACTCAAAGGAGTTTTCGATCTCAAGGGAGCTATTCTTTTTGAAAATAATTATAAGGAAGTATTCTAGTTTTTTTTTAACATTGTCAAGAAATTCAACCAATCCGACATATAAATCATAATCGCACACTGTATATAGTGTTAGTTAGATATATAGCCGTAAGCTCTGTTTCCATCCTCGGCACGTATACATAATTAGATACTGCATGTATGCATAGATAGGTTGGGATTTGCCGCCTGTTTATGTGATGCAAGCTAGCTAAATTATTCATGCCATCAACATGTCGTGATTTACTGCTGCTGCTGTTACTACAGCAGGCAAAAGTATGACTTTGTATTAACTGGACCGTAAAAATGTATGTAATCAAGCTATGGTTTTCTCATACTTATGAAAGCTGAAAGCCAGCTCACATGATCATATCAGTAACTTGGACATTTGACTGAGAAAGATAAAATAGATGAAAAGATATTACTTAACTGGGCTAATCCACTCATTTTACAACTTTTGTTGATTTTGGCGCTATATAAATGTCTTCTGATTGATTGATTGATTGATTGACTCATCTAGTCGTAACTTATCCTGAAAATGATTGAAAAGATGTATACTTTTCAATATAAAATGTACGTGCAAAATTTTAAAAAATTAATTAAAAAGAGAGATAAAATTGATCTGAATATGCAGCAAGAGTGAATTCAGTGAAATAGTACAGGTAAGAACCTTTACATAATGTTGATAACCTACCAACACATGTATTCATATGTAATGAATACATTCTGTCTAATATGAAGTGTGCGAATATAGTTGCATAAAACTAAAAGCGTGTAGAATCAGTATATGACTGTATACTTGACACAATTAAGCCTGTCCCAGATTTTGGCATTTGTTCACTATTAAAGCAAAAATAATGCATTGACATTAAAAAAGAATTTATTCCCAGCTGGTATAAGCATTATCTTATATGACATATTCCAGTGTACAAATACCCTATAGAGTACAATGTTTCAGTAATTTGGAATAAATTTAATGAAATTTGAAGAAATATGAATATTTCAATCCACTTTTTTGGCATCTGTTTCTGACTGCATGTTCACAAACTAGAACACTGTAACATGGTATTGAAGGATGAATGACAGGAATGAAGGACATAGATTAATATCTGATTTCTCACAGATGAGTAGGCAACAAATATAGATTTATTCAGTTTTATTGATCAACTGTATGTATCTATACAACATCTAGATACACATACACACACACACACACATACATGTATATACAAATATATGTATATATATATATGCTTTTTATATATTTATACAGATAGATAAAAAATATATCTTTGTATGTGTCTGTGTATATCCGAACAGATTTGAGGTTGGATTGTTGTAGGTTGGGTTTAAATTGTTTAATAATGAATACAAAGGTTCTTGATATGGAAACTGCTTTTCATCTTTGTTTATGTAGCAAATTTGGCCTGTTACCATAGCAATGTACTATTCAGTATCAGATACACGATATGTCTTGCAATATGCAAT
Source organism: Apostichopus japonicus (assembly GCF_037975245.1). Lineage (NCBI taxonomy): Eukaryota > Metazoa > Echinodermata > Holothuroidea > Aspidochirotida > Stichopodidae > Apostichopus > Apostichopus japonicus. The sequence continues at coordinate 6,160,797 of NC_092578.1, forward strand.
GTACATTGGATAATTTGTATATATGTTTAAAAGTATAAAATTGAGACTATAATGATTAGATAATCTGAAATATTTGTAATTTAATCATACTCTGCGATGAATCAATTGTGAAATGAATAGTGCCCTGATGCATCAGGTGCACTACATTAAATATTATGAATATTTATGCCCAAAGTTCATCACTTCTGTGCAACAATGAACATGTCATAATATATTCCGCATACATAACATTTAATGTGTGTAAATTCAAACATGTTTCTTAAAAGTTTTGGTAAACAGGCGACAAGAATGCAACATAAAATCCTGCTTTGAAATTCTACGTTCTCTTTTGTTAGAAAATCATTGGATCTGTGATATATTTAACATTGCTCGGTCCTCACTTACCTGTCTCCACACACTGAAAGCATTCCTGTCGTACCTCGTCTGTTGCACCTGTTCCATATATTACACAGTGTCCAAAGCTTATTGGGAACGTACGTAGGCTCAGTGTAAACATGCAACAGATCCAATACTCTTCATTACCTTCCTCAAATCTGCGAATACTGGAAATTAAGGAGGTGTTGACAGATAACCAGCAAGCTGTACCTAGAAACAGATCACTTGTTGAATCACTAGGAGAGATTTAGGATTGTCAGCTTATAACTGCATATAGTCTTGTTTAAAACTTTGAGGAAAGTTGTCTAAGTTGCCTTTTTTTGCAAATTTAAAAAAAAGGAAAGTCCATTTAGTAGTTTTGTTTATTTTACACTTGTAGTTGGTCTTAATACCTACCCCTCTTTTTCTGATGACACAGCTATACACTTCAAACATTTTTATTTCTTTTATTTGTTTAATACTGTGGCTGATAATGGCTTTTGGAAGACTATACTAAATTTAGTTGTAAATAACTCATTCTGTCTGTTATCACATGAGATATCTTGCTGAGGAAAGTTACTGTAAAAGCATCCCACATATGGAGGTTAACAAAGTTCAGTGTTACTTTAATATGTACCAGAAGAAGCCATCAAAGCCGCTAGCTATATCCAGGGACGAATCTCTGTGATGGATGCCTGGCAAGAAAGAAAGAAGTTTTACAAAATAATGTTTCAGATTGAAATAAATTATGCTGCCTTCATTTAATTTTATCAGTTGATTATAGAAATTGCTCAAAAACCCATGACATGTCATTATTCAGCTCCTGGCTGTGCAAATTTTATCTCCTAATGGGGGCAAACATAAATTATGGGATAACGTGTTTAAGCATAGATGAATATTTTTTGGTTATTTTGGATGAAAATGATACTGCACTCTGCCATTAACTTTGGCATTTGCATTTCTTTTGTTCGAGATGCATTTTCTGATTTTGACCTATTTTCATTAAGACTGTATTCAGTTAAATACCTTTCAGTTACATACGGAAAGAAAGTTAACTTACATTTCAATCTTTTTTTACCATTCCATTCATGAATATGCATGAAGTTGAATAGAGAGGTATGGATGGGGTTTAAAGTATTTTTGCATTCTGTTTGATGTGAAAAGAACTAAAAACTTATTAGAAATTAAAACACTAGACCATTTATTGACAAGCATTGAAACCAGTAGTTGAAGATCTGCAACTTTTAGTTAGAAGCCTTTAAAAAAAATTTACCGAGCAAACTAATCCAAAAGAGACTAACAGTGGTTTCTTCTTTTGAAAAGTAAAGATTAGGATTAAAGAGTGTCATGGAATAAAAGACTATTTTGCTCAAAGTATAGTCTATATTCCCTATGTATTCACTATCAGTCTGTTCCTCAATGGTCAGTGTATAACACCTTTAAAGAACTTTGGAAATGATTTGAGTTTGATCGACCTTGACACTCCTTCGTGTCCGCTGGTATCTTTTCTACATAGATAATTACCTAATTTATTAATTTATTTTATTAATTAATTAAACAATGTAACTGTGTGTGTTACTTCTGGAACACTTCCCTTAAAGTGAATCAGCATTGGCCAACAATTTTAGCATCTTAAAAAAGTGCCAAATTCCCCTAATGGAGAGTTTGACCTTCTTTGGGTATTCTGAGACATTTGTGGAAACGTGCTCAAGTTTTGACAAAGAAACATCTCGTTTAAGATACGTGACAATGCTTGAGCATGATCGAGTGACCATTATCTAACTTTCTAGCATATGTTGTTTGATCCTTTCTCAGAAGAGTCTAAGTTTGAGATAATAGATCACACATTGCCATAGGTAGAACGTGTTCAATCCATCTACTTAGGATGCTACATAAGTGTACAAGTAAAAAAAAATGCTGGTAGAGGAATAGTGAAGATCTCCAATTGATTGGTACCGCTTCCTCCTGGTGCAGTCTTCTCTGATATTCCAGACTTGATTGGTTAATTCATCAGATGTCAAACGGATGCAACGAAACCGATGATATATTGCAGCGTGATGATCATAATTAATTGTAATAAATTACTAACACTAATGCAGCCAGGAAAGGATAATGTCCACCAACAGTCTGCCAGCATGTACAAAGCTTCCAATCATGTAGGCCTACAAAGCAAAGTCATTTAGAAAGCTTGAAATTATGTAGGCCTAAAAAGCAAGATGCTTCAAATCATATACAAAACTTCTAATCATGTACAAAGCTTACCATTCATGCAGGCCTGTAAAGCTTGAAATAATGTTAAAATCTTGAAATAATGTAAAACACTTGTAATAATGTTAAAGCTTGAAATCATGTGCAATGCTTCCAATCACATGCAAGCTTGAAAGCATGTAGAAAGTTTGAAATCATGAAGGCCTACAAAGGTTGAAATCATGTAAAAATTTGAAACCATGTAGAAAGCATGAAACCATGTGCAATGCTTCCACCTTCCAGTCATGTGCAAGCTTGAAATCATGTAGGGCCTAGAGAGTTTGAAGTCACGTAAGATGCTTGTAATCATGTAAAAAGCTTGGACTCATGTAAGAAGCTTGAAATCATGTGCAATGCTTCCAATCATGTGCAAGCTTGAAATCATGTAGTGCCTACAAAGTTTGAAGTATTGTAAGATGCTTGGAATAGCTTGAACATGACCAAAGCTTGAAATCATATATATATATACAAAGCTTGAAATCATATACAAAGCTTGAAATCATATTCAAAGCTTGAAATCATATTCAAAGCTTGAAATCCTGTAGGCCTACATGTAAAACAAGTATAGCCACAGAGAACCAAAAAGCAAGATTGGTCAATGTGCTGGCTAGGCCAGAAGGTGCTCACGCCTAGGTCTTATTGGTCCACATACCTGATTAATGCAGATTAATGTTGAACGATGTTTTTCGCTTGCCAGGTGGAAATGTTTCATGGCCTGGATTTGACCTGCCAGTCACATATTGAGAACCCCTGACCTGACCAATTTGCCAGGCCATGCCTCCCCAGGATTTTTATTGAGAGCACAAAATAAAAATGGTATTCAAACTTGGCACATTGCTGTCACTTGGTTATTGCTCTGCCCTTACCTTTGAAGCTTTATTTCAATTTGTCAATTGTCATCTATTAATTAGATATCAAGATCAGGGTTTCAACATTAAAAAAGTGGTACTTAAACTTAAAAAAGCTCTCAATTGCTCTTTATATTTCCAACTTCAGGGTAGTTGTAATGTCTCAATGTTCTGTCTGCAATTGATATATATATATTGTTTTCATTCTCACCACTTCTAGGACTTCTGTTTTAGTGATATGTATTCTTGGAAAGGTATTGAAATATAAATTTAAGCAAGTACCAATCCTACAGACTACCACTAATTATACAAGATTTAAAGATGGTTGTTTTAAATATATTTTTACGACAATTTTAAAAGTTTGAGATGTAACAAAAACAAATCCTATCCAAAACTACAAAGTAGTCATCAGTTTCATTTACACCTAATCCCCCCTCCCCCCCCCCCCACATCCCACTTTATGACAGTATAGCTTTCTACTTTCTTTCTCTTCTTGATGAAAAATTATTTCCGTGCTTTCATCAAAAATTACTCTTACATTTATAACAGAAAATACAATGTTCATTGTCAGTATCTTTCTGTAAGCTTCACTTTAGTTGAACCAAACATTCTTTTTCCTATTACCTGTGTTTCAGTGCATCATAGTTGGATGCATGTTATTTTATATACTTGTAGAAAACGTCCAGGTATTGACTATTCCAGCACCCTGAACCGCAAAATTGCTCAAATAATAAAAGTCTAAATAAGTGCGTTCACTCCGCCTAATTCCTTGAAGCATCATGTGTCCCCTCGCGTTGTCAAATCTGGGCTTTGAAAAGAGTGGTAAACCTGTTAAAAAACTCGGTGTGATACTGTGAAGGTAATCTGGTCAACACACTTTGGCGAAAACTTTTGTCACTTTTCGTTTCCACTACCGCAGAGAGAAATACTGGATTTTATCTTGTGTTCTGGCGTAAAGAAATCAAGAGAAAGTTAATACACCTCTTGAGGAGGAAATAAAAATGTTGACGTCATTGGTTTCGTGGTCATGAATGACGGTTAACTTAAAGTTAATACAAACCCAATAATTACCATTCTTTTCTTTTTTGGTTTTTAAGGTAGTCTGTCATTAAAGATAGCTGAAAGGTGTGTTTTACAAGGACAAGAATTAGACAGCTATGCATGGGCTGAGTCATCATCAGTAGTGAAAACGTTAATTGCTATAGAATTCAGATTGATTTTGATGTGGTGGGTCTGTGCTAGGCATATCGGGGCAAATTTTCAAGGATTTCTCTGGTTGTCCCTCGGATAACCATGCCTGACATTGGTTGTCCGAAAAGCGAGTTGATTGTCCGACAAAAGTGTAGCACAATAACAATGGACCGATATGTCACTGTCGGATGAACACTGTAGGAGAGATGTTTAGCCAACTTTGAGTTTTATGGATGACTACAGTAATAGCTACATCAGTCATTATCAATTCATATCGGTCATACAGTAAGGATCCATTGTGTATCATACGTATTCATGCCTTATTATGCATATATACCCATAATGTAGTAGTAAATCATAAGAATACACATATTTTGTATGCACTTACAGTTCTCATACGACTACCCAAAAATGTGTAATACATGAATTGCAACCTTACGCATTACGAGTAGAACTCCTGTGACAAATCTGATGCAGTACAGGTAGGATCCTTGCAATGTCATCTGCGAATTAATCAGGCCAAACATCCGGAGTCTCTGCATGCTAAGTTCTTTAATATCGCCGTCATTTCCTTTTGGGAAACATTTCACACTGTAGTTTTGAATTCTTTGCACACAACAATAGTACTATATGAGAGACAAAACTCAGAGCATCTAAAACTACTATACAAACATTTGAACAATAAAGAATACCCTGCATACACATTAGGTCATCAATCAAATTTGAAATATTAAAGAAAAGATCAATTTTTCATTCCTCTCTTAATACCAATGTCTCCGTAGTACCCTAACCTACAATCGTTGGCAGCACTGTGCCCTGATGACCTGCTTTAGGGTCACTTCCCTCTTGCTTATGAATGTACCATTTAAAAATCTCTTAATCCGCTTTAGTCGGTAATTTGGTTTTGCATTCTTTGTGGGAGTTTTTTGAAGCCAGAATTTGGTGCTCGATATTCTAGTTGTGTTTGTAACTTTTGCCCTGTAGTTGAAACACATCAATATATGAGGTACCTACTATTCATTTGAGTTCAACATTGTTTGATTTGTTATTTTGAAAGTATCAAAATGCAATTTGCATTGATGAACATCTAGGCTCTTCTACAAGTCTCTCACTGTTCCCCCTCCCCCTCTGACCTTCCCCATTATGTTGCTTTTCTTGGTGCTAATGTGATTACATTGTGTTTCTTGTCCATGCATGTCCCCAGAGTATAACTGAGCTTGTTAATTGTCAAACTTTCTGGTCTAGTTCATCTCCATACCATGATTAATTTTTGCTAAGAATGTTGGAACATTATAATCTCAGAGAAAGTATGTGTCCCTTTATGATAGCAACAAGTATGATACACAACAAATTGTATCATTGTAGATGTAAATTGCATTTGAAAGTTTTATGAACATAAAAAATCACAGGTTTTATAACTTAAATATTACAGTGATCAGTTAGTGTGAATTTAAAGATCCACTCATCCTTACGCAACATTGCAATTTAAAACCATATAGGAACTTTTGTTGGTCTGGCAGATTTCAGAATATAGCAATAAAGACATATAATATAATAAATAAAAAAAAAGGAAACTTTTGGCTAGAATGGGATTTACACCAGTGAGCTCAAATTTACAAATCTAATATCTTCTTAAAGCAGCAGGCCCTTTTGGATCGAGTATAAATGTCTTCTTACCTTAGTCAATCCAAACTTGTTGCATGCTACAGAAATGTCATGAAAGATGTTAATATACTCTGTTATAAAGCAGTTCTTTGAATTAGCTTGGTTAAGTTGGCTACTTTAGACCCTCATAGTGTCTTGAAGAGTTAAGTAACTGTCTGCCCCCCTTCTTCATCCCCCTTCCCCTCCACACGATAAAAGAAAAAATAAATATGAAGCAGAAAGGACTAAAAAAACATTGATTTAAGTTGACCTTTTTTTACTAGCAATTACTGTATTTGGATTCTGTGCTTTTTGCCTAATTTTTCAAAAGTCTATGAGTTTGTACGGTCTGCAAATTAGCACTGTTTGAAGGAGCTATTGCATGCCATCATATGTTCATGTCCATAATTAACAGTCGGGTATATTCTTCTATACCGAGAGAAAAAAATACAAAATTATGTTTGACATTCACACTGCGATCTCCAGTTTTACTCTCTATTTTTCTTTTACCATTCAATGCTTCTTTCAGCAAGTAATATTTCATTCTGAGGTTAGTCAAGATTTTAGTTTCTAAGTGTAGTGATAAGTTTATGGTTAACGCTCTCGGCTTGATAAAGCTCAGACACAGGGGTGGGGGATGGGGGGGGGTCTGTGGGGGATGCTAAGCTTGCCAGCAGGGTTTCTAATCCTTGAATGAACTATTCCAAAATTTTAAGCCAAAGAGCTGCAAGTCGCAGTGTAATAATACATCATCTATTTTTATTAACAAGACTGGGCAAGCTCACTCAGTGTGTATTGCTATATTTTATGCGTTTTTGTTGTTGTTTTAATTTCACCCACAGGATTTACGTTCATGTGTTTACAATTCTGTGTTACCCATCGTGCCTTTTTGTAGAGGAATAAATGTCATGTGTGTATATATCGTAAGTAATAATTCTAATTAAAACCGTGGATGCCATTTTGAGACATGAAATTGTGACAAATTTCAGCTCAGTTTTAAGTTTTTCATGAGATGAACATTTAAGGGAACAGAATTAACTCATTTTACAGGAAGACCTTGTTTATCTGAAGTAAAAATTATCTCTCTCTCTCTCTCTTACCAATTTTATTTTTTATTATGAAAAAAACAAATTATATACATTTTTTATCTCTAATAATAGAGAAAAGTAATTTGAAAATTGAAGTAAAAATAACTCATGTGTTGATAACTATGAGTTTTGATAATCATAGTGTTAAAATATTCATGGCAGTCAATAGATCTTGTTATACTGTCGACTTTTGTCTTCCTTACAGCATCATAACATGGATCAGTATGATCAGCATAAGATGTGTCTCTGGGGGAAATGTCGCTTTACAAACCAAACTGTTTGTTTACTTTAAGATATGAAGGTGTCTGGGTTACTACTCATATAAACTATTCAGATTTTCTTTGTTTCGTAATTATATACAATTTTCTCTTCTAGCAGCCCCCCTCTTTGAGTGGGGGGAGAGGGTATGTTAGGAATTTTCTAATCTGATGCAACATGATATTGCTAAACAAAAAGAACTCATACCCAGGGCCATCAGGTAAGTTATATTGGTCCTGCAAAGTTTAGGAATGAATATATAGGGGATAAGCAGTCTCTACCATGCACATTTCTGTCAGTAGTTTTGCATACTAAGTGTATATACTATGGGGTATATTTACTGTGGTTTCAATTACTCTGTTCATCATCGAGTCAGTTTACCCAAGCTGCAGTTAATTCATGCCTTCTCAGGTACCATTGGCATGGATATCTTTTAATGTTGGAAACCTGTATACCAGTGTATACTTCCATGATGACAAGACAAGTCAACAAGACCAGATCAGATATTTTTTGTTAATTTTAAAAATTCAGTCCCTGTCTCACAACTGAGTTGAGCATCAGTTAGTCATTACTGCTTTCTTAACCAATTATGATTAGATTCACCTCCTCTCTTCATAGTTAAACATCTGTGGCCAAGTGGTAAAACAAACATCCCAAAGTAACATACTTTTGCATGGCTATGTGTACATACAAACATTAACATTGTATACTATGCTGCTGGGGTACCCAAATTGCCTTCAGGATAAAGTAACACTTGGATCATATAAGTACCTTTACTAATCTTATGAAGGAAAGGATTGGCTATCTTTCAGAAATGAAAAAAAGCAAATTAGCTGTAGACCTCATGTGACCCAGCATGAACTGTATAGTACATTCCCTTTGATTTACTACTGGTCACGGTGGTCAGGTAATATTTTGAAGTTTCTACTCGGCTTCATATTGTTTATTGGGATATTTACATCTGCATCTTAGTGGCCCAGTAGTCAATGTTGACTGTATATGACAGGTAACTGGAAATTATTTGAGTTTATCAAAAATATTTTGATAGCCTGATCAGTAACAATTTGAAATCATCCAAGTTCAAAATTATTTATATTAGAAAACAAGCATCTCCTTTAAATGTACTCCAGCTTATCACTGTCTAAATATTTTGATGTACTATAAACATTTTGAATTTTGCAAAGACTTCAAAGTGTATAAATTTTCAATTCTGATAAGTCACAGCAGCCCTAATTTACATTCAGTTCATATTTCAGTGAAGTAATTAAAAGCATTTTGTGCCTTTAGTATTTTGATGGTTAAAGCAACCTCTTGCATTTATAGGTATGGAAGCTCTGTTTGACAACAAACATGTTAAGGTAACTGAGAGCAGCCAGCTAATGCCGAACTAAGTTCTTTCTCCATCAGGTATAATTGGATAGATCATATATAAGTTTGTTGCATCAATGTCACAACGGATCATTAAAAACTCGAGAAAAACTACTTCTAGCTAGGGTGACAGAATGAGAAGGATCGAGGGTTAATTGTCCAGATATGGCTATCTTTGTTTAAGGGTGTAAGGTGCTAAAAGGGTTACCAGTTCACCCCAGAATGTTGTAGATAGAGTGCTAATATCGTAAGGAGACCGGTAAGCGGTTTGCTCGTAAACATCTAAACCTGGCAAGTCTTGAGAAAGTGTGTTACTTATCGAACCAACCTTAACATTAAAAGGTGTTGTCATGGAGACATGTAAGAAACATTGTTGGTAAATATCGCTACCGGTAGGTTTTGGAGTCCATGTTTAGTTGATCATGTTAGTTATGTATGGAAATGAATATGTGAATATTGACATTCATGTCCAGTTTCTTGACGTATTCCAAAAACATTAAACATTTTGCAATTGAAAATGCACATTCTGAGTTTAAATGCTTCAGGGCTTTCTCTTTTTGTGGTCAAAGGTTGGAACTGCCTTTTATCCAACTATTTGTAGTTAATAGTATAAACTATTTCAATATAGTCTGAATTTTTTTTTGATACCTTTGTGGTTTGAAATTGCAGTGTAGTAGTAACGCCATTGGTAAGATCCCCACTGAGTTTGTCTTCTGTGTAAAATAATTAATTATAGCAGTGTTCTCTCTGTTAACAACAGACAGTAGATTTAGGCCCCAAAACAAGTAACAGATGCGTCATTCTAACAGTTTCAGATGACAATTATCTCAAGGAATTTGAACATAAAGCCCTGCGTGGTTGCCACAATTTTCTGCTAAGGGCTAATTGTGAACATCTCATTTTTCTGCGTAGGGGACTTAAAATAGTTACGTTTCTATCTTCAAACTGTTTGGCATTTTGCAAAGATACATAATTAATGTTTGAAACGTAGATCTGTATTCACTAATTGTTCCTGCATGCATAAAGAAGGATACTACATTGGCTCATATGATGTGACTGAAAAATGTGTGGAAGTATTAAACAAAGATCCCCGAAATCTCAAACTTAAAAAGTAATAACACTGCTACATAGGATCCAAAACAAGAATTTTTGTACTCTCTCAGACTGTGAAAGAAGGTAATCTTCAAAGTTCTTTCTAAGGAAAATGAAAGCCTGGAGCCCCTGGAAGAGAGGGGAAGGTTTGTCACAAGGATTACAGCCTGGAATCTGGGGTAGATTAAGGCCAGGCCCAGTGAAATATTATTAACTTGTGCCGTCGAGTCGTGTCCGACCCTTGGTGATGACCATGACTTTCATCCTCCAATCCTTCCGGCTCCTGGTTGCCCCTTGCAGTCCATCCAGAGTCAGCCCAGTCATCTGCTTGACACCATCCATCCATCGTGCTCGTGGCCTGCCCCTCTTCCGTGATCCATCACCCATTACCACCATTATTGATTTTTTCCAGGGAGTCGTCCGCTCGGATGATATGTCCGAAATAATTTAGTTGCTGCCTCAGGATCTGTGCTTCCAGTGGAAGTGAGGGTTTTATTTGCTCCATAATCGAGATGTTCGTAGTGAAATATACAAATATACATATACAGGTACAGATCACTTTATTCTGACTTCGATAATATACCTATTTAAGGTATAATAAAACTTCAATAATGGGGCCTGGTTCCCAGGGTCCAACCTGGCTCACAGAGTTCCTAAACATGTGATGAGCTGTCTGGCAGACAGATGTACTAATGTTCCAACCAGATGTTGCTAATTTTAAAGTCTTTCATGCAATAAGTCTGAATTTAGTTTTTTCAGTTCTAATTACATGTGCGACTAAACTGACCATTTATTCGTGTATGTGCACTGCTAGTCTTTGTGACTTTTCTTTTAGAATCTAGATTTGATCATACTGTGAGATGAAATGAGTGGAGTGTATGTACATGCTCTATGGCCATTGAGTCAGCTACTATAGCCACTATCCTCCCCACTGCCACTATCCCTCAAGAAAAGGTGTGGCGGGGGGGGGGGGGTGGGGGGAGAAGAAATTGGAAGCTGTTGTACATATACAAGCATGTAATTTACAAAACCTATGGAGTCTTTCACTTTTTCAGTAGAATTAAAAGTAAGGCATTGCATTATAGTTCTCAGTTTGGTAACCAGGGATGTAAGTCTTCCGTATTTTTACGGAAATCCGGTTTTTTTTTTAATTCCAATAGGTCTTCCGTATTTTTACGGAAATCCGTTTTTTTTTTAATTCCAATAAAGTTGTTCGAATATTGTTCGAATATCAGAGACACAACGCGGCGAAAATGCCTGGCCCTTGCAGCAAGCTAACTTCAATTTTCACTTATCGATCACTCAAAACACCATTTCCAGTTTCGCATCATCGCATTGCACTGTACAACATTGTGCCATGTGAATATCGTTGCGTACGTGCGAACTTCAAATCGCTATAGCTCATTTCTGTCGTTGAAAAACCTTGCCTAATTCATGTTGATTGGACTGCTAATTAATATCTTCGTATAACTGCTGGTGCTCGACATAAGTTTTGGAATTAACGCTTGTGATATTTGTGAGTGGCGGAAATCTACGGGATACGCATATGAAAGTCGATTTTTGTGATCGCATTCGAATGTGAGACTGTTTTTTATTCCGTAGTTCGCTGCGACGTATTCGTAACTTTGAGCTAGCCTAACATAACGATAGTGTGTAAGTAGTAAGAACTAGGGGTAAGATGTGTTAGCGCTAATACTTCTTAGCTAGCCTAACATAACGATAGTGTGCAAGTAGTCAGAGCTAGGAGTAGGATGTGTTAGGACGGCATTCACCTGGGGTCTCCGAATATTTTTCCGGTTTTTTTTTTTGGCTGCACTTACATCCCTGGGTAACATGTTTAACAATATGCATGGTCTTGTAATAAAGACAAGTACAGTGTGAATTCTTATCAATTTTTTAAGCCGGTCGTGATAATTGGCTCATCTTTGATGCATCATGCAAGGCAAAAATTGAACGTCTGGTTTTTGTCATTCTCGCTGTTCGTAGCTCTGTTTGTTGCTGTTTTCTGTCTTCTGCTTCGTGAAGTAATGTTCATGGACGAGACGTTGGTTTGATCATGTCACGGTTTCACCTGCAGACCTTCGATACTGGGCTAACCTGGGGAGCCCCAATTGAGTTATTTGTTCAATTTGATTGGAAGTTCTCTCCTGATTACTCCATTTCCGTGGAAGCGTAGAGAGATACTCGCAATCTGCATCTTGCCGTGAGATTTGACTTCTCTACTTGAGTGGATGGCGGCTTAAACATTACCGTGGAATTACACCTGCCAGATGACACAATGCTCAACATTATCACACCATAGGAATGAAGCTAATCATGGTCGGTTACATTTATTGCATTCGACAAGACCAAATAGCCATTCTCTTATGTGTTCCCACCAAACACTGATTCTCACTCCAGGGCAGCATTTAATTTTTTTCGTGGATCATTCCGTAGATTAGGGATCTACGTAATGACAGCTTTTGGTTTCCCTGTTATGCCCTGTCGGCACTGGATGGGAAAAAACAAGAAGAGCCAAATTTTCTATGTAAAATGCAGTATCTTCAAAATAATAAGCTAACTTAGACAAGTATGTTAGAACACAACAGATATTTCATATAAAAATATTGGAATATAGCTTAGTACGTCCCTTTCGACAACATAATTGAATTTTTTCGCAAATGCACTCTCATATTTTCAACGTGCAGTGTTAACAGTGTTGACACTTAAAGTCCTGCCAAACAATAGGTCATTGTTAAGAGCCTATAATATTTAAGATTCCAGCATTTACAAAGCCTATTATCTATGAAAGAATACAAACATTGTAATGAAAAGCATGAGACAAAATAAGCACATGTGGCTTGATGAGGTCATATTGATGTCATATAGGGAGTGCTGTTAGATACGGAGTCATTTGTGATGTCATATAGGACGTGCTAGCTCAGTGGTTAATGCTGGTGCCTTTCAATCATAAGGTCTCGAGTTTGAGTCACACAAAGATTAATGTATGTCTCCAGTTACAGAGTTGTTGACAATTGACAATTCATAATCATGGATGTTAAAATATGAATCTAAGAGACTGACTTTTGTCAGCCTGCGGCTTTGATAAGCCAATGATGGCCTCTTCGCGAGTTCCTGCTTGCAGGAGGATCTAAAATACAAACATCATACACATTCTCTATGAAAGAATACAAACATTGTAATGAATGAAGAAAGCATGAGACAAAATAAGCACATGTGGCTTGATGATGTCATATTTAGACTTGATCAAGTCTTTGGCCTTGTGTAGAGAGAAACATTAAATCTGTGATATCTCCCAAAAGGCATCAGATTTTTCTCAGCTGGTTTGGAGAAGTCGTTCACGACGGGAATCCAATAATGATGGTAGGGTTTGAGTCTCCTTTTAAAGGTCAATTGAATCGAACCACTACATTTATAGAGTTTTTATTTATAAGAAATGAGTTATACAGTATTTACAGGTGAAAGTGCAAAACTTCAGTAGGTGATAGGCTTTGGGTATAATAGTTACCAAAAGGTTGCAAGAGGAGGAAGGTATTGTTACCCCCCCCCCCCCCATATATACATAGTTGATAAGTAGAATTCATGACACATACTTCATTGCTCCCTATATGATGCCGGTTGCCCCTCTTGCCCAAATTAGCTGTCTAAGCAATAAAAAGTAATAATATTCCCGTCTAATATTCAACTCAGCAGACATGGTCCAAGTTTACCTATTAAATTCATGTTGATAATTTATGCATTTTAGAAGCTACTGCTCTTTCATCCAGCGTAGTTAAGTCTTACATGAGAAAGCAGCCATGCGTATCATTGGTAGAACAAAATGAAAAAGGTGGTAATTAAAAATGCAAGTAAATAAATGCATCAGGAATCAGCAATAATGCAGGGATGTTGATGCTAAGATCAACTGTAGAAGATATGATATGCGATATACCTGCGGCAATTGTGCTATCGCTATAGAGTGTTAAGTATACAGCTTTCTAACATACAGCTGATTCTCACAGGAATGGAACAAACCGATAGACAATTGAGCGAACGGAGTAGACACAGAGACCAACATTTGCATCTGAGCTCATGTGTATCGTTCATCACGGAATTAGACAGTTGCTCTGTTAGAGATTTGTATTAGTTTGCTGATGTATGAATGTATGTATCAGTGGTTAACGCGGTTAACGCCGGTGCCTTTCAATCAAAATGTCCCCAGTTTGAGTCACTCCAAGATTAATGTATGTCGTCCAGTTACAGAGTTGTTGACAATTGACAATTCATAATCATGGACGTTAAATATGAATCTAAGAGACTGAGTTCGGTCAGCTTGCAGCTTTGATATGCCAATGATGGCTTCTTCGCGAGTTCCTGCTTGCAAGAGGATCTCAAATACATACATACATACACACATACATACATATATATGTAACCCAGGTGAGTGGATTCCTCCACGAAGGCCAAACATAATGCTTGAATGTTCATCTGAGCAGTAGGAATAATAACAACATTCTGTTATGCAAAAAATGGCCAAAAGTGGCTGTTTTTGTTGACAGAATCGAAGTCTCTTTCAGTACTTAGCAATAAAACAATTCATCTTCACCCTGCATTGTTAGTCTCTAATGTGCTATTCAAAACATAAATACCAAAAGAATTTCTCAAAAAAAGAGATATTTGGGGCAGAAGCTGGTTTCGAGGAAATGATTCATCTCTCAATATGTCTTGAAAATTATCAATGAGAATCATACAAACACAGGACAAAATTTCAGTAAAAATAAAAAGGTACATTTAATAAATTTAAAAATGTACGGAAAAGCTTCATATCATGCCTGTAGTTGTCATACATAAGAATTGCTTTTTGGTAATTTTCTTATGTCTGTTTAGCTATTGTTTTTCTGTCTATTTTACATTTCCAAATTGTTTATAAACATCTTATCAATAAAATACAACTTTTAGTGCCACAAATAGTTGGTTACCATTTGATAGTTGATCTGCGGATAAATTTTGGATCAAACATTTTCTAATATATGGACAATGGAAAGTCATAAAACTTCTTTTAAATCTTTTTTCTTTTGGTAAGACGTCGAAAATATTGAATTTGAATCGATGGTATTAAATTTTGCTTGACCCGCAGGCACTCCTACTGATCAAGTAGGCCAACGCACTATACTGTAAAATTAAATCTTCCGCAAAAATATCTCTGTAGATACTTTTGTGTGATATTTGAGAAGATGAATTTTCCTAGGTAAGCCCCATCTCAGTAGAAAAACTTGTCAATTTGAGGCCTCAGTGTCAAAATCTGTTAGAAACAATCCTTTCCATACCAATCGCAAAATCTCGTTGCGACGATCATGCGTACATTATGTAATATATCTCAGCATTTTGCTATGGAAATCACATGATGGAGAATCCTTCCTATGTGCACACAGAATTACAAATCCCTAGTCGTGGACGACACACGGCATGGTTTTCTTTCATTCTCTAACAATATTGATCACAACCGCACTGAAACAGTGTCGCAGTCGCCACCCGTTGTAGATTATTGTTCTGGATATACAGACTTTAAGGTTTCTCATGAAACTCCCGCTTTTTTCTTTCCCCTAGAGACCTGTAGGATGACACATATTCTTTTTTTTCTTTTTTTTTTGCATCAGTGTGGGCAGTCAGTCGCTGCCAAAATTGTCAGTATGTGCATCGAGGAACTATCGATGAACACTTTTGCAGGCTAGATAAAGAAGGAACAAAACATACATATAAAACTGTGAAGCTTTCTGCCTAGGTTTTGCTTACTTCTATGTTCTTGCTATCATGCCAAGGAATTTGTAGTGAGTTTTATATTCCTTGTTACCCAGGACAATTCGTTATAATGGAACTCTTAAAATGTATTGACTCCCTTAAAGTGATATTCCAGCAATTGATGAAGGTTTTCAAATATTTGTGTAATTTAAAAAAAAAAAAACTAAAAAAAATTTTACTGAATGAAAACCTGATCTCAATGTAGGGAAGTTGACATGAGCTTGTCAGCTTCCCCAATGTATCTCAAAACAGCAGACTCATTAATATAATATCGTCATGGAATTGGGCAATTAATGTCCTGCTTTTGTTAACCATGTACAAAACATTATTCTTATTATTGTTATGATAGTGCAAAAAAACGATCAAATAAAAAAGAAAGTAAATGCTATAAAAGAACATCTGCATATGAAAACTCATTCAAAGGCAACCAAATGTATGACCATTTCAAGGAACTAATTATGAAAATGTTTAACTTTATTAGTATATATCAGTAAATGTATATTTCCAAGAATTCAGTATGACATGTTTGTTAGTATAGAAAGTAAATGAGCAACAGATCAACTGACTGAATATTAAAATTATAAAGCAAATTTGGAAAAGAGTAAAGAATGTTAGGGCTAGAATGCGATTGGAATCCTCTGGTCTCTGGTTTATCTTTTAAAAAAACAATGTTTATTAGGTAAAAAAAGTTAGCTTTGATCTTAAAAATAATCTAGAGGTTAGGAACAGGGCATTGACATAATGGATTTGTGATTAGTTGCTTGTAATTTTATTCTCTACGTTCCTGTAGGCATCACACCGTCTGCCATTATCAGATATATCTCTAAATGTATATGCAGGTAATCATGGAATAATTGCAGATATTTTTATTTTGACATTATAATACCATCAAATGTAAGGTATTGTGCGATGACGATCATTCTTATATTATGAAAAAGAAATTTGTTTGGTTTTGAGGATCGGGATAAATTAAATATTAATCAAGATGTCATCTCAGAGATGGAAATTGCTTTATCAGTCCCCTGACAGATGCTTGTTGAAGTTTGGAATCGTTGAGCGATCATTATTTTTGAATTTCTGACAATTTTGAGAGCAATTTGGAGGTGGAAAAGGGATGGGAAATGGAACAAAAATGAACTATAAAAGTATCAATCATTTTGCATAGACTCCATTGCCATCAGTGGATTGCCCCCTACCCCTCCTATCCCACCCTGCCATTTCCTCGTTTATGCACCATATTTTTTTCTTTTTTGTCCATCATGTTGGTGATAGTATCCTTTTCACCTTGGCAGTTGCAGCAACGTCCAAGTTACAAAGCATGTTAACCTTCTATATCTATATATTGGTGTAGCACAGGGGTGGGAAACCTACGGCCTGCTGGCCACATACGATCCCCCAGTGATTTTTTTGTGGCCCGTGAGATGTCTCAAGAAAAAGAAAAAAATATCAATCTATTTTACATCATCACAAAAACGAGCTAGTTGCTTAGAATTTATGGGCACCAATGATGCTGTCAGGTAGGCCTTTTATCCCCATTAATTATCAACTGTACTGTATTGACATTATGTTTTTGTGAATACAGCTTTAGTACACACACCTATTGCTTGAAAGTCCTCGGAATCAAATATTTGATATCAACAGCAGGTCGTTGGCTTTAGGTGAGGCCCAGTCAATTTTTCACTCCTTATTTCTGGCCCATTTATTCAAAAAGGTTGCCCACCCCTGGTGTAGCATCACTCACAGTCTGGTATTTTGTTTTAAACATTTAAACACAATCTTTAGCACAAACCTTCAACAACCATTTCTCATTTACAAATCCTTCTTGTGCAACTACAATTTCAACTTTCCATTGTTTTGGACGTTGAATGAGCTGAAATTTATAAACAGCTGTACTTATTCCAATGCATCTGCTGTTTGGTTATGTATGGGGATGAAATATGTTCACTTAAACCAGTTGATAAAATTGTCACATGTATCAGTAAATCTATGCTGGTGCAGATCATATACAGTTTGAAATTTATATCAACAATTTTTAATCGTAAAAGCGAAGGCCACCAGCTGCTTCCCATTAGTAGTTTGTTAACATAAAGTGACAAACATAACACCTTTATATTTTGTGATGTGTGCCACCTGACATTTTTAATGTTTTGGAGGCAAAATTCTGTTGTTATTTTTTGGGGAGGTTGGGGGGAGGGGGTTTGTTAGAAATTAAGTAACATAAAAGACAAAAACATCAGTTTTTTCATTAAGTAAACCACATTGGCAATTAAGTCTGCTTGTCAGAGACATATTTATAAAATTAATCCTGGAACATATTCACATTATTTTTTCAAAAAAATTCCACTTTGAGATTGTCCTTCACATATTTTTAAATTAGGTAAGATAAAATATCAAATATTACAGTAGCTTTATTTGTTTTGTTGCCATGGTCACCAACTTACGAATATCTTATGAAACCTAAATATTCACTTTATCGATTGGGCAACGTTAAACATAGACCCTTCTCAATGATGTTTTTCACCAAATTAAGTTAACTAGTAATTGATTTATAGTGAGTATGTAATGCTATCATGTTATTCAAATAATGCATGAACCACAACAATATTTTTTTATAATCACATAGAAAGAACTTGTCATTTAGCCTTTGAAGAAGATCCTGCTAGGATCGAAACGTCAGGCCAACTTACTTTTACACACATAGAAAGAAATCAGAAATTTAAAGATTGTTGCCTTTTTCTTGAGTTTGTTTGTTAAAGTTAAAGCAGACAATATAATGAAAGGTTATGAGTAATATAATAATGGGATATCCCTTTAGTAGTATTCCTAGACTTAAAAATTGGCCATTAATGCTCCTTTAAGGTAATTTGTTTAATTTCAAACTTAGAAACCAAGTTTTATTGTGATTCCTGATAATGTTAAGGAGACTAAATGTTTGTTTTGGTATTTCTGTTTTTTGTACTTTTCTGGTAATGTAATTTCATGCATGTTGATTCGTGATGATTAAACCTTATGTGACAGCATGGTTAGCATGGACCCATGTCATTCCAATGCTAATATCCACAAAGGAAGCTGGTTAATATAATAAATACATCAAAGTAAGGATATCCCAACCAACCATGTCAAACAAAAATTGTAGTTTTAATAAGCACCTTGGCAAAAATACACAGGAAATCCACTTTAGCTATGTGGTAACTATATAGTATTTACTGCATGGATTTTGTAACAATCCCCACATTGTGTCCATATATATTGCAACCAATACAGAGTCACAGGGAAGCGCCTAGAACACAATGCTAAAAATTCTGTAAATTCATTGTTTGCTTAGCTGCTTCGAACAGTACGCCTATTAAGAACAGCATGGCATACTGTCGACAAAAGTTGGTATCTCATGTTTTTTTTGGGCAATTTTGGATTTTGAAATATTGATTTTTCTTTTGACTATGATGTTTCTTATTTTTTAATAGTTACAGTCCTTTGACTGAAAGCCATTCAAATGATCTTACATGGAGAAAGCAAATCTCATGTACCTTGATGAATTTGTCACTGGTTACAGGTACTGATAACCTATTGTCACAAACATCTTTAGTGCCCCAATGGGAGAATTGAAAAACAAGGTTTGGTTCATTTTGCTTATCCTGTAACTATCTATTTAATACATGCAGCCTCTGAAGAAGATCCTGCTAGGATCAAAACATCAAGCCATCTTACTTTTACACATCCATTTAATACTTCATTTTTAACTTGAAGTAAAGTTCTTCTATTATAACAGAGCATTACCAAATGGTATACTTGAATGGATCTAGTGAAAGAGGAATAAAGCTCTTACGAAAAGAAATAAGCTTTTTTGTTAAACTATGAAGAGACACGTCAATTAAAACCTATGCAGTTTGCTTTGCCATACTCTTATTCTAAAAGCCTTTCACATCAGAAATATAGCAAAAGTACACTTGCTAATGTATTTCTAGTCACTGAGAGATTTTGGGTTTATTTCAATTCTCTTCAATTACCTGTCCCTTATACACACTCTGATCTAATAAGTTTATAAAAGTTGTCAACATTTTTGCACTGCTCCAGCCCTCAATGACCCCTTGGGGTTAATGTCGGCCTTTTTCCTTCCTTCTGAATCTACCATCCCAAGGCCTGCGGATGATACTCGATTTAACCGCAGCAGATTCTCACAAATACTGGGCAGGACACACAAGTTTCAACGCTATAGAAAGAGGGCAGTATTATAATAGATATATATGTTTATATCATATAATTAAAACTTTTCATAGATGTTCTTTAATTTTTTGGCAAGATTTCTAGGAGCATATTGCAAAGACACATATCCGATTATTTTAAATGCTTTAAATGATGGACAGTACATGAAAATAATTTCTATTCCTGAAGAGGAAGTTACAAAGTCTGAAATAAAAATCATACAACAACTATAATAATCTAGTTCAGCATAGAATTTGTACGCAATAGCTTATAATACTATGACAAGTACGTTGTGCTTGATGCAATGTTTATTTGTGGCACATTTCACACCAAAGGTGTAAACTGTTCTTTAGGAATTTACACAAAGTGGAAATGACCTAATATTGACTGCAGAAAGAGGTGTAAAATACTTTTGTGTTTGTCATCTGTCTGTCTGTTTATCAAAAACCTGACTTGACGTGATATTTGATACAGCGAGATTTCTTTCCATTTTCTTGTGCAGATAAAGCATGTGTACCATAACTAGTTTACAATAGTATAGGATAAATGTGCAGGAATGATTTCAGAGAGGGAAAAAAATTGTAATACAAAGTAATTATAGACTGCTAATTATTTGAAGTTGTGATCACATATATTGCTACTCTTACTACTAAATGCTTCCCTACTGCCCTGACAAGTTGTGGGAAGGGGAAGGGGTTGTTACGGGGCCCAGGGAAATAAGGGATGAAAATCATTTTTACTCAGTTTCAAAATATACTTTTAAAGAAGAAGGTCCAGTGACACATTTTATCCCCCTCTCTTCACTTCTCACCCCTCCTTCCCTCTCCTCCCTGCGAGAAAAATATATAAATGACATGTTTATTAAAAATCACATTTATGAAATACACACATATAATATCTTATGATTTATTAATGGCTAAATTTGGTCTATATAGTTTATTGTAGAGTGTTATGTTAGGGTTCTATGTGTATGAAACGTGCATGCTCGCAGATAACAGATTTTTGAGGGTACATCAGGCCCGTTGAAGAACTAAGGGTCTCTCTACGGATATATTGTTGGTATATGAAATGATTATTAATAGAGCTTCCTAATTTTGGAAGAGTCCTGAACAGCATATAATAAATATATACAATAGAGATAGAGATTTATTTATAAAGTAACCTCATAATTAGTGCTGGTTATACAACAACAATGCTTCACCATTAAGACAATGGTTTGATTGCAAGATGATTTATAAAGCAACAAGACCCTTTCCTTGTGATATATTGGCCAACTATAGATTCAAAGTGATTGCAAGGGTGACCTGGTATACATTTACTTCACGGGGTCAAGTAGTTAGTAAGTTTGTAAATATTTACTCAATATATACAAAATCGAAAGCTCTAAATGATAAAAGTATCTTCATTACCAACCTAAAAGTAAACAATATGTAAATTTGCACCACCATATTATATGATTTGGATGTTGTCATATTGGGATGCAAGTTGTTGAAATTTAGCCCCAATAATATATCTTCCAAAAGGGGGTTGCTATAGGGATTTAAGCTGCCGTCTTCTGGTTACCACCAACAGTAGCAGTAAGCAATTACTGTAATAGCTATCTACATTGTCATGTGACATAAATGTATTATAATAATTAGTGAACTTAAAAGTCCAAGAATACACTAACAGCTTGCTACAAGATTGATCCATTTATTCTATAAATTTTGAGTATGCATGGTTAAATTGCTTGAAAACTTTGCATTTTTCTGTATATTATGACTCTAAGACAGGGTAACACTGATACACTGATACACATCTTTTATCATAGTCATGCACACTAGTCTCCTTTAAGAATATAAGCATACAAACAGCAAACAAGACAGCTATTCGTCTCACATTCATGCTACAAAAGTTGTCATTTGTCAGTTAATTTTGGCACTCAGGTAAAGAAACTGATGCCTTGCCTGTCACACACAAATAAGAGAATAGTTGATGAAATAACTACAGTGTCATAGTTAAGTCTCAACCAGAGCTTTGCTTGTGTCCTGGTTAATTATAGTCCAACTAAAAGTAATCAGATATAATCTCAACCAGCTTGAAACGACTAATGTAACATTTGTAAAATGCCCCTCGAATTTCCTTTAATATTTTCTCTCTCAATCTCTTCTAAGTTTCTTAGTGACATATTCTTGTGTGACAGTTATCAATGCAATTTTCTCCCTCTCCTCTCCTCCCAAGCTGCACACTTCAAGGTTAAATCTCCTACCTTGATAACAAAAAATTGTATTACAGTAACACCTTCTAACTAGCTTTCTATCGTAGAACAGCCTATTGAAATACTTGTAGAGATCATTACTGCAGAGATCATAATGGGCAAACCTATTAGCATTAAATTTAGTAAATTGGATAACACTGTCAACATTTTATCTTGTTTTGTGTTTATTGCTATGAATATTTTTACATTAAATATATTACCATCATTTTGATTGTGTTCTTGTAAAAAGTGGACATTTTGCAGATTGTGTTATCAAACTTATAATGTTACCATTAAAATTACAATTTAAATAATTATGGATTCTAATGCTTTAATACAACATTGCACATGTCACAAGTAAAGATGAATATGATTATATCAATGGTCATGTGTAGAATATCCCCCCCCCTTAAAAATTATGCTAGACATATATCTTAATATCAAATTTAAAATGCTATCAATAAATACAATTATAAAAAAAAATGGATTGCAGTGCTTTGAAGCAACATTGCACATGTCACAATTGAAAATGAATATATAACTTTATAAATGCACATGTGCATAATACCACGTTCTCCTCCCCCTTCTCCCCACCCCCCCCCCCAAACGAAGTAAAAAAAGTACACATATATCCTATAGGTTTAGAGTGTTGGCACTATATAGCCTGTAGCTAAAAATAAATTTAAAATGATGCAGTGTTCCCATAGAAACTTTCTTTTACGATTAAACAGTACTTACGTTTCTTCTGTAGGCATATATTAAAAGCAGAGGTAAATGTTTACTTAGTGTTGTCTGTTTGCATTGGCCGATAATATACAGTGTTAAGTACCTACTGTAGGGTATTTAACATACAGAGTATGATGTCTTTGTGATAATTGACATGGATGTTGGCTGCATGCTAGTTTGAACAATTAAACTATTTGTATAGGTGAAAGCACAAACTGTAGCAGCAAGATTTGGTTGTTTAATCCATATATTATCTAAATATTAATAATCTTGGGCTCATACTGGAAGCTGAAGGCTTATATCATTTAAGGCATAAATTTGAGAATATTTGTGATAAATGAGTTTGTCTGCCATGTTTTATTCTAATTATTTGTGTGTTATATAGATTGCCGGTCCTACAATGATTGTCATAAATATGGAACGCGAAAAGGACCACAACATATGATGATGTTAATGATGATCTAATTTTATACGTTCATGTACTTAAAAAGTTACGATCATGTACTAAACATATACGATGATGTACTAAAAAACTAAGATGTACATCAAAACATATACGATGATGTACTAAAAAACTAAGATGTACATCAAAACATGCGATGATGTACTAAAAACGTAAGATGTACATCAAAACATATACGATAATGTACTGAAAACTTGTGATGATGATGAAAATGCGCAAGTTACAAAAAAATGGCGTATGAATATCCATTATTGTCGTTTGAATACACGTATGAATATCCATATATAAGTGCCCTAGGAATATCAAAGTTGATACCGAAGCCCCGCCCCTAATGGTTCTTAATGAGTTTACACTGAATATTCATACTCGTATGCATACGCCACATATACATACTCGTATGCAGACGCCACTTTTTTTTAAACATAACATTATTAGTACATGATCGTATTTGTTTTGTTGTACATCGTACGTTTGTAGTACATGATCGTATATGTTTAGAACATGATCGTAAATTTATAGTACATGATCGTGTATTTCTAGTACATGATCTTAAGTTTTCAGTACATGATCGTATAAACTTAGATCATCATTAACATCATCATATGCTGTTTTCCTTTTCGCGTTCCATACATAAAAAGAGTAGTTAGAATAGGAATCTCTTGGAATAACAGGCAACTTGGCTAACATGAAACAATAATTTGTTTTCTTTCAAATTTAAAAATTTCTTTCAAATTTAAAAATGCAATTGCATTTTAATGTTAAATAAAGGGTTATGGTTACAAATAAAGGGTTATGGTTAAATGCTTCCTGGTCATGTTAAATACTAACAAACTTGTGTGTCTGTAGCATACCAGTCCAGATTCTCCAAGCAATTGGCAGTCATTAAGTCATCTATAACTAATATATATAAATATATATACATTTCCATTTGCTTTAGTGTTGAACTTAACTTTCTTGACCACTCCTCTCTTCTCTGTTTATGCTGAAGGCCTAAAAATAATTGCTTCAGTTTTCATGAATTGTCCTTCACTTGAAGTCTTAATTGTGTTTACTCTGTGTAACTCATCATGATAATGAACCGAGTGTTTGATGTAGATTGTAACAGGTAGCACGGGCATTACCTCCAAACAGATTATTTTGTTGACGGGCATACAGACCAAAAAGCCTTGGCTTTTTGAGTAATGATGGATTTCTTAAATTATATTCTTCATGTGCAATTTCCCAAGAGATATGAGAAAGAAGGGAAAGCATTACCTTACATTGTACTTAGACACTAAACCACTGTTTTTTTTTTTTTACCCATGTTAAATGTTGTTGAAAAGTCGCATCTGCATGATATGACATCTTTAAAGAGCAAAGTTCTCCCTCCCTCCTAATTTATTGTTCGAGCTAAGACATGAGAACATTAAGAAAAGCTTTGTTTACATAGCAAAAGGGCAAAGTTTACACTTGCAGTCAAGCGAGCCTGCTAGAGGCAATCAGAGGTGGGAGGGAACTGTAACAGGAACTGCTATGTCTTTGTCAGTCACAAGATTTGATTTCTTTTTAATGGTCTAAGGAAAAGTAATTATCATGTTTCATGTGGGAAAACCACGCAATCTATCCCAGGACTATTACAAGCTTATATATTATTGAAACAATCAGTCTCTTACATTAATTATTCATCCTTTTGCATGACCAGGTTGTTTGATGGACAAGTAGAAACAGTTCTTGGCAAAGACAGACAATAGTTGCTGAGTAGTGAAAAAGGATACAGGTATCTTCAGCACAACAAAATGTTTGTTAGAATTATTGACTTTCAATTTTCAGTTTCTTTTATGACTTCTTCAGAAAGCATTATTTGTGAAGAAGTTGGAATAGAAGAATAAATGATATTAATAGAAGATCACAACATGTTTAGTCAGTCTCATCAAAAGTAGTTTTAACACAAATGCAACTAAGAAAAGAGAAAACATTTTAATCACACTATAAAGTATCCATTCAAATTGTTGTATTAAAAAGTGGTAGTGTGTATGTATTTACTTCGCTCCTCGCTTACCTGTCTCCCCACAACCTCAGCACCCTCATTCTACATTTGTGTATATAGGTAAGAATGATGGAATCAAATCACAGGAAATCCATAGAGGGCATTAATTGCCAATCAGTGTAAAGATCACACATACTCTGCCCCAGGCTCCCTGGCCAGCTGGGTCAACCTAGGTCAGCTGGGTCAACCTAGGTCAGCTGGGTCAACCTAGGTCAGTGTTTCTATCGCCATACATTTCTTGTACCATGTGTGTTGTTTTTTTACTTTTGCCCTTGTCAGCTTTCTTCCTCCTTTTTGTTCCAAAAACTATTTTTATTTATTTGTTTATTACTCTTTTGGATCAAGCAGTGAGTTGAAATTTTTAAGGATATAAAAGGTTAAAATTGCAACGTACTCACTGATAACAATTTTGCATTCTACCTTCTAAATGACTAAAGGTTTCTGCACACTAATTTCAACCCTGTCATAACGAGCTTTACTTGATATGTTTGACCTGGCGTTAAACAGCTACGGACATACCAATTGCCCCTGAAGTACGATCGCACTGATAGAGTGTATAAATGCTCGCTTGATCAAAGGGAGCCTATTGGAAGTACAAACTAGCGTTACGTTTTCCATATCACCTTTATACTAGCAGCAGCAGTTATAATATGCTGGTAGAGAAATGGACATGTGATCTATAATAGACAGCATTAGGCAGGTTTTATACTACAGTCAACTTTACACATTCAAAGTGGATGTCACATACCATAACTTATATTCAGATCTTTAAAAATGCCGATACTGTCATTTTGGGGAAATTGTTATATCTAGTCAAATTTGGCCAATATACTATACAATCCAGTGCAATACATGCTCGTTATATGAAACAACATTTTTAATGTTTCTTTCCTGTGTATGTTGAAATGGGATAAATTTAGCAGTTATTTTCTTTTTTTTTAATTTTTTTTTATTAGTCTGATTAAGCCAGAATTTGCTGTTTTCTTGTTTGTCATTGTTTCGTCATTGTTTTAACTTTTTTTAAATTTCCAAGTAGAAACATCATTGTGACACAGTCATTGTAGTGACAGTACATAACATCTCTCCCAGCTGTACCTGTAATATGTACGTTGATACTGTCATATGCACTCCAAATGCTGTATATTTGTGAAATAATTGGGGGCAGTATTTCACTTTAATGTTGGAAATTACTAAATTTTTATTCTCACTTTGTTTCTCCTTTGATAGAAAGAATCCTACTAACATTTTACTAACTTTTGTATTTGAAATTCTTTCTGTTTCAGATTTTGTATAATAGTCGAAATTTGATCCACATTTCCAAAATTTTCTGTTTTTTCTTCTTCTTCCTCCATTTTTGTTTCATGCTTTCCTTTCCATGATTTTTATACTAACAATTTTCCGTTGATTTCAATAATTTTTCAGTTTTCGTCATTTCCTTACAGCCCTCTGCCTCTAGGCGGGAAAACAAGGAAATGGCGAGATTATTATATGCAGTGGTAGGGATAAATGCATGTTAAAACTTTTTTTTTCTTCTTTTTGATAAACCATACGACACGTATATATCTTACAGGTTCTTTTGAGAATGGATCTATATCTCTTCTTCTTCCTCCTCTTCTCTGTCTTGTACCAAGGAATGCCCTCAGTATAATCAAACGGTTTCTCTTTCTACCATGTACCATGGGTTTTCTCAATATATTTATATATAGATATTACTTTCTTTTGCCTTACATATATGTGCCTTGTTTTTAGATTTCCTCCAGGCCAAACAGTATAATAGATTATTTGTTTTTGTATTATATATTTATTTGATTTTTTTTTTTTTGGTGGACCATTTTCGATTTGTATGACAAAGTATACTCAATTCCCCCCCCCCTCCCCCCTTAAATTATCATTTTTTTTTTCTTTCATGTAAAGGTGTAGAGTTATAGTCTCTTCTGTGGAAATGTAGTATTTTTTTTTTCCTTGTCGGTTCTTTAGTTTCTATGTTGGGGTTTGGCATAAAACACAGTTTGTAGACAATTGTAGAACAGCTATGCATTTTGTATCTAGAATTTCTACAGATGACATCTGTCTTGTAGTAGTCACAGAAGAGCAAATTTTGTTGCCGCTTAGAGCCAGTACTTGCTGCATTTCAGAGTGTATTTCGTGGCGATATTAAAGAGTGAGTACCTGCTGCATTTAAGAGTGTATTTTGTTGCTGCTGAGAGCGAGTACTTGCTGCATTTCAGAAAGTATTTCGTTGCCGCTGAGAGTAAGAGCGAGTTCTTGCCGCATTTCAGATGTACTTTCCTTTCTGTCTGTCTGCATTCAATACATTGTCGGTAGTTTGTTAAAGAAAGATGTTGCCCAAAGATGACGACACTGCTCAAAGAGGAAAAGGAAACACAGGGTAAAAGGTAAAATGTGAAGTAGTGGGAAAATATCAATACTTTAACATTGGGTAAAGAATTGTCAACCTTGTTTGTCACAATTTCTGACATGATGTACAGTCCAGAACTATAGGAGACATGTTAAACTAACACAAAATATGCATTTTCTTGGCAATGTCTTTCAGAGGTTGGTGGAGTAAACTTGGCCTTATTGTAATTTGGAGTAACTGGATTGTTTAAAAAGATTATGGTAAAATTGTTATATTTGAACATATTACTGCTGATATTTAGGTTTAAAGTTGACTTTTGACTTCATGCTTTTTTTCATTGTTTTGAATTGGAAGAGGTTGGTGGTTGGGTTGTTAATTAAATAATAAGGGATTAACCAGACTTTCTGCAGGCTCCCAAAGCCACTTTGGTATTTTTGTAGTATGTTTGGCTGAGGATGCCTCTAATCATTAATTATAATCACCTTTCCAAGGTCCAATGCCATCTGATGACTAGATTTACATGGCAAACCCCCTCCCCCTCCGCTCACCCTCCGCTCCCCCTGCCCTCCCCGTCCCCCTTATACAACTGCATGGGTAGATGACACTGAATAACTGTATACATACATACATGCATATGTATGTACCTATACATATGCACGTGCGTACACGCATACGTGCATATACACACCCAATCATGCATGAAATATTTATTATAACCAAATTGCGATAAAAATTGTGCATTCTTATATTTTCTTGTAAAAAGGGATTTTTTTTTCTCATTACATTATCAATGCAATTCAAATATTTGATGATTGCTTTTTCATCAATTTCTACTAATTTTCTCAAGTTTGATATTATATAACCCAAACAAGACTAAAGAAAAAGGCAATTTCTCTCATAGAAAGTAATTGAAAACAGGCATGCATTATTTGAAATGTCTCCCTCACTGTATATGCAAGCTCTCTTAGCTCCACTCCTGCTTACGGTTTCATTCTTTCATTGTAAGAGATCAAAAGTAGATGAGCTCCCCCAATTTCTGAACATAATAATAAGGTATCAACTGTCTGGTATCCCAATTGACATGCATGTTGTAGTGAGTTTATATAGAAGCAGATACTTAAAGGTAGTCAGTTTGAAGTAATGTCTCGTTCCTATGGTGGTATTTTGGTGGCATAAAGTTTAAAAAACTGTTGTTTATGAGACATCTTATCTTCGATTACATGTTGTCATAATTAGTACTTTAACATGAGATTATCCCAACTTTAACCCAAAGGTACAGCTTTAAGACAGCCTATATGCATACTTTCCCTTCACAACAACACCATTAAATTTTTCCTAATAACTATTAAAAAAGGAAATATATTTGATCATGTTTTAATGATTACAAATATACTTATTTGCAATCTGCAACATAGTACTCTATGCAAAACTCTTTTATAACTTTCTTGTTTAACGAAAGGAATTAATTACAGTCTTTTCATCAAATTTGTTTCCTAATTCATACGTTCACTGCATAAGATAAAAGAATAAATCATGAATACATTAATGTACATAAGTTATGATATTGATAACCGTATAGTAACTGTTATCATATTCATTTAGAACTGTACAGTAAATTTACCCTAATTAAGTTTATGTATAGCCTTCATTAAGATATTTATAACTATACAGCATTGACCCGCTTGAAATTTATTTATAGTCCATATAGTAACGCTCATTTTATTTATTTTATGACCGGACATTATAAAACCCTCATTTGTGTTATTTTTAAAGCTATATATACAGTAAACTTTGTTCATTATAGATCCCAATTATTAAAAGCCCAACGTTTCTCTTTCACGACTCCCACTCAAACACTAGTATATATCTTAATGTGGTAATTGATTGGGCATTGCTGGAATGATGAAAGACAGTTCACATTTCATTAACCCTGGAAAACAAAAACAAATTAAAGCCACAGAAGCGGGCGGAGGCGACCGCATATCAATTCCATCCTCGGTTTGGGGTCGTCGTATCGATTGTTGACGACGTTTCCTCAGAAACAAGTTCAAACGCCTGTTGAACTACATATAAAGCCACACTCAACAGTAATCAATAATATTTTCCCAGCATATCACACTCACAGAGAGTAGCGCTCGGTACCTGTCGTTTTGATTATGTGTAACAATATCCTCTATTCCCAGAAGTGGAGGCACAAGTCCACCGGTATGTGTGTGTATATGCGCTTGTGTGATTTTGGCCGCAGAGTGAAGGCATGAGCGATAATGGACTGTAGCCATATGATGAATTTAGTAGACAAGCTGATCGTGAAAAGCGAACTTGCATTAAAAGACATAACTCAAAATGTAAAAAGGTTAGTTTAGAAAGTTATCGTTTCGAAAGGAAGGTCATGAGTTTTACATCACTTTCGTTTCTGGTTTCTGGGGGGTTTTTTTGGTCCTTATCTGTCAGAAGGTATTTTCAGGACAAAATTCTTTAATAATGTAATAAGAAATTTAAAACTAAAAATTGAGTAAGAAGAAGAAGAAGACATGAAGCTAATGGAACATGTTTATAGCGTTTATTCCTGAATGTTTGCAGTTTGCTCTCACAGTGAGAAA
Source organism: Apostichopus japonicus (assembly GCF_037975245.1). NCBI lineage: Eukaryota > Metazoa > Echinodermata > Holothuroidea > Aspidochirotida > Stichopodidae > Apostichopus > Apostichopus japonicus. Next base: position 6,191,278 of record NC_092578.1, read on the forward strand.
TTACAAGAGTAAGAAGGTGGTAAAGTATTTCGATATTATAATCATAGGAATTTCAGTTTGTGAGAAACAAAATTGCTGGATTCTTTTCTTGTTAAAGGAGGGATATGTTAGCAAGATGGATATTTATGGACTAGAGAAGTTAGGGATCCAAAATTAAGGACTGGCTGATTAATCCTTGTCAATTTCAAACTTTTGATTAACAGGTTTTCAAGTTTCAGTGGTTAATAGTGCTTGTTTTTCTTCTCAATCATGAGTGCTTCTTTTTTTTTAATACTTTGACCTGCAAAAAACAATGCTTTGGGGATATACATACACCTTATGGTCAAAGCATTTTTGCTTGCCAAGTGAAAATAGCTGTCCCAGTTAAAGCAGATAATATTCCAGACATATGTCTTTAACTTGTAAAAGTTTGAGAAGTTCTCTCCTTATCGCTCAGTGGCTGAATATTCTCTATATAAATCAGTACTCTGGTACTGTCATATGTAATAGATATAAGGAATAAAACTATAGCAACATTACATACTTCCATAGGTATGGCCATCTTTCCAAGTGTTTTATAAAGAATTGCAATTAAAACAATGAAATGTAAAACGGTAGCTGTCGAAAACGTGTCACGTTACATTGACCCTTACAGATCAGGTTAAGGTCAATCAGTAATACAAGTGACTCCATAAAGTGCACAAAAGCAATTAATGAACCAATTCACAAAGTATTGGCCTACCAGTGCTTAAATTTCATCATACCAACCATTCTGTACACACAAAGAGAAGTGCTGTACACTTAGTATTGTTATGCAATTGCAATGCATCGATATTTATGTATATTAAGCAAGACCAAAATCTGTTGTTCAATTGCTGCTTGCCATATTGATTGCAGCTAAAATATTGCATAAATGACACAACCACAGAACTGACATGACTTCCCTAAATATTACATCATTCATTCAAAAGTTAATCAATTCATGACTAATTCTGAAATTTCTGAAAATTAAAATTAAAACCCTTTTTTTACATGCATTCAGCTGTATAGAGATTAGTTGGCATACGCAGAAAATTTCTACGTCTTTACTGTGACAAAGAACCAAATTAAATTAGCGTTCCGTTTGAGTTTGCTAATGGAGTGTGTATAGCTTCATTTATCCTCCTAGTTAAGGCTGCCTTCGTCAGTGCTTATAATCGCTACTGCAGCCTCTTCGAGAGTCTAGTGAGAGAACGATTCATCGACGAGCCTTTAAACAGTGCAAAATCTCGACGGCTTCCGTGGATCAAGACGTAATGAAGTAGCACGTTCAGTATTTCAGTATTTTATCTAGCTGTGATTTGGCAACCGGGAGAAGTCGATAGATGTGAAAGTGTGCATCATAAAACCTGCGGTATAATCACGTTTTTCAATTAATATTTTTTGTGATTGTTACAGTCTAGAGGAATATACACAGTACCTGGATGGATTGACCCGTGTTTATGAAGTTTTTGATTATTATTTTTTAATCTATTCCTCGTCTTCGTCGTGGTATGGGATTTTTGAGAATGCTGAGCTTTAGAGTTCAGTTGTGGTGTAGTTGTTCCTATTTTTTTGTCTTTATCTTGTTTTTGAAGCGGAGAGGGAAATTTTCAAGTGGATGTAAAGTGCTTTGGAATGGATTTTCTTTGGATTAAATAATCAAAAATTTACGGGTATGGTTGTAATTTGGTAGAGCTTTAACAAAGATTGAGTTCCTATTTTAGGGGTTGCTGGAGAGGTTAATTGTGATTTTGAGCTGTGCTGTTTTTGCTCTGTGTCTAAGAGATTTTGGTCCTTCTTCTTCTTCTTTTGGTGCATTTTTCTCTATTTGAGTCTCTATCGGGTAGATCCACTGTAAGATCAATTTTTTTTGTTTTCAGATTAAGCCAATTTCTGGTGAAATGCATCTATTTCTCTTTTAGAATCTTGTTTAAGTTATTGAATGTGATGTTGGTTTGTATAGGTCCTGAATTAATTTTTTCTCTCATATTCAGTCATTCTTCTCAATTCGCTTGACAAAGCCAAATTATAGCCTGCCTCATTTGTACAGTGTCATGTTAGAAGGTTCAACAACCAATCCTGTCTTGTAGCAATAATATTAGGATTGTCAGGTTCTTTTTTGTTTATTTAAATTTCCAAGAAATTTTGTTTGGGAATTCAATATTTCTTCATCATCTTGCAGAGGTATTGGAGAGTGTTTCTGATTAGAAGGGCTGAGGTTGGGGGTGGGGAAGGTTGGGGAGTGGGGGTCACGTTGTTGGATAGTGGTGTTATCTCATGTGACTTTCAAACTCCAAAATATATGTCAGAAAGATTTACCACTCTGAAATTTGTCTTTCGATTGTAGGGATCTTTATGTTTGGAGGTTAGAATTTCCTAATCGTTTTCAAAGTTATTAGTTTCATGGATGATTATCTGCATCACCTTACAAATTATTTTGTTGACAGAATTGAGTTTGACAGTAAAATTCTTGGTTGAAATTTGTACCTCAGTTGACACTTTAAATGATGTCCCTACAAGTTTACATGCTTATCTATATAGTGTTTATAAAACAGTTTTGTCTGTTTGGGTTACAAAATGTAGGGTATAATTATTTTGGAACAAGGGGTTGATGCCAAGGTTTATTCGGTGTTTAGATAATCACTATCGAATACAACTGAATTAAGGTATGATATGAGAATTTGCAATCCAACCTAACAATTCAACACTAAAAAAGATACCTGAGGCATATCAAATTTTAAAGTTGTCATTTTTTAGTCCAAAAGTGTCTAATTTTTCTTTCTGGTGTGTGATGTGTTATAATCTCCAAGACGTTTAATTTCTGAAGTTTTATCGTTTCATTACTATAATATCTATGACTGAGATTAAAGGGTATTATCAATTATCATTAATACATTGCAGTACTATGTATTAAGCACTTGATAATAATATATATGGTAGCAACAACATACACCTGTCAACACATACAGCAAACACCTCTCTTATAAGAAAATAAAAAAAGCCATTAAAGATTAAAAATGAAAACAAAATTTAAAATATCTAAATAATAGTAAGTAGCTTGATTCCTTGTTAGACTTGCTCAAGTCATCATTCTTGTATAATAAAGAAGTATCAAGACAAGGAGGGTGGGAGAGGGGCGCAGAAAAGGGGGTGGGTTGCTCATCATCATGACCATGCATATCCGTAACATAGAGTAAATGGGATGATTTAGCAAAATTGTTATTGTTGACGTAAATTTCCAGTGGCTAGAACAGTATCAGACATCCTGTTTAATAAGCATAGAGATTTGAAGTTTTAATGCCCTCTTCCCATGCGGCCTTGAAACTAATATTACATTCAGATGGTAACACTTGCAAGAAGCACTTTTATGACTATAAGCCTAATTTCATTGTATTAAAAAGCATTAGCCTGTGCTCTCATTGGATACATCTGAGTTATATCCAGAATAATTTCAAATTCTTTCCAAGAGCGTTTATTGTATCCCAATATTCTCCCTACCAAAGGTTTATTTTTTCATGGCCTTTCTTGTATATATTGCAGAGGGTATAAACTTCTTTCTTCTCTGATTACATCTACAAGTATGACTTAAGAACTTATCAAATTGTACCCAATTAAACTCGGGACCACATGTACAGAGAGAGTTGTTAAACCACAGTGATAAATCTTAGAGATTTTAACAATATTTTTGTGATATTCATAAACCTGGGGAGAAGAAACCTTTGAGTTCTGTATAATCTGACACAAGTTGTGCAAGGTATCTTTTTGAGTTATGTTTTGGTACTGTCATTTCTTTCCGTGGTTATTTAAATTCCCTTGAAAAGAATGATGTCTGCTCGCAAGGATTCTTTAAAACCGACATAGAACTACGTACAACAAGTCTTCTTCTGCGTTAGATTCTCTCTGTTTGCTCATCTTCTTCTGCATTAGATTATCTCTGTTTGCTTCATGACGACTAACCAGTCATGATTTGATCAAAAATATTTCTCTGAACAATTTTTTGTTTTTTGGTCAACATTATTAACATCGTTAAGAAAACCCCCATTTTGTGTTTTTGCTCCTGAATCTGATGTTTTCCAAATTAATTAATATTCATGAAGTTGTCATAGATAGCTGTCTTTTGGAACTTCTGCCATTAATTGCCATACATGTCTCTTCTTCCTTGGTAAGCATCTTTCATGGAAACTATCTCTCACACGCACACAGCGATTCTCACCAAAGTTTTTATTATTAAATATTTTAAGCAAATTTACATCAATTTGTATGTTTTCACAGGTTTCTGTGAGAAGGTTATGTCCAAATGCAATTTGCGATAGCCGATGTATTAGTGATACAAGAGAGTCTAACACGCTTCTGGGATGAGGCATGTCAATATGCTGGTGGTGTTTCTCTTAATTGTGAGTGAACTTCAAGGCCATATATTAGTTAGTTAGTTTATATTTCCATCTTCTGAAGATGAATATACGTGCTACGGTTGCGTTTTGCAGGTCATGAAGAAATCAATGGAGGTGTCAAAGTTCTGGTGTCGATGTAATTGTTGGTATCAAACAGCCTTCAAACGTTCGAGAAATTTCAGAGGGGGAGAGAGAGGAAGAATATGGTATATGCCTCTCAGTGAAGTCTCCGTGAATTAGAGTCAAATCTGTTTGACAACTGTGTGACATTTAAAATTGGCAGTCATAATTAAAGAGTTTTTTTCTGAGGTTATGTCACAGTAGTCTGGACTATGTGAGGAACTCCTTGGTTACGATCATTGATACGGTTTTGTCCATAGATCTGTCTATAGCTGCAGTTTTCTCATCTTTGTGTGCACACGGTTGTGTTTATATTCCTGGAGTGTATTTAATATACATTGTTGATCTTCCCAGGCACGAAAAACCTCTCATCTTCCAGACTGGTTTTCCTAATTTTTTTTGTCCTTTTTTCTTCCCATCCCATTGAAGTGCTTTTTGAAATCCAGCAGGCTTTGTATTTCGGCGGCGCAGACGACGATTGCAGTCACGATTAGAATTCACAGCATTTGACAGCACAGGTTAAATTACAAATGACCGTAGACATAAACTCACATTCATGCAGAGGGGGAGTAGTTTAGTGATCTTTCATTATGCAACAGACCTGCACGTGAATGGAATTTTTGTAAATGTCTTTCAAGGAACTTGACTCGCGTTACAAGTGTCTAGGCCTCCAGCACCGAGCACTCATGTTCATCCTACACGATAGAAGCTATACACACTCTTAAACATGAATTGCAGTTACGTTCGTACTTGGATTTATCGGACTATGATGACTCAGTTGTGATAGATTTCTGGTCTTTTTTATTTCTCCCCTATCAAAGTGTTGGAACAGACAGCAGTCCCTATAAACATGACTGAGATATACCTGTGACAATCAGGAGCAATATATTCCACCGAGAATTCGTCTAAGAAAGTACGAGACGCTTTGATCGATGGCAAACTATAAAGTCAGAGATACAATATTTGCATCCAATTTTGATACCATACTCTCCCAAGTCGCAACCAAAAGAAAGCAGTGATCAATACGTCCCTTGCAATCATCTTCGATATTAATTTTCTTCAGCGTCGTTAGCATTTCTCCGAGGAGTAGGGGGAAAAAAGATGGGTCGATTATCTTAATTACAAGGCGACTTTGTGTACGGTATTGATCCGGCTCTCTCTCTTTAACTCCATCTCTCTCTTGCGTCTTCGGCGTTTGTCAGTTTTTGGACGACACAAGGCCTCCTCCTCCTACTCTGCCGCGGCATTTTTTTCTACCGGAGCTCTCTGTTATGTTCTCGCCATTGAATGTTAAGTAGCCCAGGTGTACACTTGCAGTCGGCTGCAATCATTGAACATGAGTGGAGTAAAGACAATGCTTCCTTGCTCCCATAAAAAAGAGGAGACCCCAGAAGCAAACGGAAATGAAAACGGAGCTGTGAGTAGATCAAACGTTCCTTTTGTTTTACTTCTATTTTTGTCTGTTCGTTTTTAGCATTTTATGGCTTACGTGTGTCGATAATTAAATATTGAGTTTCAACAACAAGAAAAAAGCCTAGTAGTTTGTCATGTTGCTATAATATTGTTTTTTTTTCACTTTTAAAACATTTGTTTATATTGAAAAAAATAGTAGAAGTTAAAATTCAACTTGTCTTCTTCTTTGTGATGTAATTTTCTGACCAGTTAACTTGCTTTTCCTGTTTAAGTTATAATCAATGCTAGCATATAATTAACACTAACCATATATATAATAGATCCTTGTAAAGAGACTTATGATGAATATGAATGAATTGCTATCTGTATTATTCCTCTGATACCGTTACCAACTGTACATGAAAGGACCAGGTACTTGAAAACTGAATCTGTCCTCTATTAAAATTTTCTCAAAGAATCATAAATAAGACATAATCTTACAAGGATAAGGTCCCAAATAAGCTACTGTAAGGCTTCCTGGTCCTTGGGTCTCTAAACTAAACTATATTGTTGTCAAACAAAACAAAACGGTACCTTAAATTTGTGGGACACAAACTTTTCTGAACTGGATTTGAATGGTCACCAGGTCTCTGATATGGAGTAATTACCCCAAAGTATGGTTTTAAACACAAAGATCTCTGTCAGTGCAGGGTATCCAATAATGTTTGCAAGAGAGACACATAGTTACAACTCAATGTAAAATGCCTGTGCAAATAATATGGACATGTTTCATCTTCAGTAACTTGGAAGCTTTCCAACATCAATGTTTGCAAAATGAAAGGTTTGCTGAGTCATTGTGGCATGAGTCATTGTGATGTGTGATTAAATACAAATGGACTGTATGACATGCATGGGGTACAAGAGACTGGCTGTTAAAAAATCATTTCAAGTTTTAAAATCAAATTACCCTAACCACAAAATCTGGGGAGAAAAATGTTTTCAAAAAGTGCTGTGTTGTACAATCTGACCATCTGAATTCCAGATATGTAGATATATTTCCATATTTACACTTTGATCCCAGGAGTTGGTACATTAGCTGCATTGTGGAGTCTCATGAATTAGATACAAAATTTCAGTGCGGCTTTTATCATAAATACTATGCACACCCTAAGCTGTGTTATTAACTTTTACACTAGTTATGTGAGCACATCATTTTCAATCAAAATGAGATGCGCTTCAAGTTGCACTTGAGGTATACTTCACACACTTTTTGGAGGTATACTTCACACAATATTCACACACTTTTGAGTATTAGGAATAGTAGCTGTGGAACGTACAGCCAGAGCATTACCATTGTGTGTGATAACCCACTACTCAGTGACTAATGTTAGCTTCCAGAAAGAGTCTGCCTCATACTTATAATTCATCATTAAAAAGAGAACACTTCATGAAAAGTTGGCGTTCGTAAATAATCATCCATGGATGGGCTCTGGAATTAGCACCCACAAGGCTTCCTAATATGCTGGGTTTATTCACTTTAATAGCTAAACAAAATTTCACAAAACTCCTCAATGGTTATGTATGAGTTTGCAATAACATGCTTGCTCAGTGTATTTCTAATCATCGTTCGAGTTGTCGATGCTTGAAAAGTACAGGTATAGTGATTGTAAATCTAGGAACATAAAACAGGATATTCAAATCTTTATTGAGCCTAGCAGATCGTAGGCACATTCACGTGGCTGCATTTATATCACTATAAAGACGCTGTATTTAAGTCAATGGGTTTGGTTAAGAAAGGCGCAGCAATTAAATTATGTTTGAAAAATTAAAATAGCTAAAAGAGTTAAAGATATCAATGAGCTGTGTGTTATTAAAAGTTGCTGTAATTTAAAAGATTCTGGGCTGCATACTCTTAGCTCTGTGTGAGAACTTCTTTGTGGTTGGTCGATTGAATTTGTTATGAATGGTCTGCATATGTACTTCTCTTCCTGTGAGTGTGCTATAAGGTAAGGAACTAGGCTGTACACGCTTAGCAATCTCAAAGTTAGAACTAATTTAATAATTTAATAAACATACTAAACATATCGTCAAACCACATACAAATTTGGAATTCACCATTAAAAATAACCAGTATTGCTCCCACCCCTGCCCCCTGGCCCCCAATTATAATATTTCAATCTGTCTGTTACTGACTCATTGTCTCATTTTGACCATGTTACATCTGGACAAGCATCACCATTGTGCATAGGATGAGATTATGAAACTGCCACGAAATTGTGCAAACTATTCAACAATATAATTTAGACATTTAATATACAAATGTTGTGATGTTTACTTTAATCTACAATCATATTTCTACCATTCTTGAAGGCTTAAATTGTTGAAGATGGAAATTCAGTTGGATAGGGAAAGATGTACAAGAACAAAACTGTTGTACAAACAAATCCAACAGTTATTTGTGTCCACTTTAAGTAAATGCTGAGCAGACACTGCCCCTCTTGTCCTGCCAGACAAAGTTGGCCTCCCTGTATGCCTATGTGTATTGTCAATAGAAGTTTCAGGAATTAAGTAGGTTTTCAACATGAGATTCTCATTCCACTCTCTATGTGATGTCACGTTACATGAGAACTAGTGTGCCTCATCTCTGGCAGTATTGGTGACAGTGTCATCAGGCTGGATGCCATAGAGTTGATAATGACAATTCTGTCTGGATTCTGTTGTATAATCAGACAAATGTAAATAGCATATAACTGTCAAATTAAATTGAAACAGACACACACACACAAATCTGTTTAAAAGACAGATGATCTGTTTAAGACAGTCTGGCACCTTCTGGAATCTATTTAGGGGACTAAATATTGACACAAAGCTACTAGATATATGCTAAAATTGGCACATCATTTCAAATACAACATGCAGACTGCTTAGCAATCTATTGACAGGTGTGATATATTTATTTGCTTTATTATTGATGAATGCATATTCTATATGTAATTAACAACTCTTCCTGCTGACAAGAACTGAGCGAAGGCACCTTTAATCGCCAAATTTTTAGAACCATCAAGTGATATCCTTCTGTTTGTTTCACTCTGTAGTAGCTCTATGAATCTAAATTATATAATTCATGGGTTTTAGTTAATTTGTTCTTAATATATTAAGTACATGTGACATGGTCATTGTACATATTAAAACCATGGATAGATCTGATATAAGGTAATTTACACCAAGTGATACACCAACCAGATACATAATCCAACCACATGCAAGCAGCCCTCTCAGTTATGTCTCGGTAAGATCAGCTGCGTGCTACACTGAGTAGCAGTAAAATAATCTTATCGTAATTACTGTCTCAAATACAACACATTTATCTTGCTACAGGGTATCTCCAACAGTTAAACACTCTCTCACTATACCATGTCTGTACATCTCACTACAATGCTGTCTTCTTCAAACTTACAAAATACCCTCTCTTTTATTTTTTATCTGAAGTCCTAGCTGTGTGTTGTTTTGGCCTGGGAATGCACAGCCTGCCATTAAGTGGATGAGTTGAAAACAGTGAGGCTTGATTGGAAATCAATAGTAAATAAGTTAGCGGGTTCAGGTGAAACAGAAGACTCCTATTTTGAAGAAAGCTTTGCTATTTGTAATTGTGGCTTTAGGCTTCTAGAGAAATGTAGTATGTAGATCTATATTTCTTGTAGTGGAGTATACCACGTATGTTGGGTCGAAATGCTTGGGCAGGTGGTATGAAGATTGTTTATTGGATTAATTATTGTTGCGGGATTCATTCATTAATTAATTAATGCTGTACTACCAATCTCGACACTGTGTTACAATGAAGAAACACTACCGATCACTGACGATGTAAACAAGAAACTCCAATACATACCCTACCATTGTCAAAAATGTACAAATAGATATGTTCATTGTTCCGGTATGTAACGTCATGAAGTTTGTCATGCGAATCACATCAATCGACAAAGAGAACATGCAATTAACATGCACTATTGATGGGTATACCCATCAATAGTGCATGTTAATTGCATGTTCTATAGCCAATCAGGAGAATAATTTACTTTGGTCTATCCAGTATAATTCATATCAGGGACATTAATTACTGTCTAACATTAGTAGCCTTCTCTGCTTGACTAAAAACAAAAACATCTGAGAATTAAGTCCGAGGCTGGAAAAAACATGTCATAATATCATCGGGAAGCAAACAAATTATTTTGATGTCAATTAATTTATAACAATACTGTCATGGATCATTGATGTTTTCTCCTCGGACAATAAGTATCTACCCGTCACTGTGCTTAGACATGGCCCCAGTAATCTAACAAGAAGTCAGTATATACAACCATGTCTAATATCACACAGTTATTTTAAAGTTGTAGCAGTGCGGTGTATTTAACCTCTGTATACTTCTATGTATGCAACAGTCTGCATACAATTCAAATATTAGAATTGGATCAATCAGCTGGTTTCTTCTACATTGTGTACGAGGGTAGGTATATCTGTTAAGTACATTCCCAAGCAATCCAATTAGACTGATAACGCTGTCATAATATATCGCATCGGTATCACCAGGGCAAGCCGATGTAGATCTTGTAGTAGATTTGTGAGTATGTGATTCATTACTATCTCGGATTGGGCTTGAAACATCCATCTTCTCCGCGAAAAGTTGACAGAGCGGCTTAGAGCTAATGGGAAGAAGTAGCCGTCCCAAACTATGACCGTCTATCCGTCTGCCTAAATAGTAGAGCTCAGCCTTATCACGAATTGCCACGATAATTGAGAACTACGGAGCCCAACGGCAGTTCCAGAAGTGCAATGTAGCTTGATACAGCTGCCTAAACTTTAATAACGGGAATTGCGCGTACTAGATGAAAAGGGAACTGAGGCCAGAGCAGACACTTTCTGCCAAGATTCTTGTAACCTGACTGTAGCTGTAACTACACGGAATCCATCCAATATGGCCTGAGGGGGATGCTTCATAAGAAGGACATGGGGGGGGGGGGAGAAAAGGGACATGGGGGGGAATGTAGCAGAGGTTCTGTCTCTTTCAACAATGCAAATGAGAGTGGATGGATAGACTGCATGATTTCAATTTTTTTTTTCTCAAAATTTTTGGAATTTTCTCTCGTTCGTTCTTGACAGTCTGACAGAGAGACATGCATAAGGAAGCGTACATCTAGTGATATATATTCCCTGCTAGCAATGCTGCAAAGTTATCGTAAGAAATGAGCCCTTAAGTTCTCTAGAGGTGGGACAAGCACATTCACTTTATATTTCTACTGATCAGTCAGGGGCTGGTTTTGCATTTCTTAGCGAGGACACAGAATTCCTTATAGTCCAGTTCTAAGTCATTTTCTTGTTTCACACCAAGCTCTACATAACATACTGAATAATTTCTGAGTCTGATGGCCTTGTTAGTTTTGTATCAGTGGCCTTGGTTCAATTGCCATTCAATGGCACTCATGCCATCATGTGACAATACCCACAATTCCATGGTTTTGTAACGGTGCAATTTACGCTGTGTATGCTACAGTCGAATCGATTAATTTATTAATCGTTTTTTGCAAAAAGTAATGAAATCCACAGTAGAAAGCAAATTATTTAAAGTTGAATAATTTTTAGAGTTGTGAATTGGGACTTGGGGAGGGCTTAATTGTGGGCTATTGAAGATTAGGATATATGTACCCTTAATCCCATATAATAAAAGAAAATTAAAAAGAGAAGAATTTAAGACATAAAGTTGAAGTGGAATTTTTCCTAAATGACACATGACCCTTAGCTATGTATGTAAGTCATAGTGAGTGAATGTTTAAATCTGACATTTTAATATTCATAATTAAAAAATTAATCATTTGGAACAAATATCCAACTCACTGTTGACTCTCATTCTTCAGCTGTCATCAGTATTGTTGCTATGTTATCTTAAGGATATTAATCCTTGCCGTATAGAAATATCATGACCCAAGAATTGGTCACATTGTTTTGTGTGTAAGCATGTAAGCACATTTAATACTGTAAGGTGTCTGTATGTTACAGTTGGCGAAAAATATTTAGAATTTCCACTGTACAGTTCTTCCGTATATTAAAGCTATAAGCCATCTATAAACAACCCCCCCCCCTCCCCCATCCTTAACCAATGGGAACAATTTTAAACAAAAGAAATTGTCAGATTTACTTCCAAAGAAGCGTTGGCATGAATGTATGTTCAAACTAATGTCTGTTGTGTGGCTGATGGCATTAACGGGTGATGATATTTCCGTTTTATCATTGCTTCGACATCACCAAAAGAAAATTAGATAAAATAAACAACAGCTGTGCCTTTCACAAGAATTTGTTAATGTTATGAACAGCATTCATTTAATAATCATTAATCACATTCCATGTCTCTAGGCACCTCTGTTTTGAGGTTGGCAGGTGTCAACATTAAGCACCTGGTGGTAGCTACACAATATAACCCTGGAGTTAATAATACACTTTATAAATTATTCAAGCATTTTAATGACACAAAATTACATTAGCATTAGATATGACATGTCCCTGGTTTATAAGTGAAGGAGAAGATCATGTAAAAAGTAGAAACTAAACGTTGGTCTAACTGCATATTAGGTCGGCTCTGAATTACAAACTTTCACTGTGCAAGGTATTATTTTGTGGTGAACAGTAGAGGCTGGCTGTATGGTGAAATGATTTAAGAAAAGTAAAATAACATGTTTCATTAATTTTTACATATTCTTGCTTTTCAGTTTTTATGTGACGGAGTCTATTAAATTCCTTTGTTAATTTTTCTTTTTCAATGTTAAGAGTTGATTGTTGCAGAGTATATTGTTTGTAACTTAATAGTTAATAACACCACATAAATATTACAGCATTTGTAACTTGTGATCCGTCATCTCAAAATAGTATGATCGATTACATTCCTATAACATTAATGTGTTTAACATCATAATGAGCCTATGGGCAGGTGCACCTAGCTACCAGCATTATTTAATTTACAAATGCTAAATTTCAATTCATTGTTGTCATCATAGGCACCAGGTTAATTGAAATGTTAAACAAATTTGTTTTCCTGGCAAGGTTGCACTGAACAGAAATTAATCAGAATCGATCCTGTTCCCATGTTAGCCGATCTGCGAATAAATTGACATCACACTGTCAGTTCTATATATAGTCATTGTACTATATGTACAGAACGTACCTAATACTAACCATCACTGTGCATATATATATATATATATATATATATACAACACACTATAGGTTCACCTATCTTTGCCTTATTGACTAACCTAGCTACCTCTGTAATACCCAACTTCCAACTTTCCTCTTGATCATCTCAGCCGAATGTCCCTTCTAGGTCCAATCTATACCTCCTGTGGAAAAGAAAAGCCAATAATCAGCTAGCATATAGTGTGCAGAAATACAAAGAAATTCTAGGCACAGCTGAGACAGCTGGTGCCAGGAGAGCATTTTCCAACCGTTGGAAAAACTTTGCAATGCCAAGTTGTAGAGCGTTTGCAGGCTTGCTTGTGGATATCGACGGAATCCAATTCTTACCGTAATAAACAGCAGCAGAGCACTAGCTGTGTGTGAACCTAATCTGCCTGGAATAATATGCAAGATTTATTTTAAGTTCTGATGAGTCGTATTATCCAGTGCATACCAAGAAAGAATCATTCGCGTGTAAATGTGGGCTTATGCGACATCTGTCTGGTATAAAAAGGCTGCATTATATTAGTATCTATAAATAGAGGTGGTATTTTTAAGTGCAGAAGTTAATGTAAGAATCCCAAAATAAATAAAAAATTTCAAGGATATATATTTCAGGATATTTTGACAAATCGTCACATCGGTAATTATAATGGGTTGCTGGCAAATTTCCACTATATGATGAATGAAGTAGCGATTTATTACATGTTTTTTTTTTTTTTTTGGCAATTTAACCAGTTCTGGCAAGTATACTACTGCAAAATAATTTATCACACTATAAAGACAGTGCCTCTTTGGAATTGTTCACCAGATGAAGGTTAGTTAACTATTAATTTAATTAATTAATTTGATCAGATGGTCAGCATTTGGTAGTTCCTGGTAAATTTACATTACATATAAGAGTGTGAACAACACATAACCAAACAAGTTTGAAATTTTTTTCAATAACGTTACTTGATTACATGATAATGAAACCTAAGTGATCAAGATAAAAATGACCTAAACAGTTAGGAGAATTTTAGTATTGAACAGCTTGTAGAAATGGATCAATGAATCAACTCAGAAGTTAACTATGATCTTAAAATATAGCATATGTTGAAGTTCGACTCTGATTTGCAATCTATTGTGTGTACACTGCAGTGTTTTACACAGCTTGACTGTTATATATTCCTCAATCTAGAATATGCTCCCAAGTTATTTTATCCAACCTTGTAATTCAAATCTTAAAAATATTAATCAATAATTTCCTTACAGATTTGGTCCCTAATGGTTTTGCTAATAAGATCAAAATTGAAATCTTCATTTAAGCTTGTTTAGGAATATTGCAAAATATCAATGCAAAATTTGCTTTATATAATATGTACACATTATTATATTTTATTATAGTAACATAATTAAAACAGAACTTTCACTCTTTTGAAGATCCAACATGTTTCATGACCTATCATAGGCATGGGAACCTTAAACTGTACTGCATTTCAGAATAATTACATATTAAAAATTTTTAATGTTTGTCCGAGACGACCACATTTCCATTCGTACCACCAAAATCAGCTGTGGAGGTTTTCCAGTGAACGACTGGTCGTTCACGTCAAAATTTAGAATGCATGGTAATTAAATACTCCAAAATTGGTAAAATGATAAATAGGTATCATGGCATCCTCCATCAATTTGGATATATATACTGAGTTTCAAACAAAAATTGTGGTACTGTGAGTCATATATGATCCACCTGAAGAGATTCAGTTTTACTTGGCACAAAGCTGATGTTCTACACACAAAGCCTACACATCTCTCGATCCTACAGTATACATATATATACAGTATTGGTTCAATCTTTGTTATTCTGCTAAATCTTCTGTTTGAGCAACCAAAATGTAGGACTTGGTTGTCCAAGAGGCAAACAGGAAAACATCCTTAAAAATTTGCCCATCCCCCTTCTTCCCTGATGAGTTTAACTAAACTAGAGTGAGAATGTTGTGCCATGAAAACTAAAACTAAACCTGTATTTGGTAAACCTATGTGGTTTGCTTGCCTCCTGCTTTAAAACTGTATAATGTTAATGCTTTTGCCATATTCCCCCCTCCCCCCCCCCATCATATCTCTGTAACACACAGAACTGATTTGATCTCCTCGCAAATGTGCATTCCCTTCCTTTTTTTCTACTCAAGAACCGAAACGGTGTATCTAAATATTTGGATCCATAAATATGCAATTGGATATGTAAGGGTTCCTTTTGTTTGCACTTACACTATCAGAAACAAACTCGGCTCTCGTTATTTATCATGAGTGTGTAGCATCCGTCTCTCCCTCTCTCTCTGATTAAGCAAGTCTCTGGGTTTACCTCAAGTTTGTCATCTTTGGATTCTCATATACCGTTATATAAGGCTTTAGATGTTTCATCTGCAAGCTATTAAAGTCATTCACATATATATATATACATTTTATAGTCCATCCCTCACTCTCTTTATTTGGTTTATTAGTTGCACAGTGAAGCAGGTTTTTTTTTGTAGTCTTGTTTGTGAATTATTTATGATGACTTGTGTAAACAAACCTTATCGGGTTTAACTCATGTCATATCCAAACGGGTGCGTACTGTCGCAGAATTATGCGCTAGCTGCACATTTATGCATGTCATACACTCAATTCTCTTCGACAGACTCGAGGTGCATAGTCGATGACGTGTCTTGCAGTCAAAAGCCTTGCTTTTATTTAATTTTTGATGTTTTTCTTTAAAATAGAAAGGCATTAAAGCTTGGAAAATGTTCAATGTTATTTTTATTTGGGTTAATGTGTGATCAAGTTCCTTCAACACAGCTAAAGAGTGATTCCAATAGTGTAGGGGTAGAGAAAAAAAAGAGAAATACAAATACTGTGTTAGCCATGTATGACACCACAAATTATTGCAAAATGTACAAATGTACTAATCAGGCTTTTCTTTAACATGTTTTACTTTAATTGTAACTGTTTTTGTAAAGTGCTTTAAATCGTTGCTCTTCCAGAATTGTATTTGTGGCTGTATAAATGTATTATTATTAATAATATAGCTTTTCTTCTGTTCTAGAGGAGATATAAATTAGACTTTCTCAGTACTAATGAATTAGTGTTAAAATAAAATAAAACTGTAAGCAAACTGCTTATCCACTAGAGAGCCTGTGTAAGAGATTGTGTAAAGTAAGTTGGCCTGACGTTTCGATCCTAGCAGTAGAACCTGCTAGGATCCAAACGTCAGGCCAACTGACTTTTACACATGTATTAGTAACTAATACCAGTGATGTTAACCGATGCATGTAGTCCACTGCTGTATAGTTGCAAAGGTGCTTTCTAGTTGACTTCACCCTCAATGAAGGTCTGGTCATTTTCCACAATTTTCATTTATTTATTCTCTTTTGGCATGTCATTCTCATTAATAATTTGCTGTAACCTTCCATTACAGTTGAATATTAATAACACGCAGTTTTCACACCATCAATTTTTTTCCCACAGTCTTTGGCTTCATTTTGTAGTCACTGATGCAAGAACAAACTGTAATGGTTTATATCAAAGCTAGCTAGATCTCGTGCGATTGTTTGTAATGTTGTAAGATTATTGCTTGGGTTGTTACAAAGGTATATGTTTTCCACTTTTTTTGTAGATTTTATGTTTTTCATGTTTATTTAAAAACGGGGAGGGGAATAATTGTAAACTTTTATTGATGACGAAGTGTTAAATTACATCAACCCACAGGTCATATTTTTTGCAATCTTGAGTTTGATGAATAGCAATCAATCAAATTAAAGCCCATGAGCTACCACGCTTGCCAATTGCACAAGGACTTAACAGGTTTTACTTGAACTGTTATTTTTTTAAAGCCATCCTAGTGAAATGTTTTTATGGGGTCAACAACGTACCTCTGAGAGTTTCTAGTTTGCCACTGGGAGGAAGGGAAGTTGGGAACAGGTGAGATATCTAAAGGACTGGGGAAAGAAGGATGCAAACATAATTTTGAATTAACTTTCTTGTATTTTATATGCTTTTAGAAGTACATCAGTAGATATCCAAAGCAGAAACATAACGTTTAGCAGTTATATTGTTTCAACCTACCCAAAATTTATAATTTCATGCCGGATACATAATTCACATTATTCCAGGAATTTGGTTAGCAATGCTGAATGTGCATATTCTTAACTTACAGTATACACATATATACGTTAGGAGAGTTGTATGCACTTTGAGACTAAATTAAGTCTAAAATCGAATAATTTCCATTTTTAGCTTTGGTTGCACATAGATCAGTTCAATCATTCATAATCTTTAATAAATTTGCGTGGCAGCTGTGAAAAAAAGCCGCCATACTCCCATTATTTAACAAATTGTTTGGCCAAATGAGTTTCACACAGTTCCACAATTGATTGAAGATTATTTAGGTCAGCTTTGGTAACATGAGAGCCTCGCGCCCTAAATCGACATCCTGATTGTTGACGAAGAATGCAGCGGACTGTAAGAAAACTGTTGGATATTTCCCAAACAGGGAACGCAGTACAGCCTTCATGTTGGTAGTATAGTGTTTTGTTTAGACTCATCATCATGTGTTAGCTACGGGGGGAAACTGATGCAACTATTGATTGCTATTCAAGATATATAACTTTGCACTTTTAATGACAGTCATTCTCCCACACAGCTCAGGTTCATGGACTTATTCCATCAATACAAAAAATGTTTTTCCTTGTTTAATATCAAGTCACCATTTTTACTGCAGGTATCAATAAGAGACATAGCTACCTTCTAAATCTGTACTTTTATTGCCATCTAGCACCATACTGCTTTTGTTCACTTCAAAGAGGCTTTGGAGGCTTTCAGCACCTTATAATCATTTGTGTTAGGATTTATGAATGGTTTGGGTATAAAGGATTGCGTTTTAATAATATCCAGTCTGGAAAATCGAAGACAGAAAAAAAAACTTATCAACCAACATGCAGCCAATTTTGATCATGAAGATTTTCACTGAGGTCCTGTACTCACATGCTAGCAATAATTAGTTGCCTGTGCGCCTGGATTTACGCTTGCACTCATACCCTGGGTATTTTGGAATTTACGATAGTGCTGTCATGCCTAGAGCCTTAATTGTACTCATATACGTGCCAAGAGCCTTGTACTCTTACTCGTGCTTAGAGCTAAGATCCTACTCGTACAGTTCGATCTACTGGTACTCGATCACTCGGTACTCTGCTGTACTCATACCTCAAGACTGACCTCAGGCATGGACGTAGCCAGGGGGGGGAGCAATGGGAGCTCCCCCCCCCAAAATAAAATTCATTAAAAGCAGGAAATATCATTAAAGCCCTCTTTTCAGGTTGAAGGAAGCTAAGCGACCCTTCTCAATCTTTCTCCTGAAAGTTTCTCTGCTACATAATACAACACTCTCATTATTGTTTATTTCCTGCAACGTGGGAGGCACTTTGGGCAATATTTTTCTTGGTACATCATGGCGCTCCGTTAAGTGTAATAATGCTCCCTTTCTCAGAAGTGCCCCTTTTAAAATTCTGCTCCCCCTTCCCCTTTCAAATTTCTGGCTTTATCCCTTAACCCCAAGTAATCATAGTACCCTAAAACGTCAGTACTGATAACATTGAAAGAGTGGAAAACAGAGAAGAGATGACTGGAAGTTCAACCATAAATGGTTTCTTTTTGCTTAATGAAGTTTAGAGATATGCAGACAAAGATTAAGGGAATATCATATTACAACTGTCAATTCACTCGATTAACAAGAAAAAAACCAACCTTGAACTGTCTGTAAAATGACATTCTTTGTCGGAACGTCTGCAAGGATATCCTCCTTCGGAAAGGTAATGTGGATTATGAAGAATGCGGAGAGCATGTAAATATGACATTTCAAGGGGAGACTTACGAGAACGTAGTAGGGATGAATGTAAAAAGTAACTTATGTGCCGTGAAGAAAGATATTTCCATCCTGCTTGAGGACGAAAAAAAAAGGACAAAATATGCTTCATTAAATAGTGGCTGAGATTTTTGGAGCATTTTCGGAGGCCTTCAAGATCATTTTGAATCGTAAATACATGCAGGTGGCAAACTGTTTCTGGCTCAAGACAATGTAATTAGCATTCTGTAGAAGCAGTTGAAATAGAGTAAAAGTGTATGGACACAGCTCAATGGTTCAGTCATTGATACAGTGGTGTGTGACTGAAATCTATAAAATAAGTAAAAATAATTCACAATGAGAAGTATCTCCCCCCCCCCTCACTATTAAAGTTTGATCGTATTTACGGTTTTATGTGCAAGTACAACATTCTTTGTAACCAACAGTATGGTTTCCGCCCTGGTCATTCTACTGAACTGCTCTGGCAGATGCTATTGACAGTCTTTACACTAACCTCGATAATGACTACACTTGCGTCGGCGTCTTCCTCGACCTGTCCAAAGCATTCGACACAATTAACCACTCCATTTTATTATCCAAACTATCTTTCTACGGAATCAGAGGAACAATTGGCTAGACAGTTATGTCACAAATAGGGCACAATATACTACATACAAGAATTCAATTCATTGGTGCATACATACAAACTTATCTTTATATATACACATACAGTGATTGACAAGCATCAATTCATTCTGTATTCCACATAACTACTATAGAGGTTGCAATGTGTCATTCTTTTGTCCAATAACTCATACTTAGTTTGTTTTATCATATGGCAATTATAGGCTTGTATTCATGGCTCAAATTACAGAAATATCTGAATAACACAGTATTCCACTGTATTCCACATAACTACTATAGAGGTTGCAATGTGTCATTCTCTTGTCCAATAACTCATACTTTAATAGTTTGTTTTATCATATGGCAAGTACAGGCTTGTATTCATGGCTCAAATTACAGAAATATCTGAATAACACAGTATTCCACTGTATTCCACATAACTAATATAGGGGTTGCAATGTGTCATTCTGTTGTCCCATAACTCATTCTTGGCTCAAATTACAGACATATCTGAATAACACAGTTTTTAAAATTTTCCTTTGAAATATGAAAAGCGCAGTTTTAAATCTCAAGGTATATTGACAGTATTCGTTCTTTATTTCAGAGAAAGGACGCGGCAAAATATACTGTAGGAACAAATGTGAGTAAGCTGGTGTTTGTAAATGATTTTGGAGTCACATTTCTTGTTTGTATCTTCCTTGTTCATGATTTGAAGAGGTTTAATTGGAAGTAGAGAAGCATTTGCTCGTAAATAATTGGGTTCATCTATCATTTCTTGTTTGCATCGTATCTGGTATCTTGTGTGACAGATGACAAGCTTCCTCAGGGAGTTGAACATTGTTGCCTGATTATTGTTTCACGAGGAGGTGATTTGGGATTTTTAGAGCTGCATTTTGCATTGAGGTATTATAGCCATGATCTATTGGTACTACTGTGGTACTATGTATACACAACATATATCCTTTAGATTTAAGCTGACAACAAAATATAAATTTTTTGATCCAAAAACCTTTCACAGCTAGGAGTGATGAAAAATAATCTACAGTATGTCAACTTCAAACGTTTGCATATTTGCAAAGATTGTGTCAAATTAGTGGGGCACAAAATTATTTCTGTCCTATAGACTAAACAGTAACTTTAACTCTCTGATTAAGAGAAGAGTCACAGATTACTCTAAACCATGCAGATCTCGTAGTAATATTGACAGGGGCACTGTCTTAAATTGCCTTCATTCCTCTCTTACCTGTCCCCTATATGATCTACCCTCTAACCTACAAACAACTGGTAAAATTCTTGCAACTGCACCCCCACCCCCTCCCCCCAATGACAGTTGGTGGGGTCATCTCCCTCTTCCTTCGGACTACAACATTAGTTACTCATAGTTAATCATAGTAAGAGTATGCAATCTTATAGTCTTGCGGCATAAACTGAATGCAAAATGAAACTTTAAACCAGACTGTATCTGGTAGTATTTTGAGTAATAGACTGACTGATGTACATGAAATTTGTATGCAGTGAACGCATGGGTACTATTAATTTCATAACGTGACGAGGGAACTTGATTGATTTCATTGTCATGAGAATTCTTCACAGTGCATGCCTCAATAGTTATGAAATCATTTGTTTTGTTTTTTCCATCTAGGAATCGGATATATATTCTTTAAATCGGATATATATTCTTTAAACAAAGATTCAGTTGTTCACTTCTGGCTGCAAAAGTGCTCAATACATATACATAAAAGCAGAAGTACATAATAAGTATATGTACATAAGGCAACCTATAGCATGTTGTTACTCCAGTTTCAGGCCTGTCAGCGATCATCAGACAACTGGATGCAAATGATAGTGTTACCTTATGTGTTGAATGCCCAGCGCACACACAAAAAAGCTTGCAGCAGGAACATCATCTAGTTCAACCCCCCCCCCCCCCCATTCAGTATGAATGTGAAAACCAATGTAGCTGTGGGGTACCTTCCTCAAGCTAATATTACAAAGCACATCCCTCAATGGGACCACATGCTTCACAAAATATTTAACAGAAACGCTTTGAAAGTCAGCTACAGCTGCATGAAAAATATGAAGTCAATCATTCAATCCCTTAAATTCTAACATCCCCAAGCAGGCCAACAATTCTACCCATGCTAGATCATGTAACTGTAGATCTACACAAATTTAACCCCTACACGGGAAATGTATAACCAGCGCAATACTTTATAAAGCCCAAGTCACATCGGACACAGAAACTAAGTCCTAAATCGGCATTTCCGGAGGATCCTTTAAGCAGCATTTCAACAATCTCACAAAATCTCTCAAGCACGAAAATGCCAAACTGAAACAGAACTGTCTCGGTACGTATGGAACCTGAAAAGAAGGGGAATCCAGCCACAGTATGTATAAGCTGGGAGATAGCAAAGGAATCGAACACATACAAACGCGAATCGGGCCACTGCAACCTCTGCGTAGGAGGAAAGCTGGCAATCTTACGTACAAAGGAAAGAATAAACGGGAAAAAACTGAGCTCATCTCAAAGTGTCGCCATGGTAACAGACAGCCCAGCCATGCTAGGAAGAAATAAGGTTACAAGAACGTTTGTGTCCAGTTGTCTGATGATAACCGCACAGGCTTGAAACTCGAGTAACAACATGCTGTAGGTTATCATATACGTATACTATATTATATAAACATATTTTTTCAAGTTTTGCTTTCTTGGATTTGAATGGACACTGAGTCGTTATGAGGGTATTATATCATATATGAGCATTACTCGTGTACTTCTGTTGTGATCCAATTATTACAAAAGCCTTGTTAATATTGGGTTTTTTCTTTTTTCGGTGAAACAATATTGGTTGGATGCCTGTGATTGATGTACTTAAAACTATGTTCTTACCCTGGGAATTATGCATGTTGGTACCTATAAGGACTTGAAAGTTTCCCAAAGCTGTAGGCAAACAAGTTTGCTTGATTTAAGGTTAAAACATGAAATTTGTGGCATCTCAGGGTAACTGCAAGTTGATTCGTTATTAGGAAAAGATGAAGCAGTTTTATTTGAATTGCCACTAACTGTACATAAGGTACTGGAGTCGGTCAGTTGGTGACTAGGACATTCTAATCAGTAGAACTAATTTGCTCTTCAAATTTGTTTGCATATCATTTCCTAGGTGGGAATTCTCTTACTTCTCTTCAGTAATTAGGTTGGAAGGTTTTATGAAGTACATGTTGGTCAGACATTTGAATGTTTTGGCATTGTCATTGTAGGACTTATCGAGCTGCCACGGTCGTAAATCGACCTCAGGCTCTACAATTAGCCTGCATAGCTTCTTAACACCATTAGGCTCTTTGTGTAAACACTGTGTGGAAATATGTTCATATCTACAGTACAGTCAATCATACAGCGTTCACACAAAGACCCTCATACAAGAACAAATATGTTGCAGGCGTTGCAGACTAACTGGTAAAAAAGAGGTCATTTTACGACCAAGGCAGGTCGATTACGTAATCTCAAGAAACTTTCCATGATATCTCGCTATAGTTGGGTTTATACAGCAGACCTTTAAGCTATATGTTTGAAATTGTCGTAGCAGAAATGTCACCCGGGCAATCAACAGATCAATTGGAAAACATACACCATAATAAGTGGACAGCAAGTGATTTTGCCTCACCATATATAGTTTCATATACATTTCCATATTCTCCAGTATATATTTAACACCAGCAAAAAGCAGCCACCACTGTAATTACTAAGTTGCAAGCTGTTCAATATTAAGATGGCATCGTTTCTTCAACAACAAAAATGACAGAAAATATAATTAATTGTAAATTCTAACCTATGTCTTCAAAATGTCTACGGAACACGTTTTTAAAACTTTGATCAACTGTCCATCCGCTGAGCTATAAATTATGATTGATTTTTGGCAGAGCACAGCTGGTCAGTCATTTAATATTCACGGTGATTCATATCGACAGAAGTCAGAGTCGGCTATATAGTACTCTTCATTTTTGTGTTGTGAGTGGATCCTGGCGACACTAATTCTCAAAGTGCAATTACGTCTAGGTGTGACAGTGGACCATCTTGGTGCAATATTGCTCCTGAAACGCCCCGAGCAATCACGTCATCATTGTCTCTAGTGAAGCTTGAGGCGACGGATAGTACTAAGGTGTTTGGGATTGATCTTCAAAGCCCATTAGCTGATGAACTGTAGCTGGTGCAGGTGACATAAAACATTCCGAAACAGAGCTCCTCAAGATTTTCTGCCATCATGTCAATCTCTCCGGAACGGAAGACCTTGTTCTACTTCTGGACGGTTCGCGGAGATGTTTGCCTCCCAATCTTCCTAGATTCACTCTCCTGCAAATTAACGTCCAAAAAGTATTTCCTAGCTTTCTGTGTCCAGTTCTAATTCTGGTGCAGCTTAGGGACATCGAGGAGACTTTTCGCAAATAAATCTTCCAGTGTTCTGAACAGACTTGAGGAACGGCTGTTTTGGGGAACATTTAACGTTTTTTTTCCCCTTCTCATTGAGTTTTTCCATAAAAACATGGGGGATAGCATTCTTTTTGTGATTTGTTTTGAAAATGTGTTTTATTTCATTTGAAATTTGATTTGTTTTTCTTTATCTCAGCTGTTCCTTCCTCTCCAGACTGACTCTTTAATTTTTGCCTGGAATTTTGTTTTTGATAAAGAGCTACGTAATGACCTCATCTAGAAATCTTTGAATGATTTTGATGGTGAACTGTGCTGTTTTCTCTCTGAAATATACTTGTTGCTTCTTATAGAGGTGACGGTTTGATAGGAAAGGCCAGAGATACTTTGATCTGTAGGTGATATCTAAATTTAGCGTAAGAAAAAGCAATTACATAATTAGCCATATTTTACCCAACAAGTTCAGGACATTAACGATACAACAATTAGCCAAAATTTGACAGCATTTGTAGCTCAGATCTGCATGCTACTATATTTTCCGGGGAGTTTAATAATCAACAAATAGGGAACAAAAAAGAAAATTTAACAAACCGTGTTCTCATTGCTGATGCATGCAGCTCTAACTCAGGTACGTGCTTCCAATACCTGCTTCTTAAACTGTAAAAGTACAGCCTAGTAAGAATTAAGTAGAGAATAGGAAATACTTTTAACTTGGATGTTATATAATATCCTTTGGGATTGCAGTAAGGGTGATATAGAAACTGAGCTGTCTTTACCACACCCCACTCCCTCATGACGGGAGGGACGAACCATCGAAAACCAGTTCATATAAATCCGCCGAGCTGTGAGTGGGTTTTGTACACAGGCGATCAGTTTGAAAGTGTTAAAGCCTGAATAAAATGAACTAAATACCAGCTGTGCAGGACAGTCTTAATGAGCTTCTAACTCTAACGCATTGTGTTCACGAACGAGTGAGTCCTTTCGATGGAGGTGTCGCCCACATCGGGCGGCAGCGAAAACGGATCTTTCCTCATCCTTCAATTATCCACAAGGGTATCAAGTTGTTGACTTTATTCTTACATGATTAGTTTTGCTGCTGTCTTTTGTTTAACAGTGCTCCGTCCCAATGCTGTTATGTGTTAGTATAGATATATATATAAATATATAAGCTATTTAGAAATAAACCTATAGGTATGCAATCTGTCAACTATTACACAGCTGTTATGCTTAGCTATGAACTGCGCCAGAGCATCAGATGTTGTAACTCCCTCTTTCATTCCTCGTTTTTCGTCGTAACGAAAATGTTATTGAACCCTTTGGATGTCAAGGGGGCAACACCTTCCATAAAAGAAATTTGCAGATGCTACGCTCTGAGTTTTTGTTTCGTTTTGTTGACTTCTGAAAGGAAGGAAGAAAGGAATTAAGGGAGGGAAGGAAAAGCTTGCAAAGTTACTTTACTTCTTTGGCTTGTCTTCATCGCAAGAGGATATCCCTTCAGTCACAGCATTTTAATTTGTGATAAAATGCATCACTTTTGTAGAAAAGTGAAGAACTCTTACACATGTTTGCAAATCTCTGTGACTTAAAATGGAACAAATGGATGTCACAGAGAAAAAGGATGAAGACTCAGGTAGTAAAAAAACAACTCGAAATAGGAATGTGAGGTTGTGGCTCTCGGCAAGGTCTAGAATTTTAGCTAGAATATTCGCACCAAAAGAAGAACCCGAACCGACACCACCTAATAGCGAAACAGATTCTGTGAGTATTTATATCGTCGTCACGTGTCAGTTGACATAGTTTGTAAAGTATTACCAAATCATCGGACCAATCACAAAATTTGATTGGTACTTTCGTGGTGGTTTCCCACCCCCCCCCCCCAGTTTTGTTTATGCTTTTGGATGCATCATTCACTCTGTCTGTTAAAATAAATATTCTGTTAGAATATTCGCACCAAAAGAACAACCCAAACCCACTCCACCTAATAGCGAAACAGATTCTGTAAGTATTTGTATCGTTGTCATGTGTCAATTGACATAGTTTGTAAAATAGTACGAAAGCATCAGACCAATCGCAAAGTTTGATTGCTACTTTCGTGGTGGTTTCCAACCCCTTTATTTTGTTTATGCTCTTGGATGCATCATTCTGCATCATCTTTGTCTGTTATAATCCTAATCATTTGTCAGTCAAACTAAATTTCTATTTTGAGTTTTAGTTTAACTCTGGGGAAAATTATTTAAATTTAATTACTGGTGTAAGATTATGGCAATAATTAACACTGGGTATGTATGATCTTATGTTGGGTTTGAAATGCACCAATCAAAAAAAATTTGAGCTCTTAAAACCTAAACGAGAAATGTGGTCTATGATCATTTAGATTTTAAAGGAATTTTATCAAGATGATCAAAAAGTGCCCAAAACTTTTGAGTACTTTTGAAATCATCCCACCGTTAATCAGTATTAATTAAATTAGTTATAATTTCATATGAGTTATCAAAATGATAGTGAAGGAATTGGACAAAGTAAACAAAAACTGAGCTATTGAATTAGTCTAAACCCTTAAACAGATGACACAATATTTTTTTTGGTGGGGGGGTGGATGAATTAATATACATATTTTTCTAATCTGTTTTGTTGGTCATTTATTACGGAGGATAAAAATCACAAATCACAATTTTCCAAAAAATACTGAAAATGTTACCTTTCACATCCACTAGCTGACTAGTCAGATGAGAATGTTACATTTGCAAAATGTGTATATTTTATGAGAAAGATAAGTAATGAAATGAGTAATTGCTGATCGAGCAAGTTCCCCAATTTACTGTATGCAAATCTTCCCTCTGAAGCCTTGTTGAGATTAGCTTAAGTTGACATCTGTTTTTGCTGCTCGGTGGAGTTTGTTAGGAACGTAGTCAAGGGTACCAAATTGCACACAGGTGATTACATTCCCGATAATCGTTGAGCTGAATGATCGATTGCCCGAGAAGCATGGATTCATTCTGAAGTTGATTGGCTAATGAACAACATCAATGTGCGTACGTTGGATTTCAGTCTGCTTATAAAGCACCGTTACTTAATATACGTCTAGCTGTCAGGTACTGTAGGTAGTGAATGCTCAAAATGTAACCCAGCTCACGTGAACTTGGAGGGCATAATTGTTAAATTCTTTATGTGAAATCCAAAATGAAGCACATGGTTTGGTAGGCACATACCATAACAAATCTACCTGTGAGAGATTTCATAAATATATATCATTTTTGGGACATGACCATAACAATATCAGTTCAATTAAGTTAAGCTATACTCACAAATTTATTAATTACCATTCGACCATAATCGCAAAAAGAAAAATGCAAAATTTGTGTCATTTTAAGATTTAAACACTGCAATCAATTTTAAGATATCGTCCAATTTTTAGGTAGCCAAAAAACAGCTACTAATTTTGAGACAGCTCTGTTTTTGTTTAAATATATATTCAAGTGATTGGAAAAAAAAATACTCCAGATAAAACAGTAAAACCCAATTGGATCTGACCCAGAACTTAGGACCTATATACTCCAAGAAATTTTTCACCAGCCCCGTGTTTAACCCCAATTATACAGATGTTTCTTCTAATGTTCATTTAGTCTTGCAAGAAATAGTATTATTACCTATGATACCATCTTACTTTCATAATAGAGTTAAAAAAGATTAAAACAATGTAACATTACAAAATATTAATACCGCATGATATTTTTCCTATAGTTATCCTGGTTTCAATACATGCACCTACCTAAGGCAGCTGTCACAAGAAATTAAAGTAACGTCAAACATTCATGAATTTTGTATGAATCAGACCTAACAACGTAGCTAATGATGACTGATCCTATACCTTTCCAGGCTTATCACTCTTTTCATATAGCGGTATATTCTTTGCTATTATAAGTAATTCTCCACAGCTTTTGGTACATGGTTTCACCATATACTCATACATTATTCATATAAGGTAGGACAGCTTTTCTTCTCAGTTTCAATTTCTAGTCTTTGTCTATCATTTCTGTCTTTTCCCCTCTCGAATGTGGTAACTTAGAGACAGTCAGTATAGCTTAGTCAGAGCTGTCTCAATTTGGAGCTGTCAGTCAGTGCGTAACGAGATAATGGAATGAATACAGCCAAAGCATGTATAATATACATTAAATTGACAATACAAAGATTACACACTGCCAAATTGAATGAGACATACAGATATCTATTTTTGTGAGTATTAAATGAGTTTTGATATCCATTACATCATCATATTTAATATGTTAATTAATTAATGGACGTTAATTTGTCCATTAATCAGTCTAACGTCAGTCCATATAGTCAGTCTTTTTAACAGGATGATCTGGTGGCTGAAGTAGATAACTCTAAAATATAATAGTTTCAAGTCTGAGAAGAGGAGTGATAGGTGGGGAACAAGGGGATGGAGGGGGGGGGGACAGAAGAAAAGTTAGTCTAAAATATAATAGTTTCAAGTCTGACAGTCTGATCTAACATATTAAAGGAAACAAAATAACAGGTACTCCAAACAATTTTTCCTTTTTCCTTTTTTTTCTTTTTTTGGCTTTCCACCCATGTACATGTCTATAGTTATGGCTATTCAAATATTACGGTAGTTAATTTATACCGATCTGCGATAAAAAATTGAATGCTGGTTTTCATAATTCGATGTATAATTAATGAGTAAATGCCTGCTGATTAAATACCTTCGATGTAATTAAAACCGGCCTTTCCTTTCTTCACTCTATATATACAATGTTATCTAGTCTTTGATGTATTTGGTTTATAGCTTGCTCCATTTCTACGACCAACCACTGTTCGCAGCTTCTCATTTCAACCTCAGAATCCTTGTTTAATGCATTTTTTTTTTTTGGGGGGGGGGTTGCTCTTTTGAGACATCATACAGCGAGGCAAACATATGAAAAGGCTAAATTCTATTTTTATTTTTAAATTTATTATACATGGTAAACACCTTGTGAATTTACTGTAATTATGGTTTATACAACTCATGGGAATTAATCAGCATGGGATTTTTCAACATTTATTAAAAATGGTGGGTCTAACTTTAAGGTTTCAAGAACCGCCCAATCTCTTTCAAATACATAGTCTAATTACTTTTATTATATTCAACTCCATTGGGAAAACAGGCTCTCAATAGAAGGCTTTGATGGAAGTAAAACCTGGATAAAAGTATGGTAGGGAACATAGTACAATTAGAGTGCAATGGAAGACTGCTTACATATTTGAAACAAAGAATTGCCATAAATTACATCTTTTGAGTTATAAATATTTTTGGCCCATAACTGCTTGGAAGAAGAAAAAACATAACTAGTGATTCGGGATATGATATTTGAAAGAAAAACTAAACGTTAGACTCGCTTTTATAATTTCATCAGACGACAAAATCACAAATAACAAATGGGCTCTTTCATCCTCAAAAATTGTAATGAAGAAAAAGAAATGGTCTTTTATCACTCTGTGTGTAGTTCTTTTTGGCTACGAAAAAGAAGGAATTTATAGTCAGTTCAGATGCTTACGATGGTAACTCAAGCATATCTGTGGATATGTAAATGCATGCAGCTGCCAGGTTCTCTGGGGAACTTCAGAAGAGTTGTACGGTAATTAAATTTTCATGTAAATATTGCTCCCAGTTTTGAGGAAGTTTGCCAAATCACATGAACAGCAATAATTTGAGATTAGCTAAGGATCACCTCTTTATATAACCAACATAATTTTTACAAATGTATATATAGCACATTCAGTAGCAACTCTCTATTTATTTGAATTGAATTTATTGTCCACAATCGGAAATTTGGCTTACACAGGTCGTAAACAGAAAAAAAAGGGAAAAAAACAAACAAGTAAGATTCAAAATAAGAAAAAGGCATCCAGAGATTCATTGCTTTCAATCAATTTAATAGTAGGCTATATATGTGATGTTGTGAGTGTCTTAATTTGTGTCCTTATTTAATCAGTGAAGCTCTATTGATGTTACAGTTGTTAGAATACTTGCAATAGTTCTTCAACATTGGTTACATCCAGGTTGAAAATGACAGAATTACTATACATTCAGTGGTTTACATATTTACACATGCTAAATACATCAGTCCGTACTACATTATGGCCATGGCACAAGCAGGCGACCGATTAGTCGGGGGTTATATCAGTGGCATAACATATAATGATTTGATGGCCCAGGGACAGACAATTGGATGGAGCTCTTAAAAAGAACAAAGCAAGCAATATTGCAAAACTGTACTGACACAATTCGGTCCCCACATCTTCTTAATGTTACTGAGGACTGAACTCTTTTACTCTCGAAAGCAATGTACTGTGTTCGTGGTTTGTGGTTCTGATTTTAGGTTGTGTCCCTCACCCACCCCCCCAGCCCAATTGCCACACTTTAAAATTGAACCCATCATAGTATGCTGCTGCCTCTATACCTGTATTTCCACAACTCTTTCTCTCCCCCCTATCTCTCTCGTCATCAAGGAAACCAAACAGTAACATTCAATTGACACTTTTATGCATCCTAAGTATTAACAAGACTTCTAAATATCATGAATGTAGGATGTAGCCTATATATGTTGCACCATTGAAGTTTTAATACTCAATACTTCCTGACAACATCTGTGCTCATGATTTACTGGAGCAAGTTTGTAGCTTGACCTTGTGACCTGCATAGTATATAATCCCCTCAATTTGCACTTTCCTGTTTGAAAGTGAACATTTATAGCAAGCCATAAATAGGTCTTTAATGTTGACATGTCTTTTCAAATGAGCTGGTATTAAGTTCCCAAACCTGACATTATATACCATATATATAGCCTTTCCATAAATTGCCCCATAATGTTTGAGGTAGACGTGACTCTCTATCCCCGGCAATTTCTGCAGGTTTTTCTTGTATACAACCCTAGGGTGACAAACCATTAAGACCAGGGTGCTAATGCCTCTCTGATTAATTGTGACTCTTATTGCTGGCTCTGTTTTATTGATACATGCCTGAAAACAACGACTCGTAGCGGCCTAATTTCCAGCAAAACAGTAGGGTGGCTAGCTACAAGGCAGAGCCAACCAAAGGTACATTAATTCGGAGAATACCTCCAGAACGTGTCAGAAATTACAAAGGGAATGTTCATTATGTCATTGATGAAAAGGGATTCTGCAGTGAGTTTTTTTTTAAACATTCCCAGAATTGATGCTGAATCCAAACAGCCGAAGGAATCCCTTTGGGCATGAATGGATGAAATATTTTATGATTTGCTGTAACGTGACATTTTCACATTTTGCTCCTCATGATGTAGTGTTATATTGTCATGCATATCAAATAAAAGTTAATAAAACTTTTTAAAAAAAATTTGAACACTTTTAATATGATAGGAACGAGAGTATAAATAGACACACATATCTGAATGTCATAAATGTACTTTTTAAATGAGCTCTTTGCCTTCAGTTGCCAAGTTTATCAAACCTAGCAAGTATTGTTCAAAACCATCAAGAAACCATCAAGAAGGCCTTTAATTATGCACTGTTTCACCTTGCAAAATTTAAGTGCTTGTTTTCCAAATTGTCTCCAAGACAATTTTTTTCATAGTGAGTTGACAACATGCAAATGGCAATTGGAATTGTTGAAAAGGATAGATAGCTGCTTATTTTTTTTTCCATTGGTAATGCGAAAG
The DNA here is from genome assembly GCF_037975245.1 of Apostichopus japonicus. NCBI lineage: Eukaryota > Metazoa > Echinodermata > Holothuroidea > Aspidochirotida > Stichopodidae > Apostichopus > Apostichopus japonicus. The sequence continues at coordinate 6,223,000 of NC_092578.1, forward strand.
TAGTATTGCTTTTGAGCTTTATCAAAGATCAATGCAAACATTAAACTGCTTTCAAAGTTAATTCAAAACTAGGCTAGCTTCACTTTCAAATGGCCATATAACAGATAAGTTAGTTTCCGTCTTCTGTGTGTGTGTGGATCGTTGGGTGGGTGTCGTTGTGGATATTTAGCTAAAATCTCTTTGTTTTAATTTTCTTCCCTTTCTCTGGGTTTCAAATCCAAGGAATTTATAGTTTCACAGATTTTTCTATAATTCTTGAAGAATAAACTTCAACGATCACATTGATAAACTAGATTTTAGTTTGTTTGTCGTTTTGTAACCTCAGCTCCCTCACTCACTCTCTTTCTTTTAACTTTGAATTAAAGAGAATTTTGAAAGTGAGAATCTGACTCAAAGGGACTGAACGGAGAACCAATTAGAAACAAAACTTGATAATACAATTCAATAAATACGACCACCGTTTTCAGCTTAATTTCACTATGTGATCTTTGTATAGATTGGCACAACATTAACTATAAAAATGCCATGCAGATAGAAATTCCAAAACAGTCAGGCACCTCCTCAACAAAATGTTGAAGAGTAGTGTGTTTGTTAAGTCTATTTGAAATGTTGTGGCTTTCTGCATACCAAAGCAACTTTTGTGTCGCTATATATAGTCGCAATAATTGAATGAAAGGCTGAACGAAGAAAACCTAATTATTCCACACTATGTTACAATATGGTATAAACACAGAGTCAAGTATTAAACGGTTAAATGAGATGAATTAATTGCTAAAACGGGTCGTGCTGTTTGGTTCAAAACAAACTGCTCTAGAGTTTCTTGTCTGTTACAAAGTGACAGTATAATTGGTCTCGTTGAAAATTAGTTTAATTGAGTTTCTCGACACATTCGTTTGTGTTGTATTACGTACATATAGGTAGTTTTCACTCTGAAGTTATGCATAGGCCTACCTTTGGATTCTTCAACAAACTGTGTTTAGTTTATTCTCTTTGTTATATCACTCTTTGGAAATACCACTTTACGTAATGTAATGAATTTGTATTATTTCACATAAAGTTCTTGATGGTTGAGAAAGACCATGTAACGTATTCTGACAGTTTACGGAATACCTTGATTGATCTTCTCCAGGGGCCTCCAGGCTTCCAGTATAGTCCTACAGTATGTTGGTAATTGTATCAGGTTCAGTACTGCATTCAGATCTTGACAAGCATTTGTTTAAAATTTATATAGCCAAAGAATAGTGAAGGTTTGTCTGTGACTTAATCTTTTGTAATGTATATGAAAAGCAACGTATAAACAAGGGGTGGGGAGATCTAGGCAAGATGAAGGAAGGGGACTAGAGGTTTGTGTGGTAACAATAATTACTTATATATAATAATAAATAATATATATATTTATGATGGTGAATAAATACAAAACCCTATTGGCACATCTGACCATAAAGATTTCTTTAGAATGAGGGAGTTATATATACAGAATATTACATGCAAATGGTTTGATAGGACCATTCCATATTCTAGCCTAACGAAGAGCATTACAAAACAATAATCAAATGTTTGAAATAAATGGCAAACAATCTGCCTCTCAAAAATATCGAGCTGTGATCAAAACATCTGGCCCCTAACTGTTATACATTCCAGTGACCAATACATTTAAGTACAATCTCTCAATACATCAGGGCTTCTTCATTTTGGAGAATAGTAACAACCTTTCTTTTTTGGTTAATTTCTTCTCTCTGTTTCCTTGTTTTTTTGTAAACTTTTAAACCCAAGCACATTTGTGGAAAACTCAGTTCTAGTTAACAACGATAAAGGAATTCTGTAATGAAAAATCAATACCAATTGTCCTTTTTTCTTTAAGGAAAGCGATGGACACTGATGAAGATAATACAACTTGAAGAGTGAAACTATAAATTTGAAAAGCTAAAAATAGTGACATGAAGAACAAATTTTTTCTTCACTCAAGGTTTATACATAGCATTATTATTTTTATTATTATTTTATTTTTCTCTCTTTTCTCATCCCGTAAGTTGACTTGAGAGCCTTTGTTGACGTATAAAAGCACACAGATCAATACAAACTCTGAGTTTTAAAATTACTCGTCTCTCCAAAGCAGTATCGGTAAACATTGTTTGCTTGTGATGCAGGTTTGCAAACATGCAGCAATTTATGTAATTTAGATATATATGTGCAAGGTTGCTCCTGAATTAAACCTACAATTTGTTTCTTTATTCTTTATTTTTGTTTTCGCCTCAGGATATTTTTGTTGGGAATGTCAGGCAAAAAAATGGAAGCTAACAAAAGTACAAAATGTAACATTAGTATTTGAATTCTGGGTGATAGAATGTCATAAGTTGCGATAAGAGCAGTATTGGTTTTATACTGTAAGGCTGTGATTACTGACGTTGAATTATATGTATTGAAGTTAATTTATTCTGGTTGAAGCATATGTTCAACCATTCAGGGAAGCATTAGGTAACCTGAAAACGGATCATCTTTAGTTCCTTCAGTACTTCAAATTGTTCTCTTAGAATCAATGAACATAGGTGTAAATTTCAACGGTTTTGCAGTTGAAAAACATACTACAAAAACATAAAACAAAAACATACTACAAGGCATTGCTAGCAACAAATTAATGTTGTAGATTCTGATCAATGTGACTTTTGTCACAATACTGTTGAGACAATTGAACATTTATTTTTTTACTGTCCTTTTGTTGGTATATTGTGGGAGTTTCTTAATAATATTTTGACCAATGGTAGTATTGATTTAAATATTAAGAAGGTAGAAAGGGTATTATTTGGTTGTAATCATGACTGTATGTTTAATTTGATTGTTTATTCTAGTGAAATATTATACTTGTAATTGTAAACAGAAAAAACAAATTCCATCTGTTTTGGGGTTGCTTGACTTTTTGAAAGGTTACCTTAGCTTACAGAAATGCATAATTAGATCTATTATGAAAAATGATTGGGAACAATATTGGGAGCCTTGGGTAAACTTATTTTTGTTGTTTTGTACTGAAATGAGAGTTTAATAAAAAAAAATAAAAAAAACAACATGTCAACAGACAAGCTGCAGCAGCTAGGCTGAACCCTCAGTATCAAACAATGGAGATTATCTCAGTATAACAGCAGTGTTGTGTTTATTACTGCATTGCCTATTGTGTGAAGTCTATACACAGCACAATAGATAACATTCTACACAGCCTGGCTGCAGGATGCTGCAGCCCCCTCAGCATCCTAAGTTTGACACAGTGCCTTTTGTCAAATTATTACACATTACCACTGTCAATGTAGTAATAATTTCTGATGAATTTATTTTTGTACTTTCTTAAGATTTATTGATATTCATGAAGGACACATATAGTTAGTTGGAATAAGAATGAAGTGGGGAAATGGGGCAGTATGCGGTATATAATTTATAGTTATAATGACCAAAGAGTTGTCACAATAAGAAGACTCTCCCTGAACTGAGAATAAAGGGAGAAATTGGGCAGGATGTGATATCTAATTTTTAGTTATAATGGCCAAGGAGTTGATGCAATAAGAGGACTCTCTGAGTTAAAAAACAAATTTCCTATTTGTTACTAAACATTGAAATTATTAGTAACTAGTACACAACAGTTTTCTTCCCCTAATGATTGTCCCTTAACATCTACCTCCATTCTTTGGCCAATTATCTAGTTATGCATACCAGTTTTTATGAGTATTTCTGTTTTCATTGTTGTATTGATTGATGGCTTATAAATGTACATGATTGCAGCTAGTTTATAAGCTATTGCGTCATTATCAGTTAAAAACAAACAGTGTTTTGTGGGGAAAAACCAGATACATGACATAATTTGGAGTAAGAGAAATTCAAACTGCTGTCGTCATGCAATACGTGTAGTCGTGTGCCATCAGCTACGAGGTACTAATTCCACTACATCAAAATCATAAAACAGAATTATAAATTATTTGCATGCTTCATCACTTTTATCATCTAATATTATTATTCTATTTAAAAGTCATCATTAATTAGCAAAATAATTAATCTTCCTCGGAAAGCTACCAAGAATGATTTGTCCCTACATGTAATAACTTAACATCAGAGTGTTCTGTCTGTGTGCAAGAAGCACCATATAGACCAGCCTTACAGTACACTAATGTTATGAACGGCCGGGTATGTACTCACTCGAATCGATCGCTGCCGGTACACTGATGCAGAATCAAGTACGAGGTCGTGAGAATAAATTTGGCTGAGAGGCAGTCAATAGCCACTCTCTTTGTCTCCAGGTTTCATGTTTAGAGCAAAGGTGAATGACTCCAGATAGTATACACTAGCATATATTGAGGGAGTGTTAGCTCAGTGGTTAACGCCGGTGCCTTTCAAGATTAATGTATGTCGTCCAGTTACAGAGTTGTTGACAATTGACAATTCATAATCATGGACGTTAAAATATGAATCTAAGAGACAGACTTTGGTCAGCCTGCGGCTTTGATAAGCCAATGATGGCTTTTTCGCGAGTTAAACTGCTTGCAGGAGGATCTAAAATACAATACAATACAATATGTACTGAAGGTGTGTGCGTTATGATCCAGCCTATAGTCACACAGTTGTTGCTTTGTTCCTGGTTCAATAACCTATCAGGGCTTTTTGTTTTGTATGGATGTATTAAGCCTTGCTGCTGTTCAGGTTTGTTGAGCATCATCATCTTCCAGTTCCATAGCTTTGGTGGGTTTTTAAAGAAAAAAAAATGTTAACCTGTGACTTGGGAAATTTAGCGTGGGTCCATCAAAACAACCATGCTTGTCCTGACTCTATCCACTGTAGTGATGGTTGAATGGGCTGTGAAGTGGTTGGGCTAGGAAAGTAAAACTTTCAAGGAATATATGTCTTTATGACGTACATCACAGTCCACCCACTATGTTACATTATCTTGGACTTTTAGATGCGTGGCATGATTTATCTGACAGAAGTGTATATATACTTTGATCCGTTGTATCTAGAGTTACGACCCAGATAATGAAATAAGGTTTTCAGCTAATTTATTTGATGATTTCTCATAATTCGATAGTTTCTTTCATATCAAAGCCAAAATAAAGTAATATTAAAAGCAAAACTCAGAGAGTCTGTTTTCGTACGTGAGATGAAAGGGAAATGGAATCTTCATCTTTTTTCAAGTGAGTTACTATATTACATCATTACCATATATAAAAGTTTCTATATTTCCTAATTGCCATACATGAAACTTATTAAATATCCTAATTACTACTACTGTGCAAGACAGTGAAGTCAATGTATGCATATATTAACATTTCTGTATTCCCTGAGTAATTGCTTTGTCTTGTTATATCATATTCTAATGTGCAAGAAAGACTATATAGCTATTGGCTGTTGTTCCAAAGCAAAACAATTTTTTAAGAAAATAATTACGGAAGTGACTGGTTCGGGTTTTGCTCAAGACCTTGCTTTCCTAATCTCAGATCATTGTAGCTGTGCAAACAGTGGATTTTGGTGCTTCGTATTTTGCAGAATACAGAATACTGTCATTCTTTCTTAATGACGTAATTGCATTTTAAATATGTAGAAGTTGATCTTCCAAGGAAAATAGTGACTCGATGACACATTAAATATATGAGTAATAGAAAATGTTGTTGTGATGTATTGGGTAACGTTATGCCGAAGAGAACAAAATGTGTGTGTATGTGAATTTATGTATTACTGCTGTGATGCTTGATGATGTATATCAAAAAATTACATTCAGTACTGGGTGGGAAGAGGGGGGAGGGGGGTTGGGTGGCACTTCTCCCAACCATTATGATTATCCCTCCCCATGCAGTTGTCCCTCTGCCCCATAATTTTGGCCGTGATGTGCCCTTTCTACTGGTGCGATTTTGCACCTTTTGCCAACCAGAAAACTGTTTTTTGTTTGATGCAGTATCCAGGCCATGACGTGATTCTATGTTGATATATACAAATGGTTTAAAAAGTACATACAATAGTTTAGGTTTAGGCTTCTTCATGCCATTGCAACTGTACATTCATGCCATATGATCTGTGTACTGTTTGTATTTTTCACTGATCTAGATAGCATCTTCCCTTAATTAATTAACTAACTTAATTACTAACTTAATTACTAACTTACTTAATTAATTAACTTAATTAATTAACATATATTTTTAATTAATTAATTTTAATTAATTAACATATATTTTTGCATTCATTTTCTTATCGTGTCAGCTATTGTGACTTGATCGGATCTAGTTAAATCAGCTGGTATGTACTAGCCAGGGAGAACCTTTGATATGAAAGTTAATGAGATACTGTAGTTATCGCAGCATCACAGGATATATGCATGCGTTATGGCATTAAAAGATGTTACCAGTATAATTATGGGTCATATATATATCATATATACTAATGACACAGTAGATCACACAAACTTCCAGCTTGTCGTTTAATAATCGGCCTTGAAACTGACGTTTCCTACCTTTTTTTATGTGTATATTATAACAAATACAAAGTAGACAAAACAAGGTATGATGCAATAATATGAATTGTCATGGTTACTAATTAGGGAATAGATTAACTTTATGATTTATGGGCTGGATCGTTTTCATGCATGGTCGATCCATGATTACTAAATGTAATTAGATGTTTGAATTCATGCTGGTTTGCAACCAACATAAATGCAGTATGTGTGAAACAGCCCAGCTATATAACTTAACACTGATCAATAGACAAATATTCTCTTTATTTAATAAAAGAGCATGTGCTGTTGTGGTTGAAGTAGTAGAGTACATCAAACCATATATATTCTGGAAAATAACCAAGAGTACTTTAATTTCCTAATATCTTACTATTTTTGCTTCATATTGGCTACAAATATTCATCATGTCTCTCAGTATGGTTGCTTTTTTATAGGTTCTTCCAATATAATTCACACCCATGCAGTGGCGTAGGAAGGTACTTTTGAGTGGGGGGGCTGAAGACTGATGGCCGGCCTGGGGGAGGGGTCTAAGAGGTGGTCTCAGATGCAATTTGGTGCAATATAGCACACTTCAACACCTACTCCATTTTGTAAACTTAATTTTGTATTTTCACCTGGCCTTAGATGCTATTTGGTGCTCCAAATGAGATTTTTTTCTCATTTGGAAATGAAAAAGGGGTTTTCTGACTTGCGAAGCGGGGGGGTGGAATGATACTTCGGCCCCTCCACATTTTTCACTGGGGGGCTGGCGCCCCCCCAGCCCCCCCGGTTCCTACGCCCTTGCACCCATGTAAATGATTCGATAGAAATGTTTTTTTTGTAATTAGGCCGTTTCTGCTTTTAATGGCCATCCTATTAATTTAAGGCATGCAGTATTGCTGTCCAAGTTTTTGGGAGATCAAATCTGCTAAAAGTTTGCAGTATTTTTTTTTTTTGGAGGTTGCAAGAGAAAGTTCAAAATAATTCCCAGAAATTGAAACAATTAAACGTTTCAGTCTGGGAATCCTAAGACCAATGAACCACCCTTTCTATTTATCAATTTGCTATCTTAGAGTATTTCACAATAATAATTGCAAAATATGAATAAATAAATTCCACTTAAATTTACTATTAAATATTCCTCAAATGTGCTGAATGTAACTGTTATCAACTGTTTTGTTATAAACCAAGGAAATTGTTTACCGCAATATTATTTAGAAAAAACAGGACACACATAAAAAAACTTGACACTCCCTAGTATAATAATGTATTAGTTAATTGGCATAAATTGTTTTTCCTGGTGTGTAATAACAAACAGTGCACATGTATGGCAGTAGGTGGAAAATAGATACGTAATTGTGGCATACACAGTACAATGATACATTCTTGAAATAACGCATATATATATATATATATATATATACCTACTCGTATCAGTTTACGTCATTTATGTCCTACACGAATCATGCCTAATCCATTTCGTCACTGCCCATTGATTACATAACAAGAACTCTTTTTTTTTTATTACTGATGGCAACTAATGAAGTCAAGAGGGAGCAAACGATTTAATAGAAATGGACAAATTAAATTAACCTACATGCCAAAGATGTGGCCTATGGTACAGAACGGAGCACACATATATATATATATACGCAGAGCAGGCCTCTGGTAAATATCATTTGAATTTGCGACACCTTATTAGGGAAAGTCAAGACAGGAGTGATTGGTGGATTGGTAGCAAATTAGATCAGAGTAGATATAGGAAGAAGATAGAAAATACTCCCGCTCGGGGCTGGGAAAGGGCTGTCCAAGGTTGGCTGATGGGAAGCGTGTTCTATCGATCGGAGCATTCTGTTACTCGAAGACGACGTGGGGAGAGTGTTTGTTTGTACAACGTAACTGGCTGCTAATGTATGCAAACCCCACTGCGTAATAGGCAGGATGCCCGATCAGCGTTACTCTGATGGGGTGAATACACTTTTCCTCTTGCTTTGAGCTGAGTCAAACAAGAGGGGAGCTAAGGAGGGAGGGGGAGGAAATGTGATCGTGGTAGGGAAAGGAGGGAGGAGGGGTATAGGAGGGAGAGAGGGAGAAGGAGGGAGGGGAAGGAGGGAGGGAGGAGGAGGGAGGAGGAGGAGAAGGAGTGAGGGGAGGAAGGAGGGAGGGAGGAGAAGGAGGGAGCAAGAGGAGGGAGGGAGAGGGAGGATGGAGGGGAAGGAGGGAGGGAGGGGAGGGAAGGAGGAAGGAGGAGGAGGGACGGGAAGGAGGGAGGGGACGGAGGGAGGGGAAAGAGGGAGGGGATGGAGGGAGAGGATGATATGCTTCTTCTCCTAGTGAGTATTTGATTGAGTGTGGAGTGTAGAAATTATATTGGTTATTAGAGACTATATACAGTGTATGACATCAATAATAAAGTACAATCTTTCTATCTTCCTGTAAGGTGTACAAGTCAAGTGAACTAACTATCATTAGTAATATATATATAAAGGTTACCTTTTTATAGGAAAAGATAATTTTAAATTTATATTACAATTACCAAAGTCACATGTCAAGTGAGAAGTTGTCAGGGTGCCAGTAAAAAAAATGCACTCTGAAAAGTTTGGTTGGTATCGCTACTTAAAATGAGTCAATAGAAGGACAAAAGAGAGGGGAGAAGAAAGATTTTGTCCTTCTAACGAATCACTTGGAATATTAAATTTTACCTGCACAAATTTCCAGAGTGTGCTGTCTATTTATAGTAGTTGTGGTTCTATTTTTAAAGTTTGTTCTCATGCAAGACACCCTTGACAATATTACCGATAAAATTGACAGCTTCTGTTCCTGTTTTTAGAAAGAAATATTTTATACAGGTGCAGACCTAATCAAAACCAGTTAAATTAAAAGCCAGCATATTCGATTTACCATACATATTGCCAGCACAAATTGTTAAGTGTCATGTTTACACAATGACATAGTACGGTCAATTCCCATACTCCCCTGTTCCTCTGTTTAATTCTCACCTGTGCTACATCGGAGCTAAAAATATCTCTAATTTGCTGATATTAAATTGAGAGTAAAATCAATGGTACCCCAGCTGTGCTCCACAAATGCTATTTTGACGTCATTCAGATCACAAATAGTCTAAGTGTGTTTGTCTATCTAACCCGTAATTTTTTTAAATCATTTTAAAAGAAAACATTTTTTGGGGATACTGTCTGTTTACTTTGGTTAAATATGCAATACCTCTTTTCCCCCCGTTTTCCCTTTGGTTTTGTGACACTTGAGAGATGTGATGTACAACTGCATATTTAGAAGACCGTAATTGTCGTTGAATCTTCAGAAGATGAGTGTGGTACATTCATTTTCTTTTACATGGACTGCCTGGGAGCACATGTTGTTTGCTTCATTGTGGAGCAAATGCAAGTTGGTTGTCATGGTAGCACTCTGCTTAAAGCTACAAGCTTTAACAGTGTCCTTTAATGTTGCAAGCTTTATATTCTTGAACAAATCCTCCAAAAAATAGGGAATTTCTAGCAGATTAAAGACACAGAGAAAGAATTTGTTTCATAAAGGAAACAAAAATGCATCAATGAAATTGGTTTCAAAAGGTTTACATTTCTTTCTGTCGAAAATTATGGTTGATATTTTAGAGCTAAGCTCTGATGCATCTGACCTAGAACAAATCGACAAAATCGAAGAAGAAAAAAAAAAATAGAAAAAGCTATCGTGTACATTAATCATCATATTGGAGTAGAACCTTCTATATATATGTATGTATGTATATAATATATATATATATATATTTACTGATATTAAGTGTGGCATGAAATTAAACTTGAGCTTCTCTTAGTCATGTCAATTGTATTGACCAAGTTTTCATGAAATATTTAGAAAGAGAGAGAGAGAGAGAGGTAGAAATATCTTAGAGGATTTTTTGTTAAAGTAGGTTTTTTTAATGTATTGAGTTTCACATCAAAGTCTCCTCGGAAATGCAGTTCATTAGGCTTGATATAGGCAAGTTTAGTTTACAACATGAAGAAAATGTTAAAATAAAATTGAACATTTCTAATTTGCATGATGAAAGTGACTACATGTACATTTAATGTAACATATGCAAAAGTATATCTGAGTTATGTAATTTTTCTTTTTTCTTTGTGGTAATAATGAAAGAGAATAAAAACAAAATGAAAATGAACTAATCATAAACTGTGTATTAAGCAAAATGCTAACAAACTGCATCAGATTATTTGGGTATAGAATATTATTAAGGAATATCTCAATTATCTTAAAAATTTAACTTAGTGGAAATTACAGATTTTTTTCAAATAATTTTCAATCAAATTTATTTGGTTTGACTTTCATAGCCTTACCAAAACCCTGTGAATAGAATGTGGGTCATCTTCAGAAGATGTGCTGCATCTTTCGATGAGAGGCACATCTCCTAGCTAACTAAATAATATCTATGCAATCACTGCTCATCTGTCACTTGATGTAAGTTTGATACAATCACTCCCTCACCTGTTTGGAAAGATGTTTCTGACAATTGACATGAGACACATGGGGTAGTTATATCTATAATAAAAGAATAAATGGAGAGAGGAAAAGAGGGGGGGGGGGGAGAGGATGGGGTGGGATCACTGTGATCTAATACAATTTGTATCAGATTCATAAACTCCCATTGACATGTGGAGTTTATTTGCTCTTTCAGAATAAGTTGGTGGGGAGGATTCTCAGTTGAATTTTCCCTATAATTTGTGCCAGCATGCATCCACTAGTGGCATAATAATGAATACACAAGTATAAATTAACAGGTCTATCTGCTCATAAGTCTGGTATTTGCCAAGTTAGATAGGATGTGACACTTCATTTATGATAGGTGGCGGAGAACAATGGGTGTAATCTAGACATAGTATTGGGTATAGTGCGAGGGAGAAGGGTTTTAGTTCTTGGTTCTATGGCTAAATTGACATGTATAGAGCATTACACTGTATATTTCCTGTACTGGTAGTGGTCATAAACACATGCGCTCATACTACTTTCACAAATCTTCGCATATTAACAAAATTACAAACTGTCTTCTTCTTCTTTGTCTTAAATATTTTCCACCCTTGATTACAGAGAGCATGAGGAAGGTTTAAGGCAGATCTAAAACAGAAATAATTATGAGAAATGATAAAGAACTTCACTTGTTTTCAACAACACAGCGCTTCTTCATTACCCTTGTGTTAATTTTGATCAAAGTTTACCAAAAAAAGGGATCTTTTAGTAAAATAAAAAAAAGTGTACTTTTTTAATCATAATTAGTGATAATTTTTATTTATGGGATGGAGGTACTATTTTGAGGTCCCCCCCACCACTCCCCTGCAGCTCTTCCACCTGTGTGTACCTCACACCATGTTGAATCACTATTTTATACCATGGCAAGAGTTCTTGACAGTGAAGCAAACTGCATATTATAAAATATTTAATATATAAATGATTTATATAAACCTTGTCGGACATTGTCCTTGACACCAATGTTGGTAGGTATATGACTTGTAAGCGATGCTTTTGTGTATTTTTATGTGTGATTGAGATAAGATAAAGCTAATTTTAGCAATTAGAGGGAAGATCCTTATCAAAAGCAGCAGTGTCACAAAATATATTGGAATTACGCAGTACCACTTTTTCTACACTGCTACACTGTAGATGTTGGTTTCTTCAGAAGCAGCTAAGGAAACTTGTCCCCAAAGAATGCCCCAACAATATTAATAATCTTTGTACCGTAAAAATCACATACTTTTTGCTTTTATTTGAATCTGCTTCAAATTATTTTATCAATCTGTAAAAATAAGTTAGCCCGACATTTCGATCCTAGCAGGATCTTCTTCAGAGGCTAAACGAAAAGTAACAGTAACAGAAGGTACAAAAACACGCACAGAATACAGACAGATTAATGAGCATGGTGATCCACAAAGAGATAGATGTAATGGGATAAGTAGACAAGGGATGGAGAGAAGAAAGAAAGAAACCAACAGGGGAAGAGGAGAGGTAGGAGATAAACAGTGGAGGGACAAAGAGAGGATTAATGGAAGAGGGTAGGGAATTTTATCAAACAACAGGGTGTTTTTTTTTTGCTTTCACTTAAATACTAATTAATCTATGTTAATGAAATATTGTCTTTCCTCTCTGTCTATTCAAGGTACTATCCCTTGGTCCTGACGTTCTTCCAGAATACAAGCTCCAATCGCCACGGATCCACCGATGGACCATCCTCCACTACTCGCCGTTCAAGGCCGTCTGGGATTGGATCATCCTGCTCCTGGTCATATACACCGCCATCATCACGCCTTACAATGCGGCATTTCTCCTCTCCCCGATGGACAAGAGCAGCCCTACGTCACCCCTCACCATCGTGGACGTGATCGTGGACGTCATGTTCATCATCGACATCCTCATCAATTTTAGGACCACGTACGTCAATAAAAACGACGAGGTCGTCTCCCACCCGGGTAAAATTGCCGTTCATTACTTCAAGGGCTGGTTTCTGATCGACGTCGTCGCTGCGATTCCTTTCGATTTGCTCTTACAGTCGGCTGAAAATGATCAGGTACGTACAAAAAGATAGGGGGAAAAACAATCAACAAACAAGCAATTAAGAGTATTACCATTTTCTGTCCATTAAAAGTATCTTCTCGTTTCGCACACATCAACCGCCTCCCTTCTCTCCCCTCCCAAATTACACGAAGACTCCTATCTTGTTGCATCCTCGCCGATAGCTTAGTCATTGGCACAATGGAAGGTGTTAAAAGAATTGTCTGGTAGCCCTTAGAAGTTACCTTAAAAAACGATAAATAATTTTCCAAACATGTTTTCAAAATATGAAAATGCTAATGTTGCATTTGACAGAGAAACAATTTTTTGAACGTTTAGGATGGATATTTCAAATATACTTTAAACAATTTTCACATGGTTAGAAAGAGAAACATAAGAAGTATGAGGACAATGTATCAAAATCTCCCACCAGACAATTCCTTTAACATGTTGAAGTTAGGTATTAACATGCTGATATTAGGTATTAAACTGTTGATGTTAGGTATGAACTTGTTGATATTAGGTATTAACATGTTGATGTTCTTCTGATAAAAGCATTGGCAGGTTGACACAGTGGTACATGCGACCTATTAAGAATGTTCTTGCCATATTGATCCATATCTTGTGTATAAAAAATATCAATCTGTGACTCGCTGAATTTTCTTAGAGAAAACATGCACTGAACATAGAACGTCACTGCACCAGACATGTTATTAGTTTAACAAGCTGTTTTAATATCTGCTGAGGGATTCTCAGTTTAAGTAACATTTTCTGAATATCATTTTGCACTTTTGAATAAGGTTCAACCATGATTGATGACACGTATCATAAATCTGCTCACTTCTACATTTAAAAACAAAATAAATATGAGAATTGATTAAAACCTTCACTACCATGGACAGAATTAATCAGTGCATGTGGAGCCTAGATATGTCTGCTTCCGCTAAAGAACTATAGTTAATCTTCCTAGCTTCGTTTCTTCATGTTGGGTATGGATGTGGTACCTGGGAAAATTTAATCATTTAAAAAAGTGACTTGCATGTTGATTTATTTTTCCAAACTGTGTAAAAAAAAATTCTCTCTGAGACACGATTTAACTGTTGATAAAAAAAAGCCTTTGACTTCCTGCAGATCTGTGATGATAAGTTGAGGGGGCCCTAATTGTTTTTAAGTTTACTTAATATCTGAGAGGCCACCCTACATATATCATTGCTCATTTTTGACGTAATTGAATGTCACAGGATCTCAAGAAAGTTAAAATGTGTCTTGTCTAGACATTGAAATTGTTTGGTTTTTGTTTGTGACATTATTACAACATACCATCATCTTAGATGTCTCTTTCAAGGCAATCTTCATCCGATTGCGTGGGCCCTCTTTTCTTCCATCAAAACCTGCCATACCTAATTAAAATAAAAAGTGTGATCACGTTTCTCCGAGTCAATTCAATTGATTTATTTGGGAGAAACTCGACTTGACGTTCAAGGATGAGCCGTTATGTTCATCTACATCAGACGATGATCTCGAATTCTACCCGGTGAATTGATCATCGTTTCGACTATAGAAGCAGAAAAGAGCTCCTTCTTTCTATAGAATTAAATTCCAAAATATATTCAAGTACCACAGGATGCACAAAGAAATTTGAGACAGTCAAGACAGTGTCAATAGTGACAGAGCGCATGGAGCTCTCCCTGTGACCTGTTTTATACTCGATAAACAGTAAACACACCGCTGGACAGTTTGATGTTGATTTATGACTTGCAATTGTAATCCTAGTTTGGGTGTTTTAACCGCTCTCAAATTTTGCGAGCGACGACATACGTGACATTTTTCAAAGTCGAGGTCATCTTTATACAGAGCCAGAATTATCGGTGAATTTAGTATTGCTTCCCTCACAAAGTTTATATCGGTAAACAATTTCCAATGCAAATATATTGATTGTTAAATAAAAGCCATAGTTGTTAAATTTAAAGCCTTAATTGCATTTTGGTTGTTCCAATGGGAGACTTGACTAATTGTTTTATGAGCATTACCTTTAAGGTCTCTGATATATTGGCCCAACATTTTTAACACGCTAAATTTGATAAAAGTGTTCAAAGGGACAGGCTGACTACAAGAACATCTATAACCGATTTGATACTAGTCGATGAAAGTCTGTAAAAGATTGGGAACGCAGGGCAAAGGGGGAAGTGACCTTTCAGTGGGATAGTGGGGGAACAGTGCTAATATGTTAACAATTTGATTTGAAAATCCAGTAAGATGGGTAAAGGCAGTGACATTAAAAAGCAATGACATCTACCGTCTGCGAGGTGGGGGGTTATTTCCCTGGTCTCCCAAAGTAAGCTGGGTTTTCCATCCAGGAGAAATCCACAGTTTGTCCCCATCTGAAATGGTCTTCCAAAATTGGATAGCCCATCCGATGTGAATTGTGAATAATAAGCCAATCGGCTCCTCCCATTAACATGGAGGTGTGGATCGAGTGCCATAAAATAATTGTCTCTCAAGTCGATGGTTGCACCCAATTCCTGCTCCCAGAGTCGCAGTATATAATTTCCTAGTCCTCCTCTGACGAAGGAGGAGAATGTTCCACCGCATCTGACCATTTCTCCGAATGCTGGTGGAGGTCAGTTGAGGCACCCCATTCATCATCTCTGCAGTGCAGCTGTCGTGAAGGAAGTTATTTCAAAAACCTGTTTTTTCCAATTCACAAACCAGTCGTACCAACTCCATGGAAGACTCTCTCTGTCTGTTCAATAACACTGCACCAATATATTGAGTTTATAGATGATGTTGTGGTTTACTGTTTTGACATAGAAAACTGAAGTGAAAATGTCTGAGAGTGGTTAAGTCGCAACGAAAGTTAATCATGAAATTTCCATGAACTACTACTACTACTAAAATATTAATTAAAACAAAACAAAATACACTTTTGCTTTCCTTTCTCTCTTACAGTCAACGACCCTGGTTGGACTTCTAAAGACGGCCAGGTTGCTCCGTCTGGTGAGGGTGGCCAGAAAGTTGGACCGTTATTCGGAGTACGGAGCTGCCGTGCTCTTGCTGCTCATGTGCACGTTTGCCCTCATAGCCCATTGGCTGGCCTGTATCTGGTACGCCATCGGAGACGCGGAACAGAAAAATGTTAAATACGGATGGCTACATCACTTAGCCAATCAGACTCACATGCCCTACGAACAGAATAACAACACGTCCGGTCCGACGTTAACTTCCAAATACATAACTGCTCTGTATTTTACCTTCAGTAGCCTTACTAGTGTCGGATTTGGAAATGTCTCACCGAACACTAACACGGAAAAGATCTTTTCCATTTGCGTCATGTTAATTGGATGTGAGTATATTTAGGCCCTTGGTCAAATTTTTCTTGCATTTTTTTTTTTTTTAAATTTCCCATGACACGGTTATGTTCCATATACCATACCGTGAAAACAAAGCAATATATATTCATAAGAAAACTTCCCTCTCTGTACCATGTCGTGTACCTGTCACATATTCATCAGCATTCCACATGAATTGTGTTTTTCGAATCATAAAAATGGATCAGCCGAGTAATAAATCAAAATTTTCAGAATAATATATGTATCAGATTCAGACTCAATTCTGACAAGAACATGTTTATAGATACTTGTCTATTGTAAAAAAAAATGTGAAATTTGTGAAAATTATGTAAAATTTAGACTTTGGTAAAATTATATTTGGTTTGCCGAATTCGTAGCTGTAAACGTCACAAAATTGATGGAAAATTTGCCTGTCAAACGTTTCTATGCTGTATTAAAGAAGTTGGTGAATTTATTCTGCCACCTCATCTGGCTGTATGTTTATATCAAGAATGTATTCCGATTTATTCATGATTTACTGATACTGAATTCTGTCTAGTAAAGTTTGCCACAAGTAGGCCAATGAAAGACTTTCAAGGATAACAAGTTTAAGGCAAGCAAGTCTTGATTGTTATACATGTGTGACCTTTTCATTTGACAGCTCCTTGCTTGTTAGCTTGGTACACTCAGGCCACTTATATGTCACATAAGAGACTTAGATATATATATATATGCCTCTCAGACAGAGTAACCCAAACCAGAACATGTTTTAAGATTTCCTTCACCTCTTGAAGTTTGATGCTTCTTCTTGCTCGTATCACTATGTAATGTATACTATGTAACGTTTATAAATACGAATAGCCGAATTATAGCACTATGTAGACAAAATTTGCCTTATAATTTTTAAAAGACACTCCATATGCGGCGGCCTGCAAATGAACATTGAAATTGAAAATCAGAATGTCACGTTTTACGACGGGCTGTGTTCTTTCCTGAAGTTTGCAATTTTTATTTCTTCCTTTGATCGGTAGATGGACTTATATGTAAATCACTTTCCAGTAACTTTACGACAAATCATCCCCAACAGCCCCCTCCCCCTCGCACCTCTTCCTCTCAGAAACAAACTTGTCCCCCACCCATTTCAACATGATTGTAACTGTTCTCTTGCATCGTCCTTTCCTCAGCCCTCATGTACGCCAGTATCTTTGGTAATGTATCAGCCATTATTCAGAGGCTCTATTCGGGCACAGCGAGGTACCACACCCAGATGCTGAGGGTTAAAGAGTTCATCCGCTTCCATCAAATACCAAACCCTCTCAGGCAGAGACTGGAGGAATACTTCCAGCACGCTTGGTCCTACACCAATGGCATTGACATGAATATGGTAATTTTGAACCAAGTGAACACATTTTTTTTTTTTTTTTTTTTATGTTCTATATTTTCATGTCACACTTTCAGAGCACTGGTTCTGATATTATGAGCTGTATGAATATCTTGTTTCTATTAGATAAAGGTTTGGAACTGCTTTGAAGCATGATGTGGGAGGATAGTATAGACTTGTACTGACAAACTTAGGAGACTGGCAGAATTGCCTCTCTAACACTGTATGGCAAAATGTTAGCATCAATAAAAAAATAATCAACATTCTGGTGGTGTTTAACATTTTTCATGATCTTAGTTTTCTTTTCCTCTTTTTTTTTGGGGGGGGAGGGGGCACCGGTTGGGTCTGATCCTGATTCTCAAGTATACTCTCACAGAAACTTCCAAATTGTAACGAAGGAGAAAATATTTATGGAAACTATAGAAGCTTTGTGCATCATGTACGATATAATATAAACTTAAATGCCATTGGTATAACCCTCAGTTTTTAGCATGCAGAAAATTGCCAGTCGACTTTCAAAATTTTCCATCAGGTTCTCGACCTTCAAATCATTCTCATACTTCGAGGAGCATTAAAAATGCCTCAGAAAAGGGGGAAATGCTTTCATGCTTGTTTTAACTTTGAACATGTGGAGCCATTAGGTCATTTTCTAGCATATTTACCGGCAACCTGCTGACATTTACGATTGGAAAAATAGTAAGACATAAAGGTTGCTACTAAATGAGGTTTATTGCTTTTATATTGCCTGCTGGTGAATTTCTTGATTTGTATTCTATATAAAGCATATATATATGTATCTTGATCAACAGAAAAGAGAAACAAATTGTTTTGAAAAAATAGCAAACATGATGTTGTTATCCTTTTCTTTTGTTTCTGTTGTTTTCAGTGATTTTCAATCAGTCCATAGATTTGAACTGTCATTTTTGCATCTCTTGTCTCTCCAGGTTCTAAAAAGCTTCCCAGAATGTCTTCAAGCCGATATATGCCTCCATTTGAATCGGAATCTTCTCGAAAATTGCCTTGCTTTCAAAGGCGCCAGCCCTGGTTGTCTTCGTGCCCTCTCCATGAGGTTTAAGACGACCCACGCTCCTCCCGGGGATACCCTGATTCACAGAGGCGACGTCCTCTCGGCTATTTACTTCATCTCGAGAGGCTCCATCGAGATACTCAAAGATGACGTCGTCTTGGCGATCCTGGGTAAGAGTATTATGAAGAGCTGACCGATTAAGTGATTGCACTCTCACAGGTCTACAATTAAGAGTGATCATCACAGAGGGTGTGTTCGTCGATAAGTGTTTTGTTTCAAGAAGGTTTAACGTTGTGTCTGAAATTATATATATAGGATACCTGTTGACGGTTATTTAAATATTAAGTAATTACAGGACAGGGTTATTACTTTGTACTTTGTATGGATTGATATATTTAATAGGTTTTACTTTGTTAGTTTAACTTTGTAAAGGTTGGTTGGGGGGGCGTGGGGGGTGATGCTGGGGGAGACAATGATTGTTGGTTACTATCATTTTCTGCCTCTGTTTTCTCTATCACTGGTTGTCAATAGGAAGATTACATTATGTTAGTTTTCGTGTGCGCTTCGGCTGCCACTGTAAAGAGTTGCTCTCTAGTTATTTGTCATATTTCTGTGTTTTCAATCGGATCGATACAAAATATTAGTAACAAGTTATTGGGAACTAAACATACAACCTTTTTGTAAAGTTTGCAGCTTTTCTCTGTTGTTTAAATTGTGAAATTCGAAGGAAATTTGTCAAATTTTCTGTTCTACTCTCACTACGGAATCACTGGAGCGAAACGGACGATGGTTATAAGGTACTCTTGCACGCAGCTACTTGCACTCTCCGCAAGATCGTCGTGTCGGGTTCCTAAGGCAACTTACAACAAACTTCAATTGTTAAGGATTTGCAGTAAAGCCCCTACACATAGGGGAACAGTTGCTGGGAAATCGCGAGAAAGATCGATTCCTACGAGGATTACAGATAGAGAGCCGGTCATTACCCACCACACCAGTATTACAAAGGGTAATCTGGTAAAGATCCCGTTGCTGAGATCATTGACTTACATTTCTACAAAGAATCTTAGCTTCTGCAGTCTAAATACCAGATCAATCAAAAATAAATAAAATGTCATTATCAGACTTTATCTCCTCACACGATTACGATGTTGTTGCTCTAACTGAGACATGGCTCGGATCAACTGTTGACAGATCGTGTCTGGGCGAACTAATTCCCACTGGGTATGAAATTAAACATGTACCACGTCAGATTAACCGCCACGGCGGTGGGGTTGCAGTTATTTACAAAGAGAGACTTTCGCTCAAAGTATTGGATTCCACAAGGAACCAAAATATCACCCAATTCGAATTTATGGAATGCAATTTGAATATTGGACCTGCCAACCTTCACCTTTCGGTTGTTTATCGTCCCCCTCCATCTAAAGGCAATGGGATGCAAAAGAGTACATTTTTTGATGAATGGCCACTATTTCTTGAGAAACTAGCCACTAATCAACACGAAACACTGCTTGTTGGAGATCTAAACTTTCATCTTGACACCGAAGACAACCCTGATACACGTCGATTTAACAGTATACTTGATGCTTGTGGACTCAAACAACATGTGAATGTACCCACTCATATACGGGGGCACACCTTAGATGTCGTTATCACCAAGGATGTCAGCACCATCATCACTGATATGTCAGTTCTAGACCCCTGTTTATTCAGTGACAAAGGAAACCCGTCAGGTGATCATTTCGCGGTATGTTTTAACACTGCTTTCATGAAACCAACGAATGTGAGGAAAACTGTCTCATACAGGAAGCTGAAAGATATTGATATAGCTGCTGTAAAATTGAGTATTGATCAATCAACAAATCTTTGTGCTCAAAATGGACCGATTGACGATATTTTATCATCTTACACTTCCGGAATCCGTGATATTATTGATCTTCACGCACCACTGTGTCATAAAACCATAATTCTTAGACCACATTCTCCTTGGTATACTGATGAGTTACATATAGCAAAAAAAGAACGTAGGAGGCTGGAGCGAACTTGGTTGAAGCATCGTCTGGAAATACATCGTCAAATTTATAGAGAACAATGTAGAGTTGTTAACAAGCTCTTGGTCAGTGCTCGCAGGAATTACTATGTGAGTAAACTTACAGAATGCCGCGGAGACACGAAGGGCATATATAGGGTTGCCCGACATTTGTTGGGTGAACAGTCTTCCGTCCTACTTCCGTGTTATACATCAGCTAAAGAGCTTGCCAACCAATTCGGTGAGTTTTATGTTAACAAAATATCATCTATCCGTGACAATTTAATAAACTGCCATGATACGCCTGTCGAAGGGGACTCAGTTGCCGATGTCATGATCAATCTGTCAAATTTTGATCCAGCAACCGATGATGAGATTAGAAACATTATAAACAAATCCAGTAACACATCCTGTGAAATGGATCCTATTCCTACCTGGTTACTCAAAGATTGCCTGGAGCCTCTACTACCGATTATTACATCACTGATAAACATATCTCTTCGGAATGGTGAAGTACCCGATAACTTCAAGTATGCGCACATTCGACCTCATTTGAAGAAGGCAACCCTAGATCAGAATATCCTTGAAAACTACCGTCCTGTCTCAAACCTTAGCATCTTGTCAAAGGTATTAGAGAAAGTTGTTGCTCGGCGCCTCGATCAGTACATGGACGACAACGAACTTCAAGAAAAATATCAAAGTGCCTATACCAAGTTACATTCGACCGAAACAGCCCTAATCAAGGTACATTCCGACATCATGCATAACATAGATGACGGAAAGGCAGTAGCATTAGTTTTACTGGATTTATCTGCTGCATTTGACACCATCGATCACTCAATTTTGCTAAATCGGCTTCGTAATGTGTATGGGATAACCGGAAACGCCTTAAAATGGATGACTTCTTATCTTCAAAATAGACGCCAGTCCGTCATCATTGATAACATAAAATCTGCACCTCTGTTACTTAAATATGGTGTTCCCCAGGGATCAGTACTAGGACCAAAGTTATACACCATGTATACTAAACCACTGGGCGATCTTATAAGGCAGCATGGCCTTGATTACCATATGTATGCTGACGACACCCAAATTTACCTTTCGTTTAAGCCACTTGATTCTCCTGATGCAATTAATCCTCTACATATATTGGAGACATGTCTTGAAGATGTCAGAAAATGGATGGCTGATAACATGCTTAAGCTTAACGATGACAAGACAGACGTGATATTTTTCCATTCAAAGCATAGCAAACGAACGATCCACCTTCCTTCATTGAGAATGGGCAATGATGTCATTCCACCCTCGTCATCAGTACGGAATCTTGGTGTGTTATTTGACTCATATTTGTCTATGGAAAACCATATCAATTTAATTAGTCGGTCTTGCTACAACCAATTACGTATCATCGGGAGAATTCGTCCATCCCTTAACGAGGAGGTAACCAAGTCACTTGTCCATTCGCTGGTTACATCTCGTCTCGATTACTGTAATGCTCTCCTGAATGGAACGTCATGCTCCTCAATCAAAAAACTACAGAGGGTCCAGAATACGGCTGCCAGAATCATCACCAGAACCCGTCGTTACGAACACATTACTCCTGTACTCCGTGACCTGCATTGGTTACCAATTCATCGCCGGATAGACTACAAACTCATTCTGCACGTTTTTCGTATTCTTAATGATCAATCTCCGAGTTACATGTCTGATTTAGTTAAACGCTACACGCCAGCTAGGGCATTACGGTCCCAAAGTCATCTTTCTCTATTCATTCCTCATACTAACAAAGTCACATATGGAGATTGTTCTTTTAGTGCTGCAGGTCCTAAACTCTGGAATTCTCTTCCCCATCACTTAAGAAATATCACACATATTGACACTTTTAAGAAGCACTTGAAAACGTATCTTTTTTGGCTCGAGTATGGGCATTAATCTTATTCACTTTTCTTTGTTTTATTCACTTTACTGTGCCCATATTTATGTATATTTATATTTTTTTATTTTATTTTTTGTGGTTTATTACCCTGTCTTTTATCAGGTTTTACTTTTACTGCTGTTGTTATTACTTTTAGGTTTTCTTAGTTTGGTATTTTTATATTCCAGGTTTTGGTTCTTTTGTGCAGTCCTCTTGTGCATGTTTTACTTCTACTATTACTGCTGTTGTTATTACTTTTAGGTTTTCTTATGTTTGGTAATTTTATATTCCAAGATTTGGTTCTTTTGTACAGTGCTCTTGAGCATGTTTTACTTCTACTTTTATTGCTGTTGTTATTACTTTAAGGTTTTCTTAAGTTTGGTAATTTTATATTCAAGGTATTGGTTCTTTTGTACAGTGCTCTTGAGCATGTTTTATTTCATGATAACAGCACTTTAATATATGGTATTTATTATTATTATTATATATTATTATTATTAGAAGCAGGTATAAGCAAAAATTGTTTACAAAAAACCACAGTATATCCTACTATATATATGCACCACTGCTGTTTATGAAGATACAATTTCCATGCATTTGCCAACCAATAGTTTACCTTGAATACAAAAAACATTTAAAGATAACACAAGGTACTTGAAAACATAATAATCTACTTTACCCAAGTCCACCAAAATTACATCAGGATGCGCAAAATGTTTGAAGAAGTTTCCACATGTGACAAAATAATACATTAAATAAAATTGTTGGACACAAAATCTGTCATATTGGGATCTTATGAAATAAGTCAGTTACTATGCACAATGGATGATTTGTTAATACTACATAGCTTGGTCATAATTCACTCAAAGTTCAACCCAGTCCATAATTTTTTTTTTCTTAAAATGATATATTACTTTAATCTTGTTTGACACAAAATATGCAACATTGGTGATTTGGATAAAGTGATTAATGATCAACTGTGAATGTGTGAATGCAATACGGTTTGGTCGGAATATTACAAAGTTACAACCCACACACACAAAAATACGACCTTCAAAATATTACAATCAGCAACAGTATCTTTAGTGAACATGAAACTGTGTGTTGAGGTAAGAGATATTTTGGTCAAGGACAAATATTGTAAATTATTCAAAAGAAGCAGAGATAAAGCTACACAAGTCCCAGGTTTCCATTTCATCAAGTTTCTCGCATACAAGCTGTAGAATCCATAGAGGTTTAAAACTGTAAGTTATAGGGGAGACTCATTGCGTAATTTCCGTATTTTTTTTTTTTTTAAATCAATTTCACCATGAAAGGACACAGATTTCGGTCCAATCGATTTGAGTACAGTCATACCTATTGCATGACCTGGGCAAGAGTGAGGGGGGGGGGAGGTCCCATCATCTATTTAATAATATTTTGAGGGCTTTGAAATGTTACGTCCGATGGCATTTGCTCTCCTCGTCCCATCATCCCTCGTCGTTACCGGTGTATTAGCTTCTCTAAATGTTTCCGATTGATAAGAGCAAAAATAATATTATACTACCATCTCTCCTATTTTTGTAACCATTCCTGTCACCTGTGAGGTAATAATTCTTAACCCTCCTAGTTTTAACTCACACTCTTGGTTACAGTCGGCCTATCCAGGATTTCTAGAGAGGGAGAAAGGCAAATAGCTCTCAGTTTATAACCAAAATTACTACAAAAACAACCACAAATTGACAGTGGTAAAAACGAAGGAATGCCTGTGGTGCAAACATTGCTACAACAGTTTTTCCATTATATACCTTATTTTGAGCAAAATTGTTTCTGTATTTTTTTTTCCTACCCAAAAAATTTCAGAAGAAGGGGCACAGGCCCTCCTCATGGATTTATCCTTTGCAATAATGCTTCCATGTTTTGATCGCTTTTTCACTTTGTTTTATTGCAAAGGGTAAAGCACTGACAAGTCTCAATTCCAGGCCTGTTTTAAATTGGGTATTGTTTTCATCCAAAATTTCAGAAGAAGGGGCACAGGCCCTTTTCATGGATCTACCCTTTGTGATAATGCTTTCCATATTGTGAACGCTTTTCACTTTGTTTTAATGCAAAGGGTAAAGCACTGACAAGACTCAATTCCAGGCCTCATTTAAATTGGGTATTGATTTCATCCAACTCAAATTTACAAACACTCTGGGCAAAGCCTGTATATTTACTCTCCGGAGTATGCAGGTCTCGAATTCCTTCATTCAGTCTGTCCTTGCGATAGATAGCGTCATTGACAGAAAAGGAGCTGGCTATATGCATGCAGAGCGCATTCAAGACGGAAGGCTGGCTAAGGTCTTCGTTTTGATTCCAGACGGGGAAAAATTGTCTCGTATGCAGCCACTGTCCCTCTCGAAATCGTCTGTGATTAAATCAGCCACTGGAAACATAAATACAAATCTTTTTTTTACGTCACGAGTGACGAGAAGAGAAAGGTGGTTATGAGGACATGCACGAGATGGAAAAAAAACCAACATCAGTTGAATGATGAAAGTTCCTTATTGAATTTTGCAAGTAGTGTAATGTTTATAAAGGTCCAAATTCAATTTGGCACCTCTTGTTGATGAAGTTGTGATTGCAAACATTTCTTGGACTTGTGCTTCTTTTTTTGTATTATTCACAGAGGATGATCAGTCACCAGCTGAGGTTTTTTATCATACTACATGTAGACATCACATTCTGATATTCCTGAATGTAATTAGAGGAGCAACATAAAAGAAGTTTTACTATTTTTTCCCCTTTCAGATTGAAGTGTTAAAGCTATTAAATATCTTGGTCGATGTGTCTTGGATAAAGACATTAATCCCTTAATATGAAACACTTACAATATATGTATATATGGTTCTAAGATTTGATTTGATGAAAACTCTGACATACATAGGATCTTTGCTACTGCTCTATATGTAGTCCCTGCCCATCTTTCTTTCTTTGTTTTTGGTAAATTAAGCTACTGTCATCATGAATATTCAACAGTGCATATATATATATATATATATATATATACGCTGGTCTCTCTTTCTCATCTCTTTGACTGAGATTCATTTTGTAATTTTACAGGTAAAGATGATGTTTTTGGAGAGAATCCTTGCATCAACCATTCGGTGGGCAAATCCAAGTGCAACGTACGTGCACTCACCTACTGCGATTTGCACAAAATACTTCGGGACGATCTGCTAGAAATCTTGGACATGTACCCAGAGTTCTACCATACCTTTGCGAACAATCTGGAGATAACCTTTGACCTACGAGATGTAAGTAGCATTTTCTTAAATTATAGGCATTCGTGTTGACTTTGAAGCAAATCATTTTTAAAGCTTTGTGGTTGATCTTGAATGTAGCAATATTTGTTGTAAATTCAAACCAGAAAAGATCATTCTCAACAGGCCCACCTCTCTGCTTTTGTTCCCATAATGGGTCCATCTTTTTGTCTTTCTGTCCTCTTAAATGTCGCTCGCCAAGAATGTCTATGTGGCTCACTAGGGCAACGGACAATGGGGGGACCTTGTTATTGAATATCTCGGTACTACCAAGTTAACCCCTCCAAACTGTGGGTCATGCTTGATGCACTGTGATAGTACCGCTATCTACTGGAGATGGAAAGGTACATTTGAACAAGACATTCAAGCTGCATTTTTATCTGTTATACAAATGTGTGATACAATCCACTGTTGCAGGAAGCATAAGGTTATTCATCCACAATGGATGAGGGAAATTAGGCCAAAAGTTTCAAAGGTGTAAACCTGAAGAAGTCAAAACAATTACACTATCTTTGAAAAAAAACTTGACAAACTGTTTCTATGAGTTTTTTAGCACGAATGACACAGAATCACCAGCAGTAGCATATAGGGGTAAACATGAGTTGAACACCATATGGTCATTCGTAATTTTTGCAGAAGAGATCATTTGAACCATTTGTCAGAATTTCCAGCTCATACATGCTGTTTTAAGCTAGCCTCAAGTTGCGTATTTCGATCGACAAAACTGCCAAAAGTGGAGGTAGGAGTCAATCATCCAGAGTGAATGCATGTCCAAGTTTACCCAATATACTTGCACACATGCTTGTGAGCGCTGGGTGGAGATGATGCACGTTACGACCAATATGACATGCCGGCCCTCAGCTGGAATTAGGCAGGAGATCCCCATTGATGGAATGCCACATTGGTCTCTTATGTTTTATGGACGTATGCAATTATGTGTGGAAATGTCTTTGGAGGTTATCAGTATTTTGCCCAGATTTGGCAATTTATAAAACTGTAGATGTCATTGGAATGAAAATACTTGTTGAATTTTCAATCATGGGAGACCATTATCAGAATTTCTAGCATATTTGGGGCCAATAATGACCTTTAACTTGGTCAGAATGCCAAAATGAAGATTGGTGCCTTCCATGCATAATGCGCACAAAAATTCACGACTAAAGTTACTCAATTTTTCACACTGACAAAGTTTATGTATGAATTTATGGCCCAGTGTTTCCTTGGTAAAGGCAAAACAAATTTATCGTCTCTCACGATGAGACCATTCTCTTCAAAACTTGATAGCAGCAAGCTACTATCAAAAGCAGACTACTACATCAGAATTGTTGATGAAATTCTCCAAAAGTACAGAAAAGTATTTGCCAGTGTTGTCAGAGAAACAATATGTCTGACCTTAATACTTAGTGTACTTACTGTAAACCTGTATATTGTGCTAAGTCTGTGGTGGTTGGTATTGCTCTTTACCCCACCATTTCTATGCCCAGAATGCAGTGTAGTTCAATATTTTTACAGGATATGTGACAGCCTGATTGTATCAGCTCAATAGTTGCAGGACAAGAAAGTTTATATCAACGATCATAAACCACTGGAAATCATCCCTGATACCAGTACATTGAACACCCAGAACTCTCCTCTACTTGTGTGTCCATGCAGGCAGCTGTCAGCTCTTGCCGTACGTCTCTGAGACGATATTCCCAAAAACTAAATCTAAAGCTCCTACCTGTCTTTCACAACGTGTCATATCAGTTCATGTTCTCTTAACTAGTTTGTATCATATGGCAGCCTTTCAAAATACAGTCAACATTTGACAGGGTAGTTTATAGTATTATGTCTATGCCCCCTCGTCACCAACCCCCCCCCCTTTTTTTGTGGTTTGGCTGTATGTCTTACTTATCTCTATCTCGTAAATAAAAGACAGCTTTAGATGAAATTGTAAACCGTTTGCTGTCTGCATTAATTATGGAGCAGCTACTTCTTGTCAGTATTCATCATCATTTGTCTCCTAAAAGTCTCCTCTTCACATCACACTTTCCAAAATTATGAAAGACAAAAACTGCCTCGGGTTGAATGTGATTGGGAACGGACTTAATGGTCCGAAACCATCTAAGGAGAGGGGAAGAGGTGACATTGTCATCTCATGAAGCTTGCAATTCTTCTGTATGGTTCTGTTTTTGTTGTTTCTTGCAGAATGTGTTAAAGGGACAAGTTAATTGTGTCATTTCTTCAAAGACTTCAGACATGCTTGCATAACATTTCTTCATTCTCATGTTTATATTTTATTTTTTTTTTTCCTGTTTGGTCTTTGTTATTTTTTTGTTTTTTTGGAACATTTTCTCTCAGAGCAGCTTCATGGAGTGCCCAGTCCCTCCACCCTTTTCATCTTTTCAGCTTCAATGTATTCCTTTCGTCACAATTTGATAGCATGATCAAAACTTTTCTATCGACAAAAAAACATGTACATTTTCTCTCTGTATAGAATTCCCTTAATTTCATCCTTTGTGGCTTGGCCCCAAAAAGAGAAGAAAGAATATTAAAAAGAAGGAGAAACAAAAAAAAAAACATCTTTCAAAGTTGTCTCATTATTTTATTGGTTACACTATAATGTTGCAGTTTGATTACATCAAAAATTTCCTTCAGATAATTTTTATAAGGAACCAGTCTAATTTTTTTTTTCTCTTACTGATATTGAGAAATTTACCACTTCTTACTTTCATATTTGTAGATGTAACATTGACCTAAAAATTTTATTTCTTCTGTGCTCCTCTTTGATTGTGTAGTATGCGTATCGATCTCAAGGGGAAGGCTGTTACCAATTTGTAGGAGTGGTAAGACTATCTCAATGTGCACGGGGTCGAAAGGTTTTCTCACCAAAATCTCTTTTTGCTTCTTTCATTTATCAGAGGTTTTTTTTTTTTTTTTTTGCTATTTTTTTTTCTTAGTTTTAATACTGCTATTATTAATTTTTGGTAGTTGTTGATATTAACAAATTCTAATTTTTCTTTGAAAATTATATATTCAAGTTTTACTCATCTGTACTGCTGTGTATTGAGTTTGTTTATTTATATTTTTGTAGAGACAAAAGGCGTGTAATATTATGGTTTAAAAAAAAATTAAACATTATCGAAAATGTATCAGTGCCTTCCTTGATTCTTCCGTAGTGAGTTTGAAAACAAAATTCACTTAAAATAAATTTCAGGCAATAACTATTTCTGTATAGCAAACAAGCCACCTTCATTGCACCATTTTTTGAGTTACGTTGATTTTAATTTTTTTTTTCATGCTTGCAGTTACTTTATGCACATATAGGTGTGTCCAAATTGTTGTTATACCAGTACTGTTTGGTTTTGCCTTTAATCTTAAATCGCATGTGCATGGTTTGAATGTTGTTTGTGTCAGAAAGATCATAACAATTGTATCAGAAGATCGATTTCTGAACGTAAATTGAGTGTTGTCTCCAGGCCCACAGGCCAGAAATTCTGAGTTGTTGGCGGGCACCAACAGTTTAAGGAGGAGGGGCACTTAAAAATATTTTAAGGAGGGGCACGATAGTCATGTCCTGTAACTTGTCAAGTTTTTTTACATATGATGGTGGGTCAGATAGTGGGCCACCAGAGTCTGCTCAGGGCCTCCTGTACCATGGCCTGGCTATGGTCCTGGACATCTTAACTCCTTGTCTTAAAAAAAAATGTGAAAAAGCTAAGAAATGGGAAACTGAGCGGGATCTAGAGGAGAAACATCACTCAATGATAGTGTTGTGTTTACCAACAAAAACAGAAAAACCTTGTTCATTTGCAAGTTTAAAAACTTACCTGGGAATTTCTTTTCTTGCTAGCCGTATGTTAATTAAAAAGTTCTCTCCTCCCCCTTTAATCTACGGTAGTATTCTGCTATGTCTACATCTCACCAAGGCAGAAAATATACAGCGTTGTCGGACCAAACAAAGTCATAAAAATGCCAATAAATGTGGTATCCAATTTGATAATCACATGTCTTGTTTTTATTTTTGTTTATGATAGCCACTGATTTCCCTTACATGGTCCTCACTGTTTTTATCTAGAGTCTGTTATAGAGTATCAGACTTTGGAGGTCATTTCTCAATAAGATTCGTACTGATAACACATGTCATAACTAACTTTGCTCAAAGATATCTATGATCTAATGCTAATGTGGTACCTTGTAGTTGTGTTATGTATATATTTTAATATATATAGCTCCCCACCATTGGTATTACATGGCCAATAACATGTGTGTATTGTTGAGCTGCAAATTGGTCATGGTTTAAATCATTTTCATTTTTCCTAGAAGTCAAGTTTGACAAGTTAACCTGACGAGAAGGGGGGGGTGGGGGGGACAAAATGATAAAAGGAAAAAAATAACAAAACCCCGGTTTTTCACATCTCGAACTGGTTTGGGCCAGAGTTGCCAGTTTCCCTATGATGCACCGGCCAAATCGGGTGGGGGAAAAAAGGCCAACTTGTTTATTTTTTATTTATAATTTACCCTGTATGTGGGTCTTTAAGCTGAACATTTTGGAGTGAAATGTGGTTTTATAAAAAAGGTAAATGTCTTATAATACCGACACATAGGCCTATAAACACTCTGAACAACATGATATGGATGAAGTCGATATTCTCTGGGGGAATGTAAGAATTTTCAGCTACTGTTTCTCTCAAATCGGTGGGCCATTAAGAAAATGCCAAAATGCTGTTACATTTTCCTCCGACCAATGAAATTTGAAAAACGCCAATTGTTTCCGCTCGTTTTTGGCTTTTTAAATGCCAAACAGGCAACCCTGGTTTGGGCTGTACCACTGGCTGATTAATGTTGCTGAAATCAGGCAGAGTAATAAAGACGTAAAAATAAATGCATCTGTGTAAGATACTTTTTAGTTCCATCATTATAAACTGGGTGGTCTGTAGATTAATAAGTAAATAGCTGTGCAAACAGCTATAACCCAAATTAATACCCTTTGGTATGCACTTAGCTACCACTTATATCCTTGCTGTGATTTAATTGCTAATAATAACTCAATTATTTTCAATCTGTGCGCTACAAGTACAAGTATAAATGTGAACTTTTGTAATGTTTTACATCGTTGTTGATTTACAGGAGAATGCTAGAGTCAAACAAGGTGACAGTACAGGTGGGGAGAGCGAGGAAGACACCAAGAGGAAGCCACCGAGGTACCACAGAAGTGGTAAGTATTGTTCCCCTTCAAGGATGACCTTTAGCCCCTTAAACGAATTATTTTGACATGTTGTAAAGCAGTTAAAAACTAAAACACTACTACATTTCCAGGTTGTATTTCCATAAAAAAAAAATTTTTTTTTTTAAATATTTAAGAATATGACCCTTTAAACAGCCATTGAAATGACTGGACAATATGTAACATAAGAACAGACCATTTGGTCATTCTACAGATGTCACACAAAGCTTGAAAGGAAAAACTAAGACTTTTATGGCCTCAAGTGACATATCTATAAGGCATTAAAAAATTGCCAAGGAAAAATTGTGTTGAATGTCATCTAAGGGTGCTCTTTTTTTTTTTTTATATATATATATATAAAGTTCAAATGACATGTTTTGATGGAGTTACTGGAATTTATTAAATAATGGATTAACTTAATATTTAGGCCTGCACTGAGGATCTCAGCTCATAGTCAATTTAGCATTAAAGGAGCACTCCAGAGTCTAACCATAAACTTGAGTAGCTATAGAAACATTAACTAGCACTCACATTTTTCTTTTTTTCTTTGACTATAAAATATATTAAAATTCTGCCCAAAGTCATAGTTTAACATTCATGTCATTCCCAACAGTTTGTGATTTCTCTTGTAATTCACAGTTAAGTTATTATAGCATTTTCTGCCACTTTTAATAACCTTTTAAACCATTTTTGTGAACAACTTAGCATGGCTGGTTTTCTTGCCACATTTCCCAATCATTCCCTCCACATGCCCCTTTCCCCCCTCCTCCCTCCCTTTCCCCCCTGTTTCTTTAAATGAATGTTTAATATACTCATTTGCATCTGACAGGTATGTCAATAATACCATTGCTTATCACTCCTTAACAATTCTGACAAAGGCACTTCCGATGGAAAGAGAAGGAAAGTCAAGAAACCGAGGAACAGCAGCGGAGGAGGAGAGCAACAGGAGAAGATGATACCAGCATCGATGGACTCGTCAGACGACGAATGCGGGACGGGCATCCTGGAATTCTCCCCAGAATTGGCCGGTAGGGACGTGACGCCTGCTACCTTCCCCACGGATGACCCCATTCCCAAGGAAGGAACACTGAGTGCCTTAGCTGGTGAGTGGCGATGACATGCGTTTATATTGATAGTGATGAGTAATTTATCCAGTGTTGTAGTACAAAGAGTGCCTGGATTCAAATCCATTTATTTATTTTTAAATTTTTTTGATTCTGCAAAGTTGGAATCAGAAATTGATATGTCTCAAACTTCATTTATGTATTTCATGGCGATGGCTTTTTTTAATTTCCAGCTCCCATCTAGTAAAGTACATTGCTCTGTACTTCACTTCCTAGAACAGTCACACGCTAGTTCTTGTGTACACCGAAGCGCAATATCGAGTACTTGGAAACTCCCACTTTGCGTGTAGTCACAGTCTCTATTAAACCTTAGTAGCTCATATTTTATGAAAAACTGTAAATAATTGGGAAGATTGCAATGTCAACATGCTCATTTTCGCATTTTGTTAACTTATCTATATCGCTTCGATGGCAACAAACCTGAGATAGTAGCGAGAGTTAATTACGTTCTACTTCACCGAGTTCACTTAGTTATCTAATAGAAGAAGAAAAAAACGCATATGAATATTTCAAGAAGTACTCTATGCATTATTCAGACATCTGATGTGAAAAACCTGATGGAGAATGATATATTTGATGAACCACTAATTGTTTAGAAGCATTGAGAGCTGTGGATGAACTATTTTCCGTCAACCCTGTGAAATCAGGCGTAATTTTAGTTCTCTTTGCCATTCTTAAAAATTGTTATTGAGAGTGTTCTAGAGCTTTCTAAAATTTGTCAGGGGTGCTGTATCCAAAAGTGATGTCATGTATTACTTGGGTGGAGTGAGAGTAGGGGGGGGGGTGTTTATGGTGAACAAAAGTCCTCTTTCATCTTTAGGTTTGGAACCTTCTGAATCCCTGTGCTTCAGTAAAGGCAGCAGGTTTGATAGCAAACTGCTGCATTGCCCCTCCATTATAACCCCCAAGAATTGAAACACTTGAAGACAGATTGAGGCATCTATAAAGTTTTTTCCATTAAAAAGTTAGACATACCAAGTTTTAGATTCTTTGGATTAAGGAGATTTTGTGTTATGAATCATGGTAGCTATGAGGTCATCGGATATCTTGGGGCAAATTTATCATTTCTTTTCCGAAGTTTTAATGTCGCGGTGGCAGCAGTGGGATTAGAATGAATTGCAGTGCATTTTAAACTAGACAAATGTGACCCTCGACACTCGAGCCTACGTTTTACCAGTATGTTTTGTTTTTAACACGTGCGAATTAATACCAGAAAAGTGACCATTTAAAAAGCAAAACTTTACTTTGTATGAAGCTTATATGAAATGATTTTATTACAAGGCTTTTGTCTGTCTGTATTTGACAATATTTTTCACCAAAGACTGTTGCTTATTTGTTTGCTTTTAGGGGCGCTCTCTGGGATGAACTCGATTGTCAATGCAGTAGCTGGTGCAGGTATGAAGAGCAGCCCTGAGACATCTCCGATCACTAAACGTAAAGCCAGGCATTACTCCACGACTCCTGGCTATCAGGAGGTGGCCGCCACCAAGCTAGGTACCATGGAACAGCCCGAGATCGTCGTGGAGGATGTGAGCTCCTTCGTGGTGAATCCAAATGTCGAACGAAGGCTGGACGAACTTCAGAAGCAGATGAACCGCTTAGAGGTGAAGGTAGTCTCCGACATGTCCTCCATCCTAGAGACCCTGAGGCGGCTCTCTCAAAACTATGCACCCACACCCCAGCTTCTGGTAGGCAGGCCCCGTCAGCAGAGACCAGTGCTACCGAGAATGCATTCGGCACCCTACTTCCCGCACCCATCCAGTAGCAAACCAGCAAGGCCAGCTACAGACATTATGGACCCCAATCAGGCCCCGGACGAAGGGCCCGTGCTACCAGCACCACATCCTCAGGTTGACGTAAAGTATTCTATGGACAGCAATGGGTCCCAACAAGACGCCTCGGTCAGAGATAAAGCCACGTCTTCTCTGTCGGACATATCCGTAGAAGATTACATTCCCAGCCCTTCTGGTGGGGCCCCTCCTGGTGGGGCCGCTTCTGGTGGGAGCCCTTCGAGTGGGGAGATAGGACAAAGGACCCCTACAAACCCCTCTGTGGAGAGAATTCACTGGGAGGGGACTTCACCAGTAGCCAGGAACACTGACGTGTGAATGCACAGTACAGTCAGTATGAATGTACCCAAAGGAATGGTTCCCAAACGGAGCCATCATGAGGCACGAAGCACAGGACCTTGAAAGCTATGGACCTTGCGTATGTCCACATGGTCCTTGATGGTGATTGGTTGACAGAGAGACACTTCGTCTGGCTCTGCAAGCTTCCTCCGTGGCAAACAATGTGAATGGATGGCAGTGTGCTGCTTCTATGGCAACGTTAGGAAAGACTTCCAGGACATTTCCATGCCTGTAAATGTTTGAAGTATGCAAAGTCTAAGCAAGCCATGAATACAAGACTGAAACGGAAAAGCAAATTTTGAAAGAGCAAATCAATCGTTTGACCCAAATTTAGATTTGAACAAGTCAAATGTTCTACCAACTGACTGATATCAAGCAGTTAGTTAGATGACAATCAGAATCACATCAGATAAGCCAAGAAACACCCTTGTTATCATTCCATGGTTTTTGACATCTCCTCTATCCCCATCTCGGGAGGAACTCCGTCATTTGACAGTTCGATGTTATCTACAGAACATAGATTTTAATATTTTACATTAGTACTAGAGCCTTTGATACTGTGAGAATTCCTTCCATCTTGTACAATTGCTCAGTAATACAGAAAGTTGTACTGAAGGTAGCTCTGTCTACTACATGCAGCTTTCAAGCCCCCTTGACCCAGTATGGTATGTACAATGTTTACATGCACCCTCAGTCTTTGTAGCGATCGTCACCCAGGATCAAACTTGGTGGAATTCTTCTGTAGCAATGTGGCATCTTTTAGTTTACCTACCCATAGGATTATCATACATGCTTTAACATCACCTCCAGAAATGTCGTGAATTCAACATACTCCAGTTCAGAAAATTACTGGGACACAGAACAACAACAACAAGATGACAGTTACCCGCAGAAAATCTTGCTGATTTAGAAGGAGAAAAACTAAAAGATGTAAATACAAATTTTGCAATTTGTGGTGAAGAGGAAATGGGGAGGTCATGTGAATATTTTTTACTTCTGTAGAATGTTGTGAGAAATATTTAATTTCAGCATGATATTTGATCGGCAGTTTGAGGTTAATCGCAATCGGTAAAACTGTCCATCGTTAAATATGTGCAGAAAGTCATAGATGACAGCCATAGATAGATGTAACATCTAGCTAAAGAAGAGAGTTGAAGGGTGTAAACATGGAGACAGAAAAGGCAAAGATAAAAAATGAAGAGTATCGTCATCGTAAAGAACGAAAGTGTATCAAAGATCAGAACTAGAAAATGTCAAGCGAGAACGCAAGTCGCAACTATATGCTCGACGTCATAAAATAACATTTCCAAATGCCAAACCAATCAGATATTCTATTTGAGAGGTCTTCAGAGTTACTCTTTAATCTTTAATGTTTTTTAATCCTGTATATTAGGGGCAAATGCGCTCCTGGAGATTCAAAACAGATTCAATCATTATTTTGATTTCATCAGTCAAAACTTCAACTTTCTTGTAACTTTCTTGACGAGCTTCATAAACATTTCCGAAAGTATTTTTCTGGAGGTTTTGAAGTTTCAAAATATTATTCTCAGACACCCAGAAATGTTTAACTTTGGACAATCAATTGTCCAACATTTGATGGTTGAAGTGCAATTCTTGCTGATATTTCAACATTAATGACCATTAATTAACTTTGCTTTATAGCATAATTGGGGATGATAATGAAAGCTTAAGATTAATTGTCTTTTCTTTTAGTTTTGCAGAGCTTTTTTTTTATCATTTAATTTGTAATTTTATCTGATTTTACTTGATTATTAAAATAGTTTTGGAATTGTTAAAGGGTAATTGACATTCCATCATTTTGTCACAGTTTTAGCTATGATTAAAGGCTGCATTTAATATAATACATTCTAGAAGATATTGTGCTGGCCAGCAATATCTTTCTTATGGATCAAGTTTACGAATGTTAACCGTAATATGCAACATATACCACTGCAATATATTCACCGTGTGCAAAAGAAGAAAAAAAAAAGTCCAAATATGCTGAACTTTGTGCAAATACACTGACGTCATAAGAAGTCAGAGATATTTATCTATTAGTAGCAATGTTAAACAGAGTATTCTTTAAATGAATTTTTTAAATTTCTATAAAATTGTATATCATTTTATCATCATTCCAAAATATTTTGATCATGAGTTCAAAACCATGTCAAGAGAACCTTTGTGCACACATGGTCAGGATCTAATGCTGTCAATTGATTCGAGGGTGTGAAGTTTATCGGAAATCAGGGAAATGAATACTAACATCTCATTAGCTCATAGATGGCAGCCTCTTATCAAGTTTCTGCAAAAGTGTTAAATCAACGTTTGCAAGAGTTCAAGACCAACAGCTATGTGGTATCAGAATGGAAAGGTGTTGAGCCGTTTGCTTATGATCGTAAGAGGGAAATTGCCAAAAAAGTAAAAAAAGGTTTTTTTCTTTCTTGGCTCAAGAGATAGTAATGAGATAGTATTACTGGCAGTTTTATGTTTAGTTTTGTATGTACAATCCAACACCTATCATAAATATTAGCTAGAACAGAAGGGAAAAGATTTATGACACACAGAAAATATAATCCAACTGTAGTTTCATTTCCTGGGTCTCTCTCCATTCTTGTTTGGGTTTGATAATTATCGAATGTGTTTCAAAAATAAAAAATGTTTTACTGTAAAAAACTAAGTTTTACCAAAGTTCTACCTATGAAACTGGATGATATGGGATTAAAAATAGCTAGCTAGCCTAGCAGTTTTGATTGATGTAACTGAACGAAAAATGATAAAAGGTTAATTTGAAAGGTTATTTTCAAGCAAGGACAGAAAAGAACATTTAGTGCGTACTAGTTAAGCCATTTTTACTATCCTAACTTTACCTTCATTTCAGATTTTTCTTTTAAAGTTTTACAAATTAAAACTTAATTTAACCATTTACCCACTTTACTCATTACCCACTTTATTCATTTACCCACTTTACGACTTTACTCCAATACCACTTTTCCCCTTCTCCCAGAAAACAGTTTGCACTCACCCACCCCCATGCTGCTTGCATACGACATGGGACTAGTGTCATGATAATTGAATATGGTGAGCTAAGGATTAACATGTTGTCAACATTTCATTCTTAGTAGTAGGAGAAAAACCAAGCTAGGTATCTTTTCTGGTTATGTAGAATCCTGAAAGGTTCTTCATGATGGTAATCCAGCACATTCCATTACTTTTATCACAAAGCAAGGTTTCGTAAAACACCAGATCAAAATTATGAGCATAATGGTAGTTTCTAATTCATTATAACTTTTACTGTATTATTGTCATTTTTTTTAAGTTTGAATATTTTCTTTGCATTTTAACTCTTGTTAATGGGGATCTATATGTATATGTGTATATGTACATATATATATATATACACATATATATATATACACATATATATATATATATATAGATATATATATATATATATATATATATATATTTATATATATATATATATACATACATACATACATAAACACACAGGGAATCATTTATGTGGTATTGCTATGCAAAATGGTCAAATTGCTATACAAGTGCAGAGATGTATACCAAATTTTTACACACAAAACAATATTGTTTTGTAAGAGACAAATTTCAGAGCCTCCAAACATGCTATATTAAATTTGAACACAAAATATTATTCCCTGTATGAAAATAATTATATACATCTTTCTTATCCTAAATCTTCTGAGTAATATTTATCTTGCCTTTCAGATTTTAGTACCCACAGTTTCAGAGACTCATATGAAATATTCTTTAAAGTTGATTATAATTATCAAATGAAGAGATTTAGAATATGATGATTCTGGGATTGTCTGTGATTTGTTTATACGTAACAAGATATATAAAGATACTGTAAAGTTGTCATAGATTATCATCATTATATTGTAATTGTTCTTTTCCAGGGCATTGTCTTTAAAAAAATTACCATTTATTTCCTGCAACTTTTTAATCATTAAAATGCAAACAGAGGTACTGACAAAGTTAAGGTACACTTTCTTGTGTTAGCAAATTATCTGGTGCAGATTGTTATCTTTTAAAGAAAAAGGTTTAGTTTGACGATGAGGTGTGACATCATAATGACAACCAAGACTGTAGTGGTCTCTAAAAGCTTCATTTGATCAACTTAAACAATCCATAAAACCTTTTTGCTCAATTTGGTTTTGGGGGCTAATTTTCAATCATTATGTCAAACCTGTTCAGTAACGTTCAAACAAAGGAATGCTCTGATACATTTCTCTATGAACAAACGTTAAATTCAGCAAGTATTTGATTCCACTTGTAATGATTTGGTCACCGAAACAATATTCACATTCGTGTTAATCACTTTCAATAAGCAACTTGGAAACTTCAGAAAAAGTACGACTTTAACCAAAATTACCAATGCAAAAAGATCAGTGCAAAAAGGAATGCTGCTTTGCCAATATGCAATCTTCACGTTTCTGAAGAGAGATAATAGCTGGTAAAAGAATTGCTTTTGATCCACACAAGTGTGAAAAGTCAAAATTTATAAAACAATAAATACATTAGTACCTTTTGCTTTTTACCACTAACCCTTCAGAGGAATTCAGTGAGAATTGACACGATGTTGTTTGCAGAGTACAGTATGGCAGAAATAATTTAAGCAAAACACAATCTACAACATGCGATGGAAGTTTGATTCTTGGATGAAAGCAAGATCCTTGTTAAAATGTTTGATATGAAAAGGTGTGAAAGCAGACAATATTCCTTCCATCTTTACCTTTGCTTCAAATGCCTCAGCCTCCTGCTCTGTTATTTCCAATATCTTCTAAATTAGTAACAATACAAAAAATTGCCAACGCATGAGCAAATCTTCGACAATTGAATGTCAGTCGTCTCTGGCATTCACATCATGTGAACTTGTCTGTTACAGAAACACTGGGACCTTTAAACATTGTTATTTTTTTAGGGGGAATAATTTCATGAAACAAACCTGAGAGTAGGTGTAGTAAATTTTCGTCATACCTGTCATCTGTAGGCAACATCCATGATAAACAGATGCACGTTTGTTTGGTTTATTATCCTTGCTTAGAAATAAACCCCTCACTTTAGTAGAGAAATTTGATAACACACTGAAAGGTTTTCCCCATCGACCCTCTGAAAATTTGCCCTGTGTTTTAATTTACGATGACACTCTTTGTCACGACCCAGTTGAGGAATCTTAACGATAAAATGGTAATTTTTTGACTATCCATGTCACTGACTCGATCGTAAAAAATACGAAGAAAAAATAAGGCAGAGGTAGATGCCAACTTTTTCTGGACAAAGATTCAAGAAGAATAATGATTAATAAATGTAATTTTTTTTTTGCCTTGTACGTGGTTTGCTATTCTGTGTGCATATTTATCTGTATATAGTGTAAATTGAATTCATTTTCTTTCATTTTAATTACGAGATTTTTTTCTTCGATGATAGATATGTAAATCATTTGACTGTTTTAAGTTATTAATGAGATATGTATATAGACAGGAATTAATTATGCTTGATAATATAGATTTGGTGACAACAAAATTAACTTGATTGATGTCTTTCCTTTATTTTATTCTGCTTCGCTGTGTTTTTCATTTCTTTTCTTAAAATGGCTGCTATTGCTATTGAATATGCAAGAACATAAACTATTTTTAATACTAGTTTCTTGTAAATAACATTTCAAATGATCTTTACAATCTTGGACAGAGCCTGTTGCTTGTCCGAACAAACATATAAACTGAACCAAATACCGGAGATTCTGACTAAGTTTCTACGAGTGCCAGAGATAAGTATTGAATTGGAATAAAAGGCCATAAAAAAAGGGAAAATATCACACTATACTTAGGCTGAGCAATATATAGAGTACTCAAACCTAACACTTGAGGATTTAAAGATCCCAATTAAAGTGCAAGATTTTGGACTCACTTTTTTCTCTTGCCTGATTTTTTGGTTGCCTGATTGAAATCTTTCGTGGGCCTGCCAGAATTGACCTGTCGGCTACCTATTGAGAATCTGTAACCTAGACCTTCCACACTTTCATACCTGATATATATATGTGTATATATATATATATATATATATATATATATATATTTCTTATATATTTATATATATTTTTGGTGAAATATAAATATTTCACCAAAAAACAGAACTAGTATTGTTCGATACAGGTGACAAACGCCTACAGTGGAATTACGACCTTCCTTACCGGTTTCGAACCTCTGGACATACAATCAGCGTCCATAGCCTAGTGGTTAGGGTGTCCGCGTACAGAGCGGAAGGCCCGTGGTTCGAATCCCGGTGGAGGCTGAAAGTTTTTTCACTGTTCTTGATTTTCCAACTCATTACGATTTTCATTCATATATATATATATATATTAATGTAAAAGACAAAACCAGTAGATCTTTGTACAGGTATTGCTTAAGGTGAGAAAAATTCCGTGGAGATGTGAAGTATGATTATGAAGGTAAACCAGCTATGTCATGCAGAGAGCATAAATTGGTTATTCTCCCGATAAATTGCATATACCTTTTTTTTTATACATAACTGGCATTTTGAAATGTTTGATATTATTCCATACTAACGTTCATTAACCATGCAGTTTGTTAGCATAACTTGTAAAGTTTCACTTCATAGTATAAACCAAGAAAGTAAATGTAAGTAAATTTGCAAAGTAAATTTGTTTTTTTTGCACATCATTAAAATGATAGCTTAATAACATATCTAAGCATTGAATATTTTAGAATAAAAAGGAAATATTGATATTACATTATGTTGATAGATGGACATTTAACAGGGATACAAAAATTGGTAGATATTATGAAACGATCACAAAGTTTTCAAAAACTTGCGACACACTTTTAAGCAATTTTTCAAGACTTTTGGAGTATCTCTTTGCATGGTATCAAGGATGTTTTGTGACAATCCTTGTGCTTAAAAATTTCTTTGCTGATACAAATTGAGAAAAGCAAGCAGTTATCATTGAATTTTGGTGATTATTGAAATCAAGTATTGCTTTTTCTAAATTTTTGCTTCAGTTTTGAGTTCCTTTAACATTCAAACAAAAACTAGGAGTATTATATTAAGTAAATTGTGCTACGTTTGCCACAAACTGATGATCAAACACAGAAAGCTGCTTAAAGAGAATGCCGGAGGTTCAGGCAATCTCCAGGATGGGGGCCCAGGGTGTCTGGGGGCTCGGGCCTCCCCTTCTGATAGGTTAATGACACTAAAAAATAGCTAACAGCATAATTTTGTTCAAAACAAGGTAATGTACATGGTGGAAAAACTTAGCATGATTCACACTCGGCCTTTCCTTAATTTTTATTGTTGCTTTCATATGCACCCCTTCTTTGATAATATCTACAGAGTGACATGTCTCCAGGGCCTCATCTTCCAAGAAATCCTGGATCCAGGACCACCTTCTATAAAACGATAGGTCGCAAGAAAAATGCAAGAACATTCTAGCAAGAAATCTTTCATTCTTGGTTACATTAGATAATGATTTACAGAAAGTGTGACTCGTTTGTCGTACCCACATTCTCATTACTGTGATGTGAAATAACAGAAACAATTACATTGTGCCATAATTTGCATTGTTTTTCCTTTAAAATGATAATCCTGGAAAGTAGATGGGGTTATAATCTGTGTACTGACATGTGTAGATACTATACATCAAATGACCATGTATCACACTTTGGAATCGTATATAAATTCTTGATTTTTTGTTCCGTGTAATGAAATACATCTTATTATCATTGCTTGTTTCATGAATATACAGTTTTCATGCATAACCTACATGACATCACCCAAGATTAACATAATTTTTAATATTATTCCAAATAAAGTTGTTTTTTTAATCCCATCTATTGTTATCTCACAAAACAAGCTGTAACAATCTGAGGTGGACCAATGTGTTCCATTCCACATTTTTTACAAACATACTTTTTTTCTTTTAACTGGATGATCAAATACATCTTTTAACTCTGAGCTATTTATCATCAATATGATAATGAAACTGCTTGGATACTTTGCACAGACATAATAAGGCATTGCAATGGAAAACCTGACACTGAGTATTGATAATGTTTATGTAAAACACAAACAGTTTGTTCAGTGAAATGAACAGTTGGCAAGAATAAATAAAAATAAAAATTTAATGAACCCTTCAAAGCACAAAGTGGTGAACGGGTATGAGAGAGAGTTAGAGAGAAGTTGCGGTTTTGCTCTCTTACAAACTTTGCAGTGGCTGGAAATACACTTTACGATATCGTCCGTGATGCTTCGCAATCTTTCTTAGATTGATAAGTTTCCTTTAGAAGTGAGCGTAGCGACAGCCTCTTCTGTTCTCTCGGAAACGTCATCACCTGGGTATTAACCAGAGCATCTTCTTTCAACTTCCTCTGTGATTGTTCATCTTCTGTGAATCATCCGTGAACTCCTTCAGTCGCTATCCTCTGAATCCGAAGAGCTCAGTGATAGGTCGTGTTCTGTCGAAATAAAGACATGTAGAGTAACTCATACATACTTGATTTATTCTTTCTGCAGGATAAGTCTTTGATGGTGCATTTCTTTCTGTGACAATTTTATTTGATGTA
The DNA here is from genome assembly GCF_037975245.1 of Apostichopus japonicus. Lineage (NCBI taxonomy): Eukaryota > Metazoa > Echinodermata > Holothuroidea > Aspidochirotida > Stichopodidae > Apostichopus > Apostichopus japonicus. The sequence goes on from NC_092578.1 coordinate 6,266,039, forward strand.
AACTCTGAATCAATTAGTTTGATAGTGCAGATCGGAAGACGTGTAAAGAAATTAAGTACACTTTCACTATTTGTCCAAAAGATAGTTCAATTGTAGATGACATGGAATCTGCATAGATAATTCCACTTTAGATAATACCTCACAAAATATGAACTTTACTGTGTGCGACAACACACATCACTACTGTAGTCCAGTCCTTCAAATTCTGTTCTCAATGAGACCAAAAAAGGGCCCCAACAAGGAAAAAAATAATGTACAGGTTTTCAACTACCTAAACTATAATATTCAATTTAATACTTGCACTTTAACTATTAACATGCCAAGGTTTAACCCCTTAAGGCATGAAGATAGATTGCAAACATGTTCCACTCCAAATTTGTGTAACATTTATTTATATCATGTTGCAAAAATCTGCTTTTTCAATTTTCTCAAGTCTCTGAGTCACAAAATTTAGTTATAGTCAGGTGAATTTACATTTTGAATCAGTGCTTTGTCATTTATATTACAAATTTATATAAATTTATATATTTTATATATATGTAATATTATGTATATAATATGATTTCAATTATATAGATATGTTTATAAGTATATATTTATATATATATTGCAAATGACTGAACAAATAATTGATTGATGGATGAATCAATGTTGACATATCCCAAGCTATATTTTCTCATGATGCAACTAATTGATAAAATCAACTTGTTTTTCTCTTTCGTGTGTCTTTCTGTTTTTTGTATTAATAAGACTTCATCCTTCCTACTGTGCCAAAGGTTATCTCTTAAGGACTTCTGTCTTTGCTAATTTGTTAAGTTCTGAGGGTCAGAACCTAGCAGATGGTCTCAAATGTTGGGTTACCTCCGATTTAACTGTCTAGCAGAGGCAGTATCAACAAACAGAAAACGAGAAGAGTGCTTTTCAACCTCAGAGGTATCTACTTCAATTAGCGATTAAATAGGATCAAGAGCAGACATGAAAAGGCTTCCTGTAATATAACAGTAGCAAATTCCAAACGGAGATAACTAAACAACCATTTTCATCGCATCCATAGCATCTGTCTGTATCCAGGCCTTCATCTGATAAAGGCTTCATCAGCAACGTTGAATCATAACAGTCACTGCTGTCAGGATGTTTCAAGCACTTTAATTCCTCTCTCGTTTTGAGATAAAATGTGCTTAAAAAATGCTCAAGTGGTAAGACTTACCAAGCTGATTAAGGATTTGTGCTGAACCTCTTCTGGACTTGGCAGGAGGTGGAGATGAAGGAGGAGTTTCTAACTTGGTTTTCTTTGCCCTTGAAACTGAGATTGATATGAACAGAATGGAAGTGACATTTAACTGACATTTAAGTGCAACAATATTCGTTTTTTTTTTTTTTTGGAGTTATTGATAAAAGGGTCTTTACCTCATAGGTTAGACCTATTAGTTGGGTTTTGCTTTTCCTGTCAGGAATTGAACCATTTCTTATAATTTTTTTGTTTAAGAGATGGCAATGAAATATTTGTTCTCGATTTTATATTTTAAATTTCTTTTAGTCTCTGTGACTTGGGGGTGGGTGGTCATTCACGACATTCTGCGAACTTATTTTTTATGAACGTCAACAATCCATGAACTGATCACTCTCTTATTCAAAGTGAAAACATACATTTACCTGAGTTATGGCACGTGCATGGCACACACAACACTGACTATCCCACCCCTGACCTATGCCTCCATTTTAACCATCCAGTTTGCAAACCCAACAAGAGATACTATCTTTTCACTGGGTTAATATTTAATCCCCCACCCTCCCCCCACCCCCACCAAACAAAAACAGTAAAAGACATCCCAGCAGACAACCAACCAGACCACTCTGTCCAGTGGACATATTTAGTTTTCCTCAGATCAACCTACTTCTCATTTCTATCACAAATACAAGTTTCTCCATTTCACTGATTACTTTAAACCCACTTCACCTTTCTCTATCCTCACTACACCCTATCCACCACATCATCATCATCCTCTGTACCCATATTTATGTACCTATGATTCTCTTCCTTTAAGACATGGCGATGAAGTATTTTTCTCAATTATATTTTATAGTTTCTTTTAGTCTCTGTGACTTGGCTGAGAGGAGGGGTTGGTCATACACAACGTTCTGTGGACTTTTTTTTTCTTATGGTCGTCAAAAATCCATAAACTGGTTACTTTACCTTTTTTTCAGCTTCCCACAATCTAACCACATACTCATCCTCGATACCCGATACACCTAAACCCACTTCACCTCTTTTTCAGCTACACTACCCTACACCCGAAACACATCATCACCCAGCGTTTAATTAACATCCAGCCTACCTTGTGGGATAACTTCTTCTTCTTCTTCTTCTTCACTACTGGAATCATCATTACTGCTGCTATTATTTTCCTCTTCCTCTGAACTACTACTCTCTGCCTCTGACTGTTCTTCCTGATGTTGATGTTGATGTTGCTGCTGTTGTTGTTGGTGTTGCTGCTGTTGTTGTTGGTGTTGCTGGTGTTGTTGCTGCTGTTGGTGTTGTTGGTATTGTTGGTGTTGTTGCTGCTGTTGGTGTTGTTGGTATTGTTGGTGTTGTTGCTGCTGTTGGTGTTGTTGGTGTTGTACCTCCTCCTCTTCTACCTCCTCTCTCTCCTCCTCCTCTTCCTCCTCCTCCTCCTCCTCCTCGGAGGAGGATTCCTGACTAAGACTGCGACTAACGGGGGCCGGTTCTGGCGATGAATCTTCGCTCAAGGTACGGGTAATAGCAGCATCAGGGGTGGGTGGTCTCTGAGCCCGGGGAGGCGATACACCTATCACAAGCAAATTGAAAATGTACAAACATTCTACCATTTTGCCAGTAGAAATTCATATCACTATAAATAGTGCACACACAAATATACTGACAAAATGAGGTTTTATGCTATGTAAGAATTTCACACCTCTTCAAATCTTACAAGCAAAAGAAGGTATCCCATTTCTAGAAAGCCTACATATTACCTCGGTAAGTAAACTGAGGGTATGTGATCAGGCCTGACAAGAAGGGAGATTATAAGGGGATATAGGAGCCCAGGATTCTGGTGTCTAGTAGGGGGCCCACGGAAATAAGGGGTAAAGAAAAATGTATGCCCATGTTCACAATAAAATGAAATATGCAAACTTTCGAAACGGGTGAAGGAAGGGAGGGAGAAAGGAGGCAGTGACATATATGGGGCCAGACGATGCTCTCAAAGTCATTGGATGTTATCCCAAGCGTCAAGTTTTTCGTGAGTTATCTGTTTGACTATGTACTTGAAACGAATAGAAAGATTGTAGATTGGGTGCATTGTTTTCACATTTAGATGAAGATCGGTGTAACTTAATAGAGTATTCTCCAGTTTGTATCTGTGGCTTGTTTTCAAAAACAAACAGCTAAAAGGTAAAAATCACCACCAAACTTAAACCAGATACTTACTAGGCGGTGAAAGATCTCTGACCGGTTCTCGTTCGAATTTACTAGGTGGTGAAAGATCTCTGACCGGTTCTCGTTCGAATTTACTAGGTGGTGAAAGATCTCTGACCAGTTCTCGTTCGACTTTACTCGGTTCTGGCCGAGGTTTGATCGAATGCTTGGTCTTCTTGCTGGGTTTCTTCTTCAGTTGAGCTGTGTTTGGTTTGACCGTGGATGGCTTCGCAGCCGGAGGCTTACCTTTACGCCTTCCTTCCAGTCTATGCGGAGCAAACAGAACGTAAACTAGCATGAAGCAAGACGAACAATTGACGACAGACGGTAGATTTATGCATTTATGCTATATATAAATATTCCCATTTGTTCAGAATTAATCATCAAAACAAAAACAGATTATCCTTCGACTATAGGGTTTTCAAAGATTTCAGTTCATTTACAGAGGTCAAAACAGGGTATTATTTTTAAATATGAGCCTATATCATTGAAGGGATTAGTGGATCAAGGTAGCATCAGACACTTCAAGTTGGGTTGTGAAATATTATATATGCTATAGATATCCCATATGTGGTGGGGGGAGGGGGATGGGGTGTTTGGCTGGGGATGGGTTGCTGGACTGGGGGGGTCAGTCAGCCAATACGTATTGATTGAGCCAACATTTTCTAATTAAACTTGAGGAACAAAAGAAGAATGTGATCATGCATAGTACATATTAAAATTTGGTAACATTACAGCACTGTTTCAATAGTTAGATTCATATGGGGATGGGGGAGGTGGTGTTAGAGGAAGCATCCCTATAGCAAGGCTGTGTAGGACACAATGTTTTGTGCTTCGCATTCCACACGATAGGGACTGCTTGTCCGCAGAAATAATCTCTAACGTTTGAAATGATTCAGCCGTGCTGCAGCCGGATTTTGCAGCTTTTCTATCTGACACAGAGCCTAACTTATTATTTCAATTCTCGATTGCGATTGGGTACTTGTGGAACCGCAGGGACAATTAATAGCAAACTGCAGGTCATGAATAGGGGGATGTAAACAATTAATACATCCTCGTAATTCATTAAATGCACTGTGGGTGTCTCCTCCCAACCCCTTATATATGCCCTACCAACAACCCATGACCTTAATAAACAGATCTTTTGCAAAGCAACAAAGGGAATGCGATTAAACCGATGGATATTTCAGTTGAGTCCCTAAGTGTCAGAAAAAAGCAGAGACTGATTTAGAAAACAAATTTTACCTTTGAATCTTGACGTTGATATTGCTGGTTAACCTTTCCAATGTGAATTCACCGCTACGATGATCGTATATCAGAACGCAGTCCTTCTGACACGGCTTCATTGGACCTTTGAAGTTGGTAGAGGAAGGTCCTCCTTTACTCTATTAGGTGCGAAGGAAGATTTTAAAAAATAAAATAAAATAAATCAAGATCAAATTACAACATCTATGAAGTTTCAAAGTTTTACAGAGTATTTAGTATTTAGGTATTTTAAAAGATTTATGCAAAAGAATTTTTCTCATTTATGAATATTTGTTTTTAAATCTATACAGTACCAAGTCAGTTGTTTTTCCATGCACTATGGAAGTATTCGGTACTGATGATTTTTAATTTTTTTTATGATTCTCTGTTAAATATATTTTGTTTCTTTTCTATACACATTTTACAGGCAAAGCTGGCGTTACACGTCTGTTGTATACACAGAATTAGCTTTTAGAAAACTCCAAGATTTGACAAACTATAAACGAAACTTGCAAAAGAAAGTTTATCTGCACAATACCTGCTAGACTTGATAGCTTTTTGAGTTCTACAAAGCATTTACTCGAAATAAAACTGTTTAAGTCAAGCTATAAACTACATTGTTATCAGAGTTTAGTACCACACAGGGTGGTAAAATGTAAGAAAATCAACAAAAGGCTGCTATCATATTTTATTAAACCTTTGGATTTCAAGGATTATTATTAAAGATTATCTGAAGTTTGTTTTAGTAATAACTCTTAGAACTTTCTATAAATTGCTTGTCTAACTGAAGGACAAACAAGGGGGAGCAGGAGCATCTTACCCTGACACAAACTCCCCTACCCCCTCCTGCCCTCCCTCCCCCCCCGCCTCCTGGTTATACGAATAGATGGGTAAAGCTATCACAAACCTCATCATTTGGGAATGAAATGTTGACCTCACTTCCATCTTTCATGTCTAATGATGCAGCTTTGGAATGGTCAATAGAGGCTGGCTTAAAATCATCTGAGAAGAAAAGAGACCAAACTGAAATTTAAAAAAATTAGTTTATCATGCACTTATGAATGTCATTAAAACACTTAAGCAAACTTAGAGGCAAATATCAGACAGTATGCACGTAGTGTTACTGAATAATGTCAGAAAATATAAAATGGACAAATCACGTTGCCAAGTGAGGAAGAATCTATGCTGACAGTTTCATAATCTTCGATGGTTGGAAACAACCTTTACAGAAGGAAGTTATACTAATACTGACAAATGAACTAAGAATATCAGAGGGTAAAAACCTAAAGAAATAAAAAATAAGGTAACTTGTTTTGTGATATTTAGTTATTACATGACTAGGAGAATAACAAGATTAAGCCAAGTTCCCCTTAAAATCCCTCATTTTCTTTCCTAATCAAAACATCTATTTACAGTAAGTCTAAACACCTGAGATTTCAAATTTTTGAGAACCTTGTAACTTCAGTCTAGGAACAGGACGACTGGCACAAAACAGAAATTATTTCCTTCAAATTTGGGGATCAGTGTACATTTAAACCATAAACAATCACAAAATCGTTGTGGCACTTTCAACGAGCTAGAGTTTTCAGTAACTCTTAGGCAACCTGCATGAAAAATCTTCAGAATCTGAAAAGTATTGTCACGACATACATCTGATGGTATGGAATGCACCCTCTTTATTTTTGTAGAAACTTCTTCCCAATTTGAGTTCATTCCTTTCGGAACCAAACATCTCTGTTACTTTATTCGCAGCTTGCACTTTGTCCATTTTGGAATGTCTTGATAAATAGAGCCTGAAAAACGAAAATAGATAATAACAGTAATTAAGGGTTATAGAATGTGGTGAGCAACATCAATCCAAGTCAGATTCTAACTTCATCAATCCAGCATGCTTGGAAAACTGCAGACTACCTCATGAAATTGAAATCTACTTTTTGGTCGGCAAAATATTCACTAGCAAAATGAATTCTTACTGGCTGTACATAAGAATATATTTATACAAGTTTTAATTAGGCTTGTTGAATAACTTGTCTCTAACTTTCAGTTATAACTTCTGCTTGGAGCTACTCAAATACAGCTGTTTCAAGAACAAGCCACAACTTGTGCAACGAGTAAGAATCTGAAATTCTTTCCCAAATATTTATGTATGGAAGAATTACACCAAACATCGGTCAAAACTCAAGGATCATTCATCAGTAAACAATAACAAATTATCTGAGATTTATCAAATTCATATATCACCATTTGTGCTTAATGAACTGATCATGCATGCTTTCTTATTCTATTTTATCAAATAACGGCAAGAGCACAGAGCACAAGTGCTTGACTTCATTCTTTTAGAAGTCATCCAAGCCTGCTTTTAATAGCATGATGGCCTTTTAAACCCCCAACAATGAATAGATAGTTGACCTGTGATTGTGAATAGACTAAACATTAAATGTATTTAATGTACTAAATGTATAAACACTAAACACTACATGTATAGTAGGAGTGTTAGCTCAGTGGTTAACGCCGGTGCCTTTCAATCATAAGGTCCCGAGTTCGAGTCACTCCAAGATCAATGTATGTCGTCCAGTTACAGAGTTGTTGACAATTCATAATCATAGGCGTTAAATATGAATCTAAGAGACTGACTTCGGTCAGCTTGTGGCTTTGATAAGCCACTGATTATTCGCGAGTTCCTGCTTGCAGTAGGATCTAAAAATACAATACATACATACGTATTTAACATAGGCCTAAGTTATTATACAAACTAACATAATGCAACATAGGCCTTATGTTAGTTAGTTTGAATACCAATTGGCAAACGGCAATCATGTCAGATGTAAGTCAAAAGACCAAACAGTAATACGAACGAAATTGGGTACCTCGCAATTTACATATGAATTTACGATTCTGTTGTCTGATACATGAAAATTACGACAGTAAGTACGTCCATTCCGAATGCAATAAAGTTCAACAGGAATCAAACGAATGTGTAACCGGATGTTATATCGTGTGTGAACGTACAACTGTGAATGTGACATTTACTAGCGCTGTGTTCAAAATATTGCGTAATAAATTTACGGAAGCTGTTATAAGCCATGTATAAACCAGCTGCCAATATATTATTAGTGTATAGCAACGGACTTTGGACGTACAATGTTTTCACACCAGCGCTACGGTTTGTTCTTTTCTGTTCTGTACGCATGCGTTGACAATGACATGTTGATGCAGAGAAAAATTGGATGCTCTCCTAAGCCTTTAGATCTATCTTTTGACTTCACCTAGCCAGTCTTGGTAGACTTACTTGTGGGTAATTTCTGCGGCTCTATATTTTCTAAGGAAATATTCCATTATTCCGTTATCGTTATAAGCAATTAACTAACGCAATTAATTCCCAATATATATTTTTTAGCCATCACTTTTTTACTTTCCACGTTCTTATTACACTAAGGTACCATAAGGCTAGGTAGCGTGTAGTTATGTGTTAATACCAATTGTGCGAATGTCATCCACTAGCAGCTCATTCTCAATTCGTGGTGGTATTAGTCGATACTTACTCACTATATATGTACGAGTAACCGACCAACCGGTTGACAGTTTCCACAAAGAACAATCAATCAATTCTGTTTAAAGTGACTGCTTAATATTGTGGTTCAAAAGAAGAATTGCCTTTGGGCCTATACCATTAGCCTAGTATGGGATACCTCATACAGAATACAGACAGCTTTGATCAGCTTGTGTCTCCATGTAAACTACTGGCCAGTAAGAATTAATACTGCTTTTATACAAGTTAAACGAAATTATCATTACAACCACAATATAGTGTATTGCTCATTCATCTCTGCTCACAGTGTTTATAGCATCACTGTTACTATAGACTAGTTTGCATTTCTTTATCAAATTGCTTTGTTTGTGCAGCAATAACCATCATTTGGACTGGTTGCCATTATGGAAAAACCAAAGGAAGGAAAGACTAAGGTAAGCTGCGTTTCTGTTCACGTACAATTTATTGGACATTTATTGATTTGATTTGTTTGGTTTTGCATAAATGTAGAGTCATTTAGGTAATATGGGATACTCCTAATTTTTTGAGTATGGCATATTCTCTGAATTTAGAAAAGACAAAATAGTATATGGGACTGATTGATTCCACTTTTCCGATGCAATAAATATTGCCAGATACACAGACCTTTCTACATCACTGTTTTTTATTCTTATCAAAACGGCCAAAGAGGTAAGCACATTCTGATAATATCACAGTGATGTGCGATTTTGGGCATACCACATATGGACAGTTCTGTACTAGAATAAAGTATTACAATAGATCTCTTTTCCCACCTACCCAGTAGCAAGGACCACCACGACCCCCTCCCACATCTTCCATCCTCAGTTGCAAGAATTTTTGCTTTGATCTGGGAAAGAATTAGACCACTGCTAGAGAATTATATCCCCTTGTTGAACCACACACAAAAACTTAAAAGAGTATTTTCTTGAAACAACCTTTGCATTTAGAGCTAGTTGTGAACCTAATTTATAGTCTGAACATGCCTAAGAATTCACCATTTAACGTCTAAATTTTAAACCTCCCTCCATCTTTAAAATCCTGTGCAAGCCACTCCACTCCCTCCTCTTCCCCCATCCTATAATATATGGAGTGCTTTATAGTAATGAAGTCAGACATTCCTTAGTGTCAGCAAGGAAGAGGAAGAAGTTGTATCTTCATGTTAAAATTTGTTGCTGGTGAATCAGTGGATATATATAAAAAAAAAAAAAATGAGAATAGAGATCATTCAGGCTGTTATTCAGGGAAGGGTGGTGTCCCTCAGACAATCCAAACTTTCCCTCAAAGCTTGTCCAAACATTGACGTTGATTTTCCATACAACAATTCAAAATGTATGGACAAAGGTATAACTGACCGCTCCTACATAAAAAAGATTGTTGCGAATCGAACACCTCATCGATAGTTTTGACGGTTTGATGACCATATCACACAAGTTGAGATAACCCATAAAACCAGTTCTAGGTGACTTTCAAAATTAAACAAGTTTACATCAATGTCATCTGGTAACATTCTCTGCTATTTGTATACCACTCCTCTCATTCTGCCATTCTGTGTGTACAGCAAATAAATTTTCAACCCTAGTTGTCTGTTTCCAAAGAGAGATTGCAGTTCATTCATTCTTAGTGCAAATCCAAGAGCAGGCTTTGAAAAATTGTGTTTCTTTGTATGAAAGCAAATTGTCCATATGGTTGTATCCAATATCACATAGCAAAAATGTGTGAATTGCTATACCAGTGCTTAAAGATGTAAAGTATAGCCTTTGTTTCGTACATATAAGGAACGAAGTTAAGAGTGTTGAAAACTGCTACGCCAAGTTTGAACACTGAATTATTTCCTGGTATATAAATAATCATGGTCTTTAATAAACTTGCAGCTCGATGGCACAGAGTACCCACTGGGAAGAGAATCAGAGTTGCGATTTGAAGTGGATAATGAGGAAACCGTGGAAATAGAGGTACATTAATTGATTTATTTTTAAATAGGACAGTACAAACCTTTACTATTCTTCTTCACCTGTCCACTTAAAACCGCTTTAAATATCTATGTACAAAGGAACCTTGACTATATGTTACCTTTGTCTTACTTTCAAAGCTAGTTGTCTGTTTCAAGTCAGAGATCGCAGTTCATAGCATTAATAGTGCAAATCCAAGAGCAAGCTTTGAAAAATTGTGTTTCTTTGTATAAAACCAAATTGTCCATATGACTGTAGTAGTTGAATATTGCTGTACATACCAACATAAAGAAGGTGGCTCCCTGTACCAGGTAGGAATTTTCATAGATTAGTACTTAATTGTTAGGCACATGACGGGCCAGTATTTTCACCTCGTACCTGTGTTAGCCTTTTTCCCAGTAGGATGTTACTTTACAGAGAAGAAAGCCAGAATTTTGATTCACGGTTCATCTCGTTGCTGAGCCAATATCTTGGGGAATCAAAGTTAGTGAGGAGGAGCTAAGATCCTTCAGTTTTGTGGTAATCCGATTGAAGATGGCACTCTGGTGGTGTTTCTAACAGACAAGATCATCTAATCTGATGTTGGGTCTGTGGCCAAGCACAAGTCTTGGTAATTTTAAGGCTAACAGTTGACACCCAAAATTGCAAATGCCCAATACAGGGGTTAATAAGACCCATGACCTCTCCTTCCATATTACCAGATGCTAGGTAGATACTATTAATACAGCAATAATAAGAGGAAGACTTGTCATTAATTCAACATCTCTATATACAACATAGTCCACTCCATGGACGGAGCTACCCACCATACAGTATCAGCTAAAGCAACTTTTGGAATTGGAGGAAATTTATAGGAAAATGTAGTTTGAATTCTATTTTGGAAACATGTCTTCAATATTGTATGGTGTTTGTTTGTGTGTTGAGGAAGGCCGTCTTTGAAATTTTGTTCCTCAAATGTGCTTATACTAATGATCAACTAGAGTGTTCCTATTGATGAACAGAAATTTTAAAGGTTATTTTTGGCATATATTTGAACATGAAACATAAGGCAACACTTTCATCACAAAACAGGATAATTGTCTGGAACCATGTTATCTGTCTTCTTTTCTTCCAGATTAAAGAGGGATTAGCGGAAATATTTGGTACGGAACTTCTTCTTGAGAGGACTTACAAGTTCAAATCTGGTGCAAAAGCTGCAATATTTACTTGGCATGGATGTACTGTCATCATATCCTTTTTGATTTACAAACTAATGATTCAAATGTTTTGTCGGTTGTACCCACTGAGTGATGCGCAAATGGTATCGTGGAAATACGCTGAGGCTATCAAAATAATAACATTTTGCCATTTGAAAAAGAAACATTTCACAGAGAAAGATTTGGCAATTTCGCTGTCAAGTGAATTTTAAAATAGTTTACAAACAAGGACTTGACAAACTTGCAAATTATAATAAAATCAACCAAACAGAGCACCCCTGTCCCCTCCTCTTTTTTTTCTATATTTTTTTTTAATTTTTTATGATACTTGAAATCAATGTTTGGCCCAACTAATTGGAATTCACTGCACTGGTCTTAAAAACATTCATGCTCTGTCCTTGCGAAGCATGTTAGGTTGTTGCACTTCCTGAGTAGTGCTTAGTACGATACAAATGTATAACTATGTTATGAATATTTGTGTCAACTTTAGGCAACATGATCCTAATTTGGAAGTAGCTGTTTACCTTTCATGTCTGTAGTACATTTCTCACCAAATTTACTTGAGCTAGTTTCTACTAAGTTTGTAATTTTTTTTCTCTTTTCTTTTTTTTTCACATTCGCCTGATTTTTAGCCTCAGCAATGTATGTTGCCGATGACTTCCTGCCTGTTTTTTTTTCTTGTAGACGTCAGTTATGATACTGATCAACAAACTAATTTAAAATTTCTGTTCATACATATTTGAAAATGAGAGAACTTTATACTGCAAACTTCTTTAAATTACTGACAGTTCAAGCAACAAGGTTCCAAATTAACCATTCCAGTTTTCTTGAAACTTTCAAGAGGTGGATCACAGTAAGAGTTAAGTCAACTACTGAAGTCAGAGGGCACTTTGTTTGCACAGGAAAAGAAAACTAGAGAGTGGTCATGATATCTCCCTTTTGTGAATTTGTCACTTCTCTCAGATTCAGTCTTCTATTTGTCTTCACTTCTTCAATCAATCCTACCATCAATAAAAACTGTTGTGTTCCCTAACACTAGTCCTCACATGAAGGGTAAACCTGAAGTGGTCTACGAATCCAAGGACACCCCGATGTTGATTTACCTGAATACTCATGCTGCCCTCGATCAGATGAGGCAACAGGCAGAGACAGATGGCAGTAGAGGACCACGGGTAACTATTAGTCGTTTATATTCATTAGAGAGCATTGTGATCAAGGCAGTGATCAAGGCAGTGGACTTGTGATCTAAGGATTGCAAGTTCAAGTCTTGGCCAGATCGTTGCGATGTGTCCTTGGGTAAGACACATTATCTCCATTGACTCTCTTCACCATGGTGTATCAATGGGGACCTGTGAGATAAACTGTCTGTTGGGTGCTGTTTAGCTGCTGCCATCTGAAAGGATTGTCTCTATGTTCGACAGGTTATCGTTGACCAGGGTAATATTGTGATGCCCCTTGAGCATCGTTATCGGTGGATATGTCTGCGCTTCATAAATCCTCAATATTATTATGACCCTTATTAGAGAGAGAGGGGGGGGGAGGGGGATTTGTCAATTTAAAAGCCACAATTGTAAGATCTTGTGTGGATTTTCTTGATATTTATATATCTTTTGTTAGATTTTGTACATTATAAGTGGGGAACATTCTTGTTTGACATCATCTATGACATGAGTGTCTTTTATGTTTTTGTTCAAACTGTATAACCAAGAGCCCTGAATTTCCTTTGTAAACCTACAGGTCATGGTGGTAGGTCCTGGAGATGTCGGCAAGAGCACTCTCTGTCGTCTACTGCTTAATTATGCTGCTAGAATCGGGAGGAAACCAACATTCATTGATTTAGATATCGGACAGGTAAGATCACAGATGTTAACTTTCAAACTGACCCTAGCCCTCAAGGTAGCATACGCCCATTAAAAGCCCCATTGACTTACACACTAAATCACCAACGTAATATGGTCTTTAAGTCTAGATAGAAGTTTTCACTAGCTTAACGCTACCCATCACCGAATAGCTGACAAGTTGACCTTTCATGGCACCATCAATTTTCCGTGCCATGACCTCGCAGATTTTTTGCTATCCAAGCCGGAAGTTTTCGTCACTTGTAAACAAACCTCTTCACTCAGTAGTTAAACAATTTTCCTACACTGCTCCTGGGAGGCCTAAAGGGGTCTAAAATTGCCTCCATTGACCTAATTTTCTCACCACATGTACTTCCATTCATGCTCTTCAACATGCAAGCCACACAAAACTAGATCATGATTGATAACAGGTCAAAAAAAGATGTTCTCCTGCTGCTTTTTGGCACTTTTCCTGAAGGAGAACAATCGAGCGGATGGATTTTGACTCTAATAGGAGTATGCCACCTCAAAGAAGCAGCAGAAGCAGCCATCTTTACTGGAATTAGTCTAAACCGGACTCTTAAGAGGTCACTAAGCATTCTAAACTGTGGAAGTGTTTGGCCTTGGGTCAAACAAAGTTTAAATGGCATCTTGGAGCTTACTGTATGTTGAAAAATTGAGATCCATCCCTGTTGGAGGAGTCTGAAGGAGAAAATCAGTGAACATGAAATTTGAGACTAAAGACATCCTTTGGCGTTGACCCTCGGTTACACATTATGCTCATCGCTACGTTTTTTTTTGAGTAATTGAAGCAAAACATGTTTGACAGGGATTGATTCCAACGAAGGGTAAGGTGACATATTTTGTGGAAACTTTGTTATAGTAAAGTCACCTGGTCAGTATTCTCAATTTTTTCTTTTGTCTTAACAATCTCATTGGAAGTTTATTTTCCGAATATTTTTGTATGCTATTTTGCTACCATAGAAAAGTTGAACTGAACATGCTGAATGCTGCATTGCGATTTCTATCATTTAGTGTGAAGCTCCAAGTACACTGAAATAACTGTTATAGTGGCAATAAAACATTGGCTGCCTACAAATTCTAGCAGCTCACACAAAAACAAAAACTTTTTGGTTATTCAGTAAATCATTGTTTCAGGTTAAATTAAGGTTGGCTGAACACATTCCTAAGATATTATGCGATTACACGTGCAACATTTACAGGTGTTTTGAAAACCATCTCTCGGGCAGCAGAAAACTACACACGTTGTGCCTCACTCGCTGCCTGCAGGCCATCCTTTTACCCCCCCCCCCCATCCCCACCTCCTCTGCCTTGTTCATGTATATAAATTTTGTATTACTTTTACAGAATGCAATATCAGTACCGGGTACATTGGGTTCGCTGCTCGTAGAACGTATCGCGGACGTGGAGGAGGGATTTTCACTGACGGCGCCACTCGTCTACCATTTCGGAGCCACCACTCCGTCCCACAACATGAAGCTCTACACCATGCTCACCTCTAAACTTGCAGAAGTGTTTAATATGAAATGTAGAACCAATCCTAAGGGTGAGTGGTAACGGGAGATACAGAATCTTTGGCACTCTTCTCAGATTCTCTCTAAATCGCCAAGCGACTGTCTGTGTTTACAAAAAATGGTGTGCATAAAAAACTAGATCAAAATCATGGAATATGTTTTACATGATCATGATTTATATTTCATGAGTTTAGTGCCTTGTACAACCATTCTGCAGGTAACAGTGATAGTAAAAAATTGTTTTGCTAGTGTGCTTTTTATTTTATATTTTTTGCTAGTGTGGGTGCAATGGATTTTTTTTTTTTTAAATTTCTTGGGTGTTAAGATACTTCATTCAATTATGGCAGAACTTATCAACCTGTTCTGTTCAATTGTTGTAATGTGCATTATATGTGGCTCCTGGCTCACGATAAATCTTCGTTTGAAATCAATTGTCATCAATGATAGTGATAGGTAGGATTTTTTATCAACGGCTTACCATCTGGATGGTATATGGTCTGACTGCCAACTGGTCACACCTCAGATGAAATGTTTTTGTTTCAAGTTTTTAGTAACATTTCGGAAAAATTACTTTACGTAACATGGATTACAAGCGTGAAAAGGAATGTCAGCTATTATCCATGTCATCCATACCACAAATATGTGTTACAGTCAAGCTCTGTATTAATACGACTAACTTTCATGTGTGTAATTAACAACCTCCACTTACGAGACGTACTTTTCAGCACAGAAGTAAAAAATGATGGTTAAAAATAGTTCACAGCCCTTCAGCTTGTTGAATTGCTGGAGAAATGTATAATTGTGAAAGAAGATCTTACAATAATGTTTCATGTTTGGAGAAAGGTTGTAATGAAGTGACTTCTTAATTTTCTGAAGATTTGTCATTTTCGTTTTTGCCCGTTACAGCTGACATCAGTGGCTGTGTGATAAACACATGCGGTTGGATCAAAGGAGACGGATATAAGTGCATTACTCATGCCGCACAGGCCTTTGAAGGTTAGATGATCAGACAACTTGTGTCTGTCTGTCTGTCTGTCCGTTAGATACATATTGATACAGAATGTGTTAAATGTATTCGAGTTGTGTAATTCATGATTATTGCATAGGGACAGGTGCAGCTGCTGTCCTCACTTTGAAGAGTGGGGGAGGGGGTGTGCAGGAGTATGTTTTTCCCCCTCACCTTTAATATGGGGATGCACTCCACACCAGTGGTAGATCATACAGTTGCATCCTTTGAATAAGCAAACAGATCCAGTCATTCATATGATAAATTGTTTCTATTGTTTCATTTCTTAATTCTTCCAATTTTACCTATTTTAATCAATTAAGATAAAGAGACTTAAAATTTTGAAATCAAACATGTAATGAAACACAGAAAATCTGCCTTTTGGGCAAAGATTGAATCTGAAATTAAAAATCTATTACAATATATTTGTTTTCTTTTTGGAAATTTTCTCAAAGATTTGGAGGGAGCAATAAGGTTTAAATTAGAACAGATATAATAGCAAGAATGAATTTGATGAAATTTATTGATTTTTTTTCTAATTCTTTTTTATTTTATTTTCATAGTCGATGTTATAATCGTTCTTGATCAAGAAAGGCTTTACAATGAGTTGGTGAGAGATATGCCATCATTCGTCAAAGTGGTCCTTCAACCCAAATCAGGAGGGGTAAGTATTGGATTCAAGAGTACATATCATGCCTCAAATTGAAATTTTTGTTTCCTTATTTTTCAACAAAAATACACTTATATAAATTATAAAATCTGGAGGGGTAAGCATTGAATTAAAGAGTATATGTCCTGCCTCAAAATGAAATTTATCTTTCTTATTTTTCAACAAAAAAGCACTTTTTCAAATAAGAAAATTTGCAGGGGTAAGCATTGGATTAAGGAGTATATATCCTGCCTCAAATTGAAGTCTTTTTTCTTATTTTTCAACAAAAATACACTTTTTGAAATAATAAAATTTGGAGGGGTAAGCATTCGATTAAGGAGTATGTATCCTGCCTCAACATGGTATTTAACTACATGGAACACTGGAACACCATAAATGAAGATAAATTAGTTTTTGTGACTGATTGTATATACTGCATGTTAGACACTCTCCACCTGTTGGTGCTTTACAACAAGGCTGCTTATTGCATTGGATCCGTGAATTTGTGCCATTTTCCGACCATGTCATGTAATATTCATGCATAATGAGATACCCTTTTTCGATTATCTATATGGTTTCAACCTTTTGGCTACTCTTAATCAGCGAGTTATAAAATAGAGAAAAAGTTGAGTAACTTTTTCATATTTATCCTAGAACACCAGAAAAAACGTCAAAGAACCTTCCACCAAATCACATATAGTCATGTGAACTACAGATTAAGGGAAAGTAACATTAAATACTGCCCCAGCCCCAACCCCCCCCCCTACAAAGAATGCCCTTTGAACTATTCTTTTCATGGTTTAATCTAATGCAGGAAAATTTAATGTTGTTAAACATTCCTTTTTTGACACATGGTACAGTTTTTGTGGACTAAATAGGCTGTGCTAAAGTTCCTTATCTTTCCTCCGGCAGCCAAGTTTGATATCCTTCCAATTTTGACCAAATTGATTTCAACTGTTAAATGCTGGTATCGACTCACAAAGCTGAATATCATTTAAGATGACTTTAGAGATGGAATGACATGTACTTTCAGGTCTGAGTGAGTTTGGTGGTTACCAGTAAATTGCTTCCATCTTTCCACAATTGCCACTACATGTGTTTCTTGTGTTTTGATTTTCTTGTTAACAAAACCATTTTTTATCAACTCTCTTATTTCTCACATAAAATATCTTTTCTTGTCTCGTCAAGGTTGTTGAGAGGAGTAAGAATTTCAGAAGGAACTCCAGGGATGAAAAAGTGAGAGAGTATTTTTACGGCCACGAAGGTTGCTTTTATCCGCACGTGTTCGACGTCAGGTTTTCAGACGTGGAAATATTCAAGATTGGAGGTAATTGACATATCTTGTGACATAAAATATCAAGCTTTTTTTCTAGGGAGGTGGGGGGGGGGGGTTCATCTTGACCAAGTGTGCATATGAAAATAAGTTTCTCACTTTTCTCAATTGGTACACAAACGGATTCTGATACATTGCAGTCCAAAAATGTATCATTTCTTTGTGCATATTAGGTTTTAGTTTATTCATTATTTATGTACTTGTTTTCTCTTATGTAGAGTACAAAGAGTTAAGTATGAAAAGTACAAATTATAACAATGAAAGGAAGTAAACCCCCTTAACCTCTCCCCTTTAGGGGTTAATAGCAAGTACCGAACAATAGACTACCTGTATGACAAACACAAAGGAAAACAAATGAAAAGAAACCCCATATTAACCCACCTTCACCCACCATACATATGACCTCAAACATGGGAAATTCTCACTGAAGAAGTTTAATATTTGTCTTTACTCATTTTTTGCTTATCTCAAAAGTAAAAGTGTTATAGAAATACATACTGAATGTGATAGCAGTGGTTGTTAATAGTCGGTGACATCTCAAAAGGACTTAAGGTCACCCTTTAACAAGTACATTATTTTATCCTACTCAAATTTCAAATTCAAAGCAGCTTTAAGGCAGGGTAAACTCCCACCCCACCGTTATGCTACTTTATGCTACTGTTATGCTGCTGTTATGTCACTGTTATTACTGTTATGGTACTGTTGTGTTACAGATTTGTTGCTGGTTTGTTACTGTTATGCTTCTGATATGTCACTGTTGTATGACTTGTGGTACTGTTGTGCTACTGTTATGGTACTGTAATGTTACTGTTTTGCTACTGTTATGCTTTTTAATATTTATTCGTCCTCAGCTCCGACAGTCCCCAACTCTTGTCTTCCTCTGGGGATGATGCCCGAAGATAACCAAACCAAGCTTGTACCCGTCCAGCCAAGTGAGTCATGAATATAAACCTGAGTTTTTGCATGGACAGCCAAGTATGTAAATTAACTTAAAGGAAACACAAACCCAACCATCATTTTGGTCTATACAAGATAGAGGTTACTGTTATGGAAAACTCATCCCCCCCGCCTCCAACCACCCTCCCTCCCCCACCTCCACAGGCAAGGAGACACAAACCCAACCATCATTATTGTACTAAACACGATAGAGGTTACTGTCATGGACAACTCCCCCCCCCCAAAAAAAAAAACAGTTAAGAAACATCTTATTCCATTTGGGAGATATCTCAGATTTACTGATTCTCCACACACAAGTCAGAAGGCTTGATCAAGTCTAAATCTGACATCATCTGACCACATGTGTCTCACTATTTTAATGTTTTTTTTTTTTTAAATTCATTTCATAATGGAATTCCTCATACCGTTTGGCAAGGTCATTAATTCTGCTATCTTTTTTTAGAAGATATATGTTCATCACAGCTTTCTAAGAGTTAAAGGTTTACTTTTAGTTTAATATAGTTAGAGCAGGATTCCATACCAAAATTTCAAAACACTGTAGCTCATCAGTTTATCTTTAACTTTAAAGAAATGAAAAGGTGACAATAAAAATGTGAATTTCTGAGTTGCTTTTAGAATTATGAACATATGAAAATGAGTGAATATTATTTTTGGAAACTAATTATTTCAATAAGTATTTACATATTTAGAACTCATCTTCTACAAAGAATCTAGCTCTGTGATCAGCTGAAATTTTCCTTTCTTAATAAGACTTGGCAGGTTTGGTTAATAAATTTCTGGCAAAGGGATCACCAATTTCTGTTTAAAAGAATGCGTATTAATCCATGTGAGGACCATGTGACAGTCACTTGTAAGAAACTTATAAATTTCTTGTGATAAAATGATATAAACACTAGTGAAGAGGTTTGTATGATACAGGATTTTTATCAAGTCAAAAATTGGTGTCGCAATTGGTCCAATAACGGTTGAAGCTCCGAAAACCTTTCATTTATACTTTGTCACTCACTATTTTAAGTTTTGTATATACATGCAGACAGATTCGATCGATTCAGCGTCTCAGTGTGAATATATATTCACCTTAAATTTTGAAATTAGTGTAAAGTTTGTACATGAGTTAACCACCTGAATTGAAAAGAATTGCAGAATGGAATGGAAGAATCCCCAGCCAATTACCTAGTTAGGATGAAGGACAGAAACATGAACCAAAATACTTGAGAACACAAAAAAAGGTGTTTGAGCCGATATTTGGTCAATATTCTTATTCTGTTAAATAATCAATTCTCGGCCATCTGCTCATCGAGTCAGGTTTTATTTCAGATAGCGGCGTAAAATTTGGAAATTTTGCCTTAAAACCATCAAATTTGAGTTTCATACAAATTTGAAATATGTCCAGTCGACCAGAGGTCAAGGACTGAATTATCATTTATGCGTTTATTACTGGCAGATTAGCCTTCATTTGGTCACAAATTTAGGATTAGTCTAATCAGCTCAGTAGGTTTGGACGGTTTGACGACCAAGGATCAAAGAGCTGCTGTTCCATAAGAAATTGTTCTGGTTTGAAAATGACATGGATAATGTTGTTAATGTGTACTAGCTAATGAATATTCATAAGTAAGGGGAAGTTTTTATTACTTAGTAGATTGCCATAATAATGTGAGCAAAACTCATGATATATGTTAGAAATATTTTGAATGGGTTCTTTTCGGTTGAGATAATACCCCTCCCCTCCCCCTATTTTTGATAAAATGATGCTCCTTCCCTACCCCCCACCCTTCCCCCACCCTTCCCCCCACACTTCCCCACCCTTCCCCCACCCTTCGCCCACACTCCCCCCCCCCTTAGATTGGATCATCTCTTGTTATCTACTGCTGATATGTTCTTCTTTCTCAGGTCAAGAATTGGCTCATCACATTCTCAGCGTCAGTCTGGCGAAGTCCAAAGAAGAAGATTTGTTAACAACTAATGTAGCCGGCTTTATATGTGTGTAAGTAGAACCAGAAACGAATTAAAAAAAACGAAAGTACCATAACACCGATAACCCTGAATCATGCAAAGATGAACTACGTGAAAGCAGTTTCCTGAAGAAAGTTATAATTTTCATACAAACTCTCTTCCTAAGTGTGCAATACACAGTAAAGCAATCATCTCTCCATCACTGCACTGGATAGAGTTCAGTTTTGAAGTAAATGATAAATCTTCTTTATTTTTGAACTTTTATGATAAACATCACTTTGACGTGACAGATTCAAGTTTCAATGATTAAATTTTTGATGTTTTTTTCCCCTTCTTTTTTGTGTGTTTTTCCCCTTCTCTATGTTTTTCCCTATTTTTTTTGGGGGGGGGGGCTTAAACATGAATCAGTGGTACTGTCTGCCTTATATGTGATTGATGCATTCTTTATATTTCAGCACACAAGTGAACATGGACAGGCAGACCTTCAAAGTTTTATCACCCGCTCCAAGGCCATTGCCAAGGAGATACTTGTTGCTTAGCGACGTCAGGTTTATGGACATCAAATGAGACATCATGAGGAAAGGTCTGCCTTATGGTTTCAGATTCGTGATTCGAAAATACTTACTAGAGCTACCACTCATCCGAAGAAGAAACGTGTTTAAATGTGTGTTGGGAATGTTTGAATACGTGTGGAGGGTGCAAATATGCATGAAGGTGATGAGCGAATCAACTTAAAATGACCACCACAGCTACCATCTTTGATGATCCGCAGATCACTTTAAATGACCACTACAACTACCATCTTTGATGATCCGCGGATCAACTGTGAATGACTACTACAGCTACCATCTTTGATGATCAGCGGATCAACTTTAAATAATGTCATTTGGGTTTTCAACCACTTTGCAAGTGTCATTTGATTTGAATGGGAAATACGTGTACAGCGAAGAAAACTCAACGAGTTGCTATCTGTTGTTTTATAAAGGAAAACAGGTCGGGTTACACACGACCCTTATAAATATGCTAATGGTAGAATGTATTGTACAGAATGGGCTATACCAGAGGTTCTGCAAACTTTTAGTTCTATGGCCCAGGAGGAATGAGCCCTGATGACCAGACCCCACCCACCCCTACCCCACCAGTCACAATTCATGCCTCAGAAAGTATGAAAAGCTGTATAGGACGGTGGACTCGATGTAAAAAGAAATAACTTAACCGATCTCTGTCGGCAAGGTCCCCAAACTGTTGATAGATTTTTTCCAGGTCTGCAGATACATTGCGAAATGTTCTCAACTTTCTTCTGGGTCGCTCCCCCCCCCCCCACCCCACTCCATAATTTACAGATCGTTGAGCTGCACGAGCAACAAATGGGCTACATAAGCAAGCACAGATGATTTCTTGGTTGGAGAGTTTTCTTTAAACCCAGTTGTGCCTGTCAACAACAAGAAGATATGCAAACAGAAACTTTAAGTAACAAAGTTTTGAACTAGGAATTGATGTTAAAAGACATCATAATATTTACCTCTTGATAAATCTGCCCTCAGCTGGTTAAGATTTAGAGAGATCCAGTGCAAAATTTATGCTGTGTGTTATAAGATAGTCCAACAGTGTTGACACATTTTGAGTTCACCTGTGACCTAATTTCTCATCTTTTCTTTCAAAACCATTAAGTAAAACATTTTTTGAAGAAAAAAAAATTGAAATTTGAAAATAAGAGTTTTAATAACTGCTCTTTAGTGTAGACAGTCTAACGAATGTAACTTTCATTGGTTTTCAAATTTCGAAAGAAAAAAAAAATCTGGTCGCAACAGTTAACATATGTTCCAGAAACCTTGATTGCGACTGCCAAAGTAGCACATTGATGGATGACAATATTTGATATAAATTCATGGCAATATCAGAAATTCTGCGGGTTAATCATTTATTAAGCTTCAGAATATGCATTCTCATTTGTCATGACTTCCTCACATTTTTTCTATTTTTTTTTCTGAAAGATTGTGCATGAAATTTCTGTATTAAAAAGTAAAATTTTGTAGTACTGACTTCAGTTCATTAAGTTTGGAAAATGGTGTGTGTGACAGCATATCTGTGTTAGTGATAGATGTGGATGTACTATTAGGAGTACAGTCACTGTTCTTTATATGTCAAATCCATGATTCATGACAAATTCAAGGACATCAGATAATTTCATTTCGTAATACGTTCTCGATAACGTGAGTCTCAATTCGTGCTTCCGTCTTCACTAGATTTATTACACCATGCTTAGTCAGCTTTTTTTATGACCTTCGTAAAAAATAAAAAAATGTTTGCTAATTTTAATTTTTTTTTTTTTCAAAATGGAAAATTGTTGAAAAAGTTCCTGACGGATATTTTGGATATATTTTCCTTTTTAATTGCTTTTGTGGGATCTAATGGGGTGTAACAAGGGGGGCTGTGGTATCGGTAATAATGTGCGTAATCTGTACTGTTTAAAGAGATCTCTGAATTTATTAAAGTGACATGATCGTGTGAAAGATACAGAAACACGCCGGGTGAACTTGCATACGACACCCTTGGTGATTGACTAGTTCAATGTTACACTCATGTGTGCAGTTTGGTCGAACAGAAAGAAATGTGTTTCAGAAAACACAAGTTATTAAAGATGCTTAGATTAATTAATTCTGCCATGAAGCTTCAAAAGTATTTTTTTCAAAAAGAACCCAACTTCAAAAACTACAAACGATATTGTAAACACTATTTAGTGTTCAACTCAAAGTACTCAAAATACCGCTAAGATCTGCTGGCAGGGCCAGTTGCATGCACAAATGGGGAGCCTGTGGGATTGGCCTCTCCCCTTTGACCACTCCCCATATGTCGGTACTGCCCCTCCCCAACCTCCGAAATCTTACAAACGCCTCTAGTCAGACCCTGCGACTTGTCAAGTTTCACGGAACTAGATTGGACCGACTGCCTTTTGTTCATTTTGGGGCGTGGCTGGAGAGCCTCATTACTCATATGGCCATGTAGAGCGATGAATATGATAGAGAGTCATAAGTCGATGACCACTTTTTAGCATTCTCTAAGTATATGGAAATGTAGGTATGTATTACTTACGCTACATATTCAAAACGGGTAAGATGTAGAAGATGACGTAGTTAACGTTAAGGAACACAACAGTCGGGTAGACGTACGTTGGCTCTTCTACAATGTTACGTCACGTAATGGTGTTTTCTGACCCCCCCCAAGTATAAAGCCTTCTGTTAATGAAAAGTGTTGAAATTAGATTTTTTGAACATAATGTACGTTTCATTGAAAATTCAGCTTCTCTTTCTTCGTCTAGGATGGCAACCCCACTTAGTGCCCCAGTCTGCTTTTCACCACAGGTTAACAATAAGTATGTTTAGTGCATGACCTTCCATTGTATACACCTTCATATTCCTTTGAAAGTCCTACCAGAATAGGTGGCATACTGGACGGTTTAACAAGTTCTCGTTCCTTTTATCAGAAAAAATAATTTCCTGCGTCGGTAGAGATATCGGCTAATATTCCAAAATGTCACATTGCGATCAGGCGCAGATTTAAAGAAAAAATACAGTCATAATTAGCGGGAACCTTGCATGGTTTAAATATGCCTCAGAATACACCATTTCACATGTTACATTTTTTAAGTGTTGCTGCGGGAGGACCGTCCCCAGACCCATCTTCTTCAACGACTGCAGACCCACAACTACTTCCTCCTTAAATCCCTGGATACGCCCCTTGAGAGATGCGGACTTGTAATGTTGTCACGTTATTTTATGGCTTGGAAATTGGATTTATTTACCATACATACACGGGGATTCATCTGTTGCCATAACCATAAATCGTTACTTTTTGGAATTATTTTGTTAGATAATTACAAATAATTCAGTTCTTATTCGAGAGAATAGTTTGTTTACCAATAAAAAAAATAAAAAAAGATGCCTTTACATGTTGTTCAACCAGTCTTTTACTTGTATATTGTTTTGTTTTTTTCAAACTTTAAAATACATTTTTACAACTTTTATAGCTTTCTCGTTATTAATATTTCATTTGTTTTTCCTTTTATATACCTCAAAATTTGATTTTCTGTTCCTTGTTTTCTTTTTGGATTATTTTGTTAGTCATAGAAGTGGTTATATCCTACTTATACAACAACGAAAAAATGATTAGGAAACTGAGATGAAATTCAAATCTTGCGATTGGAAATATAAATCTAGATTTTCATAAATGTTTACAGTTGTCATCAAATACTTTTGAATATTTGATTCAGGCAAAGACTGCATTAGGATTACCTTTAATCAATTTTTTTCATATTTTTGATTTGACTTTGCTTAATAACTAAACACAGTTTTCCTCACTGTTACTTTTGAGTCATTCAACCATTCACTGATTTATTCATTTATTCAGTCCAAAGAGAGATATAAGGGAAGGAAAAAACTGAACAAATTGCAATATCTTATACTGCAGAAAGCCCTTGTAGGTAAATAAATTAAGTTAACATAGCCTAGGCTTTTCAAAGTTCTCATGTATCTAGTAGGAGGTATGGTCTGTTCCTGTATGTGAAAACGTCTGCAATGAGTTTAAATCATATCATTTTGTCGAGATAGTGTAATAATCAAAGATTAAATTATATGGATAACATTAGTTTACCTTACCTCAAAGTCCAAAAAAACAGAACGAACAGCAAGTACTGTGGATATATAGCTTGTCATTATTTTCTTTCCATGGAAATGATGGCGACGTATCGTAAGGTAAATTCAAAAAGTTAACATTCACTTATTCTATACAGTAACTAAATTAATGTGCCTATTGCAATACATATAACTGCACACTTTTCTTAAGTCGAATAGTCCTAGATTTATGTACTTTACTGAGAGATAACTATCTAATCAATTATTCGTGAAGACAGTTTTTGTTACTTTCAGTCTTTAAGCAAGATTGATTTAATGCCGTTTCAGAGAGATCCGATCAAGGATAATTGCTGGTTTATTACGACTTAACCAGGAAGTCTGTTTATCACGTAAGATGCCATTTTAGAAAGTGCTTTCAGTGCGTTAAATTTAAATATTTTAGTATAGAACATGCATTAGTGCAAATGTCCGACTTGCACTTTGTCGAGTTTTCATTTTCGCAAGTACACTGCTTAGTATGATATGAATTATCCATACACCTGCGACCCCCCCCCCCCCCCATGATAAACACTCGCTCTAAGTGAAATGAAGTGGTACTTACGGTTTGAAATATTCATGTTATCGATGGCAATAATAAATTTAGACGAGAACTTAACAACAGGTCTACTCTGAGCGGTATATAGCCTAGGAGTTAAGTAAAAGCATAATGTTATGATAATAAAAATAAAACAAAATATAGCAGACATATTAAGCTGATGTGAAAATTAATAAATTCAGAGCTTTTGTTTTTTGTTAAATGGCTCCGAACAGATGAAGCGTATCTATAATGAAAGTTTTTTTTTAAAATGGCCCTAGGGAAATCTTGATATTTGATTTCAAGCTGTGTTTTTTCTGTCTCTCTCTGTTTTCTTTCTTAAAGTATATTACGCGTTATTTTGATCTCCACGCTGAATTATTATCCCCTCAGTCTGCCCGTTGGCGGGAATGTTGATTTATAACGTATATAGCAAACACAAAATAGATAGCCGTTTCACGTCTCAGGACGGAAAGAACTTTCCCTCGCAATTTGAAAATTGGTTTTACACCTCAGCAATTGCCTGAATGCTATCTTAAAGTCCGGATGCCTCGTTCCATAAATAAAAGGATTAATACACGAATTACATAAGAGAATAACACCGAATCCTGGAACTAACTTTTCGCCGCCAGGGAGGACCAGAAGAATACCGTACGGGCTCATAAGAACTAAAAACATCGCGATTATGAAGAACAGGTTCTTGGTAACCGCCATTTGACGTTTACTGAAATGGTTCTTCTTCACCGCCGTAGTTCCTGCACCGATGCCACCTGATACGTTAGCTACCTTAGGCTGCATCATGGTCGCGTTCGCGATCTTCCTTGTGTGCGACCGGACAAAGTACCAGATCTTATACGATGACACCGATATCGCACCGAGAGGTATCGGGTAAAAAACCACCATCAGGATGATGTTAAAGAGTTTTGCATTGTCGTGGTGGGTATCCCATATGCACATACTATACAGTTCACTATAACCGAGAAAATCGCTACCGAAAGATACCGCGATTGCGATGATAGCTATGGGAACCAGCCAGAAGAAAATGATCATGGCTGTCATGTTGAAGGTCGTGAACAGATCGTGATATCTCGCACGTGACAAGGTTATCAGACAACACCGGCTAACCGCGATACCGCCAAGAGTGTAAAGACTGCAACCTATACTAAGAATCATAACGCCACCTTCTAAACTGCAAATCCAGTCAGGGAGGGGCCAGCCGTGTTCACTGAGTACAGCGATGGACATCCACGGTAGATTGAGGCAGCTAATTAAGTCAGCGACACTGAGGTTCACGACTAACACATTTGTCTTAGTTCTGAGTTTTCGACTCATAGACACCGCGATGATAACTAAACAATTGCCAATCGTCCCCACGATACATATCAGCCCTATAAGAGTGGCGTACAAAACGCGTTCCACGTAATGGTCGTACACTCGAACCGTCGGTCCAGGGATCGTCTCGGTATCCGGTGTGGTCGCCATGTCAGTTTTAGAGAGAGATTCTACAAGTGAGGTTAGTTATGGGATTGAAATGTCCGTAAAACGCGGTTTTCATTTATCAGATGCAGGAATCTTGCTTTCTCAGATTTGAAATATCCTCGTAGTGTAATTTTGGCCGTCAGTCTGGTCAGAAATGTCCATTCCTGGTCTGGAGGAGAAACAAAGTGATAATATTTTAGAATAAGATTTCCATTATTTCGTTGAAGTGCCTTTTTTTCTAAAAAGGTGAATGAGATGAATTATTATTATTATTAATATTATTTTGGTTATGGCTATGGTTATGGCTATGGTTATAACTATGGCTATGGTTATAACTATGGCTATGGGTATGTCTATTATAATCGTCATCATCATAATCACCATTTTTTATAAGATCTTGCAAAGCAAATTTGGTCACGTGTGCACATGCAAATATCTGTTACTAAACATAGATCACAAGAACGACAGATCCGCTCTTAACCCCAGTCCCGGGCCTGTGACTGTGTGATCATCGTCAGGTGTGTATCACGATTCCCCTTGAAGGGGAACATATACTATACACATGATCTTAGCCAATAGGCCGAGAAGCGAGTCAAAAGGTTTGGGAGCAATCTAATTGTGCACGTATCATCAGTCAATATACTACTCATAATTTTAGACACAGTGCCTGTTTGCTCGGACACTATATATGTTATTTTGCCCCCCCCCCCCCAAACCGTTTCCGGTAACCTCATTGGCTGATAAGACAGAATAACGATTTCAGACTAGCATAAACACGTTTGGGACTAAGCTGAACTGAGGTAGTGATTAGAAAAAATGGGAACATCCAACAATGGTATGCATAAGGCTTTGCCTTAATTTGAATATTTAATTTGAATATTCAGTGCATTCACGTCAACAGCTTAGAATTCCTTAGTGCAATTGTCTGTTAAGGATGAATTTGTTTTCTTAAGGGGCGAATGCTAATTCCTGTTTATCCGCTTTTTCTTTCAAAGCATTATAAAATCGATTTGTTTGAAACACGTGGAATCCTTCCTTTATGTCATCCTCTAAAACTCTGCAGTTGTAACGTACTAGTATTTTAACAGACTATAGTATTTTGGAAAGTTTGCGATAGGACCGCGACTTTGGAAAGGAACATTGAGAAAACGATGAATTGTATATTTCTTTCAAAGCATTGTAAAATCGACTTGTTTTGAAACATGTGGGTAATGACGTTCTCTGCTTAACACTACAGTTGTAATGTACTGATATAATAACAAACAGTCGTTTTTCGGGAATATAGGACCGCAATATAGGACCGCAATATACGACCGCGACTTTGGAAAGGGACATTGAGAAAACGTTTAATTGCATATTTCTTTCAAAGCATTGTAAAGTCGAATTGTTTTGAAACATGTGGGTACTTGACGTTCTCCGCATAACACTATAGTTGTAATGTACTTATATTATAACAAACATTTGTATTTCGGGAAGGACCGCGACTTTGGAAAGGAACACCGTGCCCGGAGACTATTCCATTGAACGTTACCGTTTGGATTCATAAAACACAAGTTGTTTGGACGGAAGCAATGGAGTTTGCCAGTTTTCAATTTTGAATTTTGGAATATTTGGATATTTTCCCTACGTGGATAACAAGACTCACTGCAATCCATCGATACATGTTGGTAAGTAGAAGCCTATAGTTTACATGTTTTGGTTATTAAAATTTTGAAGTGTAAACTCCCGGCACCGCGGTTCACAACGTGTTCGTTATTGCGATACCTTGGGTGACTATTCTTAAAAATTGTATACGTTGAATTATACATAATGATAATATGCTAAGTAATATATGATATATATATATATATATATAATTATATATGATATATATATATATATGATATATATATGATATATATATATATATATATATATATATATATATATATATATATATATATATCTGATATAATATGATGACATGAATTTATTGATAATTATATGGTAAGCCTATACTCCATTTTTTGGATCGTGTAAACCATGTTGTTGCTGCGGTATTTGAAATCATGAAGAAAAGTGAAAAGTAGCTTGCATATTTGGAAATATCTGAATTTTTGTTTTCTCAGCTTGGATAACAAGACTCGCCACAATCCAGAGATTCCTGCAGGTAAGTACAAGCCTTTATTTTACATATTTTGGTTACTGCAAGTTTGATGTGTCAACTTAGACGCGACTCAGTTGTAACGATTTACATTTCGGCTTAATTCAACAACTTTCTGGGGTTCAGCTCTTAGCGCTGCGGTCCTTCGTCTCACTCATTAACGGAACATTATGTGAGAAATGGCGCTGACTATCGTGAAAAAGATTCCATGAAAAGAGGAATGATTTTTTTCTAGGTAATTATAAAGTTTTTGAAGTTAAGGAAATCTCTCTACAGGCTCCCTTTCGAAAGCAGTGTTATATAAATGAATTGTCTATCAACATATTACGACAGAAGTGTCATATCACTTCAACAGTATTAACCATACTGGACTGTCTATCGACAGAACCGTCTCGAAATATCGCGACAGCAGTATAAACATATCGCGACAGCAGTATCAACATATCGCGACAGCAGTTTCAACATATTACGATAGCAGTATCTATAAATTACGACAGCGGTATCAACATTGTTCGAAAGCAGTATAAAATCATTGTTTTGTCAACCTATCAACATATCACGACAGCAGTATCATATAAGGAAAGTAATGCCAACATATATTACAACATTATCACGTTACGAATGCACAATTCAATATATTGGCTTACCTACCGTAGGCAATATCGACAGCGGTTTCGATAGCGACCGAATTATGCAATTCCGTTACTATTATCAACATATTACGACTTCAGTATCAACACATTATGACAGCACTGTCAACATATTACAACATCAGTATCATATTACGACACCATCAGTATCAGTTCTATGATAGCAGTGTCGACCTAATTGGATTGCCTATCAAGATACTGCGACAGCAAATATCAACATATTACGAAACAACAACATCACTTTACGACAGCAGTAATTAACTAATGGACAACTTATCAACATCTGTATCGACATTTAATGCAGACAACAGTATAGAAATAATACGTTAGTAGTATCAACACATTACGACAGCAGTATCAACATATTACGACAACAGTATCAACACAATTACGACAATAGTATCAATGACATATAACGACAACAGTATCAACACAATTACGACAGTAGTATCACTGACATATAACGACAGCTGTATCAACATATTACGACAGCAATATCAACACTATTACGACAATAGTATCAATGACATATAACGACAACAGTATCAACACAATTACGACAGTAGTATCACTGACATATAACGACAGCTGTATCAACATATTACGACAGCAATATCAACACTATTACGACAGCAGTATCAACACATTACGACAGCAGTATCAACACAATATGACAACATAACTACACATCATGGATGAAAGTAGTACTAAATAATTTGCGATAAATATCAATACATATTGCGACAGCAAAATCTACTCTTTGTTACAGGCAACACACAGGAAAGACTCACCACTATATAACAGTTAAACCATATACTGTCATATATGCGTAAATAAACAGCAGTCAATTTTGAAACCTTTTCACAATCCGAACGCTCAGCCTACTTGTTTCGAGGACTTGTTGCAATAATGACACTCTTAACTATAACTGAAAAGTTCTGTTTCAGACCGTAGAGTCTTAAAAAACAACAACTTGGTACTGCGACGACGTTTGTAATTAACTGGAAGGCTATAAAACGGGTGGAGACCGTTTAATTAATTAAGACGACTCCCAGTAGATGTAACAGTTATACCCGTAAATTACACGCTAAATACAAAGTCACGGAAAGGGCATGTATCCTGTTGCACGATAACTGAATTGAAAATATCTGTGCGTGGTACAAGGTTGTTGATGTTGCAATATTAACGAGTTTTTTTTTAATATATATATAAAGCTGTAAATTGGAGAGTTAAACGTTTTCAGGCCTGTAAAAATCAATAGTCCGTATATTAATAGGCAAGCGAAACACAATAATTACAATATTGCTGAACAGTCCGTGTTAGTCAGAAAGAGGACAATTTCTACTTTTGGGCGTCAAGTTGTAAAGAATCTCTCAACATGATTAAAATATGTACAACCCGTAAATAGAGAACAGAAATCCTGCTTTCTCATTGGACGATTACGTCGAAGCTGGAAAATATTCATTGAAAAGAAAAATAGATGCAGTCTACTTTCAAAACAACTTGGACAAGAACGAACATAATTGCTATTTAAAATTAAACAACCACAATATTTCAACAATGTATGATATCAATGGGTATTCTGGTATGCAGAATATCTATATAGAGATAAAAGCGCGTATAACACAAATCGGGCAACATGTGAAAGCAATATGAGGCACACATTCTCTTGTGCAAGTAACTGTAGACTCCTTTTGGGACTATGTCGGTAGTTAGGTCCTCCCCTCCCCCCTCCCCGGCCCTCCCCAGCCTCCCCGTTAACAGTTTATATGTTAGACGTCAAATGGTGCATTGTAGGGCATATTTAGGATTGAAATTAGGTCTAACTATATCTACACGCAAGGTTCTGATAATGATAACTAATTTGAGTTTTTGAGTTGAAGAGGGGAATTGCGTTATACACCCCACACACCCTCTGAGTTGTGACATTCGTCGTTCTTCAGTGTTAACCTGGACTTGTTCTCTGCTATAGACAAGTCTCTTTTCTAATTGAATATCAAAGTTACAAGTCCATCCAGATGGGAAAATTTGGTTTCTAAACTGTAGTGTCACGTCCCGCTTCAGAGCACTCGTATTGTCAGTACGAGCAGTATGAATATCATGCTTCTATCAGATCAAAGTTAGGAACTGTTTGTACTGACAATACCAGTGCTTTGAGAGCATGATATTGGAGTACAGTTTAGAGAGGTACTAGCTTTAGGAAATTGTCCCAACTGGCTGACAAGTCTCTTTTCTAATTGAATATTCATGTTACAAGTCTCTTTTCTAATTGAATATGCATATTACAAGTCTCTTCTTTAATTGAATATGCATTTCACAAAAGTTTGCATAAATAGAGTGAAGACAAAAAGAGTTCGTCGCTCCTGGTGAATATGGCAAACCATACACAGAAAGTACAAACATGCCCTCTCTTTTGTTGCAAACGTTATGAACAAATCTTTTCATTTTTAGTACTAATATTTCTCATAGTGTTCCTGTATTTCTCTATAATTAGATACTACTATGAAGTAGGCTTTAAGCAAGCCCGTAACCGATTTTTTTTTCTTTACAGTCATCTTTGTTTTGTTTGTTTGTTTTTTCCCCCTATATTTTGCCTTGATCATCTAATGCGTTGTACATGTTATTAATTAATTTGGTATTTTATTTGGCACGTTACTTTTATGAATCAGGTTTTAAGTGCATTAATGCGTTATTTTAATAAAAATTATGTCGGTAGCATTATGAACTATATGACAGGCTGCACATGCGTAACTACGTTAGTGACGTCAGTTACTCTATATATCACTTACAAATGTACAGCATGCGAAGTATTGAAAGAATGAAAGGAATATATAAAGGCATAGTAATAAGTATATATATATATATATATATATATATATATATATATATATATATATATATATATATATATATATATATATATATATTATATATATATATATATATGTGTGTGTATATATGTGTATACATATAATATATTTATATAACTATATATATATATATATATATATATATATATATATATGTGTGTGTATATATGTATATACATATAATATATTTATATAACTATATATAACTATATACATAATTATATATATATAATTATGTATATATATAGTTATATATCTAGTTATATATATATATATATATTATATATATATATATATATATGTATATATGTGTATACATATAATATATTTATAGAACTATATATATGTATATATTTATGTGTATATATGTGTATACATATAATATATTTATATAACTATATATATATATAACTATATACAACTATATATATAACTATATTTATACATAATTATATATATATAATTATGTATATATATAGTTATATATCTAGTTATATATTTAGTTATATCTAGTTATATATATATAGTTATATATATGTATATAGTTATATATAATTATATATGTATATAGTTATATATATATATATAGTTATATATATATATATAGTTATATATGTATATAGTAATATATATATAGGAATAGATATAGGAATAGATATACGTATAGATGTAGCTATAGTTATATAGATATAGTTATACATAGTTATAGGTATAGATATTGGTATAGATATAGGTATAGATATAGGTATATATATAGGTATAGATAGAGGCATATATACTGTATAAAGGCACAGGTGTCAATATAAATATATATGTAGGAATAGATATAGGCATAGGCATGTGTATAGATAGGTAGATAGCATTCAGTCTTTCTATAATTCGAAACTGTTTGAAAGGAAATCATTCCACAGCCATTTATAATATGTATAATGGCATATGCAACAAAGGTCCACCATAAAATAAGCTAATGGTCTGATACGTCATAGGATCGGAGACAGCTTGTATATATAATCAACGTAGGGCCTACTGCATTTGTGATGACGTTAACAATACGAATATAAAGGAATGAAAATCTTACCACTGATCAGTTTAAGGGCCTTCCAACTTGGCATATTATTTTCCGTTTAGGTAGCCTATGATCCAAAACCAGTCTTTTCCTCCTCACAAAGAAGACATTGACATCGTTTAATGTGCATCGTATTTGACATTGTCTGTATAGGCTTACCGTATCGAGACAACTATGGATAACTATGGTTGTTTATAGGCTGCCGTTGAAACTATCGACTAGTTTGTATTTATATAAAGTAAACGGGGTTTCAATGATCGACAATATTTGAACTTTGCAATATGTATCAGCGTTACTCTTTACAAGGTCGGCAAAGGTGGTAAAATCAATCATCAATTCCAAACCCGTGGAATCCTTAAATAATAAGAAACAAAGGTAAAGCAGCAATGATAATTATAATAATTATAAAAGCAAAAATCAATAAAGTTACAAAAATAAAATAAATAACATGCCCTGTATAGCTGCACTTGGCAATGTGTGTAAAAGTGTTTTTTTCTTCGAACGTTTCAACGAAATTTAGTCATTTCCAACTAAGGAGAACTTATCGCGGTCGACAAATCCTGTGATAAAGCAGGGAGTTGTTTCCATAACAACTCCCTGGATAAAGCAATCTAACGTTACTTTTCCTATGCCTTTGATCTCCACCCGTTTCCTAAATCGCTTCTTCCTTAAATATTTCCGACCTTCTTCGCTTCTCGCTCCCCCCCCCACCGAACCCCCCCCCCCCCGTCTTATTTGTTTCTTTCTTTCCATATATTTTCCTTCTTTTCTACTTATTCTCTCTAACGACCCATAACTTCACTCATTGTATATTAATGCGGCAAAGTTATGGACCAAAAAACAAACAAACAAATAACCATAAACTATGTGTGAACGTAATTATATACTACACCCGTATATGCCAGAAGTATATAACATGCTAGTGCAACTCGTCTTCATAAACGCATACTGTTATATCATCCGTCAAACTCAGTACATTGTAATTTCTATATTGAAACGATGTAAATATGATTAGTTTTCTTCACAAGACGGTCATTTTCCAGAAGAAATTATTTCTAAGTGAAAGGAAATGACCACTAAAGTCAGAAGCTCCATTAGATTGTAAATATAAGTATTATATTGATGTAATGAGCGCAGCACCGTAATGTGTGACAAGAGCTTATCCATGAACGTGTAAGTAATTTCCCTAGAGAATTATCAGTTCTGCATGCATTCAACTCTTACTCAGGGTGTACATTAACAGGGGCACCGGTCACTCAATTTGTTGCATTAATATAGGTAAATATCTGGAAATGGGGGGGGGGGGGGGTTAATATACGTAAATATCAAGACGGGAAGGGGGATGGAGAGGGAGTTGTGAAATGATTTGAAAAGTACACACTGAGATGATTGTCGTAATATATCACCAACATAAAACTCAGTAAAAAATGTCAAACAATGTTTTTTTTTTAATTATCTAAAACGGGAAATATTGTTTGCTTAGCTGTCAATTCTATTTGGTACTGTAAAATATCATAAAAAATGTAACTCCTTTTTGTGTGGAAAAGCCTGATTAATCCTCTATGGATAAATGATTTAAATATTATAAACAACAGCAGAGGCATTTTCATTTCAAGTGCCATGATGACATAATTCACAATAATATCACAAAATTTGAATAAAAAACAAACAAATCATATGTTTGTCATACTATGTGGATGTGACCTTTGACCTATAAAGATTTTTAAGCAATTAACTTTACCCTTTGCAATATTCCTGCAACCATAATCATGAGGTAAAGGTTCGCCCTGCAAGGATATATTTCTTCTCTATCAACATCACATCAATATCAACATCACAGTTGATATTTCATGATATCGTATTTAGGTGAAGTTAAGCTGACTCAATTCCAACCAATCCACTGACAGGATTCTGTCGGATGATTTCAGACGTTTTCATTGAAAAAAATAAATTGTCTCAAAAAGACCCAACAGTATCCAATAAGAAATTAGTACATTGTTCTTTTTTTTAATTGTAATGTTGGAAACAACTGAGAAAAGAACAATTGGAATGGACGTTCTAATATTGCTCTTGAATCTTGGAAAATGTGACGCGATCTTTATTTTGAAGATTATACGGAGTGTTTCCGACATTTCAAGGCAAGGGCGTAGGAACCGGGGGGTTGGGGGGGGCGCCAGCCCCCCAGTGAAAAATATGGGGGGCGGAAGTATCGTTCCGCCCCCCCGCTCCGCAAGTCAGAAAACCCCTTTTTCATTTCCAAATGAGAAAAAAATCTCATTTGAAGCACCAAATTGCATCTAAGGCCAGGTGAAAATGCAAAATTCTTTACAAAATGGAGTGGGTGTTGAAGTGTGCTATATTGCACCAAATTGCATCTGAGGCCACCTGGAAATGCAAAAAAAATCCAAAGAGGAGGGGGACACCCCCTCCCCTTAGACCCCTCCCCCAGGCCGGCCATCAGTCTTCAGCCCCCCACTCAAAAGTACCTTCCTACGCCACTGTTTCAAGGCCGAAGAGGATTCGTGGCAGCTTTCAATAAGTTATTTATTGACCAATTAGGGTTTCTCATCGTCGCTGCACGACCAAAGTAGTTGTCAAGTTGTCGGAGAACAATCCTTACTGAATGACTTTTAGGCACAAAATTAAATATTGATAGGCCGCAGTAGGTCGTAGAACATTCAAAGCCTACTGTTATTAGTTCAGATTCTATTTCTATAGCACCTTTAATTTTTGAGAAAATAGCTAGTAAACTACTGTGTTGTGACAGTAACGAGGGGGGGGGGGGGGTTGTGGCTGTAGGGGGAGGGCGGATTTGTTGCTGAATGGGGAGGTGTTGTAGCTGTAGGGGGCGGTGTTGTGGCTGTCGGGGGGGGGGGCGTTGAAACCCACTCCCATGTATAAGGGAGTTTAGAGGTTCTCCAAGATAAACAAAAATACGACGTTCTTAGTCGTATTAAGGCTATATTTTAGGTTTGAAAGTGGGTATGTGTCCGATGTGTGGTGGGGGGGGGGGTGGTCGGGTGGGGTGGTCGGGTTGCAAAGAGGGAGGGTGCACCCTGGAGCTGAGCCTTATGAGGTTCACAAATGATAGTCTAATACATAGACCATTATGTCACAACACAAAACAACTCGATGTTAATAACGTGTTACAAATTTGTCAAAAACAAACGATGGCAAAGTCATCCAGTGATGCGATATTGTTCATTTATGTGAAGTTATTGGAATGAATGAAATAAAAGATTTAACGTTAAGTCTGCATGCAATGAGGAGTCGACGTCGTCATCAATTTTAGCATTGAGGATTCCTGAGACGGATTTCACATATTTTAAAGGTGAATACTAAAAGCTTGTAAACCCTAATAAATATGTAGAAACATTACTAGCACTCGATTTATTAATTGTTTCTTACTGAAACTATGACATATCAAGACTGAAAGTCTAACTGAAAATCATCCTTAATAATAATCCTGATGATTATGGATTAAAATAATCACATCACAATATCACATCACCATATCACATCACAATATCACATGACGTCATCATATAACTTCATCATATCACTTCATCTATCGCGTGATGTATCATGTCATATCCACGTCCATGATGAAGATCCCCCGCCCCACCCCCCCCCCCCTCGCATAACTTACTCCTTTAGGAAAGTGAATTAATAATTGACATTTATTTTTCATACAAATTACCAACCAGAGAGCCATTATTTTTCCCCTTGCTTCCCTTATGGCCTGTACGTGATAGACTGCCAACGTTCTCCCCCTTTTTTTATATCTATGACGCCAGCGAACGGCTTTTGTGGTGGCGCTCTTCCGATTCACACATCCTTTGAATTCAAAATGCAATCTTCTCAAATGGTATAGGCAATTTATTTGAGTCTCCATCCCAAGTACCCGTAACATAGAAGGGAATTATTAATTGAGATTGAGATTTATTTTTCATAAAAATGGATACCTAAAATTCTCCTTTTTTTTGTGGAAAGCTTTTCTGAAGTGACTATCAGCTATTGTCTTTCAATAAAATTTGATTCTGTGGAAGTGATTAATTTGTGTTGGACGAAATATTAGTGCTTGAACCGTACCATTTTGTATTAGAACGGGGAATTATAATAAGGGGGTTGGGAGAGAGTAGAAACTTTAAATATGTGCAGGGAAAGAGCTTCTTGTTAGATTGTATCAGTAGCTGATAAGGCTTCATGTTGAGTATGCTATTCAGGTTTGACAAGGGAAAGTACTAGATAAAACTACATACTACTAATTCACTCACTGAAAGATGTTGCTTAGCCATGAGAGGCTTCGAATTATCACTACCCTTGTAAGTTTGCGTGGAGATTTAATTCAGATGTACAAGATTGTCCATGGTTTTGATAACTTAGGAAATTTATTCCTTTTCGGTTTTTCCCACGGTAGGAACACTAGAGGTCATTGTCTTAAATTTACAGTGTATTCAAATGACTTTTCTTTAGATTGTTGTGAATAAATGAAATCATTTGAACATGTTGTCCTATGTAATAATGTCAATCATTTAAGAATACTTAGATGGTAAACTTTGTTGCACCAGGATTTGTAGTTTCTTGTGTTAAGCTTCTTTTTTTTTTTTTGCATAGGGTTCTTGATGGGGACTTTGTCTCTCCTGATCCACTTAAATAAAGTAATGGAGTGTTAAACTAATTGTTCTAACAAAGAAAGGTAAATGACACATTTCTTGACGGAAAGGGGGGGGAGGGGGAGGGGGGCGAGGGGCCAAAGGTTGTGTGGAGCTAATGAATACTGTATCCCACTGTATGTATTTTGTCCAAGGGTCTGTGCAGAAAGATTTTTTTTTTGGTCTTAGGGCAAAGAAAATAGTGAAACAACAAAAGTGGAGATAACAAAGATTAATTTGTGTTTGGTCATCCAGTTTAATCCCATTTGCAACTCTTACAAACATCCACAATAAATCTGTGAGAAAAAAAAAACTTAAGCTGTTAATCTTTCTAGAATTCCTTTAAAAAACAAAGGTTTATTAACTCTTAGAGACTTTACCTACCTACTAATTAGCAATTTACAGCCATCTATTTTTTTCCCTACAGACTGTTATGTACAAAAATTCAAGGAAACGACGACAAAAAATATCGTGTTGCAATCTCACA
Source organism: Apostichopus japonicus (assembly GCF_037975245.1). NCBI lineage: Eukaryota > Metazoa > Echinodermata > Holothuroidea > Aspidochirotida > Stichopodidae > Apostichopus > Apostichopus japonicus. The sequence continues at coordinate 6,305,241 of NC_092578.1, forward strand.
TGACACACAAAAAAAAACCCGAATGCGTGCTACTAAATCTGTCCAGTCAGGAGGTAAACATGCCACACCGATCTAACTACTGCAATCTCCAAAAAAAAAGACCCCGAGGGGCCTGGTAGTGAGACGAGTTCAAAAGTCGAGGCCACATAGATCCTTCGACTAACATTCACTTCACGGTAACCCCCTATAATATATCTACTGAATTAACGTTCCTTTTAGAAATTTACCTTGACCAACATAACATGCAGCATTTTTCCAGAATAAACCTGTCTCCCCCTAAGCATACCATTTCCTTATCATATAACTTGCTGGCTGTTCTAACCACACAATCTTCGAGTCTCTTTTTTGGCGCCAAAATAGAAGGAGAAAGTCCCCTTTCGTCTCTCTCTCTCTGCAGAACAGAGGCCTTCAAAGTGAGCATGATAGAATAGCAGCTTTCTTCAGACTTCCTTCTACCCCTAAACCTCACATTACATTTTTCTCAATTATAAAAAAAACAAATGAATAAAATGGGAACATGAATGTTTCCATTAAACGTACTAGACAAATTTGCATAAATAACCTCTTCTTTGAATAAATTAACCAACCGACAATCTCCTCTCTTTCTCTGGATTAGAAGCTTATCTGTGTCAAAGACCTTTCTTTCTCCGGTTGCCAAACCAAGGCGATATTTACGTCCTAATAGCTGACATAAGTACCATCTGGGGTAGACCATTGTATCCCCTCCCTAAGACTACTTGTGAAATCACAAGTAATAACTTTCGGAGATAACATCCACAGACATAAGTCATCAATAATTACACCAGCATTTAAATTCAGTTTTGAAAAGAAAAAACACAAAAAAAAAACATTCTGTCCAAAATTTTCACTCATCTACTGAAAACACCATCTTTTTCTTCACCAACCAGGAAAAACTGTATGATTCTTCCTTCCAAAGACTTTTCTTTCAAACCAGCAAATAAACACTTACAACTCAGTTTTTCTCTCCTTCATATCGTTTGCACAGCTCTGTAAAAAACCCGTAATATTATATCTCGGCCATCTATCAAAATAAACACTACTTTTTTTCCTTCCACAATCCCCAACCCCCTCCGCTTTTCCCAAAAAAAGGTTGTTGCAATAATCTATCCAAAAACTATGAAAATATACAAGCCTTTATCGGTCGATTCCAAGCCTTCGCTTCGATTGGTAGTTTTTTTTTTATTGCTAACGGTAGGCAGAATGAGATTTATCTGTGCTGTGCTTCTATTCAGATGCATGGTAAAAACGAAACAAAGAAACCTCCGAAATTTGACACAACATGACCCCACGCAACAAAACGAAAGGCTTTGATAGGCAGTACTGGCACAATCAATTTCAATGATCCCCACTTCTGACACCAACAGTTCGACAATTTATACAAACACCTTTTTGTAATAACTTACGCTCAAAAATCTCTTCTCGCTTGCACATTGTCAGCATCTCAATATGATTTCAGCACCATTATGCAAAGTTAATCTGGTTAACCTTTGACACCCAGGCTATCCCAGTAACCCTGACAACAAGTGAACAAGTCCCTACTTTAACTTTTGCACCTATCTGTACAACTACAAACTGAATGAAAAAAAAAAAAATTAAAAATTACAGACTTTTCTGAACATAAAAATTTTTTTCCCTACATTTAGAAACTACTTTGTTAAAACTTTATTTACACTATGATTGACATGAAATTTTTTTCACATAGAACTGTATTTATTTACTTTTTTATTCTGAAAAGGATAGACTTTTTCCCAAGAAAGATCCAACACGATGTTTGTTCAAAAACACAGAAATGACATCAAAATCAGTAATGAAGATGAAGCAACATGGCTCTTTCTTTAGTTATCCATAAAAAAAATCAAACTATTTCCATTTTGATTATGATCTGTCAACTGGAAACAAAAGACAGATCATAAACCTTGATCTAGACAGAGAAATAAATAAAAAAAAATCTGCAGCATTTCCCAAAACAAAATATCAATGCCTGATACAAAAATGATTTATCTTTTTATAAATCATGATTGTTTTGCCTTATAAATCAAGTACAAAATACAAAAACCACAACGAAGCAAGAATGAATGGAAGTGGGAAATGCTGTTCACAAGATACACTAAAAAGTAACTTATTTTTTTTTTATCAGTTGAGAATTCAAATAACTTGATTGCAATCAATCCTCACAGAACAATGGATAAAAAAACCAATCTAGTCTTGTTTGGTGACGATAAGCATTAAAGCTTTTTATGCCCTTTGTTATTTTTAATTTTTTTTTTTTGATTTCTCAAATCTGAATACATCGACATTGTATTGCTTTAAAACACGCCTTAATTTCTCTTTTATTTAACATGAATAAAACTTCTTCATAAACATGATGAAGGAAGGAAGACTCTCCAACAAATATAAATTCTATTTCAAGGAATCATAACAAAAGAAAACAAAAGAAAGTTTAAGACAAAAAGAAATTTTAAAATAAAAGGATAACAATAAAGATACGACATCTTAATAATAATAAAAAGGAGCAAAAACAGACGCACACAGAGAGAGTTCGAAGAGCACATCTTTTGCGGCCGTTGCTACGGTAACTGAGAAAGTGTGTGTCCAAGTGAGTAGTAGTATTGTGCAAACATTATTTTGCTTTTTTGAAAGAAGGCAAAAAGTTTAACAAAGATAAAAGGAAGCAAACCAAAGCAGAACACTGTTTCCCTTATGAATAGTTCTATTTTGTTAGGTTTTTCCTGCATCCTTCAGCCTAAATAGTGTTTATTGTTTTCAAGGCAACAGAGTGGTTCTAAGTAAAGCACAACTTTTTCAAAGACATTTCTTTTTTGTGCAGGGAAGAAATTTATCATATTTGTCTTTTTTATACAATTAATCCTTAAAAATTGTCTGTACACCAGTTCTACGTTTGTATCAAAAATAAATTATTATCCAAACCTACAAAAACAAGTCGTCTACATCTTCTACTCCACCCACCCTCCCAAAAAAAAAAAAAAAAAAAAAAGATATGAGGTTTCCTGAAGCTTAGAATTAATTAACCAGTTGTTTTCATTCATGAGTTGTCAAAAAGAACATTTTTTTTTCGTCTTTATTCAAATAATAAAGGTGTCGTTGTCTTCTTTCTTTTTGGTGCAAAAATGTAAAAGGGCAGCAACAACCAATATTTTTGAAAAAGAGAAAACAAAAAACTTAATATTAAAAGAACAAAAACAATAAGAAAAAGATAAAAGCCCCACCCCTCCCTCCCCCCCCCCCCCAACAAAAAATATGCAAAGAAGAAAACAAGCACAGACTTTTTCTATCAACAGCACTTTTGAGGTATCAAATGTCTCAGAAGAATGACCAACAATGGTAAAAAAAAAGTAAGGAAAAGAGGAAAGAAAATCACCAAAAACAACAATCCCAAAATGTGACAAAAAAAAAGCCACCAGAAAGTGTGGAAAAGAATTTCTATATACAACAGAATGTTTCATCATGAAAGAATTGACCTACTAACCCCCCCCCCCCCTTCCACCCACGCCAAAAAAAGGTTAAAATTACTGTAATAATCATGACAATACTTTGAGCAAGTTAAAGCAAAGTGACAATTTGCTTTAGGATAATCTCGTAAAGATGATAGGATCATCAAAACTCTCTCTAATCCCTCTAATCTCATCAAGTTTGTTAAAAACATTGCGACAAAATTTTGCTTTAATTTTTTTTTACAGTCACTTTGTCCTTTGTTCTTCAACATCATCATCGGTGGGAGCTGTTCAAAACTTCATTATTTGTCTGAGTAACAACTTCTCATGTCGATCTTGCCATTTTTTTAAAAAGATTAAAAAAAAGAAGGCAGTTTGAAAAAAGAAAATAATCAAATCAAATCAAACAACTGCAGAAGAAAATAAAAGAAGAAAAAAGAAAGAAAGGAAGAAAGAATTTACACATTTTTTGTTACTAAACTTACTGTATGGAAAAAAGAAAATATTTTTGTAGATAAACAGATTCCTGAAAGTATTTCTTTACTGCTTGTTTCACCATCCCATCCCAAAATTTTCAAAAGAATCCAGGGTTTATTGGTTGAGGGGGACACATTTTATAGTCAGTATATATTGGCAGTCTCTTAGCAAGAGGAAGGGTAAGGGGTTTGCGGCACCAATTTCTTTTCAAAGGAATGAAACTGTCTTATGGTTGCATCTGTTTGATATTTTATCTTCTTTTGTTTTGGCTAACTACTACACAAATGCTTCCACCATCCAAATGCATCATTAAAACTACAAAGGCTCAGACTTTCTTTTGAACATCAAACAGGCCACAAAGTTTCACACATTTCACGACTTGGCTGGAAAACAAACAATTTTCACTTTTTTTTTTTGGTTCCATTTTCTTTATCTCTCTTCTCTTTTTTTCTTTTTTTTGTCGTTTTTCATTTGCATCTTTTTTTTTTTCTCTCGTAAAAAATTTAATAACTTCTTAAGATCCTAACTTTATTTACAATAATAATAAGATGAATAAAATTTTTCTGATTTTTAATCTTCAATACTAATTCTATTACTTAATACTCTTTTTATCCCCTCTCAATTCTCATGCTTTCAACATTTCAATTTACTCTCATCTGACCTGTTTTGTTTTTTTTTCCTTTTCTCTCTTACTAATTCTTTCTTTTCTTTCCATCCCTTCCTGATAATCAAACATGGAATTTCAAAGTTCGCACAAAAGTTCTCTCCGAAATATGTCTGCCCTTTAGACTAGACATGAACAATTCCTAATCCTTGCTTTGAATCCATGAATATGCATAAATTTAAAAAGGTCAACGCTCTTCTCTGGCATCAAGGCTCATGTTGCTACAGTGTGGAGAAGTTTGGGCCAATGGCATCATCTCAACGGTAGCATTTTATTGCAACATATTTTTCTTAGAATGCCTCGGCTTGGTTTTTTGGGTGGCAGGTTTTCTCCTGGGGTGCTGTAACCTCACTCTGATGGCAGCTGCTGAAGGAGTGGCAAGTGCCACTATTTGGGTTGCATGGCAGCGAGGGCTGAATAGTATTGATGAGCAGTTGTAGCGGAATCGTCCAGACCGTGATCAGCCTGCAAAAGTAAAATATTCAAATTATTCATTTTGAAATTGTTGAACCTTCATAACCTACCTACCTCATCAATTGCAGTCAAGATGACTGTCAAATCATGTATCCTTTTGTATTGCATTGTTATGTACAGTGTTGCAATATACTGTAGTGTACTATGCTGTATTGTACTATGCTATACTGTACTATGCTGTATTGTACTGTACTATGCTGTATTGTACTGTACTATGCTATACTGTACTGTACTATGCTGTACTGTACTATGCTGTATTGTACTATGCTATGCTGTCCTGTAGTATGCTGTATTGTACTATGCTGTGCTGTGTTATGCTATACTGTACTATGCTGTATTGTACTATGCTATACTGTACTATGCTATACTGTACTATGCTGTATTGTACTATGCTTTATTGTACTGTGCTATGCTGTATTGTACTGTGCTTTACTGTACTATGCTATACTGTACTATGCTGTATTGCATTGTGCTATGCTATGCTGTACTGTACTATGCTATACTGTACTATGCTGTATTGCACTGTACTATGCTATAATGTACTATGCTGTATTGCACTGTACTATGCTGTACTGTACTATGCTGTATTGCTCTGTACTATAACTATAGTCTACCATACTACAGTGTACTGTACTGGAACTATACTGTGCTCTTGAATGCACTTTTGTCGCAGCTTGTACAAAAATGTACAGCATGTTCATCAATGAGCATTTATGTACTTTAATATACAGACTGGCTGGATATTGGATAGGATATAAAAGTACAAATGATGTAATAATAAACAGAGAATATATACTTACTTCCATTGAGATAGGTTGAAGTATCTGGTGTCCAGCCGTCTGGTGGTAACCTTGACCTAAATGTGCCGCATAAGCAGATGTTTGTAACTGTAGGAGAAGAGGAGAATAATTCTGATAACATTTGACAATGATCGACATAAAGTACATACTTCTTCATTCCTGCCCAAATATGGAATCTAGTCAGAAATATTTTTACCGCAATTCCTCTCAGCTGTTGAATGACACTATCTACGTGGGATGGTAACGACTTTGCAATATAGTCAAGGCAAAGAAAGGCTTCCTCAACAAGTTACCTGGATATTCAAATTTGTCTTTCCTCGTGTTCATCCAACATCTGCACCACAACCTAACAAGCCCACAATACTTAAGTTGGTAACATTTTAACAACGAGGCAACACCCACCACCACCTAACTAACTCCTTCCCAAATCTAATGGCTTTCGTCTGCATTTTCTATCTCTTGACTCCAACTGCCCATAATTAACACAACTCAATTTGCCAGTCGATGCACTTTACTTGGCCGTCATGGTAACACATTCCTTCATCCTTTCTAATGTTGACATTGCTGAGTTAATTCTTGCCCTTTTACTTTTAAAATGACTGTCAACATTTCTAAGACACTGTGTCATCATACTAGGACGCCGAGGGGCTGTAGCCAGGCTGCATAGGAAGATAATCTTTTTATGCTGTGCTGTGCAGTTTCACACAAAAGGTACTGCTGAGATAATCACTTTAATAAAGTTTGGAATTGATGCAGCCTGACTGCAGGGGAGGTTGCAGCTGCTGCAGCTTTTCCTCTTTGACACAATGCCTAACACAATTGGGGCTGTTTGGCAGAATAGAAAATGATTAACGGTAAAGCTCTTACTGGATTGCCCAATTGGAAATGAGTGGCAGAAGGATGTGCGGTCAGTTGGTGAGGCAGGGAGCCTGGTAATGCCGGTACCATCTCCACACTAGGGGAGGTTAAAAGCGAGGTCTGTTGCTGTAAAGGTAGGACAAAAATATTGAAGAAGTTATTCGAAATGGCAACACGATGCAATTATGTACGACTCATAATGCTGAGCCTACAGGTCATCAGTATTGCCTTCACCCACTCCCCCTCCCACAAATATGCTAGAAAGTAAGATAATGGCCACCCCTGCTCAAAGTTTGACAGCAACTTTCTGCCCACATTTGAGACATTTTATTGTCTATTTCTAGCAATCCTAAATGTCAGGGGAAAGGAACCTTCAAGCAAAGTCATTTTGGGAACTTGTGGCAATTTATAAGCTTTCTAAATTTTAGGGCAACTACTGATGAAGTATGTGGTGGTCCCAGGGGCATAAGTGATGGTCCCAGGGGCATATGTGGGTGCGGTATGTGGCATCTACAAGCCAGCTTTCTGAAACAGTCATCAAAAAGAGGCTTTATATATCAGCTGGTGCTCAGCCACAAACATCACAGGGATAGTTCCAAGTGCACAACCTCTGTCGGCTTTCTGACCCATTGAAGGTAATACTTGTTAATTTATAGGACAGGTTACATTTAACATAGGCTATATGCTGCATTCATGATAATGGAAAATGTCACCATTTCCTGTTGGTAGACCGTACAAAGTGCAGCAAGCTTGTTTCCCCTCTGAAGTTTCTAATTACTCCATTCATCTCCCCGATACATGCCCAATCGATGCTCTGATTGACCATGCCTCTCAAAGCTGGTAGCATTGTTGTACTGCGTCCCCAACGACCTTTCCAAATCTACCATAAGATAGACCTGCAGTATGCAGATTTCAACCGCAGTATCTGAGCACCATAAGAGCCAATTATATATCATTAGACACCTGCTACCTATATAGAATACTATATTAGTGGACAATCTAATATTGAAGAGAGTAACTACTTCAACTCTAAATGCTGGTAACATTCTTGTACTGCGCCCCCAACAATCCTCCCAAATCTACCATAGGACAGACCTGCAGTATGCAGATTTCAAACGAGCCAATTATAAATTACATCAGACACCTGCTACCTATATAGAATGCTATATTAGTGGACAATCTGATATTGAAGTGAGTAACTACTTCAACTTCAGACACTCAATTCTTTCCCATTGTCAGTTTCCAGAACATTGAATTCTCACAAAGCACTGAAGTGATCACAAGAACAACTACATAAAGTAACTTCTCTCCTTCTATTTATCCTAACTGCAATGAGCCATGAAATTAATTTCTATTCTTCTGTTTTGATATTGCTTCATATTTACATATCACCAATACAGAATCTTTCAAAGACATCTTTTTAGAAAGGATTAAAAAAAAAAAATTCTGAATTTTGTTTTTAAAGCACAGCACAACCATTTTGTATTTTACCAATCTAGTAATGCTTTATCATTGCCATAAGTTTGAACAAACAGTGTGTGTATTCTTGTTCTGGCTTCCACACAGACCAAAGGTCTGTTTTAACACCAGCGGACTCACTGCAAGCACCTTATTGAATACCTCTTTGAATAGTCATAAACCCAGATGGGATGAATACACAGTTGGCAAACAGCCAGTGGACTAGATAAAGGAAGTAATTGTGTGAATTGCACAGACCAAACCCCTTTCCTCAAACAGTCTCATTAGCTCCCATAAAACCTGAAAGGAGGAATTTCAGGTCTTGGGCTTAGTGTAATTCCCCCCAAGAGGCTCTCTCTCTTAAGGATTCTACCCACAGGATGGCCAAAAAAAAAAAAAAAAATCTGATGTATCTAGACATTATGTATACAGATATGACTGGTACTTACAATTTGTGGTTGCATGAGGTAAGTCGGATGCTGTAAGAAGCCAGATCCCCCTGCATGGAGTTGTGGGTAAGTCACGGCTGCTTGAGCGACACCGATGTTGTAAGGGTTGGCAAACATCTGGTGAGCCATGGCATTGGAAACCCTGTAGAAATGTAGACAAAATGGTCCTGTTAGATCCTAAACTTGTAGGTTTGTGTGAGACATGTTAGTGGTAGCCAAACTCTTTATGATTGATTGATCATGAATTGATTGATTGATCATGAAGTGGGGGCATCTTCTAAAGATGATAAAGGTTGTACTTACTTTGCACACAACGTACACACCCCACACAATCGGTGGACTTTTTTTTAGGACAAAAACCAAAAATTCACATAAAATGTCACAAAAACTCACTTTAAAGCACAAAGTTTGCGTATGGGGTGATGGTGTCATTTGTCAGAGTTAGATTTTGACTGCCAAGTGAGGAAAACTCTTCACGAAAAGTTGAGGGTCAAAATCCCACAAGTACAAGCTAAGTCCAAAGTTAAGGACCAATGTGGCTCAAAAGTATGAGTCGATTTACTCTCCCATGCCAAGTTTTAAGAACAGAGATTGCTATGTTTGTGCAGAGGGGTCTCCAAAAATGTGTCAATGTTTACTACAGGACTTGTTCAAGGAATTGACAAACAGTTACAAACGGAAACAGAAAATGAAGCTTTTTAAGTGACAGACAGTTGTTTTTACCATAATTTTGTAAAGAAAGCAGACATTTAAATATTCTCTTCTGTTGCATACTCAAGATGTATTCCACCAATCAACATCCACTAACTGTTCAATAGCTTTCAAGCACGCTCACCTATCTCTATGTTTGCCTTACTTCTTATGCCCTCCATTAAAAAAGGAATAAAATAGAAGAAAAGATTCTACTGATAGGCCACCCAACAGACAGCATAAATAAAATCCCAAAACTTTGTGTAAACTCCTAACTAAAAACCAGGTTTTTGTTTCCTTAGGCCACTTGAATTGGGTGACTCCAGTACATCAATATTGACCCCTTTACTTGAGCTTTCACATCCTGTTAAATTTATGGACCTGTCATAGTTGCCTATGATTGACCATGAAGACCCCAGGGCACCTAAAACAGTTGTTACCAGCAACTGTTTGGCAGCAAATCAGTTATAATAAATTTGGGGGGCTAAGATATGCCAAGCTGCAGTGAAGCACGTTAGGTACGTACTACAGCTGTCATACACCACAGGCCAAACACTACATACATACACACTGTCATAGTATATAATTATCATACACAGAACACTACAGCTTTGATTATTGTGTCATCACTGATAATGGTTTACTTATATACCACAGTGCTCCCTTGTTGACATGTGACATTCTTTTTTTTTGATAAACCTTGTGGAAATGAATCTGAATGTTTTGTTCCAAATTGATAAGAAAGGAATTCCCTGGTAGAAAGTAATCCATGTGTCGAATAATACAGTTAAAGCCATGGTTCACACCGAGCTGTGGCACAATCAGGATATAAAGTAGGTATGAGATTATTGTAAAGGACCCCAAGAGTGGCAATATTAATGCATCAGATCAATCCATAAGAATGGGGGGGGGGGGGGGGAGAGGGGAGTAAACTTCTGAAATCAGTGTTTTTTATCTTCTAGCACATTTAACTAATACAACGATATTGGACTGATGATATTGGAAATATTAAATCTAACTGTATAGGTGGTCGGTCATGTTGCTGTTATTTTTATACAGTTTAAATATAAACCGAGGGATCATGATCACATGATGTGGACATCCCAGATAAGTTGCTTACAGAGCAAAAATTTGCCACATTTCAGTGGCTCTCTATGGCAGAAAGGAAAGGAAAAAATTTCTGTTTTCAAGGTATGCCTAGTGAAATAGCATGCAGCAGTGTATTAATTGGATGTATGCCTTCGAGCTTGTTGACTGTAGAATTTGTGATCGGCACGTTCTACGCTTCATTTAATCCGACCGAGAGCGACAATGGCAACATTCCTCTGAATAATGGACGATACTCGAGATTATAGAGTTCTGTGATGAAGGAATGGTGATATATTTAACACTGTTATTGCCAGAATAATCCAATTTACATATAACTACTATTACCATAACCATGACATTGGTATCTGAGCTACAGTATTTACACCACTGTACAGATAGGATTTGCTGCAGGTGGGAGGGTTGGGGAATGGGAGGGAGGGGAATTTAACCCCATGCCCTGCCTAAATAACTTACCCTGCTCCCCACCCAAGTGTCTGCTGTTGCTGTTGCTGTCTATTTTGGTTGCGTTTTTTGTTTCCACCGTCGGCAAATTTGCATAGAAGAGGTTCAGTTTGACCTGGAAAGGAATCAAAATGTTTAAGTTGATAGTTAGTTACCAAGCAACAGAAATGTAACTTACATTTTAACCCCTCCAGTGCTCCAGGAGATAAGTTTCCATCATGACCCTAATTATAGTATATTGGCATTAAAGTTATGCATTGCTGTGTGGAAGACAGATTGCACATGAATATTATTAATTCCAATATCATTCTCATAGCCCATTCATTCACCCTAAGTTGCACCTGTATTTACTATTAAATCCCTTATATGTACCCATAACTGAATACATTTCTGTACCTGTATTTTGACCCCTAAATTGTACCTGTATTTATTATAACCCCTTATATATACCCCGGGCCCTGTCTGAACACATTTCTGTACCTGTATTTTGACCCCTAATTGTACCTGTATTTATTTTAATCCCTTTTATATACCCCTATCTGAACACATTTCTGTACCTATATTTTGACCCCTAATTGTACCTGTATTTTTCACCATTGATTTTATCTGTAATTACACCGTATGTACACCCCTATTTTTATTCGTATTTACACTTTTAGTTGAACCTGTGTCTGCAGCTTTCACTATAGTGCATAAAGTCCTTTGCTTACAATCGATACCGCAAATAATGCACAAACTTCAAACTTACCAGGCAAAACGTAGCCATTAAGCTTTTTTATAATTTCTTCACATTTTTCCTTCGATTCCATTCTGAAAAATATAGAAGAATGTAGATCGTGATCTGCTGTGATGAGAGAAGTTAATTTCAAGCATTGCGATTAAAAAAGTTTAGATGATTCAATGTTATCATTTACAGTCCACCTCAAGGTTTCCTTCCTTTTCTATTTTTTACCGATATTGAGATCTTTGATCCCAAATACGTCTCAAGGAAAGGACTGACCCTGTTGAGTCCATCACATGTACAGATGCCTCACAGGACACACACATATTTGGCAACTCCTTAAAACTTTTGGTGCCCATCCAATTCAGAATTCCCTGTCAAAGCATCTGAGCATTTCATCTCACACTGGTATTTAATTTAACATTACAACAATTACTCATTATGCCTCATAACCAGCTCATTATCGGTCATAACCAGCTAATTGTTTCTTAAAATGACTCACTTTTGCATTTAAGTACCCCAACCGGAGGTTTCAATGTGGTTGGGGGCACACACAACCTTAGCTTGGTTTAATTGAAGCTTACTTAAATGACGTTAAGAGCGCACTGGATGAGTACGTCTGATTGGTTGGTACAGTGGCACTGGGGACCCCAAAATGGGCAGAATTCTTTCCAACTGCATAACTAGGGCTAGTCTATGACCCACCCGCATGGAAATCACATTTTAATGTTTGCACTGACCTGCTCCACCACTTTTTCTCCATAAATGAAAGATATCACCTAAATAATGACAGATTAATTTCAGCCCAGAATTCAATATGCAGACAGACGAACATGTAGCTGCTTTTTGAAATGATGTGAATATTGACTGGACATTGAGAGACTAGCACAATTAATGCAACATTTTTTCTCTCTCGGCTCAAATTTTCCAGCGGTAAACATAAGGAGGCAGGCAGTCTGACCCTATAATCCTACTCTTTTTAACATATTGATCTAATTTACATATGGAAATTTAAGAAAGTACCTTGCGAAGCCTACACCCTTACTGACTCCACTCTTGCTGTCCCTGAGTATCCTGGTGCTTATTACTCTACCGATATCCGACAACATACTCTCCAGGTCCTTCTCTTCCATACTCTTTGGAAGGCTGGAAATGTACAAATTTGTTGGGTCTTGCTCTTGTTGCTGCAAATAGACAAAAACGGTAGAAATTTAGGTATTTAACAAACAATATGAATTCCATCTTGAAGAACATCTTTTACAAGTATTTAGAAATCTAGTCGAGAACAATGAGGAACAAGAGGACAAAGCTGAAAGCTGAGAAAGTAAGGACAAGCGTGGGATGATGTAAAAATTATTCACAACTATTAGAAACGATACAATGTGCTGTTGTTTCTTGTAGCAATTACAGCATTGATCTTGTTCATGTCATTCATTTTACATAAGAAGAGTTATATCCTGCCACACCCATCCAGCCCTCCCCCCTACCTTGAGCTGCACAACACCCACCGACTTCACATAATTCTCAGTCAAAACTTGTTTGACAGGTTCATATAAATTCATACCATCCTTTACAACCACTATATTGTTACATTCCAGAAGCAGATAAAGTGCAAAGTTGTTACAGACAAAATCTCAGCACCTGACATTAATTCTTAGTCGTCGATACCACACAAGGGACAAACTCTGCAAACTCCCCATAGCCTGAGCATTCAGCAGGCGACAGAACGGAAGTTGGGACTCTACATCATAGTACATATACCTAATCGCGCAGGGGTTTGCTCATCCAGTAACAATCTAAGAGGATGACGTGTATCAATCAACCGAACATTTTTGGTCAGGTCTGTGCAATGATTACTACTAATACTAATACTAGTACAACGGACTGCATAAACAGCCTAACTGCATCATAACAGATAAACCATCTGGCTATCTCTCTGTACCACATAATTTATTCAGCAGGACAGCAGGTCCAACAAAAACAATGGTGATGATATAAAAAAAAAAAATAAAAAAATTCTAGCCTAAAACAGGGCTCCTCTACCCAGCTGCCAGAGATATGAAGAGCAATAATTCAAGTGATAAGATGGCATCTTCAGCATGCATTGAGGCAATTTAACTCGCTATGCATGGCTGCTCAAGCCCTCACCCACCTCCTACAGTTTTAATTATGAATTTGAAATAACAGGGTCTAAAAGTGCTCACAGCCACTACTGTACGTGCTACTTGTATGGGATGTATATATATATATATATATATATATATATATATGTATATATATATATATATATATATGTATATATGTATATATATATATATATATATATATATAGTTGCTGGCATTGCTTCCATGTAGTTTTCTTGTTCAAACTGCAATGTACGTGTGCACAAATTTTTATGGACTGAAAAACAAAACCCTTTTATAGACTGAGCCATTGCCAACACATTCTGTATAAGTAGTTATGATAGTATAAATCAGCCTGGAAGGGTGAGCTTATTTTTTACAAAGCTATGTAACCAAATTTCCATGTGTGGCTTTAATGCTAAATGTTTGATGTCAAATAGCTAACTAAAATTTTCATCTTTCATGGCGTTTGTGTATTTCTACCCTACCGAGGCCCTGAAGAAACTTTAATATCATTTGGTGTAATTTTCTCCACGACAGACAGACAGACAGACAGACAAAGACACACACGTGTATATTATGCATATATATATCTATCAACATGTGTACTCATGAGAAGATCACTGCACCGGCAAAGCAAAATTAAAAACACAATGGGCCGTGAAATGAGTTTTTCTCATCATCAGGAATCATGCTGTGTTGCATTTCTACATTTACAGAAACGATGTTTGAAATATTGACCAAAAATACAATTGTTAACGATAGACCTATTATAAATATCAACTGCCTTACACCCCCCCCCCTCCCCACACACCTTTGTGTCATTAGACCTCAAAATTTACACAACAGGCATGTCATATGGCCAGCATATCAGAAAATAGCTTCTGGATCAGGATAACCCTTCATGCAGAAAACGCACTACTTTAGTTGAGAGGGCATTGTAGTGTGTATCACTTTAAGTTTAGATGTTTGGATTTCTTAAATCTCACCTAATGCTTTACCGATCTCCATACCTATAACTAGGTTACACATACTACAACTCTTGAGCCCCCATGGCTGGTAACAGCTCCATATCTAATCACAAAATGTCAATTTTGAGGTGATAACACCATGTAACATATACCCTCAAGCAATAATATAAACACTCTGTGGGCTGACTTTATACATGTATATGTACTATATGACTTTGCCACTAACATTAACCATAGATATAATCCTACATTAATTCATAGAGAAGTTTCTTCTATTCTGGTTAGGGCAATATCTGTGAGTATAGATAGATACCCTAGGCAATATTCATAGCCATCAATGTCAAAGTTCTTTGTCCCTCCCGGAATTTTGATACTCCCTCGCAGGTGAAAACAGAGAATTTTATTTCCATTTGGTGTAAAGTATTATTGCTGTTGTCCATGACAACTCCACGATTGGTGCGACATATCCCTGTTATCTAACAGTTCATCAACTTGTCAGATGGAAGTCTCGACCGCCCGACGGGAGACGTAGCGAGGGCCTGGTTCTCTCGCTATATCTCTCACTCTCTCTCTCTTCCATCTATGAGGTTATTGGGAGAGCTTTAAAGCCTGAGGGGTGATGTGCTTAATAAAGTTGGCAACATGACCGCAAAGTGACAACGATCCTGATGAATTACGTCGTCGTGGCTACGCTGTGACTGATTGCCAAAGATGACTCCTAACTTTTCTAAGATCACACCTCCGCAACAGAATCCTTCCCGCAATATCGATCAGGAGGGCTTTGACCAAGCAAAGTAAAATGTAGTACCTGGATCATGTTATCAATATAGCTAGCTAGTTCAAAGAATTGCACCATGGATGAGTTTTGCACGATAGGTCGATGGGTAACGGGACGAAACTTTCCGTCGCAGACAATTCACATGATCCTACACTCTATACAGTATGTACACCAATGTGTTAGGGAACACACACTATTCTAATCCTATCACAGCCTGATACGACAAGAGCAGTTATAACCCGATACTTCACACACAGTCACTATCATTAATTCAGATCTCTCAAAATTATGAACCAAAAACTATCAATACATGATATTTGGTTGTGAAATTATTTTTCATGAAAATCTGTTCGTATGGGTTCCCCGCGGCACAACAGTATTTGTGCACATTACATGCAATCAATACTTTAAATGTGATCCAAAACACACAATTGGCTGATTTTAGTAGTGAACAGGTAATACACCTGAGGCAAGATTATCGTATAGAAAAGACGTGTATTTTTTCCAAAACCTGCATGGCATGCTACAAGCAAAATTATCTCTATAGTTTTTAGTAGTGAACAGATTACACCTGAGGCAAGATTATCGTTTAGAAAAAAACATGTATTTTTTCAAAAACCTGCATGGCATGCTACAAGCATAATTATCTTAATTGGTTGTCTCCTTTTTTTTGGCTCAATTCAAAGGAAAAAAAGCTCATTCATTTTTCTTGAAAACAAGGGAAAACACTAATTGTCTGCTCACTGTGAATTTGAGATTGCTGTAGGTAATTTTAATCTGTAGTTCAGAATATGTTCATCATTTTCACCTCCTCCCCCCCCCCCCCCCTCTATTTCAAGAGATATTGACAATTGTTCCACATAACAGGAGGAAAAGCTAGGACAGGATACAACTGGCAACTACTATTAATATACAATCTATATTTAGTTAAATACACTTTGAATACTTGATTCTTGCAAGGTTTCAGCTTTCTTGGGGAACAACATATACGAAGTTTCCTTGCCGAAAGCAATTTAGAATTATTGGAACGGAAAGTACGATTGTCCTTTAAAGCTTTGGAGTGTCTTGCTTATGATAAAGATGAGTAAAATGCAGATGCCAAAGCATATATCGAAAAAGCTTAGCCCTGCAATGTTAGCACACTTAACGTAAGGGCGGACGGACAGACGGAAGGAAGGAAAATCAACATAAATGGTATTTAACACAAGTCACAGCTTAAGGAAGGATACACCAACAAAACTGAACGTGAACCAATCATTAATGCTCACATGAATTAAATATAATTTGAGCTGATGTGACCTACTGTAGGTTTGAAAAGTTGGTCATCATGAATCAAACGACTACTTTAAAATGTTCCTGAAACAAGCTACGATGCTTTCTACAGACCAACTGCTGAGATAAACCATTTTTTTCTTAGTGGTATTCTGATGTTGGTAAGATATAATAAAATTATTCCTCTCAGAAGTTGGAAACCATATTCTAGGTCTTAAATTTGCAATGCTGCATGCACCGGTTCAACAGCAGTTTACATTTTTAAGAAACCAAGCCTCCTTCTCTTCTTAAGAGTATGAGAGTGAATTAAAATCCTATTAAGGCCAAACATTTTACTGAAAATGTTTTGTGCAAACTGACCAGATCTCGAGTCTCGAGTAAGGGAGAAAAAGAGGGAAGAAATGGGTAAAACATGGGCACAAAATGGGTGAGAATTCAAGTATCTGACATTTGATAGTCCAAAAATCCATCACAGAATGTTACATCTTCAACTATTCACAAAACTTAGCCGTGTTTCGAGTAAGAAGAAAGTCTGGATCAGCATTTGAAACTGGAAAAGGGTGCTAATGACAACACTAGGCGAGTCTGGAAATTGCACGTCAATATAACAAATCCCAAAGTGAGGAAGACAAGCCATTAAATATTTCAAAACATGTGCATGTAGAAATAGAGAAGTGTGTTGTTGAAGGTAGTTGTTTTTGCTAGTCCACATGGATTAAAGCTCTGTTTTAAGCTTTGTTGTATTATGATACCATACTACAATCAATACAATTATTTACTATGGCAATGTGTCAATTATCACATCTAAAGCTGCAAAACCCTGCTCAGCCAGGATGAATCAATATCGCCCAACTGAAGGATTGTCTAACTTGCGAACTGATCTCGTGTGAATAACTGTGAAGCACGACGCTAGATTTATTATCTTTACGCAGCCTTGCTGCTGAAGGCTGCAGCCCATACTTAGCATCTTATTTTTGACATGGTACCTAATATGTTGTCGACTAGAAATACAGTAGGGGTGATGGAGATTTCTTGGTTTGGAAAAGTATAAGGTCTACTTCCTGTGCGGGAGAGGAGAGACCAAATTTTTTTCCCATGTCGTACGTGTATAAACCATGGTTACCAATAAACCGGCAGATTCTGCAATAAAGGAATATTTTTGGCACAGCTTTTGTTTATGAATATAGTCACGGTACTTGCTACTCTGGCTGCACAAAGCAACTTCAGTTTTATGTACAGATGTCAAAATTTCCACCAATACACGATTATGTGCTGGTCATGACTATAGAACACCACAGTTCGCCGTAACCAGCATAAATTCAATCCGGCCTCGCGTAACTACGTATAACCATTGAAATATCGATTCTGGTAACTGACTACTGTGGCTGGTTCAGTGCCGAATGAAATAAAGCGGAGCTTAAAACAGTGAATGCCTTTAACACTCTCCCCATATGACTTTAAAGTGCAAACTTGTACAGTACAACCTTTTATGAACTGTTTTCAAAATTCCTTCAAATTTGAAGTAGTTGTTGCAATTCACGTTCCATTATTAATCGTTGTATGCACGTGTTGAAAATTTGAATTGATTTTGAACATTTGAATTAATGTTCCTCAATATCTGGTCATAATTTGGGAGCAATAACAGAATTTTTTTTAGTTTCTGATCAATTTCTACGAATGATTCACAAATTTATAGGCGATATATTTGCCTTTAACTGAACCAGGAATTGATTCCAGGAAGTCCTTTTAGGACTTGAACGAATGGTACTAAGAGTTGTCTACCAATGAAATATCACAGGTTATGTTTTTCAACGGGATGATTAAATTTACCAACAAATGTGTTAATTGAACTTTTATACCCCCCTCCCTGCCCACAACAGGTGAGTGAGTAATACATGACAACCATCCCTGCCAAATATTCTGTGGATGTTCTCTTGATTTCATCTTTCATAAACAAGAACCAACATCTTTTTTTTTCCTTTTTTAATCTTATATCTCACCTCATCCTAAAAGTATCGTTTTCACCGTATGTTTTAGCTCTCTGGCATAAAAACGAAACAATAAGTAATTTTCCCCCTGAAATCCATCCTGGTATATTTACACCAGTACCCACCGGTACAAGCAGGAGACATGGCACTTAGTTCCCGTGTTGCTTTAAAGTAAACAACCGATCGAGAATCTAAGCATCTCTTTCTTTTTAATTACGGCTGGCAAATGTTAGGCGACTGCGCTCGAACATCGTCTAAAGTTACCGTTCCATCTTTCATCTGACCTGCCGATGCCGAGACAGAGACTGAAACAACCTTCCCCGTGGCAGATGCAAGTCTGTAAATGTTACATCGCTCTTTGACAGTTTCCCCGCTGATAGCCTCGCTCATGTTTCATACGGCAAGTAGATACAAAAATCAGTTTAGCCAATGCATGTTTGACACCACGTGATGCGATAGCCACGATATGGGTCTACGCGGCAGATGTTCTACACGATGGCGTTCAAAAATTGAATTGGCCCCCCCCCACTCCCAAACAAATTAAGTTTGATTGTATATGATTGTATCCAAAGCTAGCGAACAAACGGAAAAGCAGTATGTATTGCGATATTAATTGTCCGCTCGGGATTGTGTTACATAAATGGCAATTGATTGTTGGTTATTTCTTATAGATCACATAAATCACAGGGAAGAAAAGTATCCTTACTTCCTCCAGCCTCTGCCATCTTTGGCAACATTTTGCTGAATGTTATATTACTCATTTTCAGTGCTATATATGCTCGACCAGACATGGTCGTGTATGGATGGATCTAATGTACGCAGCCCAATGTTACATTAACATCACTACCCTTCTCCTCTCATAAATATGCACTACTTTCATGTCTAGCTTTTTAATAGGACCATCAGTGACATTTTTGCAACCAATTTCTATCATAAATATTCATAATGTTCATCGTCCTCTCCTGATTGGTCAATGTTTAGGGTATGTTTCTTGTTGCTTTCATATACAACA